>NC_138840.1:7039667-7732167 GCF_965183815.1 Platalea leucorodia | reverse complement strand
AAGGACGGGCACAGGGGATAGCGGGGACCCCATCCTCATCCCCAGCTGGCAACACCCAGCCTCGGGGCTCCTCCAGCCCCGGGGGCACGGACGAAGCCCCCGGGCACCGCTGGGTTATTTTACCTCCTCGGCTCCTGGGCTGCCCAGGACGAGGGAAGGTGGGGGGGCAGATATGGGGGTGCAGGAGCCCCGGGGGTCCCACTGCAGCGCTCCCCCAGCCCCGTGCACGTGGGCACTGGCACTGGGCGGTGGGACGAGGGTGGTGAAGCTGCCAGCGCCGGCCGGGGCGGGGGGCGGCCGCCTTTGACGAGCCCCCAGCTGCTGCCGAAGCCCAGCCGAGCCCGGGGCGGGGGAATTAGCGGGTAAATCCCACGGGAGGCGGGAGGGGCCCCCGGGGCACCCCCGGCCGCACGCCCCGTGCACGCGCCACTGCACCCAGCCGCCGCGTCAGCACAGCGGGGACACGCGGCCCCCCGGGGAGGGGGACCCAGGGGACAGTCCCATCCCCCTGCCCGGCGACACGGAGCAGCGTGGGGGTCCCACCCCACGGGTGCCCCCAGGAGGGGACGGAGGGGCTGCGGTGCTGGGCAGGGCCGTCGTGGGGACAAGGACATCTGCGGGGCTGGGGGGCCCCAGGGCGAGGGGGCCGCGGGCAGCGGGGCGCTCACTTGTGGGGCATGTCCTCCATGCTGACGCGGCCCCAGACGCCCACCACGAAGGTCTCCACCTCGCACTCGTTGACGCCGCGGGCGATGCGGAAATGGCCGCCCTCGCCCCACGCTGTGCCCCAGGAGTTGGCCGCGGTCTGTGGAGGGAACACGGGACACGGCTCAGCGCTGGGCGGCCCAGCTGAACCCCCCCCCATCCCCGAGCTGGATCGCACCTGGGCATGGGAAAGCAGCACTTGCACCCTCCCACCCCAGCGCCTGAGCCCCAACAAACTCGTGACACCCGCCAACACTCACCCAGTATTTTTGGGTCTGGCCATCAGGCAGCTGCTCTTCTCCCCACCTGCATTGGAAGGGCAAGGGCAGTGAGTGGGGGTCCCGGGGCACCCCCTTGGGCTGCACCCCACACTGTGGGCATCACCCTGCCCGGCACCGTGACAGCGGGGTGCTGGGTTCACCCCGCTCATTTCCTGGTCCCAGCACCTCCCCAAGGGCCAGGCCGAGGTGTTTACATCCACTCCCAAAATACAGGCAGGTATATTTAGCTGTGGGGAGGAGGAAGGAAGCTGCTGGCACAGGGCAGCCGGCCCCGCTCCCCTCCTCGGGCTCTGCACCTCCAACCTGCCTCCCTCCATCGGGGGGGCTGAGCACTGCACACTCGTGTCACTTGTGGCTGCAGCCCCAGGGCAAGCATCCCCCCCCAGGCAGGGCTGCCCCTCCATCGCACCCCGCACCCTCCTTCCCTCCCCGCTTCCTCTCCCTGCCCGGAGGAAGGGGACGCCTTTCCTCTCCCGAAGAAAACGCTTCTCCTGCCCGGAGCGGGGCTCTCCGCACCCCCTGAGCCCCCCACGCCACCCCCCACCTACCCGGTGATTTTGACCGAGTGGGTCCCGTGTCTCTGGTGCTTCGGTCCCTTCCCCTCGGCCACCGGCGTGTGCCGATAGATCCCACTCTTGTACATGAAGAAATCCTCGTGCACCTCCAGGATGGCTGCGGGCAGGGGGAGAGGGTCTGGGGACGCCGGCCGTGCCCTGGGGGACGGGGTGCCGAGCTCCCGGGGCTCCTCGTCCCCCACAGCGGAGGATACGGGCACCAGGGACACGGGGCATCGCCCGGGGGGGGAAGGTGGCAGCCAGATCCTCCCCCAAGCAATGTGACAAGACTCAGAGCAGGATTAAAAAAAAAAAAATAAAATAAACCAAAACCAACTGCCGAGACGGAGATTAAATCTCAGGAGTTAATGAGCAACGAGTGCTCGCTGGTGCGGGCAGCGTGATGGGCACCGCGGGGCTGGCGAGAGCACGGCGCTGCCGGGGCACGCGGCTAAACATTAAGCCGGGAGAGCGGCTGAGGTGGGGGGTCCTGGCTCCCACACCGGCTCCCAGCCGGGCAGCTTCCCCCCCCCCACCTCGTCCCCCCCGGCCATTGCAGCACCCAGCTTCGGGGTACGTGGGTGGGGTGCCCACGCCTGCTCCCTACCTTGCACAGGGCCATTCTCCAGCAGCTCCTTCATGATCTCCTTCTCCTGCAAGCACAGAGCCTGGTGGTACTGGGGCCGGGACCCCCGGCACCGCCCTCCCCACCCGCCGGGGATGCAGGCAGAGGCCATTTCGGCACCCGCAGGTGGGTGCTGTGGAGATGCCGGCTGGAGGAGCAGCTCCCCTGGGCGCTCCATGACGGGTTTTCCCTGGCTTCATTTCCGAACTTGACTTTCCCAGGCAAACCACCCCGAACCAAGCCCCTTCCCACTCCCCACACCAAGCGGCTCCCGCTTCGCCCACGCTGGCGGCTTTGCCCGGCCCGGCCCCGGCCCGCGGGCACTCACGCTGGAGGAGAGGCGGTAGGCGGGGGTGGACTGGTAGATCTCGTTGGCGTGGGTCTGGGGGTTGGGGCAGCGGGCCGTCGCCTGCCGCTTGCCCCTGCCCGTGGAGCGGCTGTGCATCATGCAGGGCTGTGCCGCCGGCTGGCTCTCCTGGCTGGTGAAGGGGTAGCACTCGTCCGTCACCACCCTGGCCACAACGACAAGGACATGAGGAGGGGAATGACCACCCGGCTCCATCCTCAAAGCCCCCTCCCCAAAACCCCCTCTCCAAAACCCCCCTCTCCACCCCACCTGGGCTGGCAGCCCTCGGTGCCCCCCTGCCCAAGGGACAGCCCTGGGACAGGATGCGCACGGGGCACCGGGGGTGCCGACCCCGGGCTCCCCCTGGGCAACCTCAGCCTTGAACCCCCCTCCCCCCACCCCAGCACCGGGGCAGCCTCTGCGCCCCGGGCCCGGGCCGGCCCCACTCACCCTCGCCTGCGGAGGTACCACCAGGCGCCGTCCAGCCGGCCCCCGCTGCAGCCCCGCTGGTTGCGGGTGTCGCAGGACAGGAGGTTTTGGGGCGACAGGGCGGGCGTCATGTGTCCCATGGAGTGGATGGAGATGCGGTCCGAGGCGACGGCTGGGAGCGAGCCGGGGGTCAGGGAGCGGTGGCTGCTCCAGGTCCTGCCCCGCTCCCCAGCCCTGCGGCAGCAGGTTTAGTCCCTGTCCCCACCGGCCACCCCATCCCATCCCGTCCCATCTCACCCGCCGTGGAGAAGGCCCAGGAACCGGCGCAGTTGCCCTGGTCCAGGGGCTCGTGAATCATCCCGGGCCACTTTGCGGCTGCGTCGAAGTGCCGGGGCAGCACCTCGTTGGAGTCCATGTTCATCTGCGGAGGCAGAGCCGAGGCATGAGGGGCGCCCACCGCACAGGGACCCCCCACCTGCAGCAGCCCACCCCAGCAGCTCCTGGGGCATCCTCGGAGCCGTGGTCCCCAGCCAGCGTTAGCATCCCCCAGCCCCACTGCAGGGCCCCTCGGGGCCCTGGCTGAGCGCGACCAGGATTTGGGTGCCCCCTGGCTGGATGCCTCAACATTCCCTAAATTTGGGCTCCTCAGCCCTGGCGGTTCATTAGGCAATGACAGCACCAAGTGCCTGGTCTCGGATGCCAGCAAGCATGGCGCTGCCCGGTCGCAAGTGCACGGCGCCGGGTGCCTTGAGCCCCTCATTGTGGCCTCTGGCCGGCTCTCGGCTGGCCGCTGACTCACACCCAGCCTTTCCGCTCCGGGGGTGACGGTGCCCCCACCCCAGCCGCACACAGCTCAGCCTTCCTGGGGAGGACGCGGCCACGACACCCGGCTTATCCCAGAGCAGGAAGCGCCTCTAAAATTAAACCTCGCCGGGAATCAAGGCCACGGCGCCGGGCGTGCACCGCGCACGACGCTCGCTCCCTGCCAGCACCCATGGGACCCCCGGCCGCTGCCCACCCCGAATGGGGGCGGGGGGCGGTTTTGGGTGCAACCCTGGGGCAGGCAGAGGCACCCTGCTCGCAAAGCGCTGGCGCAGCCGGTTCTGCCGACTCAGCAGCTGCGGGGCCGGCTTTCCGATGGGAAACCTGCATGGAGGAGCGGGGGAAAAAACAACACTGGCAGCCCGGGGATTGTCAGGGGGAATTTGCTGAGCTGCTGTCTCCAAACACAAGGGCTGCCCGCAGCACCCACCCGGCACGGCCCCTTCCCTGCCTCCCCCCGGCTGCAGAGCCCCTTCCCGGGGTCGGGGACGCTGCGGGGACATCGCTAGCTGAGGGGATGGTGAAGTGCTGGGTGAAGCCATGGGACAGGCAGGCTCAACCCTTGGCGTGCCTCAGTTTCCCCTCGCATTCGAGGGGCCTGGGCGCTGGGGGGGTGACTCACGTGCATCTCGTTCATGTTCATGACGGTGGGAGAGGGCCGGAATGTGCCCAGGCGGTACCGGATCCCGTCCTCCAGCGTCATGCCCCAGAACTGGCTGTAGTTGGCGGCTCTCCAGCTGTGCAGCAGGAAGGGGCACAGGTCAGGGGTGCCCCAAAAAGCACCAAGGGGCGAAGCATCCCTTCCCCATCCTCCCGCTGCCCAGTCCTTACCTGTAATTGCCCCTGTTGACGGCGTCGATCAGCTCCCCGTCCATCAGGCAGGCGTGGTCCTCGCACTGCCACTGCCCGCCGGGGCCGCAGGTGCTGCAGGGGGGATGGCACCGGAGGGGACAGTCAGCCGGGGAGGGACCGTGTCCCTGGGGTGACCGGGGGAGACCCCGGGCGGGTGCTGCCCACCCCCAGCCAGGGACCCGCTGCCGTCATGGGCAGCCAGCGCGGGGCGGGGGCTGATTCTTGACCGGGGTCTGGGGGTCGCACCATGGCTCAGCGCCTCGGGGTGGGGTGAAGCTGGGCCAAGAGCTGGCGGGCAGCCCTCTGCACGGCCCTGGGGGCTGTCCCCCCCACCCCGGTCCCCGCAGGAGCCCGGAGGGCAGACAGAGCATGGGACAAAAAATCAGCTGAAAAGCAGCCAGGCCTGCAGACATCAGAGCGGGGCTTGGACGCCAGCCCGGGAGGGGATTCGGGGCTGGCTGTCCCTCCCTGGGGCAAGCCACTCTGGCCAGGTTAGCCGGGAGCCCTGCGGCACCCATGGGGAGACCCAGGGCAGGGGGTGGCTGGGGGTGATGTGCCGGGTCCGGGTCCCCCCGGGCAGCCCTGGGCTGTGCTCCCCCCGCATGGCGAGCAATGCTTGGCATGCTCCCTCCTGCCCGCCGGCCAAGCTCCCGGCACTCTCTTCCCTTTTAAGGAGCCGTGTGAGGCCGGAGCCGTGCCCCGCCAGCCCGGTCCCGATCCCACCGGCGGCACCTGCACCCCCAGCACTTGCTGCATCCCCATCCCCGAGCGCTCCCGGTGCTGCGCTGGTGACCCCACATCTGGCTGTTAACTCCTCGGGGACTCCCGTGGCAGCACCCTGGGGTGCAGTCAGCTGGGTGCCCACAGCAGCCCCCTCTGCTTCACCCAAGCATTGCATTTGCCCCCTGCCAACCCCCCCCAGACCCCGCGGGAGCTGGGCAGGGACAAGGTCTGGGGTGAAACACTGCAGGAATTGCAGCTCTCCTGGTGCCAAGTGCGGGGGAAGAGGGTTTCGGCAGAAAAACCTCAGCCCCCGGAGGCCAGCGCTGTTGGGGAAGGGATGCTTTCCCAGCAGCAGGGACCAGTCATCCAAGTGCATAGCTCGGGGACCTTGACCTTCCCCCGGGGCTCGGGGACATCCTCCAGCCCCGCATGCCTCCGCGCCACGGTCCCGGAGAAACGCCAGGCAGCACTGGGGCTTCAGGGAGGGGTCGGGCTGGCTTTTCACCTCCAGCTCCAGCGCACACGCCTGCACACACGTGCACACACACGTGCTCATGCCCTTACACACACCCCAGATGGAGCCTTTGATTTCCCTTATCTGCCGTATCGTTGCGATCCAGCCAGCCCCGCTGTGTTTGCTCCTTTTCTACGGGCAGATCTGCGCCCGCAGGTTCCCCTATCCCCCACCTCCGGGATGCCATTAATACCACCGCAGCCGTTTCCAGATAAACCCCACGCTGCTCGCTAATGCAAACAGCGAGCTCCTGGCGTGCAGCGCAGACGGGCTGCTTGCACCCAAGCAGGCGGCGGGGCCGGACTCTGGCCGCCTGGCATGGAGCCGTGGCGGCTGTCAGCTGCAGGCGCGTCCCGTCAGGCTTGGGCAAGCTGGGCTTGGACCAGCACGGCCAGAAAAACCCCGGCAGCGCCAGGCCCGCGTCGGCTAACCCGGCGGAGCGAGCGGCTCCCACAAAGGCATGTGCTGAAACTTGGGAGCGGCTCAAGGCCCCGGGCTCTCTGCTCCGAATATGCCAGAGCAAAGGCATTTGGCACCTGGCCCCCGCCACCCAGCTCGGGCCCTGAGCTCCCGCTCCCGCCGAGCCGGCTGCAGGCAGCCCTGGCGCTCGCGGGCCTCCCGACGCCCTGGGCACGTAGCACGCCGGCGCCGCACCAGCGGTGCCCACACGGCACGGGGAGCGCGGAGGCACTCACCACAGGTTGCAGTTCTCCCGGTACGTGGCTCCGGTGGGGTAGCTGCGGCCGGCACGGGCACAGCCTGGATGGGAGAGGGGAGAGCCCTGGTGAGCGCCCAGCTGCATCGGGGGTCCCGCCAGCACCCCCATGGCTCCAGGGGGTAAATACCAAGGGGAAAAATAAATGCAGTCCTTAAAGCCAGGTGGGTGCTCGGCTGCACCTCGGCACCTCCAGACCCGTGTGCCCGTCCAGCCAGGGCACGATGGGGACCAGCTTGTGCCCCACAGTGCAGGGTGGGAGCAGGGCTGGCCCAGCGCCGGGAGGGTTAACCGTGGGGCTGCCGAGCAGAGCCGGCCTTGCACGCACAGGCTGGCGGGACCGGGATAAAGGGGCCAGTTGTACCCGGGAGCTGGCTCCGCTCTGCAGGGACTTCTTAGAGAGCCTTGTGCTGCACGGCGGGGGCTGCCCATGCCCCCCGCTTGCCCCCGGCCGCCCTGCCCGCTCCAGCTGCCAGGCGGGTTAAGTCAGGGCCAGCATCTGCCTGCCCCAGACATGACCGGGAAAGCCAGGATGGAGCACCATCCACCCCTGCTCTGCCCCACAGGTACATGCTGCCGGAGCTGCCCCTCTGCCCTCCTGCCCCCCGCAGCCCTGCCCGTGGGGAGGCACAGGGGATGGGCTGCGGGGCCACGGGCTGCTCCCAGCCCTGGTTTTGGGAGCCCGGCCCCAACCCTGCCACTTTGCACGAGTTTCCACAGCTCCAAGGGGTCCGGAGTGGCTCTGCAGCGTGGGCAGGGCTGTGGGGTGTCACATCCACCTGCATCCATTATCCAGAGGGGCACCAGCGGCATCACACAGCACATCGGGCACCTCAGGGCCGGCCCCTGGCACCCACGGACCCCTGCCCGGCTGGGCTGGGGGCTGCCTCACCTGGGGCTTTGGGGAAGGGGGCCGGGATGCCCAGGCAGTACTCCCAGAAGTCAGGGCAGCAGTCGGAGATGGTGCGGTTGCAGAAGAGGTCGCAGTAGCAGAGGGTGTCGTGGTAGGGCACGGTGCAGCCGTCGTCGCGGCCGTGGCAGCAGACGTCCCCTCGCTGGCAGTAGGACCCGCCAGCATCGTAGACCCCGTGCTCGTACAAGCCGGGGGCCAGCTCCCGGCGGGTGCGCACCCGGGAAGCCAGGGCCGCCCCGGCCAGCGGCCAGAGGCAGAGCAGGGCCCGCAGCAGGCGCATGTTGTCAGCAATGTCCCCAGACCTGCAGCCGCTGCAGAGGGAGGGCAGTGAGCGGGTGGGGGGCAGCCCGGGGCCGGGGGTCCTGCAGGCCCAGGGCAGCCCTGCTCCCTACGCCAGCCCCATCCCGCTGGGTCGCCCACCCCAGCCAGCACCCAGCTTGCCGCCTGCCGAGCCCTGAGCCCTATCCCAGGGCACCTCGCCACCTCCACGCCCTCCCCCGGGACGCTCAAAATCTTCAGGTTTCTTAACTCCCCTTGTGACCACCCTGGCTCCGGGGACCCGCAGCGCGATGCCCCAAAACACCGGCTTCCCCCCGGGTGCTCGCTCCCCGGGCGGCCGAGGGGCCCCATCCCCACCCACGCCTTAGCCCCCGGCTCCAGAAGCAAAACCCCAGCGGGACGGGACCCCCCAGGGCACCCGGGGAGGGGCTGCCCGGCCCCCGGTCCCCGGTCCCCGCCGCGGGCAGTGCGATGAGCTCCCAGGTCTCAGCCCGCGGGGCCGGGGGGACGCTGGGGGCCGGGGGGACGCTGGGGACCGTGGGAGAAGGAGAAGGGGAGGGGGGGGCTGGTCCGGGGAACCCACGGGGAACCCACGGGGCACGACCCCCCCCCGGCCCCGTACCTGCCGCGCCCGCCGCTCCGCGCCGCGCCGCCGCCGAGCGCCTCCTCCGGCCCCGCCGCTCCTTATAGCCGCGCCCCGGCCGGGGGGGCGCGGGGAGGCGCCGGGGGCAGCCGCGATCCGGCCGGGCCGCGCTGCCCCTCCCCGGGCGGAGCGGAGCGGGGCGGGGGTCGGGGCCGGGGCTCCCGTCGGGGCGGGCAGGGGAACGGCGGCCCCGACCCCCCCCGGCCGGGGTCCCCCGGCGGCACCTGCTCCCCCGCGGGGTCGGGGGTCTTCCCCCGACTCCGGGTCCTGCTCCCCGTGTCCCCCACCCTGTGCCCTGGCAAACGGGGGTGTCCCAGCCCTGCCAGCACCCCCCGCCCCGTCCCCACTGCTGCTCGGGGCAGGGTGTAGGGAGAGGGGGGCTGCATGACCCCCCCCCCCAGCACCCCAGCTGCAGTGTGGATGTGAGCGAGCCAGGGACATCCCATCACAGCCCGGGACATGGAGCCACTGTCACTTGGAGTCAGCCCAGTGTCCCCGCTGCCAGCACCAGCATCCAGCCAGGTGCCCAGGCCCCGGGGAGGGGGGTCTTGGCCACCCCGCAGGCTCCGGTTCCCTCTGCAGCACCAGTACTCGCTGGAGGGCTTCGGCCGCCTGCCCCGGGGGCTGCTGCCTGCCTCCGGCCTGTGAGGAGCATCTCCCGGCCGCTGCCAAAGGATTCCTCGAAGATGCCTCATGGCAGCCAGGACGAGAGGCACCGCGGGCAGCGGGAGGGAGGGAGCAGGGTTCCCCGGGCAGCCGCGGGAGCCGGGGCAGGTGCTGAGCCCAGGGCCACGGGCTGGAGGGCTCCTGGCTCCCAGCTGCCGCTGGCGGGGAGGATGCTGCGGCCGGTCAGGGTGTGCTTGCACCCCGGTGCCTGTGTGCGGGGAGCGTCACATCCCGCTGGGCACGAGGGCTGCCTGCTCCCCGGGACCCCAGGGTGCTCTGGGTGCCCAAACGAGGGTCCTGCAAGAGCCCCACCCGCTGGGCCCCCCCCGGCTGCTCGGCCAGTGCTCTCGGAAGGGCCCTTTCCTGCAAGCGCGGCCTTGGGCAGAGCGCACCGAGCTGGAGGGCTGCTGAGCGCCTCAGGAAGGAACTGGGTCCGGCCCGGAGTCCGACTGTCTCCAACCTCACGTACTTGCTCCATGACGAGACTGACAGGAATCCAGAGTGAGTCACAAATTCCCCAAGACCCTCAGGGGACAAAGCAAAGCCACGGGTGAAAAGGACATCCCCAGCTTCTGCTCCCGGTCCTTGTGCTTCTGCCAGGCAGCTCCCTGGCAGCGGCTGAGGATGCCGTGGGTTGCTGCTGGCAGAGCTGGCCCCTTCCCGTTCCCGTTGCAGCCCCTGGCCCCCCCGGGCTGATAAGGGCTCGTGTGCGGAGGCGGGAGCGGCAACTGCCCAAGCGCTTGCGATTCCCCCTCTCACCCCCTTCCTGCAGCCGAGCTCGGCGTGCCAAGCGTTGCTCTCGATGGGATGCAGCGAGCTGGCACTGCGGGGGCACGGTTTGCTGCGTCCCTCTGACGCTGGCATTTTCCCCTGCGTGTCGCTGCCTGTCCCTGCTCTGGGGAGTGGCGGCCTCTTGCACACATGGGAGCCAAGGTGGAGCGGGGCAAAGTCCAGCCGGGGCACCTTGGGCCCACGCGGCCACGCAAAGCAGAGCCGAGTGCTGCGGGCTGGCATGCATGCCTGCCCTGCCCTTGCCACCACCGCCTGCCCTGGGCAGGGAGAAGATCCCAGTGCCCCTGGGCCCCACTGCACCGAGTCCTGCAAAGAGCCCAGACCCAGGTGGGGTGTCCCTGGATGCCCCCCGGCGCAGCAGGGACACGCACGGGCTCTGCCGAGCTGCACCCATTGCACAGCGCTGCCATCCCCGTGAGGCGCAGGGTGAGCACCCCCGGCCATGCACAACCCCATGGCAGGGTGAAGACCCTGCTGTTGTGGAAATG
Organism: Platalea leucorodia; assembly: GCF_965183815.1. NCBI lineage: Eukaryota > Metazoa > Chordata > Aves > Pelecaniformes > Threskiornithidae > Platalea > Platalea leucorodia. Next base: position 7,721,820 of record NC_138840.1, on the reverse strand, counting down.
CATCCTTCCAAACCCACCCTGGAAAGCCACCCAGCCGCCCCGGCACAGCTCGCTCACACGGGGCTTTCCGGGTGCTGCCGTGTCCTGGCTCCCCCTTCAAAGCCTCTGCTTCAAAGCAGCCCCGGGGCCGTACGTGAGCCGGACGTGCGCAGCGCCGGGGGTGGCCACAGCTCCCCAGGGATCGTGCCCCGCATGCCAGGCGCTCGGTGGGGCTGGGGGACCGGAGTCACCCCCAGGCCCCGTCCCAGCAGCCTGGGGCAGCTCTGGGGGCAGCGGGGCCAGTGCAGCCGGGGCAGGGAGGTGCTGGCCCCGGCGCTGCTCGGCACAGCCCAGTGCTCCGGGACGAGCCAGGAATGGGTTTGTTGGCGAGAGGCAGCCAGGAAAGGCAGGGACTGACCTGCGGCGAGCCCCGGCTTCCTCCCCCGTCAGTGCTGGGGCAGGGCGACGCGGAAAGGGGCCACCCCAGGCCCCCTGACACTCACAGGCTGGGGGACACATCATCCCCGTCGGGTGCCGGCACACGGGGCTGGGGCGAAGGCTTTGCCATCCCTTGAGGGGTTGTGGTCTCCTGGGGAAGGGGGCTCACACCCCCCCGCCTTCCCTGGGATGGGCCTGGGGCCATCGCAGCGTCACCCCTGCTTGGGGACACACCGTGACACTTCTAAAGAGGCAGATGGGGCATGGCCCTTCCCGGGGCAGCGACCCTCCCTGCCAGCCCCAGGCTCCAAACGCAGGGCACGGGCCCCTCTGCAGCGGCATCAGGCCTGCGGCCCCCAGGCACACGGCATCACGGAGCCGGGGAGGGCGACCGAGCCAGTGCTGGGACCCTGCTCCCATGTCGGGGGGCGATTATGGCTTGAGGGGAGCCCAGGGTGGGGCAAGGAGGTGGCCGGACGCCTGGGTCCCCTGGCTGGACGCCTGGATCCCCTGGCCGGACGCCTGGGTCCCTTGGCCGCGGTGCTCGGCGGCAGGGCTGGAGTGCCACCTCTCGGGAGAGCCAGGAGAGAGACAGCAGGCAGGCAGGCAGCCTCTACTCCAAATTTTAATGAAACAAATAACTTAATAAGTTAATCAAGTGAGGTAACTACCGCTGGCTGGGGAGGTCTGCGGGGACCAGCCAGCCTCAGGGAGGGTCCTACGAGTTAGTTCCTGCGTGCGGCTGCGGGCAAAGCTCTCACATGCACCCTCGTCCCATGGCCAGGCACCCATGGCAGCCATGCACCAAACCACCGCCTGCCCACCCATGGCACCCCGCCATCCCCTCGTGTCCCTGCGGCACCGCCGCCCCACGGCCCGGCCGGGGGAACGGGCACCCCCGGGGCGAGGGGAGGGGGCCGGGGTGGTGCAGGAGCAGCGGGGAGGCTGCGAGCGGCTCTGGCACGGCCCACGCTGGCCACATGCACTAACAAGGCAAGAAAAACGAGCAGGGGCGGGGGTCCCCGCTGCCGGGAGCAGAGGCACAGGGGGGCTTGGGAAGGGGGGGTGCAAATCCCACAGTCCGAAGCCCAGAGAGGGGCCGTGGCGGCAGCGAGGGGCTCCGTGGGTCCTCGCCAGCCCAGGTCAGATCCCGGCACCACGGCCACGCAAGTGTTGCTGCCAAGGGCACCAAGACCCCCCGGGACCCCCAGCTTGGCAAACTTTGGCACTACCACGATCGCTTCCAGCCCGGCTCAGCCCAGCACTGCGGGACTGGAAGCCGGCCCCAGGGCTGGGGTCAGGGCAGCAAAGGGGAGTGGGGCAGCACGGGAGCTGCCATGGCTCTGCCGCAAGTGGCACACAAGGAGGCACGGCCCTTCTCTGTCCCCACCGGGCAGTCACCCCCCAGCCCATGGAGGGGACAGGGACATGGGGAGGGACAAACTGAGCACCGCAGGACCCGGCAGGGAGGGAGTCCTCTAAGCAAGAGCAGGGGCTGGGACACGAGAGGGAGGGCTGCTCCTTGGGGACCACTGTCCCCATCGCCTGCGCCTGCATCCCTCCCTCCTCTGCAGCCCCTGCCCAGCCCCACGGCCCCAGGGCCACCCTCAGGTGGAGGTTTGTCACCCAGCCCCAAGCCCCCGCGGCACCCAGGCGAGCCCCCACGGGCAGCAGGATCCAGCCCTGTGTGCTGGCAGGGGGGTTTGCTTATTGCCTATGTCCCCACGGGTTGCTCTGCCCAGGGGTGTTGCATATTAAGACATTATTGCATAAATATATATATATATCTCCTATATATATATTGCCCTGGGAGCATGCACGGGCAGGCAGAAGGCTCTGCTGTGCTTCTAGAGCTGCGGCTGCAGCGCTGCAGCCCTGCGAGCAGGGAAACAACCCGGGCAGAGGAGGGTGAGGGGGGGCCAGACCCCTGCTCCCCTGCTCGGGGGGGCCCCCGCTGCTGCCCTGACCTGGAGCAACGCAGGTAAAAACCACACTGGGTTGTGCCCCAACACCCCTGCTCAGCAGCGGGAGGGAGATGGAGCCTTGCATAGCTGGCAGTGGACCCAGCTCGGCTCTGGGGGACCGGGCAGGACCCCGCTGGGGAGCTGGACATGTCCTGAGGGCTGGGGGTACGAGCCAAACCCCAGGGGATGGGGCCAGCCTGGAGCATCCCCACCATGGCTGGGGAGCACTCAAGGCCCTAGGAACCGGGGCGTTTCACCCCCTGGGAAGGGCAGGAGCATTCCAGGAGCGTGGTCTGGCCATGCCGCAGTGCCACGGGCTCCCATCCCCAGGGCGGGCACCCCACTGCAGCCGTGCCCGCACAAAGGAAGGCTTGGTTCAAGTGACGGGGTGAGGGACACAGCTAGACGGGGCCAGGCGATGCCACGCTGCTCCCACGTCCTGGCATCCCGTCCCACCAGCTGCACGCTAGCAGGATCCGTCCCGCTGCCTCCCCGCTCAGTCCATGTTGGCGCTGGCCGACCTGGAGATGTTCAGGGTCTGGGCAGAGACCGAGATGTCCTCGTGGTCCACGGGGCTGTGGTAGTCGGAGGTGATGTCGGGCTCGCAGGGGGGCACCTGCACGGCGGCCAGGCTGAAGGAGTTCGTGGAGCCCTTGCGGAGGCACTGGGAGTAGAGGCCGAGCAGCAGGTCCAGCTTGTGCTCGATGGACTGCACCTGCGAGGGCGGGCAGGGCTGAGCGGGTCCCTCCCCGCAGGGACGGGACGCGGGGGTCCTGGCTCCCCCATCCCGCAGGCACCGAAGGGACGGTGACACGCTCCCCGGTGGCCGTCCCCTCCTGACCTGCCTCTCCACTTTGACCACACGGCCCATCATGCTGAGCTCGTCCACCAGCTCCGTCTCCAGCGCTGGCTTCTCCCCCTTCTCCCGCATCTTCTTGTCTGCAGCGAGGGCCCCCCTGCCCACGATCTGGTCCACGCTGGCAGGGAGGGAAGGGACACAGCCCATCACTCCCAGCGGACCAGAAGGCACGTGAGACCACAAGGGACGGGGACAGGGCTCTGCGAACATGTCCCTCCCACCCATCACGATGGGCCAGCACCCCTCCCAGTGGGCACAGCTAGTGGTGGGAGACCCAGGGGAGCCCAGAGCCCCCCCCCACCTTCGGGGCAGCTCACCGCATCTGCAGGCTCTTGATCCTGCCCAGCATGTCCAGGTGGCCGGCCGAGTACTGCTCGATGACGTCCTTGACGTCGTAGGGACGCAAGGTCTCCTTGAACTTCCTCTTGGCCACCAGGAACTTCAGGATCCTGCAGGGACACCCAGGCTGGCTGCAGGGCACTGGGGAGGACTGGGGGTGCCCAGGGGCTCCGCACCGGGGAGGCGAGGAGCGGGGTGCATGCAAAGCACCGAGGTCCTGATAACTGTCCCCATGGCGGGCTGAGCCAGGAGCCGTCCCTGCTCCCTGCCCAGCTCGGCCACCGCCACAGGCTGGAACGGGGACCAGGGCTCTCCGGACACGTCCACTCATCCCCAAGGGCTGAGAGCTGCAGAGGAGCTGGGGACAGGAGCACTGGGGGACGCAGGAGGGGACGGCCTCACCTGACAGCCCGGATGAGGGTCTTCACCGCCGGCATGATGTCCTCGAAGGCCAGGTCACAGTGGGAGCTCTTCTCCTCAGCGCTGTCCTCCGGCGGGCAGTCGGCTGTGGGTGAAAGACTGGGTGGGTGGCAGAGACCAAGGGCTGCCCCCCAAAACACCTGGAGCCCCCCAGCATGACCCCACAGCCAGACCCAGACCCCCCTGGTCCCCGGGGCTTACCCTCAACCGGGATCCGCGGCTTGAGCCTGAGGGATGCGCGGAAGCGGGTCCGGTCGTTGAAGCTCCAGCTCTTCTGCACCTTGGTGGGGCTGGAGGCCTCGGGGATGTCCTCGGTGCTGGGGGAGCGGTGCAGGGGGGGCCCCAGGTGCTGCCTGCCCCGGCTGCCCTGCCGCTGCGAGCTGCTCAGCCGGATGCGGTCCTTGATGCCCATCTTGTTGCTGCGCGGGAGAGCGGGGTGGGCAGCGTCAGAGGCGAACGGGCGCCGGGGGGACGGGGATGGGGACAGGGAGGGGAGCGAATCCCTGCTGCGGGCACAGACAGTGCCCACCGCAGTGGGGGTGAGGACGGGGGTGGCCGTGCCGAGCTCACAGGGAGCCCCCGGCACGCGATGGGCACGAGCTCGCGCGCGAGCCAGGCCAGGAGCAACCAGCACTGCGTGCCCGTGCAGGAGCAGCTCTGCGGTTACTCCTTTAAACACCTTTTTTTCCCTGAGAGCAGAGAAAGGAGGAGACAGACAGGGAGAGCAGGGAGAGGCAGGGACGGTGGCAGGGAGGACACGCAGCAGAGCCGCCGGCAGAGCAACCGGCCCCGGCCTCGCAGGGAGCAGCCCTGCTCCTGCCCCATCCCCGCTGGCATGGGGCGTCCCGGGGGACCCAGCCAGGCCCCTTCATCCTCCTCCTCCCGGCTGCACCACCTAATTCAGGCTCTGCTCCAGTGAGCGAGCGAGGCAGCCCCCGTCCTGCCCTAACATGAGCCCCGCTCCTGAAATCAGCTGCTCCGCTGGGCTGGGGGGGGGAAACAACAGGTATTGTTTATGTAGGACCTACACAAAAACATCATCTGGTGCTGCCTTTTGTGTGATGCGGGACCACAAGTACACGTTGGGACATGCAAGGAGGCCAAGCAGACGCACGGCCCCACGAGCGGAGGAAGCCAAAGCCACGGAGCAAACCCCACGCTTGCTGCACAACAGGCTCCGCAAAACCCCGGCGTGTGGGGAGCATCCTGGGCCAGGAGCCACAGGGCAAGGCAGGGGTACAGGCAGGGCACCGGGCCCCCAGCCCCTCCCCATGCAGGTTGCCGGTGAGCTGGTCCCAGGCAGGCAGGGCTGCCACAAGCCCCTGCAGCCGGCGGCATGCGGTGCTGTCGGGCTGTGCCGGAGGACGGGGAAGGGCTGTGCCCCGGGGGGCCAGGCTGCAGGACAGATGTGGGATGGGGCTTATCCAAGTGCCTCAGTTTGCCGTTGTTGGACTTGGCAAACCCAGCATGGCCAAGGCACCGGGCTCATCTGTGCTGCATGGAGGGGGAAACTGAGGCAGGGCCCACCGTGGGAGCCGGTGAGGGGCAGTGGGGCCAGCGGGCTCAGCCCAGGCCATGCACAGACCCCCTGCCCTGCGGAAGGACCACCCTTGGGCCTCTACCCCTCTGCCTTGCCCCCCCCGACCCCCTCGGCCCCGCAGCCAGCAGGCAGCCCCACGGAGCACCATGCACCCCCCGGTGCTCCCCGGCCCTGTGCGGCTGCCCAGCGCAGGCAGCCGGGACGGGCAGGCAGCCGGGACGCAGTACCTCCGTCTCCACGTGCCCCATGTCCGCAAGAGCCTCCTCTTACCACTAAAGATCGGGCTGGAGGGTCAGGGCAGAGACACAGGAGAAAACGAGAGTTAGCCCATGGCCGGGAGGGAGCAGAGCACCCGGGGCCACCATGTCCCCGACCCCCCGGGCATGCCCGCACCCCAGCGTGTGGGCACAGGGTCCCTGCCCGCCGCCGGTGAGCATCTCCCTCTGCACCGGACCCGACCACGGTACCCCCCCCCGCTGCGGGGGCAAGAAGCACGAGCAAAGTTGTTTGCGTAGGTCCTGCATAAACACTAACGCCTGCCCCGCAGAGGAAAGTCCGGTTTCTCAGCAGTGGAGCTCTGCAAAAAAGCGATTTGGTGACGGCAGTGGCGACCCTGCAAACACCGCTGGGGCTCTGCGGACCCCCGGCCCCTGCCCGCTCGCTGCGGGAGGATGGGACGGGACGGGCGGCGAGCGGCGGCCGGGGGCAAACGTTACCTGAGGCGTAAGCACTTGTGGGGCTGCACGTCCTCCTCCTTCCAGCTTGGGGGTGAATGGGGGCACAGAAGGTTTGGGGGGAGGTTGGGGGGATGGAGAGGAGGAGGGTGAACAGGAGAGGGGAGGAGAGAGAGAAGATGAGATGTTATGAGAGGTGATGCTCGCGGAGGAGATGGGGGGAGGCTCGGGCCCCCCCGGGTGGGATGGCCGGGGGTTGCAGTCCCTCCCCTGCCAGCTCCTGGCTGTTCACTGGGAAACTGGGTGAGCCCAGACTGGTGCTGCCGCAGGGAGAAGCCCCCCAAGCCCATACTCACCTTGGGGCCGGTGGGGGGAGCAGGTCCCCCTCGGCCCCATGCCCGCAGCGGGGCAGCCGGACAGCCGCAGCCCCACGGCTCGGCACATCCATCCCCACGCCACGCCAGACCTCCCACAGCCCCGTCTCCAGCATCACAGGGGAAACTGAGGCACGATGCAAAGGAGCAGTGCTCCCTCTCCCCACCTAACCCTGATGCTGGCCCAGGGCCCCGCACCGTGCCGATGACCTGGGTGGCAGGCCAGCAGCCATGGTGGCCACACTGGGGTCTCCGGGATGCTCTTCAGCCGGAGGGGACTGGGGACACGGTGCACAAGCAGCCACCACCAGCATGCAGCTGGCAGCCCTGCACGGAGCAGCCGAACCCTCTTGTCTCTTCTCGGCAGCACCGGGGAGGCTCGGCATGGCTGCTCCCCACTGCCACGGGTGCGGGAAGCCCATCTCGGACCGCAGGAACTGGGTTTTGCTCCTTGCCCAGCTCTGCAGCAGGGCTGAGCAGCTCCAGCTCCGCCAGGCTTCCAGCGCTGCCTTCACAGGCTCATTTTCAGCCGCGCTCGGTTCCCCCGTGCAAGGTCCCGGTGCCGTACCCACATCAAAAAGGGCAGCAAGGTGCAGCCGAACGTTGCAAGAGGCTTCACGCTGGTACAACAGCCCAGAGTCCATCCATGGGGACCAAACGTGCCCCCTCCGGAGCTGCAAGCCCGGAGCGGTGCTGGCAGCCAGCGGCAGAGCGGGACGGGTGCCCCGGCACGGTGCTGGGTGGGGAGCGGGGCCGGGTGCTGCTCCCCTGGGGTCTGGGCTGGCAGTGACAGGCACCGCGGTGGCACCATAGGCAGACACAGACCAGCAGAGGAGAGAGAGCAGAGAGGAGTGAGAACACGGGTACGTGGGGCTGCACCCTCCTACCTTTCCCCTGAACAAGCGGCAGGGCCGATGCTTTTCTGGCCAGGGGTGAAGGAGTGATAAGGCGGTGGGGCTCCGTCGGGCAATTTTTTCACCTCTGAATTCCTAAATCCTCCATTGCGGACTCGGTGCAAATGCTCAAACATTAGGACCAGCTCTCTGGGGTTGGGGTTAAATAAAAACATGGAGAAATTAAACTTTCCAAAGCAAATGAGATGAGCAAACCAAGGCTGAGCGGAGCCAGGTCCTCCTCTGTGCAAACCAAAGCAAAACCAGAGCAAAACAAGAGGCAAAACCCAGCACTTTCTTTCAAAAACCAGTTTCTTAACAGCTCTGACTGGTGCTGCCGGCAGCGGGTTCAGCCAGCAGCGGGTGCTGGGGGTGACAGTGCTGGGGAGGGGGGTGCTGGGTCCCACAGAGGCTGGCCACCGGCAGAGGGGTTGGACCCGTGCTGAGAGGGATGGTTCAGGCAGCACGACCACCCTTGCTGCGGGGTGGGGACATGGGGACCTGCCACCATCTGATCTGGGGGTCTGGGCACTGCCGGAGCAGGGGGAAAGCTCAGACCTGGCAGGGATCGAGCCTGGCCCTATCTCAACTCCCCGCTGCAGGAGAAACAGCGCCCGGCATAGCAGGAGGGGCTGGCAGCGTCCCCCATGATGCCCACGCTGGGAGAGCCCGGCACCGTGCTCGGCGGCAACGCACGGGAAGCCGGATCTCCTTGGGGACCAGAGGGACTCGCTGCCGCGGCTGTTAAGAGCCCTGTCTTTGAAAAAAATAAAGAGTGAAATGGAACAGTGAATTTGTCATTGCAAAGAAACATGGCCGGAGCAGGGGCAGGACGCACAGCAGGAGGGCAGGGCTGCGGCAGGCTGCGCGGCTGGCCCGGGGACATCACGGCAGACCCCGGTGCGCTCGGTGCGATGGGAACACACAGGGCATCTGGAAAAGCTTCGGAGAGTCCTCGATGGGCCACGGGAGCGGAGAGCGCTGCAGGGACAGGGCACGGGGCTCCCTGCTGGACTCCCGGAGTCCATCTGCGCTGCCGCCATGCTCGGAGCCAGCTCCTGGCCGGCTGCAGCTCCATCGCCCCGGCCACAAGGTCCCCACGGCCGGTGGCACCATCGCCTTGCCCGCGGCGGTGCTGGAGGAGGGCTATGGATGGGGTGAGCGGGGACAGGGTGGGATGGGTGCTGAGCGCTGCGGGCTGGGGGGATAGTGAGGATGGAGGAGGGCGTTGGGCATTTCGGCGGATGCTGTGCCGGGGCTCTGGGGCTGAGCAAGGCATCCGTGCTGCTCGGCCCCACCGAGCCCTCAACGGCTCCACATGGCCCCTCGTGGCAGGGGCTGCCCAGGACGCTCATCAGCCCGGGGCCCCACAGGGACCCCCCGGGAGCCCCGTAGTCCTCACCTACACCCTGCCTACCTGAAGGAGGGCAGGAGGCTGTCGTAGTAACACCACGTGGCCGTCAGGTACACCCGGCTGATGTCCGTCGAGTACAGGCGCCAGGCAGCCTGCATGGGAGCGAGAGCCCGTGGGCGTCAGGCTCAGCCCCGGCAGGGTCAGGAGGCGAGACCCCCCGCGCCGGCCCCCTCCATCCCCCTTGGCCACCACAGGCAGAGTCCAGCCCAAAGGAGCTGGCTGCCAGATTTGGGGTCAGGTGTTTGGGTCCTGCCTGCAGCAGGCAGGGACAGGCAGGGCAGACGGGGGGGACAGAGGAGCATCCCCAGGAAGGGACGGGGCAGGATGCGCCAGCCCTGCGCTACCTGGATCAGGTTTGCCGCCGGAGTCCGCCTCTTCTCAAAGTGCTTCTGCCGATGCTGCTCCTGCACTTTGAGGGCGAAGCCGGAGCCCAGGATGCCCTGGGGACGGGAGGGGATGGGGTCTGTGGGTGCCGGCCACACCGTCACCGCCAGCCAGCAGAGACGGGGACCCTCCACAGGGGTGGATTTGGCCCCTTTCTCCCCAATTTCTGCAGGGCAGGAGGTGCAGGGACCCTCTCCCCAGCCCTACTCACAGCAGGCAGCGCGAAGAAGGAGATGCCAAGCAGGGCAAAGCCGGCCGCCAGCATCCGTCCCAGCCACGTCTGCGGCGTCTTATCCCCGTAGCCGATGGTGGTGAGGGTGACCTGCCCGGGGGCAGAGCAGGGGGAGGCCTGGAGGGAGCTCCCCCCCCACGGCCCCGTCCCACCCTCCTCATCCCCTCCCGGGGCTGGGGGGCCGCGGCGGCCGAGCTTACCGTGCCCCACCACAGGGAGTCGGCGTAGGTGGCAAACTGGGCATTGGCGTCCTTCTCAGCCAGGTAGACGAGGAAGGAGGAGAAGATGAGCACCAGGAAGCCGATGTACCAGGCGGTGATGAGCTCCTGCTGGGGCGGGGGGGGTGAGAGGGGCTCGGGGGGTGTGGGGGGGACCGTGCCGGGACCCCGCATCCTCACCTTGCTGTGGGCGTAGACGACGGAGCCCAGCAGCTTCCAGGTGCCGCCGCGACGGTCCATGCGCACCATGCGCAGGATCTGCAGGAAGCGCATGCTGCGCAGCGCCGAGGTGGCGAAGATGTTGCCCTGGGTGCCGGCGGCAATGACGGCCACCGAGGCGATGAAGACGATGAAATCTAGGGGACAGCGAGGGTCAGGGGCACAGGCTTTTCTCCAACACCCGTGGCATGGGTGACACCACAAGTCCCCAAATCCCTGTGCTCCCCCCAAAGCCCCCCAGTACCTATAACGCAGAAGGGTTTCCTGGCAAAGCGGAAGCGTCCTCTCCAGCCCCGGTAGCGGCAGCAGCAGCCGGCTGCCCAGACACGGACGATGTACTCCATGCCGAACACCACGATCATGACGAACTCCTGCGGCGGGAGAGGGAGGGCAGGAGGGTGAGGTGGGGAGGGCAGGAGCAGGACAGTGCGGGGGGCTCAGCTCGGTGGGCGGCTTTGGCGGGGGTAAAATGAAATGCCGGTGCTGACGACGGTGCAGGGCGGAGCACGGTGTCCCCCCAAGGCCACCCCCCCGACACAGCCCTGGCTGGAGCCATCCCAGGGGAATCAGGGCAGCGAGACAGGAGCCGTGGCTGTTGAGCCTGTCTGAGCAGCCTGGCTCTCCTACCTGTGCCAAGCTCACACCGAGCTGGGTCCTTTTCCTCCGCCGTCAGCATTGTCCTCCTACCTCTCGCACAAACAAGGCCCCATTCTGCTTACTCGTGGGAAAGTCACAAGGACCTTCCCAATTTAGTCTCCATCACTCGGAAGAACTCCAGAGTCAGCCGTTTCTGACAGTTTGGGGGAAAGTTGCCTTTTTTTAGCCCCTCCTGCCCTGCCTTTTCCAGCGGTTTATGCCTCTCCGCACCGCGGGGGTCCGGCGGCAGTGATGGGCCACCCCGAGCTGCGGGGACGCCTGCAGCAGCGAGGCCACCCTGCAGCTTCTCCCCGGCGTGCCAGAGAGGCCGCCATCGTTAATACCAACGATCAATAGTGAAATCTGGACTGGGGAAGGGGTTGGAGGGGTTTTGTCCATGATCTTGTCCAAGTCTCTTGGGGTGTAATGCAGGGAGGGGGAGTCGGAGCGACAGCCCCGCTCCCCACTTACCAGGATGAAGAGGCACTGGTTGGCCAATTTCTGGTGCTCCTGGATGGTGGAGAAGACCGACAGCACCAGGCAGCTGAAGACGAGGAGGAATCTGGAACGAGAGCGTGTTGGCGCGGGTGGCGGGGGGAGCCCAGCCTGCAGTGCTGGCCCCCGCTCGCAGCCTGACCCCCAGCCGAGACCTCCACGGCCGTGGCTGAGCCACCCGGGACACGGTTTGCCCCTAGATGGTGGCATGGAGCAATTCAAGAGCCCACGAGCAGCTGCCCGTGGGTGCAGCGGCAGGGCTGTGCCTAAAGCCTGCCCACCCTGAGGCTGCCCATGGCCCTGGGATGCCCAGTGCAGGCAGCACCTCCCCGGGCCCACGGCGGGACCCCTCCGCTCCCTGTGCCTCCCTCCGGCACACCCGGGACGGGCTCTCTGCCCAGCCTCGGGCAGGGCTCAGGGTGCCGTGGTGCCCCCCCAAGCCCCAGGCCCAGAGGGAACATCGCTGTGATGGGGACCAGCCCTGCATGGCACCCATGTGCCAACCCCGGGCTGGTGGCACAGCACGTCCCCGGGCTGCCCCACAGGCACGGAGGAGGAGGACCAGGCTCCAGCAGCCAAGGGGCTCAGTGCCAGGCTCCATCGCAGCCCTGCAGCCTCTGCCTGGGCAAAACAACTGTTAACTAAAGGCAGGGAGGGAGACAGGGTGTCCCGCACCGCAGCAGGGTGCTGCTGCTGCTCCAGAAAGGGGACCAGAGCTTCTCCTGACTGTCCCCAGCATCACTGCCACTGTGGGGACCTGCTGGGGACATGGGGGCCACCTGGGAACAGCCGACCCGGGGGAAGAGTTAACAGGGAGCTGCTCTGGGGCTGTTTGTCCCCGAGAGCTGGGTTAAGGCACAAGGGGCTTTGGCCCATTTAAAATAAGGAGGGGGGAAAAAAAAAAATAGACTCTGAAGCTGGAGCAAATGAAACTCCAAAAATACATTTTTTCCCCTGATCCAGCGATTCTAAAAATGGAAAGCAGAGGGCTTGTGCCACCGGCCCACGTGACGGCGTGCAAAGGGCCACCGCTCTGCCGGAGCCGGCTCCGTAACGGCACGGCGGGCCCTGGGCACCCGCTGGGCACGCAGCCCCACGGCCCCGCGGGGAGGCACCGCCAGCAGCACCCGGATGGCCAGGCTGAGGCCAGCAGTGCGAGCGAGGTGGCCCCGGCACCCTGTCCCCAAGCTGGTGGGCACCCACCTTGCCCCCCCAGCGCCATCTCCCCATGGTGAGCAGTGCCCAAGGGACCCATCAATGGTGCTCCAGAGAGCGTGGGGGGCCCGGCTCGGGGAGATGGTGCCTGACACCCGCTCGGGGGCACTTTCCATCTCCTCTTGTTGCTGATGCAGAGCTTTAGAGCCCAACCGGCTGCCAGGGGTGGCTGAGGGGTGAAACCAGACCCGACCGGCATGCCTGCCCCAGCACCGGCGGGGAGGCACTGGGAGATGCAGGGGAGAGGGGACAATGCTCTGTGCCCTCTGCGGGACCACCCGGGCCAAGGGGACCCCGCGCAGACACTGAGCACTGGGGTAGGGGAGCCGAGGGCCCCCCCAAGGCTGAGCATGGCCCGGGGACACACTCACGCACCCACCCACCGAACCCACAGTTTGTGCCGTGTAGGGCTGGGGGCTCTGCAAACCTGATCATGGCACGAGGGGGCCATGGCACGAGGGGGCTGCCGAGTGCCCCATGCCCACAGCAGGGAAACGGGGGTAGCACCCAGCTCAAAACCCAGCCTAAAGGTGACAGGCAGGTCCCCTTCCCCGAAACCGCCGCAAAGGGAAACTGGAGATGGGACCGACGGCAGAGAAACCCCATGGAACGGGAGAAGGGCTAGATCCAGAGTACGGAGAAGGGAGAGCTGGAGCAACGCACCACATGCCAGCTACAGGAATGAAGGGTCTGGGGGTGTCGTAGCCTCGACACCGCCCTGCCCTCGCTGCGGAGGACGATGCTCCTTGCCCGGGCACTCCCCATCTGCAAGGCAGAAGGCTGGAGCCAGTTCCTTCTCCCTCTGAATTATTAATCGAGCCCCTTCCCTCCCGGCCACAGCTCTTGGTCTGAGGAGCAAAACAAGACCTGGCTGAACAGCCCAGGGCAGAGCCTTTCTGCTTTGTGCATCATCAGCAATAAAGATTATACAATCAGGATTTAGCAGGCAATTACATGGGCAGCGAAGCACAAAGCAGAAGAGAAGGCAGAAATCTCCCAGCCTGCAAAGATTTGTGCCTCTTGCCCCGGCCAGGGAGCGGGGAGGGAGGTCTCTGGTGCCTGGGCACACGGTGCTCCCACGGGGACACGCTGCGGGTGGCCCTGCCTTGGGCAGCGGCGAGTCACCGTGCCTTTGCACCAAGCCAGAGCCCCGCTCATCACCCGTCCCCACAGCAGCACCGCAAGCAACGGGGCCGGTCGGTAAAGCCATGCCGCAGGAGCGGTGATGGAAACCTGCAGCCCCAGGGCGAGGATGCCTCCCGTCCGGCCCCCCCGCTGGTATCCCACAGGATTTGGTGAAGGATACGGGCATGCGAGGCCCCACGGAGCCAGCTGGGAAAGAAACTTTCTGGGAACACATCACCTGCTAGGAATTAACTTGTAAAGCCTGGGCAAACGCCCCGTCCCAGCTGCGCCTAAGCGGCTTAGGGAAAGGGTCAGATGCCTGAAGGCAGCTTGGCGAGCCAGGAACCGGCCGGCCCCCCAGCCCCCCGGGACGGGCAGCCCTCTGGGGCCGAAGTGCTGCTCTCAGCAGCCCTGCCCTGCACCAAGCGCTCGCCCGATCTCTCCATCAAATCCCTCCATCAAACACCGCACGGTGCCGGTGCTGCCAGGCTCCCCGCCAGTGCGCTCCTCCTCCCAAATTCACTGCTCTTCCCACCCACCAAGCAGGGCCAAAAAAACCCAAGGAGCACTGCCAGGAAAGCAGGAACGGGGCAGAGACGGCGGGGCAGAACCTGGCAGGAGCCTCACTGCCTCCCCGCTCCCCTTCGCCGGGGTCCTGGGGGACAGAGGGAGCAGATGCTGTTGTTGCTGAGCCAGTGCATCAGCTCTCCCCAATAAACTTTCCATTGCCAGCCCCCAGCAGCCGGCAGCCCCCTCCCCAAGGGGCTCCTACTGCTGCCGGCACACCTCCCTGCCGGCACGCGTCCCCGCGCGGGAGGGGACACGCTGCCAGCAGCCTGGGCACAGGGACGGGACCCCTCTGGCTGCTCTCACCCCTGCAGGAGCAAAGCCTGTCCGCAGGAACACTCCTCCTCAAAATAATAATTAAAACCTGGCAGGGGTCCGGGTTGGAGAAGGCGAATCTCCTCACATTAATCTTCATTAGAGCGGGCTTTGCCATATGCTCCTGCCCACACCGGCAGCGCGGTGCCGGCGGAGGAACAGGTGAGCGGGGGAAGCTGCTGAGCGCAGGGGAAGCGGGGCCAGGTCGGCCCTGACCAGCGAGGAGCAGCGCCGGGCAAGGGGGCACCAGCCAGCACCCTGTGCCTGCCCGAACACCCCCAGGCAAGCGGGCTGCACCCCGGTATAGCCTGGGCAAAGCTGTGCCGCAGCACCCCGGTGCAGCCGGTGCCAATGGGACCATAACGCTGGGAGCCTGTGCAGCGGGACGGCACGGCACGGCCAGGCTGCGTCCCCCAGCCCCAGCAAGCAGCCGGTGTCCAGGCTTGGAAGAGGGGTGATGTTGGGGTACCCCCGTGCCCCGACAGGGCTGGCGTGGACCCAGCTTCGCTCTCCCCTGCGAGGAAGCCCTGAGCCGGGGGCGCAGGCAGTGTCCGGGAGGCTTGTGCTGACAGCCCGGCAATAACTCAGCGGAAGGAAAATACCACGCGCCGTAGGATAAACAGCTCAGCCAGGGGACGAGCGAGCAAACAGCCTCTGCCGAATGGCACGGCTCCCTTCCCCGGCCAAACCTGGCCCTGTCGCGGCACTGCCCGGTCCCACGGTGCTGCGCAGCAGCGCTGGGTGCCCGGCTGGGCTCTGCCACCGCAGGAAAGGCTGTTTGGGCCAAAACTGCCCCAGCCCAGCTCCAGTGGAAATGGGGACAGGGACGGGGACGGTGCTTCGCTCTCCAGGCTCCCCAGCCCGCGAGGTTCAGCTCCCTGAGCACCGTCTGCAGCGGTATAAACAGCGTGTCTTATAAATCCCCTGTCCCTCGCCCCAGCAGCCCTTTAGGAGAGGAGGAGCAGGCAGCCTGGCTGCTCTGGGGGATATAAATAACCAGGGCTGTAGCGGGCCTGTTTGTGCCCGTAACCATGGCAGGGTCCGTCCCATGCCACGCTCCCGGCCGCGCCGCAGAGAAGAGAAGCAGAAAAGCACAGAGCGTTTCCCCACGGTCACCCGGTCGGGCTGGAGCCAGCCGGGCACCCGGCGAGCCCCGCCGCGGCAGCAGCACCGCACAGAGCTCCCGACCGCGGCACCGCAAACCCCAGCACACGCTCAGAGCCCCGACCCGGTTATCGGAGCCGGGATAGGAAGGGTGCTGCTCCGAGAGCCCTCCTCGCCCCCAGAGCCGGGGGTGCCAGGGGGGTAAGGCAGGATGGGGTGTTTCCAGCACCCTGACACAGGCTGCAAGCAGGGCTGGGACGAGGAGCCCATCTGCAGGCTGCCTGCCTCCTCCTGCAGCCTGGTGGCACCCACGGCGGGGACCCGGCAGCACCCACGGCAGCAGCTCCAGATGACGTCCCACACCACACGGGAGCCGATGGCCCCAACACCTTTATGCTTTGGCAAGCAGGAGCCAAAGCCGGCAGACGGCATCATCCGTCACCCTTGCGCTGCACACGTCTGCACCCCTGCTTCGCCCACCGCCCCCCAGCACCCCGGCCCCGCAGTCCCCACGGGGAGCACGGTCACAAGGCTCCTGCGGACGGTGCCAAGACGCTCACACGGAGCGGCCGAGATACTTTTGCTCTTGAATCATCTGGCAAGGAGCCGGCTTAAGGGGGGGAAAAGAAAACCAGCGTGTTTTCAGATGCACCTCCTGTGCCCAATGGGCCTTGCACCCCAGGAGAGGGATCGGGGCCGCCCGCACCCTCCAGCACCTGGAGGCTTCCCAGGGGACGGGGACCTTTGGGGCACAGGGACACGAGTGGCCCTGAGAAGGCGAGGCAGGCTGAGACCCCAAACGCGCTGCAGGGGGGCAGCAGCGCCCACAGGCAGAGGGGGGCAGGTCCTGGCGCTCGCTCAGCCCCACTCCGACCCTCACCCCAGGGGTGGCTGCTCTGCGGGATAAATAACCAAAGCCTCGCCAGGGCAGCCGGGCACCACCTCCGCACCCCCCCGGCAGCGGGGCTTCCCTCCGTCCTTGCCATCGGGGTCGGCCAGCCTCGGGCACCCAAACTGGCACCTCCTGCTCTGGGCTCGGGGGTCCGACGGGAGCGGCAAGAGGGGAAAGGATAAAAAAGAAAGAAGAAAAATCAATGCACAGTTTCATGTTGCACCAAAGTCGCTTAATTTTATGCCCCGGTGACACCGTATCAGGCTGGGGAAACTGCTGTGCCGGCTTCTCTTCCCGCTGGCATTTCCCGCAAACGCAGCTCCCGTTTCCAGCCCGGGCAAGGAGAGCGGGGCGGCCCCGGGAGCAGAGCCCGCTGCTCGGAGGGCACGGCCTCCCCGGCCCCTTTTATTTTGGCCATGCAAGTGCAGCAGCCGGATGGGAGCCCACCGTGGGAGACGCCAGTGACAGCAAGTTAAAATCCTGGAGCTTAATACAAGAGGTTTTTACCAAGCAGGCAGTGGAGAGCCAGCACCGAGCAGGGGATGAAGCAATTTCCCTGCAAACCCTCCGGAGCTCCAGCCCACGAATGGCCCGGGGTGGGTTGGCGAGGGCTGGGGCTGGAGCTGCTGCAGGCACTGACCACGGCGGCAATCATGGTGGGGAAAGCGCTTTCCTGCTTGCCAAGTGCTGATGGAGGGATGCAGCGAGATAGGGGAGCACGGCAGAGCCGCCCGCCCTGCAGCGGGGCCCGCGGACCCATCCTGCCCACCACAGCCCTCGTCCGTAACGGGATCCGAGCGCAGGGAAGCTCCGGGAGAGACCGGCTGTCAGCAGCCTGGGCCCTGGCCAGGAGCTGGCCGGTGCATGGTGGGGACCCGCCAGCTGCTGCCCTGCGCCCATCACATCTCCACCACCCCCAGCCAGCGGGGATTTCCCACGGCCCCGAGCCAAGGAGAGCCCACGCCTGGCATCGCTCACCCAGTGCCAGGATCGCCGCGGGGCTCTGCCGGGAGCTGCTACCCCTCTGCCCCCCCAACACCCATGGAGACCCAATGGCACCGAATGCGTGGCAAGGGTGGGGGTGCCACGGGACAGCCACCCTACATGCCCGAGGGATGGGCACCCTCCGAGCTCTGCACTCCCATCTCCTCCTTGCCCCAGGCACAGGGTGACACTTTCACAAGGTAAATAAAATCCCATCAACTCAACGGTACCCCGGCGAGATGCTGCCACGAGCAGCGGGCAGGGGCCGTGCCTGGCTGGCCCGGCACGGGGGATGGTGTTTCAGGCAGGGGGCTGCAGGTTGCTACTGGTGCTGCCAGCTCAGTCTTCCCTAATTCGCTCCAGGTCAAACTGTTCTTTATTAAAGCGTTCCTCTAGGAAACGGGAAAGTGCTGAGCTGAGCTTCTGGTGCACCCAGCAGTTTCATAAGAGTTAATAGGGGCTCCCAGACCCCAGTTTCCAGCGGGGCAGCAGCACCGAGAGCCACTGGCCATGTGCAGGGGCTGGCAGATGGGGAGGAACAGCTTGAACCTCCCCGGTGCAGCCCCAGGAGACCCCGTGGGCGCAGCCCCCGGGCTGGGCTGGGCTGGCAGCGGTGCCCGTGCAAGGGCAGAAGCCCGCAGCAGCTCTGCCCGGGAGCAGGGCAGTGGCTGGCAGCCATACACGACTAACGGCACGAGCCGGGTATGAGAGCAGCCTTCCCTTTGCTTAAGAGGTGGAGATTGGAAAAGGAAGTTTTTATTTGCCTTCTGGCTGTAAAGCCTTTAGGTTAACGCTCTGGTCACACTCCCAGATTTGCTCTGTAAGCTCCAGGGCTGGAAACTCTCATTTCAAGAGGGCAAGGCAGAGCTTTGCAAGCCCAGTGAGCCGGCCGAGCCCGAGCGCATGCCTCCATGGTCCCGCCACGGTCAGCGCGGGGTTAGAGGGGATGGGGTCAGCCGGCCAACACCGCACACCTCAGCCCTGGCTTTACACCTGCACGGGCACCACTTTCACACCATCCCCTTCCCGCAAACACTGGAGCACGGGAACCCGCGGAGGCACCCGGCACAGGGGGTTCCGAGGGGCTGCGAAGCCCCGGCAGAGCCCAACGGCGGCTCCGAGCCCCCGCAGCCCTTCAGGGCCAGGGGCTGCAGAGACGGTGCAGCCACCGAACCACCCTGCAAGGCGGAGCAGCACCAGCCCAGCCCGGCGCTGGGGAGGGGAAGCTATTTGGGATCAATTTGCCGACAGAAAGAGACGGAACTTGTTCAATAAGGTATCAGCTCAGCCCTGCTGCGTGCGCCCAGGCACTAAACTGCTCAGGGGAGGGAAGCGCTTCGCTTCTCAGCGGGTATTTCCATTTTAGCAGTTTTCAGCCCTGTCTCGGAGCCAGGCTGCTCGGGGGGAGGCAGCGCAGAGCCGTGACTCAGAGGATGGGTCCTGTGACCAGCGCTGACCTTGGGCGACCTTGGGCCATGGGCTCCATCTCCCCCATGCCTCGGTCTCCCCCAAAGTGGGGCTCACACCTTCCTTCTCTTATTTAAAAACCAGTCCTCAGCTATCGAGGCACACAAATCATTCCCGAGAATTTCAATACCAAGCACTGCAACCGCTTAGCAGCTCCCATTTGCTGCGGGAGAGAAGAAAAAACAACTTTGAAGAAGTCAGAAAGGAGCAACATTTACAGGAAAGGCTGCAGCGGGTGCAAGGCGTGGACGTCTGTTCCATGAAGCATCTTCCCGCAGGCTTCGGGGGGTCCCCGGCAGGACAGACTCCCCTGCAGCGTACCTCAGCCGTAAAACCAAGCAAGCAAACGGACACAAACCCTCCCCATCCCGCTAAATGCTTAAGACGTTGCGCTCCTGCTATATCAACTGCTGCACGGCTTGCCCGTGCCAGGGAAAGCCCATCTCCCAGGAGCCGGGGGCCGGGCATGGCTGGGCTGGCAGAGGAGGGACCCGGGGCTCGGTGGGCTCTGCAAGGGGAGCTGCTTGGTCCGACGCGGTTGTTTCTGGGGCAAAACACACGCAGGTCAGGAGGAAGAACTGGTGGAGGACGCTCGGGCACACACGTCCCAGCCGTGAGATGAGCAGGGGCATCTCTCTCCCAGAGCCCAGCGGGTACCTACACAAAAAACTCGGATCCCCCTACCCGAGCAGGAGGTTTTGGCTGCCATCATTAATTCCCTGCAGGAAAAGCTCTTTCGAGGGCAGTATTTGCAACGTAGGTATTCTCGCCGGAGCACACTGCGGAGGTGTCGGCAGGCATTACAAATGGGCCCCGGGCTCCTCTCCCGGCTCCCCGGGGAGCTCAGGTGCCCTCTTATCCAGTGACAAATTCATCCTGCCATCTCAATCTGCTAACTGAGGCAAGACCCACTTTCCTGCCTCTTAACGAGCTCCAGCTCGCACACCCCGCTAACGACTCAGCACCGCCTTACTGCTCCTGAGAGCAGAGGGAGAGGCGGTTTTTCGGCTCATGCTCTCAGAGAGGGTCTGTGCCCAGCCGGGCCGCGGGGCACACGCCTGGCACACACGAGGCAGAGGGGAAACCACGTCCTTCCCCATGGCTACGGCTGGGCCGGGAGCAGCAGCATCCCGGCAGCGCCCCGGCAGCGCAGCCGGAGCAGAGCGGGGGTCCTGGGTCGGGGCACCCAGAACAACCCCCCAGCACGGAGCCTCCCTCTCCCGCCGCAGCCTCCAGGCGCGTTACGGGCACCGCAGCTCGGCAGCCCCGTTACAGCCCGCTGAGCAAACAACCCCAAGGGGCCAAATTTGTTACTTGGCCCCGAGCTGAGCCCATGCATCTCAGAGAAGCTTCTGCTTTGCAAAAGCCATCGGATGCCCAGGTCCAGCGAGGAAAGCCGGAGCAGCACCACGCTGCCCGGGAAGCCGTGCTGAGCCAGGGCAGGGAGCAGATGGGAGCATCCCGGGCTCCGTCTCTGGCGAGGGATGTTTTAGCGCTGGGAACCAACAGCAGCCGGGACCCAGGAATGGGCACAGCTCTCGGGATACAGCAGCTGCTGCTGGATTGCAAGGACAAGAACACCCATTCCCCACCTTCCCCCATCCCATCCGGGCACAGCTCCGGGGATGCGGGGCTGGGAGTGCTGCTGCGTCCCGACGCTGCTCCAGGTACCCCAGGGACCTCTCCTGTCCCCCCTCAGGGGCCTCCCACCTTCGAGGCTCCCCCGGGCTCCGAGACCCCAGCCGGGGCCCCGTGTGCCAGGCGAGGGGACAGCGGCAGCGCGGGACAGTGACCCAGGCCCCGTCCCGGTGCCACCGAGAAGGGGCTCACCGCAGCCGGGGCCACCCGGGGACCACGTCCCATCCCCGGGGACGCGCTCAGCTCCTCGCACCGGAGCCGCTGGCACGAACCCGCCGCTGGACTCAGCCCCGCTCGCCTCCCCGGGCTCCCCGCTCGCCCCCCCGGTCCCTCCGCTCGCCCTTTCCCAGCCCAACCGGTGGCGAAGCTGCTCCCGTCGCGCCGGCCCCGCTACCGGGCCGGGACCGGGAGCGGAGAAACTTCTCCGGCGGACCCGGGGGGCCGGTGCCCGCTCGGAGCGACGGCTGCCCCGCCGCTCCTCCTTACTCCGACCGCGCTCCCTCCCCGGCGGGCACCGGTAGCGCCCGCTCCCCGCCGGCCGCCCACACCGGGGCCGGCCGCCCCGGGACCCCCGGGACTCACATGAAGACGTGGTAGACGAAGGCCCACCCGCGGGGCCGCTCCAGCACGTTGTACAGGCAGTTCTGCAGGCGGCGGCGGCAGCAGCGCCGGGGCCCGGCGGGGCGGGCGGCGGTCCCGGGGCGCGGCCCCGCCAGCAGCCCCCGGCGGCGGGGCGGGGGGGTCCCGCCGGGCGGCCCGGTGCCCTCGGTGCGCACCGCCGTCAGCGCCGCCGCCGCCCGCCGCTCCCCGCCGCCCGCCGCCGCCCCGGCCATGGCCGCCCCGCTCAGGGCCCCGCCGCCCGCCGCATGGCCCCGCCGCCGCGGGACCCCCCTGCTCCGGCTCCGGCTTCTGCTCGCACCGCCCCCGAGCAGCCCGGTACCGCTCCTCGCTGCCACCTGCCTTTAGCTGCCCGCCGCCGCCGCCGGGCCCTCCCCCGCCGCCGCCCCCCCGCCGGGGCCGGCCCGCCCCGCCGTACCTGGCCCCCGCCCCCGGGGCTCCGCCGGGCCGGGCCGGGGGGGACGCGGGGCCGCCCGCGGCAGCAGCAGCCCCCGGCCCGGCTGGGGGGACCCTTCCCCGCGAGGTGCCTGGGGCCTGGGGACCTCCTGCTGCCCGCGGCCGGGCAGAGAGAGCCCTGGCCGTGGGGCGTGGAGCATCCCAAGGGCGAGCATCCCCAACCACGGGGTGCGGAGCCTCCCGGGAGCGAGCATCCCCAACCACGGGGTGCGGAGTGTCCCGGGAGTGAGCATCCCAAACCGTGGAGCGTGGTGCATCCCAGGCTGCCAAGCACAGAGCATCCCACGAGCGAGCACCCCCAAACACAGGGTGTGGAGCATCCCAGGCTGCCAAGCATGGAGCGCCCCGGGAGTGAGCATCCCAAACCGTGGAGTGTGGAGCATCCGATGAGCAAGCATCCCAAACCACAGGGTGCGGAGCATCCCAGCCTGCCAGGCATCATCCCAGGAATGAGCATCCCAAACCACAGGATGTGGAGCATCCCAAGAGCGAGCATCCCAAACCACGGGGTGCGGAGCATCCCAGGAGTGAACATCCCAAACCACGGGGTGCGGAGCATCCCAGGCTGCCAAGCATGGAGCATCCCAGGAGTGAACATCCCAAACCACATGGTATCAAGCACCCTGGGCTACCAAGCATGGGGCATCTCTGGAGGGAGCACCCCTGGCCCCCAGGCATGGAGCACCCCAGGCGCGAGCTTCCCAAGCTCCCAGGCTGTCTGGCAGTGAGCACCCCAGGCCAGGGCACCCCCCCTTCCTCTCCCTCCCTAGGTCCAGGAATTGCGGGAGGCACTGAGGTTTAGAGGGACACCAAATACCTACAGAGAGACTTCACGTTGCTTGGGAAGGGCAGGGTCCTCGTCCTCCCCCTGCCAGGCCAGGAGCCCTGCCGGGGCCCGTTCCCCGCCGGGTCCTGCAGTGGGCACAGTTCACCCACGCCCGGACCTCCCCATCCTCCGCAGACTCAGCTTTGAGCTGGGCTCCAAGTGTGTTTCCCAGCCAACACCCACAACTTTTTCTCTTCCACCTTATTCCCCTCAGCTCCACACAACCTCCCACTAACAGACTGGGAAACTGAGGCACGCTGCTGGGAATCCCCCTTCCCAAGCAAGCCGGGGTCAGACGTGCCCTGTCCCAGCTGTAACCACACGCTCTCCGCACCTTTGCAGGAGCCAGGTCCCCCCACCCCGCACGAGCGCCCAGGGCCTGTGCTCCTGGAGAGGAGAACAAGTTAAAGGCTTTGGTCGGTGAATTATTTAACGTGGTGGTTGAAGATCCTGGCACCGGTGCGGGCCCTCGTGAGCACTGCGGTATTTGGTAGGTCTCGGGAAACACACACAATAAATAGACAATTTTATTTACTCGGGCACGGGGGAAATGGTGCTGGTAAAACCCACCCCGGGAGCCAGCCCGCGAAGCCCCCCTCCGAGGGTGCCTCTCCCTCCCGCCGCCGCACAAACCCCGCGGCAGCAAGATGGGGACAACAGCCGTGTCCGTGGAGGCTGAAATCCTGTAAATCCGAACCAAATTCTCCCCAGAGAACCCGTGGCGTCTCCTCCGCGCTCCCCTCCAGCCCTCGCCCCTGCAGCCCCCTCTGAACGTGCTCCCCAAGGGGACGCAGCCCCCGGAGCGTGGCCCCGGCTGCACGCAGGGTCCCCCTGCCCGTGTCCCCCCCGGCAGACGCTCCCCGCAGCCGAGCCGCTGCGGCGGGAGCACCCTGACCTTCATCTGGCTGCCGTTTGGGTCAGCGCATTCCCCTCGGTCGCAAGGTTTAGGTTTCACCTGGCGATTGATTAAAGCCTCCGGGCTGCAGAGGGGGCAGAGCTAAGGTGACCTGGAAAGGACTCGGGCCAAGGTGGGCGCTCGCTTGAGAGGCGTCAGGGGAGGGGGGAGTTGTTTTATTCCCGCTGCTGCTCCGCAGCCGGGTGGGGAGTATCCAGGCTGATGTCCCGGGCTTGCCAGGGAAGCCTCGGCAGAGCTGTGTTTGTAAGTGATGAAGAAGTGCTGATTTTTTTTTTTAAACAAAGACATCGCTTCTCTAAATTGTTTGCTGGAATCAGCGAGCTGCTAATAAATTAGGGGAGCAGGCGTGCTCCCCCCACCCGCCAGCCGCCCTCTCCCTTACTGGTGCTTTCTGGCCTCCTGCAGTTTTGCTTTTGCAGGTCAGACCCCCACCAGCCCCCGGCAGCGAATGAAACGTTGCAGGGCTGCGGGCGCAGCCGTCCGGGGCCCGCGGTGCCGGTCGCTCCCGGCTGGGCCGAGCGCCCGGGCGCGGGTTAACGGGGACGCGGGGCTGGCGCTGAGCTGGTGCTGTGGGTCACCGCGGGCGGGGAAGGGGCAGGTCCCATCCGCACCTTGTCACCTGCCCGGACCCCGGGAACCTCCATCCATCCTGGAGCTGGGAGGTTTTGGGATGGAACCAGGGAGTGTGAATTAACACGGTCGTGACCCATCCCTCAGAACCAGCAGGGGTTTCGGGAAGCCGTCCCGGGCTCTGTCGCCTTCGCCCCTCGGCTGTAGGAATCCCACGGAGCCGCTCGCGTCCTCCGGCCCTGGTGAAACTTTAAAGATGATTTCCGAGGCCGGGTGATGGCGAGCGGGGAGGCCTGCATGCTTGGAGCCTGCTGCCCTCTTGGGATTGCAGCTCAAGTTCCTGGCACGGACGGGAGGCCGGGATTTGCATCTCCAGGATTTCCAATAAGTTTTGCAGCCCTGGTATGCAGCTGCAGGGCTGCGCAGAGGTGCAGGCGGGACCGGGGCGAGCCAGGACTTCTCACCCGGGCACGGGGACTGGAGCAAAGTCCCAGCCTGGCTCCCTGGGTGGGGGGATGCTGGGGAGCATCACGGGGGGGAGGATGCAACCAGCCCCCTCTGTGTGAGGGACCCCGATTTGGTGCTCGGTGGCCGGGACAGGGAGAGCTGGGGGCAGGTGGCCTCAGGGGACCCAGGGCTGGCATTGCCCCGGGAGCTGGGCGAGCACTGGGGACGGCCGGCAGCGGCGGCAGCAGCGCGGGGAGAGCTGCAGAGCACCTGCTTCTGCTGAAGGCTTGGCCTGGGCCCAGGGCAATTAGCTCCTGGCTTCGCTGCTCGCACACGCTCTGACAAACAAGTGGCTGGGACGTCCTGGACTCGCTTCCAAGGGCTCCCTCTCTCCTGATGCTGGGTGAAGGATGGGGACCCCTCCGGGCTGGGGACCGTGGGGCTGCACTGCCCCAAAGCCAGGGCAAAGCCCCGGCCCGGGTCCCGGCGCTGCTTCGGGGCCGCGTCAGCCTGCCCTGACCCCGAGCTCGGAGCGACGTCAGCATTGCCGGGAGCTGGGGCACGTCCCAGAGCAGCCCTGCGGGAGGAACAGGGACGCTTCTGCCCTGGTCTGCCGCAACGCCGCCAGCGCGGGGAGCGGGACGGGTCAGGGACCCGGCTCCTTTTCCCAGCTCTGAAGGTGAGGAATGAAGAATAGACGAGGACTTCAAGAGAGCTTTGCACCCTCGGGCTCTCTGGCGCTGGCTCGGCAGCCTCAGGATGGTTCATAACCGAGTCCCTCCAGCAGCGTCGGGTCCCTGTGAAGATGGAGGAGGGTCCCACGGCGGTGGCAGTGGAGAAGAGCCAGCGCCGCTCCCCAAGGAAACACGCTCTGCCGGCGCTGGGAAACACCCAGAGCCCGTGCTGCGAGAGGCTGCGTGTGGGGCGGCTTCGCCCGAGCACTTTTCCCTCCGTGCCCGGTGGCTCTCACAGCCGGTGGCCCTCGGGGCTCCCGGTCCCCGCCGCAGCAGCGTGACCTTCAGCGCAGCGAGTTTTTCCTTGGGAGAGGGTGGCTGGACGCGGCAGCCCCGGGGAAGGGCAGCTGTCAGCAGCAAACCCCGCAGTAAACCGAGCGCACCAGTTCCCGAGCATCAGCGGCCGGTGCTCGCCCGCACGGGGGTTGTGCTTAGCTCATCACCCCCGAGGAGAAACAGAAATTCAAACCCTTCCTTGGGAGGAAAGCGCCGCTTCCTCATCGGCTTTCAGCCTCCGGGTCCCTGGAGGTGTCATTACCTCTGCCACCTTCATACGCTGTCGCCTGCAGCAGATGCCACGCAGCCCGGTGGCGCTTGCCGAGCTGCCCGCAGAGGGTCCGGCGTCCCTCCCCAGGGGTGCCGCCGCCCGCCGAGCCTCTCGGGCAGCGCGCGTTTCCTTCTGCATCGCCCACGGCGCTCATTCTGTCATCGCACTTCCTCGGAAGATCAAACGAAGGCACGTGTCCTTATACGGAAGATTCGGCTCTTATAAATGCCTGAGGTTTAGACCTGTGACAGACAAACGATGTCAGCTCTCTTCAAAATACCTTTCCTGTTCAAGTCAGCGAGGGCACTCCTCTGGGAGCGCAGACGAAGCCTTATCTCCATTATTAGGTAAATATTAACGTGATCAGCTTCAGTATTCCCTGTCCGTTAAGTTCCCACGCTCCTGGATGAGATGAGACTTTGGGCGACCATCAAGACGACACTGAGCGTGCCGAAACCAGCATCCCCTTCCGTTAGAGGCAGGGGCTCTCGCTGGAAACTCCTCTCCGTTCAGGAGCAGCATCTCACTCCCATTTTCTGTCCTTTAAGCAATTTATTCCTATTCAAATCTAAACTATTTCAAGCAAACACAACTGCTTTGGGTAAAGAGCTTTTCTTCGGAAGAGCCTCGCTTGCTACCTCTGCCAGCGGCTGATAAGGCAAGGCAGCTGCCTGCTCCGGCCGCGCGTCTCTCGCCATCCTTACGTCTCTCTCCAGCCTCACAAGCCGATTCCCCGGCTCTGCTCCCTGCCCTACGGAAAAAGGATGCTTTGCCATGATTGCTGCTTGGGAGACAGCCCACCTCTCCTCGCTGCGGTGCGGAGGGCCGGCGGGAAGCGCCACAGACCTTTGCCGTGGTGGGATCCGGCTGCCGGGGACCGACAGCAGCTTGGACCAGAGGACAGAGAGGATCAGGCTGCCGGGGCCAAAGCCACTGGCCGGGCACTGGTCCCTGGCTCCTTCCCGGGCAGCGGCCACCCACGGGTGCCCTCTCCTGGCTGGTCCCACGCACGGAGCTTTCACGCAAAGTACTTTTCCTCCCCGCCCCCCCCCCCCCCCGGCTTCATTTTTTCCGTGCACAGGGGATGCCCCAGCTCTGCCAACCACCCCTCGCTGCCCGCACAAGGCTGCGGTACCGGAGCGATGATGCTCAGGAAGGCGCCGGGCTGCATCGCTCCGCTGCTGCACTGCGCCGCTGGCTCCCAAGCACTGCAGGATCGGAAAAATTAAAAAAAAAAAAAGAAAATTGACATTTAGAAAGCCCAGGAGGTGCAGGTAATGCAGCAAGCGCCCTTGCCCGGCTGGAACAACCTGGCCCAGATTTAGTGGTTTGCACCAGCCAAATGCTGAAGCGGAGTTTTCCTTCCCCAGCAGCAGCCGCCCCCCGCGGTTCTCACGCGGGCACCCACGCCAGGGTGCTCCTCACCCTGCATCCCGCGCAGCCGGGCCGGGCGCTGCCAGGGAAAGCACCCGCAAACCAAGCGGCCTGCAGCTGGGCAATGGGTTACACGCCAGGCGCGGGAGCAGCCAGCCTCTCCTCGTTGCGAAACCGTGGCAAAGTCGGTGCTTCTGCCAGCGAAAACCAAGTGGCAGCGCTGGCACCGTCCCTGGCGCTGTCACCCGGCTCTGCCGAGCACTGCACAAAGCCACGGAGCGGCCGGACAAAGTGCCAACTATGTCAAACTGCTTGATGTTCGACGCACAAAAGGTGCTCGGTTACAAACTCACACCCCACTTTTAGCTAAGACCTAAGCTTGGCCTAACGCTGCCAGGATCCTTGCAGCGGGTTCAATTAAACCTGACCTCTGGAGTTTGCTCAAGCTCCTCCCGGCTGGTTCAGCTGGATCCCGGACACAGGAGCTGCAGGGAGAGGCGGCGCGGCCTCGGTACCCGCAGCCCAAGGGCTGCGCCCTGTGGAGGGAACCCTAGCACGAGACCCGCACGGAGACGCCCTTGGCCCAGGGCACCCGCAGCCCCCAGTCCCACCACTCCTGTCACTCGTCCCCCCCTTCTCCAGGCCACCCTTAAGCCCCGTTGCTAGTTTCACTGCTTCAGGTGTAGTAATTTTTGAGGGATTCGGGATGCTCTTTGCTTGGCAGGTTGAGACTGGGCACTGGATCTCAAAGAAAGCACGCACATTATCTTACAAAGGAAATTTATTTCATTTTATGAAGCTTATCTTACATGCATCGACTGAAGCTAGTACAACAGTTAACAGCAGGGCTGGGGTTTGTCCAGACTTCCATTAGTGTTTCTGGAATAAACCAGGCCAAATTAAAGAATCTCTTGCCCTTAGAAAATACAGTCATCATACAAGGAATGTTTTTTTTTTTTGTTGTTTTCTCTTTAATTACTCCTCCCCTACTCCCTGCCCTTGAGTTGCATATAGCCAATGCTCCGGCTTACCAAAAAAGGAGGCAGGAGAGGAAAATCTAACACACGCACACGCGCTCCCCCCATACACCCCTAATAAACCATTGAGATGGGAGGACTGAATCTAGCTCTATTCAGAGGAAAAAAAAAATTACAAACAGAATACCAGGAATAAAGCTCTTGCAACAAACCAGATGCAGTACCCTTTAATAATTTTACTAGATAAAAACGTTTTACACATTGCTCAATGAGATGCTACAAGTTCCTTCTGATTAGTTCTCTTTCAGTTCTATCGGTTTGAACAAGCAGCTGAATACACTGAAATATTGATTTCTAAAAATAAAAATAAAAATATTGCATTCTTGTCAGTGTCTGTTGGATATACTCTCATACCCACCAGAGGAAGGTGTATAGTGCACCGGAGATTGCAGCCTACTATAGGCTTAATATCAAGTACAGATACACAGAAGCAGATGTATTCATCAGACCAGGTTGGTACGGCGAACGTCAAGCTGGTACGCGTTGGTTTCCACGCAGAGACGACTTGCTACGACGTCCCCGGTCAGTCCCCTGTCACTTGTGTGGCTTGGCCGTCTGAGGTTTGGTTGGTGGACTGAATGAACATGGGCTGGGTGATGTCCTGGCCTGCAGGCATGGTCACTTGCTGGATCTGATAAAGTTGCTGGCAGAGACAGAAGCAGGGGGAAGAAACGACTGTCAGCGCTCATCAGGCTCAGCAGCGGGTCCTCCCAGCACAATGCTGCACCTTAACCCCACAAGTCTAGCGGTGCTGTTAACAGCAACTCTCACGTCCAAAGAAAATCTGTCCCCAAACCAGACCACAAACTGCTGCTAGACATTTGTTGCTAAATCCTAACTAAGTAATTCTGTGAATTTCTGATGCCCACCTTGAGCTCAGGCTACCTATGCAACCGTCAGTAGTTAAGGCCTTTATTCCTAAACTGGTTAGGACGAAAATGGATCCTGCCCAGAGTGCAAGGGACTGGATTAATTTGGAGTGAGAGCGGCAGAACACAAAGAACCCACCCGAATTAAAAGCAGCACAACATCCACTTATCCTGCTCCTGGTTAAGGTTTGGTAGCAGTGTTTGATCGGGAGGAGCAGATTTGCTAGAACACGCAGACTTTAAGAAGGTCTTTCTAGCCCTTGACCTCAAAGGGACGTAGCACCAACGAGCTCCAAGTTCTTACCTGTCCGTCCGTGAACTGGCTGAACTGCTGCTGTCCTTGCTGGACTTCTGTCTGCGTTATCTACGGGGATAAGAGAAGGATGATCACTGACAGCACTTCGGAGAGGGTCAGAACCCCACTAACAATATTCTGCTGCTGCCTTTCAAGAGCTTTTAGACTCTTTCAAACTTCCATTACCCCACCATGTGGTAAGATACGGCTTATGCCGCCGGCCCGCAGTCATGCTGGTGCTAACCGCACGTCAAGAACAAAGGACATGGGACTCGGCTGTTCCAAACCACACACAAGCATGTCCTCCCTGACTTTCACGAGGAGAACACAGCCTCCAGGATGACAGAAAAGCAGCAGCCTTCCTATCCTCTGAAGGCAGAGAAGAATCCCTTCGCGACCAGTCTCAACAAGAACACGACACAACCTGCTGGCAGCAACGCTGGTCTTGATGTTTCACCTCTGCAATAGCTTTCCTGAGAGGTCGCACGGCTGCTCCTCCCTCACCCAGCCAGAAGGAGCAGAAGTAAAGAGAAGATTGATGAACTGAAGTTTTACCTGCAGTCAGCTCAGAAGCAGCATGAGCTTTACACAGCGAGACACACACACACACACACATATATATGCATGCACCTTTCACGTACAGGTAAAGGAGGCTTCCGCTACGCTCCTTGCTTTATTATTCTGATGAAAGTAACAGGAAGAAAAGAAATGCAGGAATCCTAGCCCAAGAGTTGGTAAATTCGACTGGAATTCGCAGTTTCAGGAGCTAGGGAACAACACTTTACCGGTTATTGTCAGCCCTGCTGTTATAGTGCATACCTGCTGTGCATTGGTTGCAAGCGTCTGGATCTGCCCCTGGACTACCTGGGTGCCTGACACGGGTTGGGCTAAGCGGATATACTGCAGCTGGCCAGCATTCAACTGAACCTGGAGACAAGCGGAGGGGGCAGGGAAAGAAAATTAAACAGATAACTGTGTAACCTGAAACACACAAACTTGCCTTCTTGTTTCCACAACAGAAGCCAGAGTACTAGATGACACTGGGAAGCTTCAGCTGGTTACCGGTTGAGATGAGTAACTATCACAGACCCTGCCAAAGCAAGAACGAAGTCCGCAGAACTCCTGCAGGTTCTTGAAGTAAAACCCCGAGGAAGCACAACGTTACTTCTTTCTCCAGAACGGGAGCGGACAGTTAGTAGCTCAAGCACATTAATTGCTAAATTTCAGAGAGCTTTGAGAACACTTATTTTTCTTTTTGGTTACGAGAATCGAGTTACTACTTTGATGTATCATTTCACATTAAGAAAATTCTTATGAGCTAGCCGCACATATTGACACTCCTATTATATCCTGCCAAAAAATATAAGAGACTACATGGGAAATTTTCACATAAAGACAGCAGAGATGACAAAACCCAGGAATATCGCAAGGTAACATTTGGAAGCTTTTAATGCAACTCTCTGCCAATATATGTCAATCCCCACCTGGCAAAGGCCAATACTTTCTGCGTCAATACTTCGTGTATAACAATCAAATGCAAATTTATTTCCTGCAACCCTGATCTTGCACGGTTAGGTGCTTGGGGGCGTGGGATATGGAGACCATGTCATCATCGTAACCTGTGATGGAACTACTGCTAATACACATCTGAGAAGCAATAAAAAGGTCACAGTATGATTGATACTACTGTTGAATTTTTCATTTTGTGTTATTTAACTTTAGAACATTTAGATTCACAGTCTTAAGGTCAATTACATACAAAAAAAATGTTTTGAGTTTTCTTCTTTTTACAAAGGGGAAAGAAGGACATACAGAATACTTTAAAAACTGCTCACTGACAAAGGTTCAAGTGCCTAGAACGTGGTCTTGGCATTTACACAAATGCCGCTGACTTCACCAGCTGTGTCTAAAAGCTCCAATATTATTTCAAGAGCAAATAAACTCCACATGAGCATAAACATTTCAATAAAGAATTTGTTTCTGCACTGAGATCTGCCGGCAGATCATGTTTTCTGCACTGGGGCCTATCTGCTTAGATTTTAATTACAGTACTAACCAAATGGGTGAAAGCGATTTAGAAACAGCGTTCTTCCAGAAGTCAGAGCGAGCTCCAAAGAACCTGCCCGATGAGGTCTAGCTAAGACACGGATTAAATGTAACACCAAATTAATGCGGACAGACAAGTGATTACTGTTTAATTGATGTATACACTTCCAGTTTTTCCGCAGTTTATAAAAAATAAGGCACCTTTCCACAGTCAACCCGTGGTCCTAGAGTAAACGGTAAATTGCAGTAGAGAAGCATACACGGTATCAGGAGCACATGGAAAACCAGCAGAGAACATTAGTAAGATTCTCTCAACACTCCTGCAATGGCCAGAGGCACTACCAGTTTTACAAGAGTGTTTTAAACTGTCCTATTTGTGTTATGAAAGATTCTTTGCTGAACTCTTAACAGATACCAGAGTGAAAAGGAACTATCAGCAGACAGCACTAAGGATATCAAGAGAGAAAGGGAACTCAAGGGAAAAAAAAAAATAATAAAAGCACAGCAGAAAGAGAGCAGAACGGACAGCAGCACTGAAGACACCAAGAAGCGTAACTCTGGGAAACCAAACAGAAACTGCTTTCCAGGTTAGGGCACTAAAAAGCTCTGGCAGCGAGTGCACGGCTCCATGTTCCGTCTCACTTCACTTGCTGGAAGCCAGCAAGGGGAAAGATGCTTCCTTCAGCACGAACTGTAATTCTTCAAAACGCTGTGATTGAGAAGAATCCTCTTAATTACAGTCAAAGCAGTATCTCTGCTAGATACAGAAATGTGAATTTTGACTATTTCATTAAAACACTGCTCCTAAGTTGCTGTTTTGCAGTCTTACAATTGTTAGAGACCCAAGTGCTCCCGAAGACAAAAGACGCCACGCCGGCACTTGGCAGTTCCTGTCTTACATCTGCAGCGTAAGAAGCTTCTGAGGACCTGTTCCTAGATGCTCCCAGGCAAGAGGCAGGTAGAAGCATACGCTTGGCCAAAACCAGACACTAACTAAAAAGGCTCCAGTCTCAGACTCCTAAAACACGGGACCACTTGCAACAGGATCCACCTATCTGGAGAGCAGTACTCTCTGCAGAAGGCTATGCCCCCCCCCCCCAACCTACTTTGTAAAGAATTCTTTCTCCCAGCAGATCTCCAAGCCCCATTCTTGTAGGGAATTACAGCATTCACCGGAGACAACTGGAAAACAAGTCTGAAATTGTTCTTGTATTGCTGAACCAAAGGAGGATGCTGCAACTTTCAGTACTCTTGTAATGGATTCACTGAGGCTGGAGGTGGAGATCTCCTCCCAAAATGCTTTTAAGAACAAGCGTCTCGGAGAGACTTTCATAAGGAAAGGGGGGGGGGGGGGATGGGAAAGAAAAAAAAAAAGAATGTAAAAGGAAGGTGGTGGAGAATGCAGGGAAGAAAAAAGGCTGCTTGTAGTACAACACCGTATTTGGCAAGCAATTCACTTCCCTTCTGACCAACGCCTTAAGCCAAGCAGTAGGAATCAGCTGAAGACTTGAGATGAAAAGAATTTGGAAGTGAATTGGAAAAATCTGGCAACACCCACACCTAAACCTTTTTCAAGATGCTAGGTCAAGGCACGAACATTTGCCAGACGTACAGAGGGAAGCTCAGCAAATCTTGAAAAGCAGAACTTGTGTGAAAGATCAGTTTTGCCACAGCTGTGGGTACACTTCTTAATAACAGAAATCAAAGACAAAGTGAAACGCTTGTCTTGGTCACTTGGTCTGACCTTTGGGTTGCTGGTTAAGTACACAGAACTGGACAGATTTTTTTTTTTTTTCCTTTAAGAGGTGTGAAATTTTCCAGATGGGAATCAAAAGACCCGGCTTTATAAGTTACAGAGATGGGGGGAAAAAAGGTGACATTTTTTTGACCCACGTGTTTACCTGGGACACATGCCAGAATGTTACTGCTGATGCTGGGTACTCAAAATCCCATTCTTAAGGCCACAACAGGTCTATATTGATGTGAAAGTGAGGAGATATTTTCTGGTTCTGCAAAGCCACTCCTCCAACCAGCTCGAAGTATTTCATAGAAATATTTCTTATAACATAAAAGTTTATTAATAAACTCACAGATGGCACCTTTCCCACTCAGTCTGCCAGGTCATGACTTCAGATTGCAGAGGCAGAACCAAGTAAAGGCAAAAGAAGTTAATTATGCTTTATTGAAACCACGCTGTAGTAAAGAACTAAGGGTTATCCAGGAAATATTTTATTTGTTGCTTCCTAATCATACCTATTTCACTCAGGGGAAAGTGTTGGGGGTGGGCAATGAGTCTACACTAAATGAGTTAGATTTATTTCCTCCTTCACGTCACACCTGGTTAGTTTTCCTCTCTAAGTGCAGAAAACACACCACTCAATCCAAAATTCCTCTTACAGTTAAAAAAGCATACGTATACAGACAGTCTCATGCCAGAACACCAGCAGATAGTTTGCTCGCAAGACTGTTACACATTTTTACTGGTAAAGTCTTACCGGTATTTGCTGGATTTCTCCTGTATTGGTGATGATCTGCTGCATGACTTGCATGGTCTGCCCAGTTCCACTCTGAGCCTGCTGGGTCTGTCCTTGCGGCTGGGCCTGCACTATCTGTACCTGCTGTCCTTCTCCAACCTGCATCGTCACAGGGGTGCTCTGCGTTCAAAACAGGGATAAGGACCAAGCAAGGACTGAACACAGGGGGAAACAGCCACAAGATACAAAGATTGTAACAGACAGACTGCTTCCTAGACCCGCTGTTACTTGTTGATGCTTAAATCACCACGAAGGGAACCCAGGACCTAGACGACCCTTGTTACTAAGGTATCTGAACACCTGGTCATGACCAGAAAACACATTTCTATATTGTTATCGATTGTTCTGAGCAGCGAGAACAGGATACTGCAATACATTACAGATGGGTGAGCTGAGCGTTTCACTGGCTCCACTGAACTGCAAAGCCCCTGCGCGCTGCTCGTCGCTCACCTGCCCTTGCTGAGGCTGGGCGATGATGATCTGTCCTGGCTGGATAGTAGTTGTGGACGTGGTGGTCTGTTGTCCTTGCTGTTGCCCCTGAACCTGCACTGCAGCAGGCTGCTGAGCAAGCGTGAAATAATACTGTACGGGCTCAGCTGGGGTCACAGCCTGACGCACCTCTTCCTGCGGCACAGGTAAAAGAGAGGTAAATGGGGAGGGAACAGATCAGCACGCAAACACCCCAACCACAGCTGAAACAGCCCCCCCATAAGCATGCTCCATGGGAAAGTATCTTGAATACCTCGTTCCTAACAGTTTACCTAAGTAAATCTGAAATGATAAATCAAAACGGGTTTCCTCATTTATTCAGCTATATGGAAATCAAAAACATTTCCAATACTCTATGTATAATAAAATAGTCACCAATTTCGTTATGAGAAGCAAATGAATGAAATTACCGTAGTTGAAAACCACGCAACTCTTCATCAGTAAATTCCATCATTGCCTGTTATCTTAACACGGAATGAATTGCAAATGCACCAGGAAGACTTACAAAGCCTCATCTGTCAACAAACCCTTCTTCTTAGCCTACATACCCAACACAAATCTAAACCTAGCTCTAATGTTAAATCCCTGGGAATAAAAGTCATGGACTTGATGCATACTGCCGTGCCTTCATTTATTTATTTAAATCCAGCTTTTCCAGAATTATAACAATTTCCTCTGGTACTGCAGCTTAACAGCCTGATTCTGCTGGTAGCAGGAACATCCCAACAGTGTGAAGAAACAAAAGGCCCTGCTCTAGCTCACTGTCAGAAGCACAGGCTGTAATACTGTTGTTTTGTTTTATCTAAGCATGTCTTTAGGAGAGAAAAGCCCTTTATGATTAACGATATTTTAGGCAAAGAAGTAGATTTTCTGAGATTATGTTAAGTGGCAAGCCGTTAACACTCGAATCAAAATCCTTAAGCTCCCCAGAGGAGCACTCAGGTCTTGCACCTTAGGGAAGATGCAGATGTTCACTCCATGGCAGAAGGCGTAAACAATCCTCTCCCAGCCACCTCGAGTTCACAGCTGAGAGTGTAGGATGTTTACACGTGCTACAACATGGTAGATTCCCACTTACACAAGTCTGCTTGACTCCCCTGCGTTAAACAAGGCTTGCTCATGGATTACCTTCAGTGCATCCAACTGAACAGCGGAAGAAAAATTCATATTAAACAAGATCCATGTATGTTGTCTAGAGGGCATCAGGCTTGAATAAAAGAGCACTTCTGCTCAGATGCTAGTCTCTCAGAGGGACAGCAACTAAAGAAAAGACTGACTACTGGGAGGTTTCTCAATAGCCTACCATAAAATTACCCCCCAAAGATTAAGCTGTTCACAGCTGGCCGTAATCAAGAAGTGACTTCTAAGCCTGGCTCTCAGAGCAAACATTAGTACTATCCCATGGTACTGCAAACCACTGCAATCAAATACTTACAATACTTCCTACACATGGTAGTTCACCAATTATTCCTACTAGCTTCATCAAATCCTTTGGGGGAGGGATTAATAACAAATTTAAAATATATATTCAACAGGACATCTCTTCAGTTAACCATAAAACAGTACGTATAGAAGAGCTGCGGCTGTTACTGTAAAGCCCAGTCCTTAGGTATGTTATTTCTAGAGCGCTCCAATCCTCAATTCCTAGCTGAATCCTGAAACAATTACGGCAACTGAGTACCTCTGTAAGTAGCTATTCCAGCTTAAGTTGCATTTGCTACAGGCAAAAATGGCTTTAAATCCAAATGTGCTTGAACAAGGTTATATCACATCATTTGCCATCTTTTATTTTCAAGCCATAGCTTTAGTTACCAGAGCAACATAACAGTCATGGTTTCATTCCCAGCTCTTCCACGTAACCGACACCAACTTGTCAAACAGTCTTTCCTGTGGCAGAGATGAAATACAGATGGTACCCCCAGCCAAAAAGTGCAGGCTGACAGCCTACAGGCAGCCACTTTTCAACACTGTTGAATCAAAGGAGTATTTTCCACTGCAAAGTTCTAACCCACGTTCTTACCGGGCAGCTACTTCTCCATTAAACTACTCTCGCCGTAAGAAGTATTCCGGTGATTCAGCAGTGTTCACAGGCAGTAGATGTATTGGCGAGAGACAGATCTCTAAAGCCTAATTCAAACCCCAAACCGACAGGGTTTCACTGCTGATGCTGTGCAATCCAAAAGACACAGCTCTGGTGCGATGTATCATCAAGACACATTAATCTAGCAACCTATATGCATCTAACGCACTACTGAAATACTGCAGGCATTCATTTGATTATAGAACTTCTGTAACCAGAACATTCTGATGGGAATCAAAAGGCTCCAGCAAGGAAGAGATATGGGCGATGTTCTCCTTCCCAAACACGGGGTACGTCTAAAAATAGCACTACAAAGCAGAATAACTGAATGAGGCACCTGAAAGAAAAAGAACTGAATTTGCAATGCCAGAATTAACCTGCGTTACTTCAGGCTGCAGCCAACTCATTTCAGCTTATCAAGCTGAACAAACTGAAACATGGGTTTTCCTTCCCCCAGTTAAGCAAAGCATCGAGAGCGGCTGTGCAGGCTGCTGCTTTGCCTTTTCATTTAATGCTGAACTAACGATCTTTGGATAAATCACCTGCTGCACTGCTGCAGGGATAAAGCAGGGAACTCCATGAAGGAATGGAAGGAGCTGTGCCATGCTCCCACATGTGATGCTCACCACGTCTACAGAATGCAGCTCCCAGCACACCTGTAACGAAGCCTTGGGATGCTGCTAATTTTAACCATAACTGACTGCAGCAGGAGGATGGACTCTCCTGCACATACTGTGACACGTAAAGGTTATTTTCCTCATTTAATAGAAAGTCACGCTGCTTCTGGAAATCAGAATGCGAGGTTAAACTCAACTCGGGACATCATCAGAAAGGACGAAGCGTGTATTTCCTCCCTTTGGCCATCACCTCAGTAGCACCACGAGGACTTCAAAATAAAAAGTAAACTAGCAACCTCCAAAATCCAGGTCCACAATGGAACCGCTGGTCTCTATGCTCAAAGCGGGTATCTTTTTGCATGTTATTCTGATTTATATTGGAATACAAAAAAAAAAAAAAAAAAAAACCATGTCAAAGAAAAACTTCCAAGTAAAACACTTGCCAGAAAGATGTTTTAAAGTATGCCAGCCTCTCCAGCAGCACTCACTAGAGAAGCTATTTTCAGGACCACCTTGGATTTTTTCAAAGGCTAACACACTGCAAACCTTCAAAAGTATCAGAAAACCTGTTGAAGGGATTTTTATAAATTGTTATAAACTACTGAAATGTACTGTTCAGAGAAGAAATTGGTCCAGCCGAGTCCTGGGCAATGATTCCAGGAGTTGCTGAACAAGGTGCAGCACTATCCGAACGGAGCTGCTCCCTAGAAGAGGTGTCCTGATGGTAGCCCAGCCATTTTATCTACCAGGCAACTTATAACGAAGAGAGATTAGCAATTACTGAACTGGCGAACTTTTAGCAGCAAAACACCAACCTTTTAGGTGCAGGAGATAAATTAGTCTACCAGGAGCTGGATCTGTTTCTTTGCGCATTTGAAGCAGCGAGACTGAGCTTCAACCCCACCTCATTGCATTTTCAGCACCGTCTCGAACGTGGAGGGAAACAAGAGTTTTGGGAAACGCAAGCCTGTTAAGTTTCAAAGATCTTGTGCTCAGATGACCGCAGCAGCCTGCTGCTGTAAACATCCGACTGAAAGCTCCTTCTAACACCTTACAGCTTCCAGTCAAGGATGTTTACAGTAGCAATGACTGCCCCAAAGGATGCAGGAGGTGGTACTTCTAAGCAAAGAAGTCTGTTTCTCCCTTTGCAAGTCAAAGGATACAGACTCGGTACACTTTTTAAAGTTAAATTTTTAACATTGGCAACACTTGGTATCAGAGCTATTTAGTAGTGTTTGTGAAACTTAAGTAAATCCCCAAGTCAGACTTCTGTTAAGTCTCCGCTCAAGCTCTATTTCCATTAAAAAAAAAAAAAAAAAAAATTTAAGAACCTGAAAACTACTGTAAATAAACATGCAAGAGAGGCACAAACCTCATGTTTAAATCTGACTCTGCATTGCTTTGTCACCTCTCTGTCAATTAGAGGCTGAAATCACACCAAGGAAAGGACAGACAACAAGGCAATCATTTTTATGTCTCACCTGCCGCTTTGGAGGCTTCAGTTCATCTCTTGGAACAATATCGATAAGAAAGTCAAATTGATCAAACTTTGTAATTGCCATGGCAATGTCATTCCTCTATAACAAGAAAAAAAGAAAACCATTCTTCAGCTTTAGAAGTCTGTTTTGTCACTGGATAAATAAAGTTAGAGCTTTTTAATTGAGTCAAGCGAGAGTGTCTTCTCCAGATGCCAAGTGGTCGAGCCAGGTGGCGAGAACTTCTGTTTCAGTACCAACAACACCGTCCCGTGCCGAGCGAGGCCTCCAAGAGGTGCAATAAGAAGGTGCTTATCAAACTCAGGCTTTTCCAGTCATCTACTCACCCACCAGGCCTCATCAGGCTTTCCACAATGGCATCGCTGTAATTCGCTACAGAGGGCTCATGACAACCACCATAAGCCTTTTAACACGAGAGAAAAAAAAAAAAAGGGGAATTCTTCTAAAAAATAATGTAAAAATCCCCAAGATATCTAAAAAGAAGCTTTGCAGAAAGACCAGGATGACTCTTCCATGTATGAGTTGGGGATGGGATTAAAAAAAAAGAAAAAATAAAGTATCACAGGATCTTATTTAGGGCAGGGGAATCCCAAGAGATGCTGGGAGAACAAGCTTCAGCATGTGGAAGGGCAAAATGGTTAAAAGAAAGCATGAAGATTAAAACATATACTCAGCAAACTGGCCAAACATGTATCAGAAAAAGGATGTGCAAGAGCCAACGAGCTTCTACGAAAAACTGGCAAGGTAAGTGTCTTCTCAAAATGGCTTATAACTTTACTTTTATACCTTGCCTGAAAAGAAATCCGAAGAATAGCACTAGGTCAAAGCATTAAAGACCTGAATAAAGAGTTACCCAGCAATAAGTCACCACTGAAATGTATTTGCTTAAGATTTGAAACAACCCCCAAGACAAAAAAAGCTGATTTTTTAAAAAAAAAAAAAAAAAAAAAAAAAAGGTACTCTGTCATTTTAAACTTCTTGCGAGCCATCTTAAAAAGCAGGGTTAATTCAAGAAGCTATTAAAAGTCTCATTCTCATTAGCTGAAGATAAATTTGTAAAGCATATATATGAACAAGATTTGAGACAAAGATGCCTACACTGCCAAATGAGTAGGTACAATTTAAAAGACTATCAATCCTCTCGTTTCAGGCTAGTTGACATTTCTAAACCTTAGGCTGTCTTGGCATTTAATTGCCAAACAATGATCATGTAGAAAGCACAAGACAGACATTTATTTTGTTCTGCAGGCAGCATATATTATAAAAGTATCTTCACCAAGAAGAAAACTTTTACTGAACAGATGTATCCCGTATTTCATTCTCCATGCTGAGGATTGGGTTCAATCCAATTTCCTCAGGAACAGACTTCCATAACTCAGACCTCGCCACTCGAAATTTTCTTCCCAAATACTTGATAAGCAGAGACTGCGTTTCTCCAGCTGCGCTGTCCGTGCGGAGAGCAGCTGTTTTGGGATGGCAGCTGCTGGGGAAGGCGAGGCAGTCAGAAATAAAACCTCAGTCAGTTCCAGGTCTTGTACATTAGGATCAGGATTTAAGTATGATTCCGAAATAAACAGATCCACCCAAGCTTAAAAATTGTTAACAGGCCAGGCCTGAGTCAGCACTTGTACTTACGAAGCATCGTGTTCATGGAACGTATATCAAATACGTCCTCCCACAGTAACCGCATTAAAACCCGGGTTAAGCAAGCAGCGTTAGCCCAACGTAGTGGCGACTGAGTGGCTGGATGCCCATTCAACAGGACAGCTTTGGGCTGAAATCAGACACGTCTCCTCGCCACTACAGCAAGCTCTGTGCCAGGGGACGGGAGAGCTGACGTGATCCTAAATATCACAATCTCTCACCTCCGCTCTGAGGGCTTGAACTGATGGGTATTATAGTTTCAAGTAGTTCTGGTCATCATGTAAGACTAAAAGTAAATGCCAATTTTTTTTCCCCCCAATAAAAAGACCCTGGAGAGTTACAGTTCACTCTTGAACCACTAAAAAAAGTGACTGTGATTGAGGGCCTCTCAATCCAGAAGAAACAGTGGTCTGTTGTGGAGGAGGGTATTTTTGTTTTCATCTCTACACAGTTATTGACACAAACTAACATCTACAAGCTTACACTACAACTACTGCTGAAAAACAAATCAGCCAGAAGTCCGACAGCCACAGCTATCCCGAGTCGTTACAGCAGGTCACAATTAGCTGACAGCTGCAGCTTTGGCTTTTGGTGGTTGTTGTTTGTTTTTTAAAACAAACGAAGGAAAAAAAGCATTTCAGTTGCACAGTTACACTGCGCGCTGTGCTTTGTACACAGGTTTGTAGCGATAAACACAGGTACTAAAGTTGCTGTCTACAAAACATGCCTCGTATTATGGAAACAGAGTTGGAAACAGTTTATGAAGCGGCTGAAGGCTGGGTAGGAGCAGCTCGGTTACCTGCAGAGTCCTGCGCTTGTTATCTTCTGTGTGTATCCATGCTCGCAAAGTCAATTCTGTTATGAATATCTGAGCTGCCTTGGCGAACAACACGGGAGCTTCTGCACTAATCATCTGCAATTGAATTTACAATTTTTTACATTTTTTTATTTTAAAGTTTACCATTAGTATTCTAACACTGCAAAGCGGTAGTCAGAGTAACTTTAGCATGGCAGTCGAATCTGAACGGTTGCATTGTTGAACAGTGAAGTTGGGGGAATTTCCACATCAGAGTATCTACGGGTCTGACAGTCCGGAGAGTTACCAGCCTCAAGTTAAACGTAGCGTAGAGAGTATTGGGCATCTAAGATGTGTCTCAAAAGCCTGTTTCCTCCAGGACTAGTCAGGTGCCAGCTCCATATTGTGCTGGATTATGGCAGGCCAGCAAACGGCACCCGGGCACGTTCACCCAGAGGGTGTCACCCACCCAGCAGCTTCTCCTGGCAGTGCCCTGGCACGGGGATGAATGATTTGGGAACTGAAGAGGACAGGTTGAGGGCTCATTTTAAAACCTGGCCCTTACATTAGAGTTGTAACATTTACATAATTTGAAATGAAGGCTGAAATTGCAAAGGAGGTTTGGAGGCCTGAGTAAAGACGCTGCCTCACCAAATTCCTTTTCCTTAAAAAGTATCTAGCTCAAGTTTTACTCAAATTAAGCAGTTTCATTATTAGCTGGCTTGGCATTAATGCTTACTCCCTAGTACAGTCTTCTTGCTAAATAATGTTGCAGGCAGGCCAGAGACTCCCCCCCTGCCCGAAAATCTCATCTTCCCCTTCATCATCAAAAATTTGGCACTCATCTGGTTCAGACGCTGCACTGGGACCTCAGAGCCTGGGTTCATTCCCCTTCCAGGCTGAATGAATAGCTCCCTTGTCTAGGAAGACAACACACACCTTTCTCAGGATCTCATTTAAATGTTAAAGGT
Source organism: Platalea leucorodia (assembly GCF_965183815.1). Lineage (NCBI taxonomy): Eukaryota > Metazoa > Chordata > Aves > Pelecaniformes > Threskiornithidae > Platalea > Platalea leucorodia. Next base: position 7,680,073 of record NC_138840.1, on the reverse strand, counting down.
TGTCCTAAGAGAAGGCTGGTGTCACATTGAGAAAAGCAAGAAGAAAGTGCAAACCCTTTTCTTTTCTCTTAGCAGTTAGGTGTCTGACAGTTTTCCAACTTAAAAACCAGGGAGGACTGGAGCAGCGCAGAGGCAAACCCTGCAGGTGATTCCTTTCTCCTTCCTTTTATGTCAGCAAGTTTTTGTCAGTCAATTCACGTGTTACCGTCATCAGTCACACGCCAAGCGTTCAGCTCAAATACTGGTATCAAACCCACGTTATCCACCAAAATTCTTACTTATTTTTTCCATAAAACTGGAATGTAGCACACATTTAAGCGACATTACTCTTCCTACTAAACACTATAGCTTTGTGAAAGGAAGAGTCGAGAGAAACACGGAGGAAACATGAGAAAAGAGAGTTAAGCACTAGAAAAAACAGGAAATATCCAGAATTATACGGCAGACTGGTATTTACCAGAAGAAAGCAAAACTGCAAAAGTCTTCAGCAAAGATCCCAAATGATTTTGCTTTCCCAGCTCAGTTTAATTATACAAGGCCAGCTAAAATTGCATTCAAGGCAACTGTTAAAATGTGCTTTAAAAATACTAATAAATAGTGATAATAAGAAGTAATGAATTGCAAGGAATTATAGCTACAATATCCACCAAAAGAATCATAAATACTTAAGAAAAAACCCCATAAGTGTACCTTCACATCTTCATCTAGCTTCATTATCTTCTTAATACGAGCCAGAGGGAGTTCTTGAACTCTGAAGTCTTTCTGCAGAGAGATTCACATTTGAGAAACTCTTTACTGATACTTAACTGAAAACACAGGTAAGGTAAGAAACGTTAAAACAAGTCTATATTGCCCAGAGCTAAACCAGCTAAAATTAGATTTATAAAAATAACTTATTTTCTTTGAGGTATGGCAGCTTCTCCTCAGGCCCAAGAATTCTCGTCTGCTTTTCTGTATTTTATACTGATGTAATTCTACTTAAATCTTCTGTCAGACACTTGTATCTACTATTTCACCTCAAAGTTGAAGTCATTCCGCAGAACAGAACGTTTCTAATGTCACACATTTCTGCATCTATTTATATTTGAAGCAACTAATTCAATTAGGCGTCTCGGGACCCAGAAACCGTTGGAATTTACAAAAAGTCACAAGAGAAAATGAAGGCAAACAAGAGCTATGTGAGGCCACAAGATGAAATCTTCTTTGCTTTATTTGTACTTCCCTGGGGTGTGGGACACTGCTGAGCTCCACTCTCCCTTCTCTGCAGATAGAAAGGGGAATTAAAAAAAAAAAAACAACCCAGTGTGTTGCTACCAGGAGCATCTTAAAAGGGGAGAAAGGCTGAGGCTACGTACCGTTGCATCAGGAATGCAGAATCTCTACCCACAAAGGGCTTCTAAAAAAACGTCTTCCCTTTTTAACAAAAATGTCATAGAAAATAAAAGGAAACTAATTTCTCTAGGGAAGAAGGCACTGCAAGACATGTTAGTGAAACAAAAGAGGGAAAAAATGCTGAAAATGCTGTTTTGTATTGAAGCAAAATATGGAGGTTGTGCGTGGTCCAGCCAGCACACCAGCAGGGGGCATTTTATTTAATCGCTATATAAAAATTTTATGTATATTTATATATGTTATTTCATACACGTATGTATCTCAAAAAAGCATTCTGTGCCCTCATTCCGCTGAGAAACGCGAATGAGGTGCTCCTGGTGCTCTTAGTGATATGCTGCAAATCGGAACTCATTTGGGGGGTGGCAAGGCGTGCCGAGGGCTGCGCGTCCTGCTGCCGAACGCGGCAGTTTGGAAGGATTTTGGGCAATGGGAGAAGAGGGCAGCCGGGGCTGGGACCTTCACTCGAACACACAATGTGCTCAGGGTGGTGTTTTCAACCAGTAACCGCCACATAAACAAGTTACAGGGTTGCTAGGGCATGGAAAAAATATCCCAAAGGTTTTTTTTGAGGGGGTTTGGGGCTTTTTTATTTTTAAAGCTCATTCCTTTTTTAAGAGCCTCCTGAGCTTTGAGCAAGCCTCAAAGAAAGATAAGGGCAAAATTTCTAAGTTGTGAAAGTCTTAACAGTCTTAAGTATATTAACTTCTACAAGCAGAACTGCAAGTAGACAGGCATAGGTACAACGCTATTAAAATCTTTAGAGAAGAGAGACAGTGGGAGAAATTAGAGAAAAAAAAAATAAAGCTCCTTTATTCCTTTAAGGCAGACAGGCAAACATCACATAAATCAAAATTAATACGCAAGAACCATGGTGAAGGGAAGCATGACCACTACTGGCTACTACCCAGCAGAACAAACTTTAGACACCAATTCTTCATCTTTTCTTTTTTCCAAATTAGGTCTCAATGTTTTCACAGGCCTCTTCTAACCCATTGTGGAGCTGAAACACAAGTCTCAGCCTAGTCCTGTCTCCTTTTTCTCCAAGACTAGGCTACAGTCCGTTCTGTTATACAGGGCAGAGAACAGGGAGCTCTGGTTTGTTTTTCTGAAGCAGCTCCCTTGTTTCTTCCCCCTTGAATTTTAGCTACTGGTGGCACATGGCAAACACACAAAACCAGGCAGAGATAGCCCCGAAAAGCAGGCAACCAAAGCAGGCTTTCCATCCAACAGCTGCTCTGAGCTCCGCTATGCAGTACAGGGAGATGAGCTTTAAGTTCACCTACCTCCATGTCCGCGGGAGCACTTTCAGTAAGACGCGCAATAAATCTCAGGATTTGATTGTGCAGGGGACAACTGCACAGGAATGTTTTGCAATTATGCCTTTTCCTTTCTAACTCCCCTTCACTGTCCTCAGTTAAATTTTCAATGACTTACTAGCTTGCAGTGCAATAAATAGATTCATACGACAGTTAAAAATTAAGCTGCCCATACTTGATAAGCTGTAGAATAAACCCCTTTCATGTGGAGATGAAGACAAACTACAGCTCTGGAACGCAAGAATTCACTGCGCTGAAAGAGGAAAGTAATTAATTCTGGTTATGCATACAAATTTCTACATCTGTTTCTTTAATCAACTATCTGCACACAGGCTGAAAAAAGCAGCTTATCTTCAGACTACTGGATTGGGGTTTTCACTTTGAACAGCCCGACTTAGACTGGAGTTCTTTTGTTTTCAGTTCCATCAAAAGCACAGGAAGTGTGCTTTCAGGACCACTGTATCACAGTAATCTATCAATCTCTCTTGAAAAGTCATTTCTATTATATGCCCTTGTTCTCAGGCACATCTCTTTTGGGGATGGAAAAAAAATAGAAGCTACTTAGTCCAATTCTGATTCTCAGCATATGCACGATTTTTTTAATCAAATGTCTTTCAATTAATAAAACATGTGAGAACGACACACTTGGCATTCAAGTGAATTTCAAAACTTCAGGGCTGTCAAAGGGGACAGTTCTGAAAGAGAGCACAATAGTTCTATATAAAAGTCTAAACCCAAAAATTCATTCACAAAATTGTAACTGTCTGCCGATAGCCAAGTGTTTGACTAAGGGGGGGAAGACTAAGAGTCGCATTTTGAACAGTAACGTCTCCCAGGGGGTACTGATGCGGCCTGTCCTTCTGCGTGGATAAGGGGTCCCTCACGTGCTGGTCACGCATTTTTTTACGTTACAGAATTTGCACAGTAGTTAAACAGTCCAAGAAGTACAATGTGAGGTATATTCTCAAATCCCAATCTTCTGTTAGCTACAACAGCTTATGGCAGCTATACTTACACCTGTAGCTATTTTAAAATCACTTCTCTTTTTCCCCCCAAACAGAAGAGAATTCCTCTGCAATTCTCTAGAAAGCAGCCACAGTCATCATTTAGCCTGTTAAAAGAACCTTTGAATCAACTTTGTCTTCTCGTTTAGTCCAGAAAGAGCTGAAAGTATGACTATTATATCTCATTATGCTATGAATCAGCTGCATTCAATTTATATCTCAAGTTCTGGCAGTTGTCGCCAATAGTCAAAAGCCTGGCCGAATGATTATTTATCAGCTCTTCAGGCCACCTTGCAGTGTGTAAACAGCCAACTCTACTGGATCCCATAAGCAGCAGGAATACGTTCAAGCTGAGTTTTATCTTGCCGGGCACTTCTCGCTGTCAGTTCTTCAGAAACAACACGAGCGATGAGGACACTCACCACTGTGAGATTGCGTATCTCCTCCATGACTCGTGGCCAGAAGGACTGGAGGCTTTGCTGGGCATCGCTATTGCCGGCTGTGCCGAAGCCACCATCCGTGGACATTCTGGTAGCTGGGAGAAACAAAAACAAGCGTTAGCAATGAGGGAGGCAGGAGTCAAAGGCTCCCAGAGATTCCTTCCAAGTCCCAGGAATACGGGAAGGGGCCAGCCTGGCTAATCGCTCTGGAAAACTGTCAAAATAAGATATGCCAGTCCAGGTCTCACAGCAACAATGTGGGGATACTCACGGCCTCTGGAAGTGTTTTTCTTATTTATTTTTCCAAAGATTGAAAAAGAACATTAAAGAAAAAAAGAACTGAAAGCAAAAATAGTCTCCTTATTCCCCTATCAGAGCTCTGCCTTTTCACAAGGAGTTACAAAACGTAACTGATGACCGGTCACAGCTCGCACTCCAGTCTGCGCCCATTATAAAATCATTTTTTCTCTTGCTTGTTACAGCCAACAACAGCGCAGGATATGGCAGTAAACCCCACTCAAGTTGAAACCAGAATGTCAATATCAGCCCGGGATTATTTCTAAAAAGTGTAATGAAACAGTTGCTTCTGTGCCGATTGGAAAGGTGTCAGTTTTTGTGGCTTTACACTATTTTTAATACACCTCTTCTCCTTGGGTATAATCAACAGGAGAAATTAACAGTCTGTATAATGCAGAATGTCAAAAGCACAATGCAAGATTTAAAATTCAAATGTTGTAATTGAAACAATTTTTAAAAAGCCCCATGCCTGTCATTTAGTATTCTGCAACTGCAGGATGTTAAGCAAGTCTGGCATTTATCAGGACTTGCATCTTTGCAAATGGCTTTATTAACAGTACGTATTGGTAGTCATCAGGAACTTGTAAGGAGAAAATAAAGGGATAATAACCGGGTTCAGACTTTCCCGTATGCCATGCTGCGCTGCAGTGAAGACGGCAAAGAGGTCAGGATGGGCGACGTCGATCAACCTCGTCCTCGGGTGACCGAGGCGGCGCCAGCCCGCGTGGCACTGTCCAGGCACGTTTCGAGTTCCAGCTGACACAATTCTCCCCCCCCCCCCCCCCCCCCAACTCCCACATCAAGTTGTGCCTTTTTGGCGAGGAACCCTGAAGACAGCTCTAGTTAATATTAAAACGAAGTCAGACGCACAACTTGGGAATCCCTTGGAACACCAAGACCAGCCTTGCTGGCTTTCTCCGTGCGACAGGAGCGCACGGCTCCGGCAGGATTCCCAACAGGGATCGCAGCCTGGAAGGACGAGGGAGACGTGCCAAAAGCACAGGCACACATAGGACCTGCCGAGACACAACCCGGCAAGATGGGACTCGGTGCTTCCCATGCACTGAAAGCATCTCGGTGAACGCCAGAAGAGTCAGCGCTCACTTCTCAAGCGAGCGAAGCGGAGGCAGCCAGCGAGCCACCGAGGTTAAGCGCTCTCGGGGTCACCCGGAGCAGCTTTGAAGTTTCCATGAATGACACGCACACACCATGTACAAACAATAAGTCTCTGTCTCTCAACTTACAGCGAGAGAGAAAGTGTGTTATATTTTCTATAGGGAAAGATCTCAAGATACACAGATATTTGTGCGTTGTCACGGAATGGAAAGAGACACGAGAGTAGATTTAGCTCTGACACAGACAGGCACGATCCCCGCTTGCTGTTGATCCGCCCTGCAGAGGTTTATTTCAGTCCCTCCTCAAGCTGCAGGGAAGCACGGTACCACCATACAACCAAAACCACCGATGGCAGGCAGCGGTCGATTGCCAGTACTTTCAAAATCGACTATTCCAAAGCAACGACGATCCATAAAAATCTTACTAAACGGATCAAAGAGATGAATGTCAGACAATTAGTTCGTTACCTCCTGCAGCCCGCACTTTCCAAGGCAGACTCTGTGAACAGCCGTATTTTTCTTTCATCAACCTGAGAAGGGGACACAGAGGCGTGGGAAGAGCCGAAGGGGATTTTGACAGGGGATGACAAAGAGGAGGTCAGAAGATCGTATTTTCAGTCTCAAAGCAAGAGTGCAAGACAGGAAGAACTCCAGGTAAGGAACCTAAGGAAATAAGTGACTGACAAGTTACTTGATGATTCTTCAACAACTATTTGCATTATAATACTATCCGCCTACAAACTAAGATAGTTCAAGTATTTATAAGAAAATACAGAGAGATAAATATTCTAATGAGAGTCTTAAATTGGCATTTGATTCTCCCCCCCCCTTGATCTGCATTGTCAAACGCAGACAAAAAATAGTTTAGGCACATAAATAAAAGCTAGTCCTTGAAACCTGCTCTGTACTGGCAATATTTCAACACTAACACTAAACAGGGTCTTTTCTGCAATGGGAGATGCAATTCATCTTGAAGACAAGCCAAATAACTTTTCAAGGCTTTATTTAAAAATACAAATTACTTGCATTCAACCCACTTAAATGCTGTACGGGAATATAATGCTCTACTGGAATATAATGCTCTATATAACCCTAAGAAACAACAGGTTAAAAAAAAAAGAAAAAAGCTAAAGGAACAAAGAGGAAGAAAATTCCGCCACCACCGCTTTACCCCCTGCTGCACGCAAAAGTGAATTTCTTGCATTACATATAGGACTCTGTGGTATTCATCCACATTTCAGAAAGAGCTAGAAATGGTTTACTCCAGTCATCTATAACTTAAAAAGTCCTGTTGAAGGATACAAAAAAAAAAAAAACAACATTTCCTACCTTCAAGGTAAACACAGGGCTGATTTCAGAAAGCAAAATGAAGAGCCCGACGCTTGGCCCAGGGATAATCACTGCTTTAAGTGACTGTTTAGGATAATTGTTAGGAAACGGAGTAAGAGTAGAAACAAGAGTCACCAATAGGCTGATTTTCTGAAAAACTCATGGAATGAAATCACTATAAACTCCAAAATAAAAGCCTAAGCAGGTTAAAACTGCTCAGAACATTTATACAGTAATTTCTTCCCATTAAAATACAGATCCTAAGTGGCACTGAAGGTGCTTGCAAGCATGAGGGGAGGACTGTAAGGAAAAGAGAAAAACCCAAACTGCTACGCAAACCTACAGTCTTGGCTCCGAGAGACAAACTTTACTAATGAAACCATTCCTGCGCAGTTAGGTAAGTTCCTTCACCCAAGGGGAAGCTGCGTTCCCTTCTTTTAAAAATGCCTCATATCACGATTACCGCCAACAAAAAGAAATACCAAAGCGCACGACGGAAGGCAAGCCCACCGAAGCTAACCGGGAGGCAGTTCCTCTGATTTCACAGTACCAGTGGCTAAACCAGTGTCTTTTTTGATATGCAGTTTGCAGGGAAATCTTAGAGCTTCATTATACTTCATCTTTCCTCCTCTAAAGATTTCCTCCCCAACCCCATGCAGAAGGGGAGAGGTGCTCGAGGATCCCCATGCTCGCCGCGTTGCGCTCACGTAACACAAGGTAGAGCCTCTCAGAAGTTTTAAGAGTCAACTGACCACTCCGACACCATCTTGTCGCTGAATAATAGAAGTTAAAGTCCATCTCCTCTGTCACCTGGTTGCCACAAAGCGTAACCGCAACCAGAGGGAACTTGCCGATTCCAGCAACGCTGCGTCTCCGTACAGAAGCTGGGCAAGCGCTTTGCAAGCGTGAGACGCTTCTGCTCTGCACAACACTTAGTTAACAAAAGCCGTCATCTCACCGGCGCGCCCGATGCTGCATCGAAGCAAAGAGGGGTGCTACGCTGACCTCGGATTTGCTAAGCTACCCGCGTGAGTCCCGGGAGCCTGCAACCTAAAAACCAGGTTATGCAGAGATGCTATTCAGAGATGCTCTTGCAGCAGAATCTGGATGAGGAGCTTCACACACACAAAACGCACTAACTCATAACATGGACACTTACTGAATTAGATACAAGCAAGCAAACACCCCCCCAAAAAACCCCCACACAGCAAGAAATAAGAGTGCAAGACCAGGAGAGACTGGGATACACCTGCTTCAAAACGGCCAATCCAGACCACATCGCCTGGAATACGCTCCATGGAGGCAAACATTTTGTTTCCAGACTAAGGGAAAAAGAAACTGGAGGCCAAAAAGCTGAGGCCTACGCATAAAACGCCTGGAGGTGATTACAGAGCAGATTAGCAAGCACATCTCAAGAACCACGACATCACCACTTTGCAATTAAGAGCTTTTCTGCTCACCGGAGCAGAACACCTTTTACAAACATTAAACTTACAAAATCCTGTGGCAGCTGACAAACGCTTAAGAGCTTCACTTCAGAGGAGCACAAAGCAAGCGTGAAGACACCTCTAGTGTCTGTGGTTGGGGTTTTTTTTGTTGCTTGGTTTATTTGTGTGGTTGGGGCTTTTTTGTTTGTTTTTGTTTTTCTTTTTTTTTTTTTCTTAAACAGATGCTAGCTTGTGCTCTTTCTTTAACGCCGTGGGAAGGGGAAAGCAGTCAAATGAAGCTGTCTCAGCCTGGATGCCTACAATCTGCACGCTTGAGCAAGAACCTGCTATTGAAAACACAAGCTACAGTATAATCACAAATAAAACCAAGATCTCTGACCTTGCAATTCCACCTGGAGCAGGTACCCAGAGCTCTTCAGCTGGAAAACCGATGGCCGGGAAGGGCCCAGCAGAGCAGCAGCTGCCAGCCGCAGCCACGGGACATTCCCGGGCATCGCCGGTGCCGCTCGCCAAGCGAGCTTGGGAACGGGAACTGGAGGACAACCTCCCCGGCCAGCGAGGGTCACGTCACGGCTTCTGATGTGCCTACTTTTAAGTTACTGCCAAGCTGGCCTTGACTAAGAAGTCAACCAAACAAAGTCAGTTGGCTGGAGAACAGATCTAAATGAAGTTTATCCAAATATCTGAAGGGATATGCAAACGGCGAATGCCGGAGGGAAGTGCTGAAAAGCCTGGAGGCTCTCGATGAAGGAGGCACTAACTCAGCAACACCACCAAGTGCCACAGACCCTGGTGGCATCAGAAATGTCAGGTTCTTTGCATATTGTACAGTCATATTCCCATGACTTACGTTATGGGAAAGAGCCTGTTTTACACGGCGCTGTATTACATGGCAGCAGAAGCATATTCCATGCAAGCGCCTTAAAAAGACAGCTCAATCTGAAGTAAGATGGAGGCTAAACAGAAATCAGACAGAAGCTCAGGCAAACGTTTTGCCTCAACATGCTTAGATTATAGCTACAAATAAGGATAACGCACAAATATTTCTGAAAACTGCCACTGCAAAAAAAATAAACCCTGCCCGATTCTACCACCACACAAATACAGACTTAACACCTCCACATCGACTGTGTTTAGAAGACCCCCACACCCCCAATCCTCACCCCCTACTCTTCTTAAGATCCTGTTGGTTTTAAAACATCCATTATCCCACAAAACTCGCAAGTTAATTATTAGGAAGCAGTACTACAGAAAAAGAGAAAACAAGCAATGCGGCTCCTCTTTTTTTTTTTTTTTTTTTTTTTTTTTTTTTTTTAAAAATAGGCCATCTTTACTAGCAAAGAATAAAAACCAATGCCACAGCACCTAGCAAAAACTCTGGAAGTCTGAAGAATTAAAAATGGATCCACAGAGTTGAAAAGTGAATATTTAGAATAAATACTAATCCCAGCATTCTGTGATACTTCCAGTCTGATGCACTAACTCTCAGAACTGTAGCGTTCTGTTTTGGGAGCCTGTCCTTTGATTTAAAAGTAAAATGTGCGGAGCCACACTTGCATATCTAAAGAATGAGCTCTGTGTAGCAATAAGCGCCAGACACCTGATCCTGCCAGAATCAGAAGGAACAATCTAGCAACCAAGAACTAGTTTCACAAGAAGAATAAATACGGTTTTATATGAATTTAGTAACGCATTTCTTTAAAAGCGAGCAAAGGAGGAGCCTTCGATGTATGAGAGAAAGCCACATACCAGCACCCTTTGCGAGACGCTGCTCTCAATTTGAGCAATTTGCCGTACTGTCTTGAGCGGGAGAATATCAAATGCAGAATATACACCGAGTTTGAAATGGCCTACGACAGCAATCGCAATGGTTGAAGCCGTGCTGAAAGGTTGCCTCTGTACTGCACATCAACAGCGCCTGTTTTCCATGACATTTTGCCCAATGATATCTTATTTTACAACAAACCTTTGAGAAGTCATGTTAACGGTCTAAAATTGCTTCCTCAGAGATGTCATGCCTCGATCCACTGTACATTTTCTCTACTTCAAGGTCTACTCAAGTCAACATAGATATTTTCAGCCGAGTCTCCTTTTATGAAATAAGATCAAATTTAGATCAATTACAGTTCCAAACTACATGTTCGCTAGGCAAAGGCCAAGCAGCACAAGTGCACAGCATGGCTGGAAATACAAAGGTGCCAGAACCACAGCCAAGAATTACGGTTACTTGCTTTGATGGCTGGCAGTGGTGGTGTAAAAATAGTTCTTAATTGCGTTTGAGATCCATGCTTTCTTCTACCTTAATATTCAGGCCTTGCACGCTCAATTATGTAAAATTTTTAAACCGATAATGCAATTCAGAAACTTGAGCCGTGTTGGCAGTAGAGCCGGCACTGCAAACAGACAGATATTTCTTCCAAACCAGTGCCATGGACTTTGCGTTGTACCCGCTTTCTGCGCCTGCCGTTCCTCACAGCTCTGGCTTTGATCAGGAAAGCGGTAAGAGCTATCCAGACTTGCGAAGGGAACTCACCTGACTTCTGACACAGCAAGCAGAGAGCACGTGAAGAAGGTCTCCACATGGCCACCGGCAACAGAGATAGGCACACAACTACTCCATCATCCTCTACAGAAGGTTTCCTAGCTATGAAACGAGGCATCCCAGTTACAAGTCCCATCAAAATCAGACGCAAACCCCATCTCCGCGGCACATTTCTGATGAAGAATTGGTAGCTGCCACCAAGAGCTGAATAAACCAAGTTTGAAAGAATGCTGTAGAGGTCTAAAAAAAAATAAGATGTTGCCACAGCGTGGCACAAAGCACCGTGGCAGATGAAAAAACCACTTAGAAGATTTGCGCCTTGCCCTGCCAAAGCAAAAGGAAAGACACAAGCCGTAGCATGCAAGGATCCGGGGTTACGACATACGAGCCTTTGGCTCTTGATGTTTTCTGTGATATTCCATGAGAAAAACCAGCGAATGGGAATGGGGCTTGGAAGGAGCCAGGCTGGCACGTGCTGCCATCGCTACGTGTGCCAAACGCCTTCTGAAAGGAGTCACTTCAATGTACGTATCCCGTTGAGACTCATTTCCAGTTCTGATATGTCAACAAGACAGCACAGAAAAGGCTTTGCCTATAAAACATTACCCGAACAAGCGCCGGGGGGAGGAGGGGGAACACTGCATTTATAGAGATTTATACAAAGTTTTTTTGGACACAAGATCAGCTTTGAACAAAACCCAACACTCATAATAAAAAGGAAGCAGGAACACTTTAAAAATGAAACATAATTGACTATATAATCCATAGCATTACATATACAGCACAATTATTTCAGCACATCACAGCAGTAATGATGCTGTTATTATTAAATCATAAAAACTTCTATCGTTACGTACAGGCAACAAATTATGGATAAAGTTATAGCTAAACCACAGGCCAAAATCAGAAGCCTTAGACTTTAGGTTTAGTATTAAAGTGATTTAGCCAAAAGATATGGGAACTCTCTTCAATTTCTATAAAACAGTGCTATAAAATCTAAGGCAGCCTTTCAGGGAGTGGAAAAAGGTGATGATCACAAACTCAGGAAAGTCTGAGGTTCTGCTCTTGATAAAAACATAACCTTTCAACTTTTTTAAAAACAATTTCAAGAGGCTTTCAGTAAAACCAACATAATTCAAAACACAAGCGCTTCCTTCCAGTGTGCTATTAAAAGAATCTTTTGCAATTCCTCAGTTTTATTTTTATCCGTTCCCTCTTGTGGTATTGCATACACACAACCCTCTAAGCATATAGCTGGCACCAGCAGTGGTTGATTTCAGCTGATGGGAGAATCATCCTAGGCTGTTGGATAAGGTGCGTATTTGCAGATTTCTCTTGTTCAATAAAATTAAAATTGAACATAATAGGCTAGTTAAATGCTGCACGAAATTGCCTATTGCTAAAGGTTTTTTAAAGGAACGTTGCAAAACTGTGTTTAAGTTGAGTTGATCCTGCCTTAGGGCAGAAAAAATAAACAAGACGACCTCTTCAGGTGCCTTCTAGCCCTTTTTTCCTATGAATATTTAGCAGTAGATTATTCTATCTTCAAAGCACTGTTTGAACATTAGCTCCCCAATACCTCTAATGCATTACTTCTGTTTTCATTCACGCGAGGTACAGCGTTCGATTTAGGCCCAAATCAGCTGCAAAGGCAGAGAGCGGGATCTGGATTACCGCTTCCAACAACAGACAACTCGTTAAACCAGCAAAGTTTGGTTTCAGCAGCTGGCAGGGCCAAATCTGCTTTGCACCACTCCCATTGCTGATCTGCTGCTAAGAGCATTGCAATCGATGTTTTGCTGGATCACACACACGGGCATGCCTCCTGCTCTCCCCCTCTCCACCCCAGGACCTACAGCAGGAATTCCACTCCTCCCTTCTCCCATCCCCGGACGCTCGGCAGCTGGGTTTCGGCACGCTGGGGTAAGAGCTGCCTCTCCGCTACCCACTCAGCAGGGAGAGCGCCCAAGCGGCAGAGCTGATGCCGGCTCCTCGGGAGGGGAGGTGGCAGGGCCAGAGTAACCACCCCGACTTCATTCATGCCAAGTAGAAATTGGCCAGATAACCTTCCTGATACTGAGTTTGTTATGAAATTACAGCCCTGATCTTGCAGAGAGCTGCATAAAACTGCAAGCAAGACAATACCTTTCACTGGGCACTGAACTGGGAACGGCCTCGCAGGAAGGCACGTGCTACATGCTCGGCGGGAACGAGAACTGACTCTCCAAAGCTGCTTCAGTTGCACAGGACGAGAGAACATCCAACAGCACAGAGAGTGCACAGCAAAGGCGTTTTACTGAACACACACATGAGCACCCAGAGAAACCGTGTTGGGTTTCATACCTGAATACAGAAGACAGCGTGACCTAGCAGTTAAAGGCAATTGCTAGCGCAGACAATGGTACGCTGCAGTCTCGGGCAGGCGATCTGTCAGTTGGCTTTGCTCCTTCAGGAGAAAAAAAAAAATCAGGAATAATGCCTACTTTTACAGAAGCATTGAGTTTCTGTACCCAACAGCACTGTTAAAAGTTCTCTGTCCGGTAGCAGTCCACATTAGTTTGTACACAGAAAGGCTGGAGATGATACACACAGACTGGATTTAACGCCGGGCAGGGTTTTGGGAGCGCACATAAATACACTAGAGGCTGGTATCAGAAACCCACCAGAAGCACGGCATGGCACCAGAAACTATGCTACGGAATAGAGAACTGACCTCCCCACAGCGCAGCACCACGTCAAAAATGAGGCTGCAAATATTAGAACACCACAAAAAAATAGCACAGGGCTGGTTTTTTTAAAAAGGTAAAGCAAACAAAATAATCTGAATTGTTGTTTGTACTGGTTATTTTAACTTTCCTTTCTTCTTTGAATGAAAGAGCACAAGGGTCACACAATATTTGGTGTTTCAACAGCTAAACATTATTAAATAGTGGCTCTTTGCAGTGCAATTTTGGCAGGCAAGCAAACAGAGTATGAAGCAGAGGAAGAAAATTCCCAGACAAATAACAACAAGTGTCTAAGATGAATCGTGTTGCCTCTCCAGCTCCTAAATTAAACACCCAGCAGAAATGGAAAAACTCTTTTAAGTAAAGCGCGTTCAAGTTAGTCAAGTCTACTTCACATGATAAAACAGTTGGCACATACCAAAACAATACTGCATATCGTGTACTTCACCTTACAGGCTTTGATCTCAACCAACCTAGCCTAAAACTGATGTTACATATCGCAGCTGTATAAATTTAAAAGAAATTACAAGCTACACACCTCGCAACGTATTTCCCAGTCCTGCCATACATGCATTTTACTCGCTTCCCTTTAACAGTAACCTTAATGAGGATAACAAGAAAAAAAAAGTGATACCAAACTCACCTTAACAAAATTACGTGGTCTCAGTCTTGAATAGTTGTGTGCTTGCACTTTTATAGGAAAAAACATCTAGTAAGAAACACGAAGACGGTGCCTTGCTCTCAGAGGCATCGCGCCCAGACTTGGACCATATGGGAATGAAATTTCACAACTGTAGTGACATCAGGTACTCACAAAAGTACTCGTCACAGACCCAGAATGTATACAACACACACAGCATATGGTACATTAATAAGTCAAAGTTGATAGCCGACAAAAATATTTTCAGGCCCATAGGCACTATTTTGGCATCAGCAGTGTTAACTAAGTGATAAGCTCAGTTTATTCAGAAAATAAATATTTCAAAATCCAATGATAGTTCACCCATCGCAGAGGCCACCTCGGACTGCTGTCCCCAACAGCTCGCAAAAGCAAGAGGGGTCTGACCAGCGTTTGCGTTGGTTTGCCCATTTCTCTTATTTTATATTTTAGGCAGCAGAAGTTCTGATCATGCCACACACACGTTTATTGCTCTGGAGCACAAGCGAAACACCTGTTAAGACAGTATGGATTGAACAGACATTCAGCCTGGGGAATTATTATTTCTTTTTCAATGTTAGTCCTTAATATTTTGAATTATTTCTAAATAATTCTCCATCAAATTAAGAGTTTCTATATAGAAAGTCCTATGAGTGTCCTCACATTTTCTCATCCTTCTGATAGCCACACAATTTAACTGGCTGAAAAAGCTAAATTGGGTGCTTGCTATTAACCTCCTGGCTACCCGGGGACCCAGGCAGCAGCTGGAGCAGCCAGCCATCATATGATCCTGCGCTAACACACAGATGCTGCAGCGCATTTAGGGCAAAGTTATGCTTTAATTTTAATGCAGCCTTACGTGGTGCGTGTTTCTTTGCTCTTCTGCTGCGTTTTTCGGCTCAACCACCACCGTGCTGCTAGAGAGGGAAGAAGGAAAGGCAGAAAGAATGATTCAAACCGCAGCAGGACAGCAGCGGATACAACCCAGAAAACCATGAATGACAAACGTTGAGTTATTCGCAAGAACTTGTGACGGTTTTATAGCAGAGTGGAAGGCCGTGCCAGCCTATAACTGGGCACATCTTCTGTGAACTTTGTTATTCTGGGTAGAAAAGTCAAATAAATGTATTGCTTTTAGGGGCTGCAGGGTTATTTTCCTATAGGGATTATTCTAATATTTGACATTCCTATTACTTTCTTTACTCACTTTTCTAAGTTATACTATCAAATGGCACCTTGAAAAAGTTAAAAATAATTCTTTTCATAGAAACAACCATAAGCCTTTTGCTTCCTGAGATCAGCAGATCTTACTTAAATGAAGCAGAACCTGTACTGCTCAATAGGCAGACAGGATGGTCTAATCAGGCCTTTCTCTTTTTTTTTTTTTTTTTTTTTTTTAAAATTTTAAAAAAATGACCCTGTATTATAAACATGCAGATCTATAGCCTTCTGGGTCACCTTCATTGAATGAAAAAAGACAACTGGAAGTGACCCATTTTGATTTATCAGAAAGTGACCAAATAGCAGAGCAAGTTATAAACAGACAATGGAAGAAAATCCCCCCAATAAGATCTCCGCATGTAAAAAAAAAAATCCTAAGTTTCTGAGCACAAACCAAAAAAAAAAAAAACACCTTCCTGTAACTCCTGGGAAGCTTTGGCAGCTATTCTGAAGTTTGATCTTGCTGTCAGTGCCCCTTGTAACAGTTGCTACCTTTTTTGACCCTCTCAAACATAAGGTAAACTGTCTTCTTTATCAAAACATAATAATTAAAGAGTTTAAGTTAGCAACCATAGAAATGTAATTCACTTACAACATGGGCAGATTGCTAAGCCCTGAAATTAAGAAATCGCTTCATGTGCGACACTATTACAGATACAGATGTCACGCTACGTTATATAAATGCAAGATATTAGTCCGATTAAAAAAAAAAAAAAAAAAAAAAAAGAAACCGAAAAACCAACCAACCAACCCCAAATACACTGGCTTGAAAGGTGACCTCCTGTGGGCAGCCGCCACCCGCACAGCGAGGCCCACATGCATCCTCCTCCTCGCCACCGAGGTGCTCAACCCAGGGACAGCAATTTCCCACAATAAACTGGTGCTTTAAACCTTCACTACTTGCACTGCCAGCTAAGTTAGTACAAGAAACAAGCATGGAAAAGTCTCTTAAACAAAAAGTTGAGCCTGTTTTCTGAGCCTGCATTTCCAGCAGGTAAAACTACTAGGAAAGCCCCAGACCTTTGAGGCACAGAGGACACACAACAAACTTCACTGAGCAGCGTAAAATGGGCCCCAAGGACCTTCCTTTCCTTTCCGGTGCTGCAAGAAAAAGTCAGGAACTGGTCTTATTTGTTAATAAATCCCTTTACAGTGCTACCAAAAGCTTTAGGTTTTTCCTGCTGCTCTTGACCTAGAAAGATCAAGCAGCACCTATTCTTACACAGCTATAGCCTCTTGCAAGCTTAAGCAATGAAATATGATAAACACTGGGTGTAACGAAGACCTCTGTCGGATTTCTTATTTCATCTTACGGTAGCTGCAGATTCCCTCGCCTTCTGCCACCCCCAAAAGCATGTAGCTGCTGAATGCATCCCAATTTCAAGGCAAAAAAAATTTAAAATGTCTCATTTTTGCTTAAAGATGCTAGCAATGACCTTCACACTCACAGTAAATCCCCCGGTTCTGGCCGACAGCCCGCTACAGAAGTTACTGCTATTCCGCTAACATACCGGAGCAGCCACCATTAGTAACAGAGGACTTACGGTGACGTTTCTCATCCTGCCCCTTTCTCGGATTGAAACTAGTATGAGACGCCAGACGCCACAGAAAGTTGAATAAGCTTTGCCTGAGACAAGGTGATGCTATTCACCAGTCTTAATTTAAATTAAAATACCCCAAATAATACTTGAAGGCTGTAACAATTCAAAGACCGTTCAGGTTGAAGTTCAACCCCAAGACACAGTCCTTCGTTAGCAGCTGACACCGACGTACAGATCAGGTTCATGTGCCAGGGCCCACTTTTCTAACATCCCTACAAAAACAAGTTGCAGAATGTAATTACCTCTAATTTTCAAAACAGGACTTTTAACGTCAACAATTAGCAATCGGGGGGGGGGGGACACACACCAAAAGGGGATAAAAGCAGGACTGAGAACACTCGAGCAGTGTCACCCAGTTCACCCCTGAGAAAGCAAGGACGATAACAGCAACATTTAGCATCTCTCGGTAGGAGCGGAGGAGAAGGAATGTCTGCAATGTGATTTGACTCCTTGCTGAAAACTAACTTTAATTCTAATCTACAAACTATTCTCCGTGTCCTCGATGCCCTCGGCCCTCGGGAGCAGCTTCATTTTTCAACTTTGATTCTTTTTTTCGGTGCAAAGTGCCGTAAACAAACTTTGTCCTTCATTCTCCAAACTCGGAGCCGTGGTATTTCAAGGTCACTCGTGCTAGCGGAGGAAGGCCTAGCTCCAGCAACTTCAGCTGCGGCACCGCTCTGACGGCGAGAGCCGTGCGAGAGCCCAGCCCAGCCGGAGTTGGGGGTGCCACCGGCAGAGCCGAGAAAGCCCTTTATGCTGGGAAACTTCTAAGCTAAGACGCACTCGCACCCCGTTCCTCCGCCTGTCACCGCTGGGCTGCGGGGCTCCGATGACCTTCAGTGCTTATTTGTGAATAAAAAGGAAAACAAAGGGCGGCTTATACTTGCTGGGAGTTTGGCTGGCGGCTGGGGGGCGATGGGGGCTCCCTTGCCCCCCAGGAGCCCCGTTTCTGATGGGTGCCCGCGGGCCGGCTCCCAGCCCTCCGGGCAGCCCCCGCCAAGGGCAGCCGGGGGAGACCCCCCGGCCCCGGCTCGGCGGCAGCCCCGGGGCGGGGGGCGATACCATTTTCTGCCCCCCCCCCCCCCTTCGCCCCCGGTTACCGGCCCCGGCGCGGCGATCCCCGCAAGGCGCGGCCCCGCCGTGCCCCCAGCCGCCCCCGGGGCTCAGCCGCGGGCCCCAACCGCCGCCGCGACCCGGGCGCCTCCCGCCGCCCCCCGGAGCCCCCGGGCTGCTTCCCCCCCCCCCGCCCCGCCGCCTCCCCCTGCTCCCGCCGCACAAGGCCGGGATACCCCGAGGCCGGCCGGGCGGGCAGCCCCCTCCGCCGAGGCCTGCTACCCCGTCACCGGGCCGGGCCGCCGCCGCCCCGCCGCCCCCCGCCCCAGCCAGCGCGGCTCCGGCCGCCGCGATCAACTTACCGGGCCGCGGCCGCCGCAGGCCCTACCCGCCGGTCGGGGAGCGGCTGCGGCGGGGGCGCGGCGGCCCCCAGGCCTCCCCACCATCCCTTTGTCTTTGAGCTGACCGCTGCCTGCCGGGACTCCGCGTCCCCGCCGGACCGGGCCGCCGGCCCCTTTAACAGCCGCCGCTCAGCCTACCCTGCTGCGCCCGCCCGGCCCGCCCCGCCCGCGCCTATTGGCTGAGCGCCTCCGAAGGGGGGCGCGGCCCGGCGCGCCCATTGGCTGCCGCCGCCGGCGCAACCTCCCCGTCCACTTCCTGTTTTAAAGTTACCTTGAGAGGCGGCGCAGGGGTCAGAGCGGCGCCCGCCCGCCCCGCTCCCCGCCCGCAACGCGGCGGCCGGGCCCTCATCGCCCGCCCCGGCGGCTCCCATTGGCCGCTCCCTTCCTATTCAAACCGACGGGGGGGGCACGTCGTCAGCCGGCCGCCGATTGGCCCGCGCGCCTGTCACTCCACCAGCACCACCCCCACACCCCCCCAGACACGCACAGAACGCACCGGCGGGTCACGGGGCAGCGCGCGGGCTGCACGTGCGCAGCGGCGGGGGCGCGCGCGGGCAGGGCGAAGGCTTCGCTTCCCTGCGAAGGGCCGGGCCCCGCCGGTACCGGCCGCAGGGCACCGCCGGGACGGGCTGGGCTCCGGCGGGTTCGCTCCCAACGAGGGGCCGGTGCGGAGCGGCGCCTCCCGGGGCAGAGACCCGCAGTCCGGGGCTGCTGGCGCCGCCCGCCTCCAGCCACCCGCGACGCGGCCTGCGTCAGAACACCCGTGACGTGCACGGAGGGACTAAAAAAAAATCATCCCGGTGTTTTAAAAACGATGGTTTGCCGTGCGGACGGACAAACGGCCCGGTTGGCCGCCCCAAGGGACCGAGCGCCGCCGGCGTCCCTCCCTGCAGGACGCCCGGGCGAGCGGAGCGAGCGCTGGCCGAGCTCTGCCCTCGGCGCCCCGCAGATCCCCCTCGGCACCTTTAACCGCACGACGCCCCGCCAGCCCCGCTTCGCGGCCCTCGGAGCGCCCGGGAGCCCTCCGGGAGCTCTGGGATCGGGCTGGGAGTTGGGAACGGCGTGTTTAGGAAGCGCGGATGGTATTTTACCGTTCGCAGGCAACACAACTTCCAGCAAGTTACCAACGACGCCCGAACGGATTTCAAGCTGCGTTCCAAGATAGAATTTACCGCTTGAAAATAACGTGCTCACGGGATTACACGCAGAGCAGCAGAGGAAAAAATATTACAAAGCACAGCCGATGATTTACTAGTCCCGCAGATTAAATTAGTTTGAATCAGATAGCAAGGAAAGATTAATTTCAAAATAGATCTTCCCAGTGATTTATTAAATAAAAGTGGTTCAAACGGGTCTTAAAAAAAAAAATACTACTTTGCAACGCTTTGTTCTCTTCCTGTGTCATTCCTGAGATAAAAGCAAGGGCCTGGGAGCTGCGGTATGCTTACTATTAGAGGTATGCAAGGTGCTTTCAGGCGGTATGCAAAACAAACCCAAAGCAGCCCACCGCCTTTCCTGCCGCGCAGAGGAATGCCTGCCTGGTATTTGGAGTGGTAACGACCGCCCAAACGCATCCCCGCGCGCCTTCTCGCACCGCGACGCGACCCCCCCGTCACCGAGAGCCCCTCTGCTGCGCGCGGGCACGGCCCAGCACGGCCACAGGAACGGCTGCTGCTCTCACGGTATTTCATAATTCCTCAGGACAGTGAAAAAAAAACAAATTAATTTTGGGAATCCCTGCGATAAAGGGTTTATTTCAGTCATTGCAGCCGTTCTTGCTCTGAAATCACGCGGGGCAGTTGAGCTAACACTCAGGAATTGCCGAAATCCCACTTGAAAGATTTAACTAGAAAGCTGCTGGGAAGACATAAGAAAAAGCTCTTCACCCACTAACCGTCATCCGTCACCGCATTTTGCGGGTTGCGGCACTTCTAAGACAGCGTCACTGCACATTATTCACATATGGCATGAGAACATACACTGACAAATATGACTTATCTTTATAAAGTACAAAATAACGAGAGGGAACAGGTTGGCTGTGCAGGATAAACGACTGGCTCGAGGTCGCCCAGCCAGCCCCGGCGGGATTACACCCGATTCTCAGTCCTCGCTCAGAGCGAACAGCTGGCCGTGCCGTGCCGGGGTTTCAAAGGTCCGGCTCCAGGCACCGCTTTTTGCTTTGACCAAAAACTCTGCGTTCATCCCAAAATGTGTCTGAATCCTCCACTTGGTGTGGTCACAGCGGCCCGCAGGCCACGAGCCCCCGCACGAGCCAGCGCCTCAAACGAGCCCTTCTAACAGTGATGCCAAAACCAATGTGGTTATGACGGAGCGGGCGCTGCCAGACGTGAGACTACATCAGGTTGTCACCACGATGGCCAATGCCTAAGGGACAGTAAGCTGAGCCCAAATGAGTTTAGGCTGGTACTGGAGCACGGCTCAACTGAAGACAAACACAGATCCGGCAGGAGTAGCCTAGTCCAAAAACATAACCTAATTTAAGAAGGGCATGGGTAAGCCTAAGAAAAGACACACGATGTTGCCAAGGGCAACAGCAGCAAACGATGTTTCATGACCCAGGAGGTTTATTTTCTGGATGTAGGACTAGAGGAAAAGTTAACCGCGTGCTTGCGGGCTGTTTGCTCTGCATTGCAAGTGAAGCCAGTTGAGACTTCCCTTCTAATCGCCCGCGCTCAGACAGCTACTGAGACAGACAAGAGGTATTTATTCCTAAGTATGTGGAGAATATTTAGCAAGACAAGTGTCTCAAAAGGCGATATGAAGAGTCACATGCCAGAAGAAGTGGCCAGCGCTATTGTTTCGTTCTTCTGTGAGCAACCTGAAGTCTGCCAGAGCTCCGGGTTCTGGAGCCAGCCCTGGGGCACAGCTCAGCCAACACGAAGCGTAAGCCGGCCCTGCCACCGAAGAGGTGTCCTGCCACCCCGCTCGTCGTGTGCCCACCCCTCAGCCCTGACCCCCTGCACAGCTAACAACATAGCCGGAGAATGAAATCCAGCCCAGCCAAAAAGAATTAGCTTTCATCCATGCCAGCTCCATGCTGCTTTTAACATGTAGTGCTTTACCAGTTACTGGGGGACGTTTCTTTCATTTTCTCAGCTCAGGAAAAAGCATAATCTAGGGAGACCATATTCACACGCAGATAATTTTCACGGCTGTCAGTGCCCTTGGGTTTTGAGCAGAGATTAAACAATCCCTCAGATATTCACCAGAGACTCACAAATTATCTCCGACTGCTTCGCGGCCTGGCTCGGGTCCTGCCCCTCTTCCCACCAAGTGCTGGGGCAGGCTCTGGAGAAGGTTTGGGCGGGAAAAAACCCCAAAGATCGGTAAAATATAGCAACACCGGTACGTGAAACTCAACTCTCCCGCAGCAAATCCCCTGTCGGGGCCTGGGAGATCGGGCCTGCCGCCACCGCTTCCAGGGATGGCACCGGGCGCCCCGGGAAGGCCTCCGCGCCATGCCCTGCCCGCCGGCCGTCAGGCAGCACCTGCCCCGGGCGCTGCCCGCGGGTGCCAGAGGCTCCGGCAGCCCCGGGACCGCACGGGCCCCGCTCCCTCCCGGCCGGGCCCGGCCGCCCCCCCACCCCCCCCGGCCCGGGGCGAGCTTCGAGCGCGCCCCTCCCCCACCCCGGGCCGCGCGGAGAAACGGTTCGGTTTCCTGTCCTCTCCCCGGTCCGCTCCCCGACGGCCAATCAGCGCGCAGCTTCCTTCGCCCGCCTCCCCCCGGCGCGGGCCAATCAGCGGGCGCGGTGCGGCTCTGCCAATCGGAGCGGAGCTGCCGGTGGGCGGGGGGGGGGGGAACCCCTCCGGGCCGCCCCCGCCCCGCGCCCCCTCAAGGGCCGCCGACTCCCCCCGCCGCCTCCCGCCCGCTCCCCGCGCACTCACCGGGGCGGCCGGCGCCGCGACCTCCTCCGCCTCCTCCGCCCGGCGCCCGCGCTGCCTCCGGCCCGACCGGCGGGAGGCGGGAAGGAGGGGGAGGGGGGCGGCCAGAGCAGAGCGAGCGCCCAGCGGCCGAGGAAACAAGATGGCGGCGGATCCGTGAGGCGGCGGTGCGGAGGCTCCGCCCCTTTCCCCTGGGCCGCGGCACCGCGCAGGCGCCTGACCCGGGGCTGATCTCGCGAGATCTGGGGCGGGAGGGCCGGGGCGGGAGCCGAACGGGGGGAGGATCCACCGGGGCCGGGGGGGTCCGGGCAGGCCGGAGCCGGGGCCCAGGCCTCGGCGTGAGGGGCCGCGGGTGCGGGCCGTGCCCCGAGGGGGAGCCAAGCCCCTGGGTGCAGCAAGGGCCTGGCCCAGGTCGTCCCCCGGCCTAGGCCTGTGTGGGCCTGGGCTCCGGCAGGGCCGAGGCCTTAGGCCGAGGTGGGCTGGCGTGGGGCAGGGAGCCCGCCGCCTCGCTCCCCGTCCCTCAGCTGGGGCGTTGAAGGAAGCTGCCCACCATCCCCGAGGTCCTGGCTCTCCCCAGGCAGCTGCCTGGCCGCACAGGGGTCACAGCGCGGGGCTCCTCCCAGGACCCAGGCTCTGCATCCCTCAGCCAGCCCAGCCACGGTGGAGGAGTTGCTCCTCCATAGCTTCTTGGCTCATCCAGGGAGGTTTCCAGCCCTGCCTGTCACGGCCCTGAGAGCTGTCCAAATTAAACCTCACTGAGCTGTCCAACACTCTTCACAGAGGCCTCTGATCTATCATCACAGGGTAACTTTCTGCTACTATCTTACCCGAGCTGGAGCCAATTCAAGCAAAAGTCTGTGCTCCAGTTCAGCCAGCTAACTCATTTCCCAGGGACTGCTGCTCTGGCTCGGGGACATGTTACACTGAAGCATGACTCATGCTGCTTCAGTATTTTTCCCATGAAAAAGCGCATCCTGAAAAGTGACTCCCTCTTTGCCTCCTTTCTTTGTCTTTCTGGTGCCCAAGTTGTTTGCGTCCAATTTACAACTAGAAAGAGGCTTTGCCCATCTGGTGCTTTAAATGGCATCTGAGATGGGAACGTCAGGTCCTGCGTGGCTGCTGCGCTTCCACGGAGTCTCCAAAATTGGTGATGTCTGGCGGTGAAGTGTCTGGTATGGTGCTTGTGGGCTCCGCACCCCGCGCAAGAGAGGAGGAAATCCCTCCTGCGTCCTGCAAACGCGAGAGTTCGGATCTGTGGTTTCTGTTGCGTGACATTTGCCCAAATGTAGGAAACGGGACAAATTTCTGCGTACGCTGCGGTTTCAGGGCTCGGCTGCCCTGAAGACTAAGCGTTGGCACTGAAGCGGGAGATATCTTGTAGCGAATTCCTGCAGTTTTATTGAAAGTCTTGCAACTTCGTGACCTCAGGGCACTTGCAAGGCAGCCAAGAGAAATAAAACTCATGCTACAGTTGTTTGTTTTTTTTTTTTTTTTAATTCTCACAGTTTCTAAGCTAGCCTCCTTTTGTTGTAACATTCGAGGGTGATGATATGCAATGCTGTACGGCCCCTCTTCAAAATGACTCATTTAGAAATCAATTAGCCGGCCCTGCTGCTGACTTTGCTGCCGGGCACAGCTGTCGAAGCACCCAGCTGTTTTTCCAGCCAGGGAGCGGACCCCGCTCGAGGGGCTTCTGCACAAAACCCCGCTCCTCCTCCTGCTGAATCCTTTTGTGTGCCGTTGCGCTGCGCCCGTGATGCTCCGGTTCCTCCCCACCTGCTCTCGCGGCAGCAATGGATGCATTGTCTGGAGCCGCTCGCCTTCCCCAAGAAGGATCGCAGCCATCTGCGAACACAGAGGTCTCTGTGTCAGCCAGCCCGAAACGTGGAGGAGCCAAGAAAAACAAGAAAGGGAGGAGAAAAAAAAAAAAAACCAAACGCTTTTCCACTCTCTGCTTTATCGGTGCTTGCATATATTTGTTCGCGGTTTGTTGATCTCGCACTTAGCCGACATCTGCTACCTGCTCAGCCGATTCCCTCCCGTGCTGGCGATGGGACCCCGAGGAGCTGCGCCGCGCTGGCAGCGCCCCGGGGCCAGGCTTTGGGAGGGCTGAGGTGGTTCGACGCTCGGGAAAATCAGCTCTTAGAGCAGAGGTGACGCGCCTGGCCCTTCTCCTCGGCTCAGCCCCCTCCCGTCCCCACGGCTCCCGTCCCCGCAGCCCTCTGGACTCCTCCCAAATAATCGCTTTGCGGCGATGATCCCCAAGCACAGGGTAGAAAAGAAAAACCTGGGTATAAATTATGTATGGACACGGACACGCTGCCGTGTAGGTTTGGGGGAAAAAAGGGGCTATTTAGGGGCAGATCTTGGGGCGGCTCAGTCCAGGGGCTGCCCCCCTCTGCCGCATCTCAGCTCCCAACCCAGCTTGCACGTGCCACGTCCCCCCTGGTACCTCTCCCAGTTGGGCACCAGCTATATGATATTTAAGTATATTTAAGAGTATATATCAATATGCCCGTACGTGTCCACACGTTTCTGGTGGCCCTGCGCAAACCTTGTCTTCTGCGCTGAAAGGAAAACCCAGAAGGATGATTTGGCACAGGAGAGCTGGTGGTTTGGGTGTTGCCAAAGGATTCCTTGGGAGACCAACAGACCTGAAGGACAATCGAACATCAGCCCCGGCGCTGCGGGTCACCGGCAGCTTTTGTACCCGGGCGGTTTGAGGTTTGAACTCGACGCAAGGTGTTTTTACCTTTCCCGGCCCAGACAGGAGCCCCCGGCCAACCATCACGCTCTCCCTCGTTCCCCCAGCCCTCCACCCCCAGGGCAGAGACAACAGAAGTCATTAAAACCCCCCAGAGTCCTGAAATCTAGAAACCTGAACTCAAGAGCTGCAGATGAGCCACTCCGAGCCGAGCCGCTCAGCCCAGCTCTAACTGGGGTGCCCCATTTCCAGGTGAGCGCTTTCATCTCGCCCGCAGCGGGGAGAGGATGCGGCTCCCAGCTCAGAGCTGGGATTCGGGATTGGGTTCGGCTTGCTTGGTGCCGCTGCAGGACAGTGGGTTTCCCGGTGCCTGCAGCATCCCGAGCAGAAGCAGATGGTGTGCTAGTGCCTCTTGCCTGGCTGGTGCCCAGCACAGATCAACCACTCTGGCTTTCCCAGTAGGATACTGGTGAGCCCACATGCCCCGATTGCTCCCTGCAGAATGGCGAAAGGAGATTTTACAGCATCTCAGCATAGCTCCTTCTGCAAGAAGTGGGACATGGCGCAGGAGCGAGGGAGCAGGCTGCAGAGCTGCCGCAGCACCGACAGCCTCCCTGAGCACCGGCAGCAGGGTGCTCATCCCCGTGGGCAGGGGCCGCGGCGGTGCCGAGGGGACAAGCCCTCTGCCCGCCCCACAGCCTGGCTTTCTGAACCAGCGACTGCCCGGGGGCAGCATTATTCTGGAAAACACTGCAAAAGACGCCAAGTTTGCCCAGTTCCAGCATAAACCATCCTCTCCCCATAACCCTTCACGAGGTGCAGCCCTCTCCCTCCCCGAACGCCCAGCCCCAGAGCCCCCAGGGCAGCCCCAGTCCCCCATCATTTCTGCCCCCTTCCTTGTGCTTTCTGTTGCCCTTTACATCCACCTCTGGCCGGGACGAGCAGCAGCCACGCCTCAGGCAGGTCTCAGCCCTGCAGAGGCAGGGTAAAGGCAGCACATGGCACCCACGGGGTCTGCAGAACCCTGGGGGTCACCACGGTTTGGGGTGCCAACGACGGCGGGGCTTGCAAAGCCTCTTCCGCCCTTTCCGTTAACCCACGGCCAGCGCGCTCGTCCCCCTGCGCCACGCGCTGCCGATAGCCCCTGCAGTGCCGTAAAGCCGAGCCCCACGAATCCTCTTACGTGGGCTTTATGGAGTAATCGCGTTAAACCACCCCCTTTTCACCGGCACAAAACCAAAACGGAAAGGAGAAAGTGGTGAGGAGCTGACAAACCGGAGAGCTGAGCTCCTTAAGGAATTAAGAGTCATTAGAGATGGGAGAACCTTGATGGGATCCCAACGCAAGACCAAGGCCGGGGCTTTTGTCCATCCCGCTCCGGGGAAGCGCTTCCCAGGGGATGGGCTGCGGGGGCTGTCGGTGCCGCACACCCCCGGCCCCGCGTGCGTGGGGACGAGCCACTGAGTCTCTCCCGGCGGGAGGTCAGCGAGGGATCCCGGAGCAACCTGCCAAGGGAAGCAGAAGACCAGAGTCGCGCAGAAAGTTTCCTACCAATCGAACGGAAAACTTTGTCATGATTATATTAGTATTGCCATGAAACTTCATGTTTTATCATCGAAATGCGGCACTTGGAACAAAAACGTTAGGAGAGGCTTTTCACCGTCGAGGCACGTGTTTTCACTATCTCTTCCCCTGAAACAATATGTTCCCAGGACTGACACTCTCCCCACAAAGCTGGAAGTTTGCTTTGATGGAGTAGCCTTCCCTACTGAGATATTTTCAGCTAGTTTTTCTAAATATTACTCATAAAGGCCCCCTCCAGACAACCTCTCTCCCTCCCTGAGTTTGTTTATATGCTTTGAATTCTGTTAGGAAACCATCTCCCTACTTCAGCGATGTTTTATCCAAGTTTCCATATTTAGTTCTTTCAGCTATTCCTGCTCCTTAACCAGCTTTCCCGTGCACGACGCCGGGACCTGCCGCATCCCGGCTCTCCCTGGCATCCCCTTCCCCTCCAGCACCCACCGCAGGGGGAATTTTTCCCCCATCCTCCCTGCACCGATGGATGCCCGTTGAGCACCGTACTCGCCAACCCACCCCAGGGATGCGGTCCCAAATCACCCCCCAGGCCCTGACCCCGATACGGGGAACCTGGCGGAGGCTTTGCCCACGAGGGCCGAGTGTTTCCCCGCAGCCCGGGATGCCGGTGGCAGCCCCGGGACCCCCGGCACGGCGAGGGTGGGGAGCCCACCCACCGCAAAATCCAAGCCCAGCGTTATTTTAGGGAGGGACAGAGTTAAAATCGGCGAAGGAGGGTTTCCTCCTGGCACGTGGCTCCATGTCAGCCGCCGTGCACAGCCTGCAGAGGCAACGCAGGGAAAGCACTGGAGGAATTTACCATGAGTAAAAAGAGACGCTGCTTGGAGAGAAATTAGTGTTTGTATTCAAGGAGCCAAGGTGAGTCCAAGGGCAGCGCGGGAACCGGGGCTGCCTCTGCGCTCCAACTTTCTCCTTCGGAAGGGACCCGAGCACAAGAAGTGCCCCTCGGTCCCCGTCCCCCCGCCAGGGCCACGCTCACACTCTGGTGGCAACCGAAAGGGATCGGAGCCGGGAAGTTTATATGTTCCCGAAGGAGCGGGCACCGCGGCCACCCAGGCTGAGCAGGGACTGGCTGGCAGCGCTTCAGGTCTGGCTGGAGGCTCCCGCCGTCCCGTGGGCAGCCCTGGGGCTCTGGTTGATGGGTGTGGGGTCTGGCTGGCCACTCTTGGGGTCCAGGTGGCCACTCTTGGGGTCTGGGTGATAGGTGTGGGGTCTGGCCAGGTGTTCTTGGGGTGCAGCTGGTGGGAGAAGGGTCAGGTTGGCAGCTCTTGCAGTCCAACTGATGGGTGCAGGGTTTGGCTGGTGACTCTTGGGGTCTGGCTGGTGACTCTCAGAGTCTGGCTAGCAGGTGTAGGGTGCAGCCAGCAGCCCTTAGGAGCCAGCTGATGGGTGTAGGGTCCGGCCGGTCGTTTTTGGGGTGCAGCTGGCAGCTCTTAGCCCGCAGCTGCTGGCAGCGGGACGCGGCCAGTTGCTTTTCGGGGGCTCCCGGCAGCCGCGGGCCGGACCCTCGGGGGACGCCGGCCCCTCTCCGCGGCAGCCCGGGCCGTCGGGGCCGGGCCCGGGGCTCCCCCGCCCGCCGCTCCCAGCAGCCCGCCGGGGCCGAGGGGAGGAGCGGGCCCGGGCGGCGGCGGCGGCGGCAGCGGTGAGTGCCCGCGGCGGCGGCGCGGGGTGGGGTGGGGCGCGCCCGGGAGCCCGGGACGGCGACAGCCCCGGTCCCCGCGGCCACCGGCCGCACCTGCCTCGGAGCATCCCCCGGCGGCGGCAGGGGCGGGGGGGCCGTGGTTTTGGGGATGCCCGTCGCGGATGCGGTGCCCGGGAGGAGCGGGACGGGAGCTCCGGCAGCCCCCGGGGGGGGGGGAAGAGGGGTCCCGACCCCCGCTGGGACAGCCCCGGTGCTCCCCCGGCACCCCACGGCTGCCAACGAGGTGCGCCAGGCACCCCTAAAACATACCCCGGGCTCCGAGCAGAGACGTGAACACCCCGAAAACATCGCTGCACCGACAGCGTGGGGGCTGCAGCCGGGCTCCCCCGTCCCCGAGGGCTCCCCCGTCCCCGAGGGCTCCCCGGCCGGGCGCTGCCGGGGCCGGTTTACCGGAGTCCTCCCCGGCTCGGGGCGGCGGGCAGCGTTTCCCAGCCAGCGGCTCGGGAACGGGAGCGCTTTCCCGTGCCATCCATCATCCCCGCTGAAAGCCCATTGACGTCAACCCCCGTCCCAGCCACCCTGGTCCCCACCGCTGGGGAAACTGGGGTAGGGACCAGCGAAAGCGGGGGGTCCTGCCTGGGGACGGCTTGCCTCGGGGCCTCATCCTCGCACCGAGCAGCGCACGTAACTCCGGCACTCACCTCTCCTCCGGCTTCCCGGTGTCTCCAGCCTGTGGTTCGTACATGGATTTGACTCTGCTCGATCCGGAGAGCCCGCTCTGCCCTCCGTGGTGTTTTGGGCAGGTGCTGTGGCTGGTCCTATAGGGAAATCTGTTAAAGAACTGGTGAGGAGTGAAGCGATGCCCCGGGATGGGCAGAGGCCCCTGCGCTGCTCCCTGCTTACTATAACTGGGGTTCCAGTAAGGGGGGAGAAGCCCGAGGGCAGCGTGGGCATCGCTTGCCCCCCGCAGCGGGGAAGCACCCGAACGGGCACGGGCCTGGCCAGCCACCGCGTCTGCTGAGCTGCTGCAGAGCCATGGCTGCTCTGCGCCTCAAAATGGTCCCCAGAGCCAGGGCCACCGTGTGGGCGCTCACACCGGGCTGCGGAGTTGTCCCTGTGGGAGGTGGTGGCTGTGCCGGGCTCTGTGATGGCCAGTGCCTGCTCCCGGGGGTCTGGGAAGCATGGCGAGGGGTCTTTCAAGGCTGAGCAAAACAATTAGCCCTGGGCTGAATTGCATCACTTGGTGCACAGGGAGCATCCCGTGGGGCTGCGCTGCTTATTTCATCAGCGTGCTGAGAGCAGGAGCCTGCGGATCCCCTCGGGCCAGCAGCACCGGGATGGGCTTCGCTTGCAGCAGCGAGGCACAGCACCCCGGCACAGCACCCTGGGGCCGCCCCTCCACCGCAGGGCGAGGGGCCGCCTGCCCGAACCAGCCCTGGCACAGCCGGCTGCATCGCACGGCCCCTTCCCCGAGCAGCGGAGCAGCTGCTCCCGCGCCTCTCGCCTCCAGCCCCGATTTAGACGTGTGCCCATTTCTTTCTACATCAACACCTCTTGAAAGCCAGCCCTTCTGCTGTGCTTACGCATCCCTCCCAAAGAGCGATGTACCTTCTCCGACATCCCTTTGCGAGGGCAAACGCCCGCCGCCTCCCGCGTCCCAGCGCTGCTCTCGGCGGGCACGGCACTCCCGGGCTCTTGCTGCGTCCCCATTTCAGCCCCGTCCTCGCAGCACCGGTCACAATAACCTTTGTGGGACATGGACAGAGGATGAGGTTGCGGCATCTTGGTCTGCCCCTTGCTTGGCCCCTCGCACCCCAAATCGGGAGGCAAATCCCCAGCAGCTTTCCCTGCAGACCCCGACTCCGTCCTCCTGCTGCCCCTCGAGCTCAGCCGAGTCAGCCCGTGCGGATCGGGCCCTTTGCGGGCTTACGCCTGCTCTCGCTGCACCACGGCCCTACGGGAAGCATCGCATTGATGCAAGATGCAGTTTAAGGTTATGAAAATGCCCAGTTTTCCTGCTTATTAAAACCCAAGCCGTGCGGCACCGTCTCCTTACATCTGTTTCAATGCACGTAAAATGTTTTGTCACAGCGTCTCAAATAGCAGGGAAACAGGCTCATTTAGTAATTATTTTAAAGTGATTTAGTGCAGGATTGACAGCCCTGCTGACACACCGTGCTCGCTGCCTGCCGGGTTCAGGGGCTCCCCGCCTGCCCCGGGATGCTGTGCTGGACCGCGGAGGGATCACGGTGGGAGCCTCCCCTGGCTCCTCACCCTTCCCGCAGACGGTGGCAAAGGGACTCCCGGAGCTGGAGGTCTCTCAGCCCGCAAACAGTGAACTGCACCTACTTTAGTTGTTGGGCGGTGGAGCGATGCCAGAGCATTTGGCCTTCGCCCTGGCACGCTCGTGCATCGCCCCTTTCCCCAGCCGAGGCACGTGTGCTCCGGTGAGCAGCACCTTACCGGGAGCAGCCGCTCCAGCGCCCCGTCGGCCCGTCCTCCCGCTCTGCTGGGGACGCGGGTGCCGGTGCCGGTCCAGGACCGCTGCCCCGGCTTCTCTCGCCAGGTCAGGCGCAGACCGCGGCAGAGCGATGGGTGTTTGCCGCGGGCAGTGCCAGGCTCCCGCCATTTCTTGGCATCACTCCGGCTTACAGAAGCCTTCCTACGGCAAGCAAGTTTTCTGCTGATCCCTTAAGAAGCTTTGCTGTAATAGTGCAGCCTTAGCATTTAAAAAGCAACTTTTTCTGCAAACAGCCTGCCTTACCCCCGGCTCCTGCTGGGCTCTGGAGCGAGCTGGGACCTGGGCTGGATGCGGCCAGGCAGGGTGGATCAGACCCAGCTGGTCAGGGTCTGGGCTGCTGGCACCAAGCTGTCACGGGGCCACGTTCACCATCCTGCAGCTGGACATGGAGCTGGGAGGGGGCCACGGGGGGTGTGGGTGGGTTTGGTCACCCATCCTGGAGCTACGGGGCTGGCGGCTTGATCCCGGGGAGTCCAACACGGAGCTGTAGCGTTGGGCACCTCTGCTGCGGGCAGGCTTAAGCGGCCAGGGACAGAATATGGTCAGTACTTTGATTTGAACCCGAGGGGACTTCCGAGCTCTTTGCCCATGTGGGATACAGAGCCCCTGAAAGGCAACGCAATATTTGCTAATGCAGAAAGGGGAGGGAAAGGGGGGGCTGTTGGGTGCTGGCCACCGGTGGAAGGAAATCAGATGTTCCCTGCAAGAAGAGGAGCGCTGGTAGGAGCAGCAGAAAGCCAGAGCTGATAGCAGTCCTTCCCCTGGAGGAAGCAGCTCCATGAAATATTGATGGGATTCACACACAGCAGACGAGCGGTGTGAGCTGCATTGCAGAGCTCGGAGCCATGCAGCCGGGAAGGCAGCGGCTGCTGGGTAACGGGAAAAGCTCCTTTCCACAGCCCCTCCGTGCCGGCGGAGATCGGTACCAGCCCCGGCCCCGTCGTGGCGGTGCAAGCCCTCACTGCCCGAGCACCAGGTGAGGGGTTGGGGTCTGAGCACAGGCGATGCCATCCCTGACCCATCCCGGGGGCCACCAAAGGCCCTGGGCTGGTTTTTTCCATCCCCGCTGCCTCCCCATGGAAGTGGCCCAGTTTTTGGGGCCGCATGGCTGCAGCATCACGCTACCCAAGGCGCCTGCTCGTGCACGTCCCCAGCGAGGTCCTGCTCCCTCCCGAGCTGCCCATCACGGCCAAAAACAGCACCAGGGAGCCTGGTCCAGGCAGCACATCTGCGGGATGAGACCGGACCATCAGGGATGCCCCGGTACTTGCCGCAGTGCCATGAGCCCTCGCCTGCCGGGCAGCTAACCTGGCAAGCTGGGCTCGGCGGGAGCTGGCCGTCCCCCAGCCGCAGCCCCGCCGGGTGGCTTTTGCTCCTCTGATTCTTTTATGTTGCCTAGGAAACGACGGGATTCAGCACAGATCTGATTTAACCGAGCGGCAGACGTCACGCAGGGACATGGGGGAAAGGGACTGCATGGTCAGGGCACTGGCCCTGGGCTCCTGGTGTCTTGGAGGGGACTTAGGCCATGATCAGGCCACCAGGCAGGGGCAGACATGGGTGTCCCCAGCTCCCCCACTCGTCCCCCCACCCAGTGAAAGAGGGCCGCGAGGTGGGTGCAGGAAGATGCCGTGTTCCTGCCTGTCCCTCCCGGAGATGCTCGGTTCCCTGTCACGGTGCTCCCGGATGGATCCCGTCTGCCAGGAGCATCACTTCTGCTGGAGCTGCGGCACCCAGGCTGGCTGGAGGCGGCCATGTGCTTTGTGAATGGGGATGGCAAGGAAATCACCGTGGGCGAGGTGCGTGTGGACACAGCCGGGGTCGAGGAAGACGCACGCTGCGGCACGGGACAGTCGGTTCTTGCGTGTCACGCTGTCACTGCTGGAGAACCCCAGGCAGGGCCGCGGCTCCGGTTATCTGTCGCTCCCGGTCCATCCATGTGCAAGGAGCAGCACGGCAGCGCGGAGGAGAGCGCCCGCAGCAGAGAGGCTGTTGAGACCCAACCCGCTCCCGGGCTTGAGGCACGCCATCCCACTGCTCGTCCCAGGAGAGGTGCCGTGCGTCGCTCGGGTCGCTGGAGGAGCTGGTCTCCATGAAGCCATCTCTCAGCCCGTCGGGATGTCCCCAGGCCCCAGCATTGGCCGCTGTCACCGCCATCCCATCGGCAGGTCTGTGCAGGGGACCGAGCTCTTCACCCACGCCGCGACCACCAGCACTTCCCACCCCGGTGGAAAACCTCCAGCTGCCACAGACAGACCGGGCTGCGCGGTCGCCTTCTCGGCAAAGCCCCGTGTGCCGGAGCACTGCCGACACAAGCGGTTCTGGTGCTGCTCTGCCATCCCTCCCGGAGAGCAGCTCCGATGCTGGATGGAGTGGCTGAGCAGCTCCGGTGTCTTGTCCTCCTGCTCCCACCTGGGCAGGAGCAGCCCGGCAGGAGCATGCCACGGGATTGCCCTGTGTGCCCTCCTCCTCCTCCTCCTCCTCCCGGGCGCAGGCTTGCTAAACCTCGCTCGCACAGCATCAGGCCTTTTTCCAGGTGCACGGGCAGGGGCTGGCGTGGGCTGGAGCCCCCTCGGACGGGAGCTGCTCCCGCAGGATCCCTGAGCGCAGCCCTGGCTCGGCCCCATCCAAACTTCTCCCCTCTAAGCTCCGCTTTTCCCACAAACGGAGGGAGCCATCCTTTAATTTCAAGGTTTCTATTTCCCATGGAGATTGTGCAGGAGGATTAACGCTGTGCCTCCAGCATGTTTCAGCCAGAATATAACTTTTATAACCTGCCTGAGCAATGAGATGCGTAACTCCAGTAGCTGGAGTTGCAAGTTCTCAGCTCATGTGCACTGAATTATACTTCTTGCCGGGCAATTAAATTTATATGAGCAACTGCCTATCAAACCTGAAGCAATTAATTAGAATTAAGTACTTTTAGGGGAAACAAGCCCTTGCCTTATTTCCCAGTACAAGGAGGAGCACGTGCTTGTGAGCTGGGCCGCCGTGGCTTGCCCCAGCGTGTTGTGCCCTGCTCAGGACTGGCAGGGCCTTGTAGCAGGAGCTCTAACAAGCTTTTCTTTCCCCAAAAGTGCTGATTTTAGGGCCTACCTGCTCCAGACGTCAGCAGCATTTCAGTACTCTCCCTCCAGGCTGGAGGCAGCCCCAGCACGAGGGGCCGGGGCAGCCTGGGGGCAAGAGGACCTGCTGCCCCGCTGCCGGGGCTTTTCAGCCCCGTCTCTCCCAGGGACACCCACCCTGGGGGCTTCCAGGGAGCCGACAGCCCCCAAAATCCCTCTGCCCCCTTCCCCAGTGAGGCAGCATCCCAGCCAGCCCCACCGCCTGGTGCTCATTTATCACCTCCCTCCTCCTCTCCCCACCCGCCCTCAGGGGCTGTTCCCCACCTGCGTGGGGGCACCCACCGGGCTCCTCCCTCCTTCCCCAGAGCCTTTGTCAAAGCACCCAGTTTTTCCCATCAATATTTTGCCCCCCATTTCTGTCTCAGGGGGATATTGGGGGCCAGGGCTCCCTCGCAGCCCCGCGTTGTTCCTCGCCACATGCGGCCCCCGACACCGTCCGGTGAGCGGGATGCACCGGCAGCGGGACCGTACGGTCCTGTCGGCTCCCCGGGCTCGCCCGTGACCCCCCACCCTCTGTGCCACCTCGCTCCCCACTTTTCCCAGCTCCGGCGTCCCCTGGCAGGTCCGTGACGCCTGGCTTGGGAGATGCAGCGGGCTCATCGGGCACCCAAAACCTGGCACAGGGATGCCCCCAGCCCCGCCGAGGCGCATCCCACCCCGCTGGACCGCTCTGCCCCTGCTTGGGGCTGGGAGGAGAACTGGGTCAGCGATGTAACCATGGAGATGCTGAAGGAGATGCTGAAGCAGCGCCGGCACAGCCCCGCTCTCCAGAACCCTTTAAAGATTAACCAGACCCGTCACCCTCCGTCTCCAGCCGGGGATGGGGCTGGGGGGCTGAGCCTCCTCGGCGGGGAGAGCGGGGCCGGCGCTGCCCAGTCCTCCTCCACCGGCGCAGGGCGGTAAGATGCCTCCGTCTCCTCTTTTTCTTCGGGGTGCCAGTGTGGGGAGCGCAGGGCTCGGCCCCGGTAGCCTCATTGGGGCTCCTGCGCCACAGCAGCGATTGAAATGCAACAGGGAACCCATTTTCCCGCTGGTCGTGCTCGTCTGTGCGTTGTGCATCGGTGCCGGGCGCTGGCTGCGTGTCCACCGAGCAGCGGAGCAGCCGGGGGGATGCTACAGCCATGACACCTCTCCTGGCTGCTCAGCCGGTGCCCGGTGGCTCCATGCATCCCGCAGCCATCCCAGCTGGCCGGGAAACCGGGGCTGGTTCGCTGGAGAACTTCTCGGCACTCGTGGTGGTTGTTGTCGGTTCCCGCAAGGACGGTGCGTGGCGGCGGTAAGCGCTGGCGGGGGCTGCGGGCGCTGCCCCCCACCCCGGCGGCTCGGGGCTGTGCTTCCATGGCAGGGAAGGAGGGGGCTTGCATGCGATCCAGCCGCTGCTGCAGCTGTGCGTTGGCTTGTTCTGAAAATCCCGGTGTTTTGCAATATAGAGAATAAATAAAATACAGAGCGGGGGGTGAAGGGAAACCTGGTGCCGTTCCCACAGCCCCCACCCGCTGCTGGGGAAAGGGAGCCGGGGAGAGGCAGCACCAGGGCTGCCTGTGCCGGCCAAGGATGCTGTTGCGGTGCCGAGGCCGGCTCGGCGGTGGGAGCTGTGGGCGCCGGTGCTCTTGGTGCTTGGGCATGGTCTCCGGCCGAGCTCGGCTCAGCAACAAGCGCCAGGCACCTCCCCGATCTCCCCATCCTGCACCCACTCCCGCAGAGGCCAGGAGCAGATTGTGAAAATAGATAAGGGGTAAAATTACAGGCGGGATAAAGAAAATCCTTCCTTTGGGCTGAGGAGCGTGCGCTCCCCTTCCTTTGCGGTGGATTATCCCTGTGTGTGTTGCATTGGAAATGATCCCATTAGCGCTGTGCTCTCCTGATCTAATTTGCTTCCACCAGAGCCCGGAGCTTTCCTGGCGGCTGAAGCGCCGAGCGGGGAAAACAGCAGCAGGAGCCTTTTGTGTGTCCCTGGCCATGGAAATAACAGGGCTTGGTTGTGCCCCAGCCCTTCTTGCCCGTAACGCCGCGTGGAGAGGCCTGGGCTGGGCGCTGCGCCCAGCTGAGCCCTCGTGCGAAGGGACGTGCGGTTGTTTAGACACAGACTAACATCGGGTTTGCAGCTGGGGAAACTGAGGCACGGGGAAGGGGAGCGGCGTGCGACCGAGGGTGCGCTGGGGCTGCGGCTGGGGAAGCGGTTGGGATCCATTCCTTGCGGCAGGCGCTTCCGAAGAGAAACCCAAGCCCTTGCGAGCAGCCACAGCGGGTTTGGAGCCCAGAGAGCGGCGGGTGACGTTGGAAAATGCTCACCCTAAAGGTCCCAAAGGTCCCAAAGGTCCCAAAGGTTGTGGCTCGGCCCCGACCCCTCCTCGAGCAGACGCTGAGCGTAGGGTGAGCGCTGCTGGCTGCTCTCCCCTCTCTCGCTTCCCATCGGCACGTGGCCATGCCGGGGCAGCTCCGGGCCGCGGAGCTGGTGCTCGCCCGGTGCCGATGGCTTTATCCAAGGGGCGTGAGCGCTCGTGCAAGCGTCTGTTCATCAGCAAAGGCAGAAAAATCCCACGTGCACACGCGTACACGAGGGGAAGCGCGTGCTACGGTTGTGGCGCACCCCAAATCTTGCCAAACGCAAGCGGCCGTGCCGGGGTCCCGCTCAGCGGCAAGCGGTGCTGGGCGCGAGGAGTGGAGGGTGAAATCGGTGGGTCACTGCCACGCGCTCGCCGAGGGAGCCTGGGCAGAGCAGGGGAGGAAAACACCAGCCAGAAGGGAAGCGTGGGACGCCTGCAGCTCTCTGGGAGCTCCTTCATGATATTAATGACTAATCGCCCACTTGGCCCTGTTTCTGTCCCTTCTGTAATTGGTAAATCCACAAGTTCAGCGGTGCTGGAGCCGAGCCCACGGCTCCCATCATGTCTCGGCCCAACCGTGCCCCTGCAAAACTCCTTCCCCCGCTGGCAGCGGGCAGCAGAAGCCCCCCGCCTTGCCCCGCTCCTCCGTTCTTGGCCATAACTTATCCTCCACGTTTGTGGCCGTCTCTCTCTCATGAAAGAGAAATATTTTTCCAGGCGCTGCCTCCATCCATTATCATAAAGTGGCTTCACTTGGCCTGGAGTTAATAATTCACCTTTCCTTGGAAGATGGATGCTCCCGTCCCGCTGGAGTTTAAATATTCATGGGGAAGGGAAGGCAGCAACCGCTGCGCCGAGTGGGAGGTCTGGCAGCCGCGTCGCAGCCTCTGCCGCCGGCGAACGCCCCGGTCCCCGGCAGCGTGGCACCCCGGCACCCTCGGCACATCTGCGGGGCCCCTCCAGGCACCGTCTGCTGCCGGGGCGTCACGGTGGGCCCCAGCAGCAGCCCGGTGTGGTTTGCTGGGCTGGGGCTGGATCCAGCCCCCGTGGCAGGCAGCCATCTCGGGGTGGAGCAGAGGCACGCCCGGAGCAGCACCTAGGGATGCTGCAGCCGGGATTCGGAGAAGGAGATGCACGGGAGGAACTTTGCCGGTTGTGATTTCACCTGGACGCCTTCAGCAGGGGTGGACGGGGCTGTCCCCAAGCCCCAGGGTCCCCTCCTGCTCCCAAGCTGGGTGCGTTGGTGATGCACCGAGCCCTCTGCCCACCGGTGGGTCTCTCCTGGCCGTCAGGGGCTGCCCGGCTGCCCTAGGGTGCCGGGGCAGGGCTGGTGGGTACACGGGGGTCCTGCACCCCTTCCCTCGCCGCACCCTGCGCCAGCCCCTGCCCCACGGGTGGGAAAAAACGGTCCTGCTGCGTTGTGCCACCTGAATTTCATGGCTTTGTAAGTGCCTCAGGGGACCGTGCATCCCCGTGGGGCTGCTCTGGGTGGGAGCGCGGTGACATGGGCAGTGCCATCGCCCAGCATTGCTGGCCTTGACGCGTCCCCTGGCTTCCCCCCGCAGCTGATCCCACCCAGCAGAGCCGGGGCTGGCGAGCGCGCGAGCGGCTGACCATGTTCAACGGGGATGCCAGCTCCTCGGCGGCCAGGAATGTCATCCGTAGCTCCAGCATCAGCGGCGAGATGTACAACATCGAGAAGAGCGCGCGGGGCAGCGCCGACTCCGTCACCATGACCGCCAGCAAGAAGAGGCGCTCCAGCCTGGGCGCCAAGATGGTGGCCATCGTGGGGCTGTCCCAGTGGAGCAAGAGCACGCTGCAGCTCAACCAGACCGGTGAGCTGCCGCGGCCCCCCGCCACTGCCGGCCCCCCTTTGCTTCTAGGAGAGCTGCACGCTCCTGTCTGCCCAAAGCAATGCTCTAGCTGCCCGTGTCTGACAAAGACACCTAAAAAAGCCCGTTGTACATCCCCCCCCGGCACACCGGCGCTTCTCCAGGTGCCGAAACCCTTTGCAACCCCGAGGCGGGGACGTTGCCGGAGGTCTGCCAGCGCAGGGGGTCTGGGCTGAGCGTCCCCCCCAGTAACGGCCAGTCCCAGCTGCAGGGCTGGGAGGGAGGGAACTTGGAGAAAGGACTTGTCAAATGGTCTGGCTCTGGGAAATATTTAAATGCTTAAAATAGCTTTTTAAAAGGCGGGGGAAGCAAAAAGCTCATTTTAGTGCAGCCTTTTTCTCTAGTTATTGCTTTTTTATTCTGGTTCTTGTTGGCATTTCGTGATTCGGGAGATGTTCTATAAGGAGAGGAGTTAATTTGGAGCCCTCCAGCCCTGCACATCGAGGTGTTTCTGAAGGGGTATAATTATCCCCAAAAGCCAAGCAAAAATTGCCGGAGCCGGGCAGAACCGCGCCTGGGGACGGCAGGACCGGGGCCCTCCCGGCTGCCGGTGCCCAGGTGAGCAGCGCCCGCTCCGGGGGTGCTGCCGGGATCAGGCCAACACCTCCACGGCGGCAGCCCCGAATTGCCAAGACAAACCTGGCTCCCCCGGGAGCAGCGGTGGCGTGGTGCTGGGACACGCATGCTCGCGGGGCTGCCGGCGATGCTGGGGGGGATGCTCGGGCCACGCTCCTCCTTCTGCCATCTGCCACCGCCTGGGACGCGTGGCGGCGGGGACGGTGTAACCACGCGGAGAAAGGGAGACTTCGCCGACCAGACTGGGACTGGGTCCCTGCGGCACAGGGACATGGGCACATGTCGAGGGGGCCCCGGGGATTTTGGAGGCCGGGAGGTGGCTCTGCAGCAGCACAGGCCAGGCGGCTGGGATGGTGTCAGCACATGTGAGCTGAGCCTGGCAGGTCTCAGCACGTGGGGGTGATGACTGAGGTGCAGGTGGGCTCGCAGCCACGCGAAGGCACGATGGCATCGGTGCTGAGTGAAGGCTGCAGAGACACGGGGCTGGGACACGGCGAGCACGGGCACCCCATGGCTTTCCCAGCACGGTGCGAGTGGCACCGGGACGCGTGCCCGTGCGGGGCCCTGCAAGCTTTCATCCCCAGGGAAAGGCTGCATAAATCGCGATGGATAACGTACCGAAGGTGGGGAGCAGCACATGGGCAGGCTCCGGCTGTGCCTGGCACCCCGGTTCTTCCGTCGGGTTTGACGCCCGTCCCGCAGGAGGGTCCCGAGGCAGCGAGCGCTTCCCCGGCTCACCCCCTGTCTCGGCTTCCAGAGGGCGGCCCCAAAAAGCTGCGCAGCAACATTCGGAGGAGCACGGAGACCGGCATCGCGGTGGAGATGAGGACCAGGTTCACCCGGCAAGGCAGCCGGGAGTCCACCGACGGCAGCACCAACAGCAACAGCTCCGACGGCACGTAAGGCACCGCGGGGTGGCACGGGGGGACGGGCGCTGGGGCTGGGCACCCTCCCTGTGCTCCTGGGGGATCGCTCCTGAGACCCGGCAGCCCGATGCTCCACGAAAGCCCTTTGCTCTCCCCGGCGCAGGTTCATCTTCCCCACGACCCGGCTGGGCGCCGAGAGCCAGTTCAGCGACTTCCTCGACGGGCTGGGGCCGGGCCAGCTGGTGGGGCGGCAAACGCTGGCCACCCCGCCGATGGGTGAGTGCCGGCCGCGGGGGGTCCCTGCCCGGGGAGGTGGGTGCTGGCTGTGCAAGAGGACGCTCCAGCAAGGGGGAAGGGGCTGCGGGGCGGAGAGGGGCCGTGTGCTCCTGCGCAGGGCACCGGCTCGGGGCACAGGCTCCATCCCAGCAGCGTCCCTCGCTGCTAAGCACGTGCTGGGCGGGTGCATGGCTTGCAGGTGCTCTGGCCTCGCCCCGCTGCTCCCGCTGCCGGCTCCGCGAGGAGAGGGAACGTCCCCCGTCAGGGCTCAGGGCAGGACACCCGTGGGGGAAGCAGCAGCTCTGCCTTTCCCCAGGGTCTCTTCTGCCCCTCTGCTGCGCATCAGCTCCTCCGAGCATCCCGCCGCAGAGGGGACCCAACAAAACTGCGTTTTGTTCCATTTTTCCCTTTTACATCCAAAATGGCTATAGAAAGTCACACCCTAAGGCTGAATTTCCAGCCAGCAGCAGCGTGTCCCTGGCTGCTCCGAGGGCACACCAAGGTGTCTGCCCCATGTCCTGCTGAGGGGCCGGAGCTGCCGGGAATGGGGAGAGCTGCCCCGGGGGGGCCACAGTAACCAGGGTCCCCCGTCCCCGCAGCACAGGGACCTGGTCCTGCTGGCCCCACATAAACCCCCGGTGGGAGGGCAGGGCAGGGCAGGGGCAGTTGGACCCCTTTGGGTTTGCTGACCTTCCCCGGGAGGGGACACCACCGGCTTCCCTTGGGGTGAGGTCCCGCAGTGCCCGCGGCACGCCGAATCCCTACGGCTCCTGCTGTTCCCCCGCCGCGGCATCAGCTCGTTCCTCTCCCGCCGGCCGGTTCCTCGCGCAGCCCCTGGTGCTGGCCCTGACTTGCTGTTAAAATGCCAAGTGTGTTTTGAGAACATCCAGGTTCATCTCGCTCCTATTAAACCCCGCTGGGACGTCAGCTCGCCCCTTCCCCGTCCCCACTCCCCTCCCCGGGGCCACAAGGCAGCGAGCGACGGGGACCCGCCAGCCAAGGGACGTACGTACGTACGAGCGGGACAGCGTAAGTGGGAGAACAACTTCACACCGAGCTCAAGAGGCGCCCGGCCACGTTTTTTCCTGCAGGTGCCCCTCCGCAGGGAGCGGGGAAGGACCCCAGTGAAGTGCCCTGGTGGGTGCTGGCCCCGGTGGGGTGCTCAGCCACCGACCCCTCCTGTCCCAGACTCTCCAGCTCTTCCCGGGGTCTCGCCTGCCCCTGGGCTGAGGGTATTGCCTGGCCAAGGCACAGCCCCGGTTAATCCCAGCCCCTTTTCCCATCACGAGGGAAAAAATCCCCCTGCAAGGCTGCTGTGGGATGGAGCTGGCAGGGAGGGTGGGGAGGAGGTGGCTGCCACCCGGTTCTCTCCTCGCTGCTCAAATCCAAGCGTCTTCCATCAGCTCGGCTTTGTCCTTCCTCCAAATTGACAATAAATCACGCACCCAGTGGTGGGATGCTCGGTGGGCTTGAGCGCTGGGTGCTGAGGATGGGGAGCAGGCGGCGGTGTGGGGGTGCCGAGGCTGCCAGCCCCGGAGCTGACATCTCCCACCTGCTTTTTGGCAGCACCAAAAGGGAGAGCTGCTGGGGACCAGCCCGGCTGCGGCCGTCCCTGGTGGGAGGTGGCCATCGGGGAGGGTGCTGAGCCTGTCTCGTCCCTCCGCCTAGGTGATGTCCACGTTGGTATGGCTGACCGGAACGGGCAGCTGGAGGTGGAGGTGATCCAGGCAAGGGGACTTATCCCGAAGATGGGCTCCAAGTCCGTCCCTGGTAGGTGGCTGGAGAGGGAGGGTTCGGGGACGGAGGGGGAGCGATGGGGCCGGGCGCTGTGCAGGGACCATGACGGGAGCCTGCTCCGGGTCAGTGTTTCTTGCCCGTTTGCCAACACAGCCACCTACGTGAAAGTTTACCTGCTGGAGAACGGCGTCTGCCTGGCCAAGAAGAAGACCAAGGTGGTGAAGAAAACCTGCGACCCGTCGTACCAGCAGCCTCTGCTCTTCGAGGAGAGCCCCCAGGGCAAAGTCCTGCAGGTGACTACTCCCCGCACGGACACTTGGGGACGGGGAGGGAATAGGGGAGCAAGGACAGGGCACAGACACCGAGCATCCTCACTGCTGTCCTTCAGACCGTAGCCTCCCCATCCCGATCATGGCGGGTCCTTCCCAGCCAGGCACGCTAAGTTTGCCGAGTTTTCCCCAAAACTCCCAGCCGGCGAGCGGGGCAGCTCCCCTAACGCCGTCTCCGCTCCGCAGGTGATCGTCTGGGGAGATTACGGGCGCATGGACCACAAGTGCTTCATGGGGATGGCCCAGATCGTCTTGGAGGAGCTCGATCTCTCCAGCGCGGTCACGGGCTGGTACAAACTCTTCCCCACCTCCTCGCTGGCCGACTCCAGCATCGGACCTCTGACGCGCCGCCTCTCCCAGTCCTCCCTGGAGAGCTCCACCAGCCCCTCCTGCCCGTAGGCGGCAGGTTGGTGGGAGAGGCCGGGAGGGGAAAGGAGACGTCCTGACCTACCAAAACTGTTAGTGGATAGCTGTAAATATCCTGTCCTTTTTTTTTCTTTTTTTTTTTTTTTTTTTAAAAAATCTCCTTCCCGAAACAAACCTGCTCTCGAGACGCCCCTCCCCGAGCACGCGTCCCGGCGCGCAGAGGGGGACGTTGGAGAGGGAGCGAGGGCCGTGCGTTTTGAGGCAGGGGGAAGGAAAAGCAAAGAAAAAAACCAAACCAACCCTACCGTGAGGCAGACCGAGGGCCGCGACTGCCGACCGATCCCGAGACTGTTACCGCGCCTCGTCCCATCGCCCCGGCAGAAAGGAATCGAAGCGACGCGTTTCTCTCCTGACCGCCCCGTGAGAGCATCAGGTCTGAGTCGTTCAGCGCCGCTGCAAGCAGCATGCAGACGAGGTTTCTTTTCCTTCGATTTCATTTCCTTGCCTCTGAGGAAAAGGTAGCTTTTCAAAGAGAAAAACCTCAGAAATAATCCAACTCAGCACTATTTTTTTTTTTTTTTTTTCAAGGAATGTAGCATCTTCTATTATGTAGCTTGCCACGTGCTAGCAACACACTCACTCTCTGCAATATCTAAGAGACTCCGGATCGCCCGGAAACATCTGCCCGTCACTTCCCCTTTGTTCGTTTTCTGACACAAATCCTGCGACACTGAGCAAGCACTTCTGGTGGCCATTTTTCTTGGTTTTTTTTTTTTTTTCTGTTTGTTTGTTTTGGTAGCACGTAGCCTGTGACCAGTGACATTGCCAAAGCGAGAGAGAACAGAAAAAGGTGCACTCACCTCACCTAAGCATACGCTGGTCTTATCCTCGTGTTTCACCACTGACCGTGGTCTTGTACAGCCAAAGCAAGACCCAAAATAGAAACTCTGTGATGCCTCGCGTGAAAATTCGAGTCAGGAGAAGGTGACGCGACGGAGCAGGAGTACCGTGGTGCTGGTTGATCGTCTGGCTCCCAGCCCCTCCATCCCACGAGGGCCAGCTCGAGGTCTGGGCTCCGGGACGCTCTCCTGGGCTCCGGGACGCTCTCCTGGGCTCCGGGACGCTCTCCTCGGGTCTGGGACGCTCTCCTCGACACTTGAATTTCAGGTAGGAGCGGAGGGTTTGCCAGA
Organism: Platalea leucorodia; assembly: GCF_965183815.1. Lineage (NCBI taxonomy): Eukaryota > Metazoa > Chordata > Aves > Pelecaniformes > Threskiornithidae > Platalea > Platalea leucorodia. Next base: position 7,636,477 of record NC_138840.1, on the reverse strand, counting down.
CCCCGCGGCAGGACGCACCTTTCTCTAACTCTCGACTTGTTGGTACGCTACAGGGGAACATCTCAACAGCATCTTCTGCTGATCTGGAATTCGGGTGACTGAGAGGTTACGAACAAAGGACTAGATGCTTTGAATTTATTATCAGGATGAGTGTTTTGGGTTTTTTGTTTGTATGTTTTTGTTTGTTTGTTTTTAAAGCAGCATTTTGGTTCCCCCTGAGGGACCAGTTCTTGTAGCAAAACCGAGAATTACGGAAGCTTTTTTTGAAGGTGCCTAATGAAATTTGCTGAAAATACTCAGGGGAGACACCACTAGAAACTCTGGTTTCTTCATAAAATATACTTAACACAATGACTGTCCTGAAGGATCAGTTTCCAAAAGAGAGAAAAAAAAAAAAACCAACACACCAAAAGATGAGCAGTCTTGAGACTGGAAGAGGACAAAAGGTTAATGGGGAATTTCCACCGACCAGATGGCTCTGACCTTCAGTCTTTAACACGAATCAACCCACAGCACAGTTGGGATTTTTTACAATTATTTATTGGCAAAGCAGAGAATTTCACAATGCACAGAGCACAACAAAACCAACCCGTGGTTCTCCTGGTGACGCCAGGAACGGTGAACCCGCTCCAACCTGTTGCCACAACGGAACAAAACCAAACCTGACGGAAAGGACTGTTGCGATGAAGCTGTCCCCTCCACAAACCCAAAACCGGGGGTCAGCAAAACTCCACTGCTCGGTGGCTGGTTTACCCGACACCGCCGTGATTTTTGCGACATCGTGTCACGGAATTTCAGCTGCTATCGCAGACTTTGGATCTTTACCAAACAAAAATCACTGTAGACCTCTGAGAAGAGAGCAGGCTGGATGCTGCGGACAGGGGATGGAGAGGACTCTGCTTCCAGGCCCCAGCGCCTGCCTTGTAAAAGATTAAATCCTCGTCTGCTGGAGCGGTAAGTGCTTTTTCAAGCAATACGCACCGATTTCTGAGCTCCTGCTAAATGGCGACGTACAGGACCGTGGGACGCAGGGACAGTCCGAGGCGGTTTGAGGAAGCAAACTCGGTGCCCTGACGACTGAAACAGGAATAAACAATGCTTTGAACACGACGTTCCTTCCAGAGCACGAAGCAGTTATATGAGGTCAACGACGCCTGGATGAGCCTAAACTGTCTCTGCCCTGGCGTGCTGGATTTTTGAATATACGTGAGGGAAGGCATCTTAAGAGGAAAAGCTTTCTGCTCCTTCAAGCTAACGTTATTTGCTTTTGCTTTACCAGCTCTATTTCAACGGAAAAAAGACAAATCTGCCTGTGGTGGGACAATAACCACGTCCGCAGGGAAGTGGAACAGCAGCGCGGGCAGAGCAGGGAGCTCTGCGGGTGTTTTCTGCTCGCCGGTGTGCAGACAGCATCGCCCCTTCCCGCACAGAGCTGGCCGTCACGCTCTCCGGCGAGTCGCAGAGCAACGTAACGCTTTTCTTGAGATAGAGGAGAGAAGCGGACGAAGAGCAGCGGGAACACCGGGACAGCCGGGCACGCACCCACAGCCGCTGATGCCCGAGGTCTGGCAAAAGGCTCACCGGTTCCGCGCCAGTTAAAAAACCTGCCCTGGCTGGCACGTGGAAAATCCAGAGAAAAGAACCATCTTCTGGAAGGCACGCCTGGGTACTCCAGGGAACATGGAAAACCCAAAGACTTCGGTTTATATCTTATCGTCGATAGCCTGAGGACGCATTGGTGGATAACAGAGCTAATGTCAGAACAAACTGCGCCCCAGTTCCTCCTCAGCGGTGTATCCTCCTTTGCTGCAACGCGATGGAAACGATTCGTCCTGCTCATGGAGCCCGGCAAGCCGGAGCCACCACGCCAGTGACTTCAAATCTTTGTCACTCACTCGACAAACTGAAACCCATCAAAACCTTAACTTCTTCACTTTGAGCACTACGCGTCCAGTCCCCCCAGGGGCTTCCCCCCTTCCCTGGGGAAGCATCTGGCTCAGGACCCACCTTACACTCGTGTGGAAAAACTAAAACGGGAGAAGAGACCGAAGCGTGCCACGTTTACAGGGCAACATCAGCTCCCTCTCATGTCTGCGTGCACGAGACCACATGTCGGATGTTTTCCCTCCTCCAACAACAAGAACAACAAAGCCAAGACGCCCAGCTGCTTTCTACACGCGACACACCAAAAAAACCACAAGCTTCTGGACTCCAGGGTTTTTTTCTGGAGGAATGTTTTATTGCAAAGGGCATTTTTTTTTTTTATGTACTATATGATTTGCAAAAGGTGGCTGCACTGACTAGGTATTATGCATTAGATTATTTCCTCCCTTTCCTCTGCCTTCCATCAGGAAAGGAAATTCAAACCGTTCGACTTTCCAGATATTTTCCCCTAGAAAGAATAATTAATATTAAACTGAGTCAGCTTTGCAGCCCGGTTTATACCCAGCACTCCCAGCAGTGAGTGAGCAGCAAGCAGCACCCACACACAGAAGACCTCACCACAGCACAGCTGACGGTAGATGCCGGTGTCAGAATCAAGGCACCCTACTTGAGTAACGAGGGTGGATTTTGCCAAATAGCCTTGAAATGATACTTAAACATCCCCTAAACGCTAGTAGAAACAGCGTCTCGGCCACGCAGCAAACCACAGAAAACACTCCATGATTTCATGCCCAGGCCTAAGTTATCCCTGGGTTTTCTACAAGCCTGGAATGGGCTTTATTTGCCAAAGCTGAGTGACTGAAAATTTTCTAGGGTACCAGAAAGTGGGCCAGGCTTCTGGGCTCCATCAGGAATTAGCTCCTGTTTCATCAGCGTCCTGGACTGTTGAAAGCATGGGGGGAGGACGCTTAGGCGTAGTTTTCCTGAAATCAAGTGAGATACAGAACCAATTACCTGGCCAGCGATCAGAAAACCGAACCTATTAAGTGGCTTTGGAAAATGCCACAGAGCAACCGAGACGGTGGGAAGCATTCCCTCCACAGCTGCCTTTTCCAGCTCTTAAAACCTTTTCTTCAGAAGCAGTTACAGATGTAGCTCTCGATTGCAAATACGAGACCAGAATTTCCTACAGGAGTGGGATCGGGATTCCCTTCGCCGATAGGGAATCACTTCTGTTCCCCGTCTTACACGACTGCTCTAGCAGCGATGAGACTTGAAAAGTCAAGCCTGTATCTGTACGTGCTTGCGCACATCGGTGCACGTGAGCGGAGTTAACACATTTAAATACCTTTGCTTGTTTAAGTGGGCTTGCAAATACTCAGCAGCAGTAAGGACAATTTAAGGGTCTTTACTGGTAGAAGACCATTTACAAAAACAGCACCGGTGATGCTTTTTCAGGCCTGAAGAGTCCACCTTCTATTTTCTTCCAGTTGACTCAGACGCTTCTTCCCAGATTGATGTGAAACGCTTGGACAACGCACATCTGTAAGCTTCCTTAAGGGTGTGCATTTGGTTACTGATTTGGAAAATAACTGCATTTTAAAGGTCAAGGAACGGTGTTCAGGCACCATTCTTCTCGATGGCTGAATTCAAAGTCTAAATGTGTTTTGCATCACAGATGGAAAAAGATATTAAGAGCTCTCTCTGCTTTCCTTTGGGTTTTCATGCCTCCAAACAGATCTGTAAAATTCCCTTCAGTAAACACAAGGTTTGCATCCCGTGATGTGCCAAAGGCATGAGGGCCCGCTCCAATGTTTCTCTAGCAAAGCTGTTTCAACTGGAAGTCTTCCTTCTACTTCGTGTTCACAAGCAGAGAAAACACCCCAACCCTTGGCTGGTTGTTAGAGGTGCACGAGTTATGTTTATGAGCTACGCAGAAGGTTGAAAGGCTGCAGAAAAGACTCCCTATGGAAAAAGAAGTGTCTGCAATCAGCATTGGAACTGGTGGGGTAAGGATGTGCTACGTGCAACGCAGCTGAAGTTGGACAAAACCGACTCGCTGACCAGATGTGACAATAACGCTCACCTTAACTGAGCTGGTCCGTATTTGGGGAAGATGAAGGTTTTAAAAGTAGACTTGGAAAAAATGTACAGTAAAGGGCCTAAGTGTTTGTCTTGCTGTCTGAATAACCGCCACACTGTTTAACCCCGATCATCTGCCTCGGGCACAGACACCAGAACGGAGCGCAGCAGCATCGAGGAATCCAGGAGAGCGCGGCTTGGTTCAGCAGCTGCCACCGAGACCCAAGAGCTGGGGTGACCACTGTGCCTGTCTGCAGCTCCGGTTATTGGTATACCTCATTCTGTTTTGTTTTTCAACCCCCTTTTTTTTCCCCTCTTTTTTTTAAGAACCAGCGCTTAGTGCACTCTATCACATTCAGGTTATTTTTCGTTGTAACTGTGCAATGAAGAGCAATTATATCGGGTGTGCGTTTACCACCTGCTCCCATGCTGGCTCCTGCGAGCCCAACCTCTGCTTCGTTTAGCACTTGCACTATTGATTGCTGAGCTGGAGGGCAAGGCAAGCAAGAGGCCAGGGCGCTTCTCTGGAGGGAGGGACGATCCGGCTGGACAGCAGCTATCCCCCTCTCATCTCTCCTGCTAAAAAGCACGTAGATACACAGCGCTCCAAAGGCTGCCCCTTAGCCCGACGCAGGCGGGTGTTTGCAGCCCTGCTCCCCTCCCGGTCCTCCCCTCCCGCAAAGGGCCGGCGAGGAGGCGAGCATCTCGGCTGTGACGAGCTGAGGACAGGGCTGCTGCTCTTGGAGGAGCAGCAAACCCTCGCTGAAGCTTTTGCCTGTGGTGTGGATGGAGAGGGGGAGCGTCAGAAGTAGGCAGAGAGGGTGTCCCTCCGGCGGGAGGACAGGTATCGAACACCGATCCCGTTCCCTAACAGGATCGCTGTCTGTACATAGCTGCTAGATCCCAGTGCTCGCGGAAAAAAAAGGGAGCTTTGCCCTAACCCTTGCAGTGCGAACTGTGAAGCAGTGCTTGATCTCAGAGGGCCTCTGGATGGAGCAGCACCCCCCTCCTCGTACCCAGCTGGCCAGGGATGCCTCGTGAATGTTAGCACTTTGAAGTTGGTGGCCTTGTTTTCTTAAAAGGGCTTGATCTTTTCATGCAGTTAAAACTAAATAATCTTCCCCATCATGTTGTCCTACTCCCCACCTCAAAATTAAGCGATGAACAAGCACTTGGGCAATTGAAGATATTGTCCAGGACTCAAGAATCTGTCATTAATCTCAGAAGTTTATACCTCAAATATAAAAACATATACATCTGTCTTAGTAACACCACTTCGTAAAGTAGCAGCTCCAAGTTTGAATTGAACTTTGTCCTTGAATTTGATTACTAACGGCACCAGGAAAAAAACCAAACCCACATAAGCACACAGAGAAAAGCACCAATGAATTTTTTAGAAGCACTCAAACCGAAACATTCATCCTATCAAAAAAATTCAGAATTTATACTCCCAAACAAAACACGCGAGGGATTTTACCAATACCTTACAAATCTTTAAATACAGCCTATGCCTTTTAAACTGCGTCAGCCCCCTAAAAAGTATGAGGGGGCAGAATACTAACACACACTGGCAAAGAAAATTTACGTTAAAAAGGTCCAAGATTGTTAAAGGTACGAGGCAATGAGAGATGCACCCAGAACAACTCCGCCAAGCAGTCACTTCTAACCATAGCCTCTCTCCTCCCAGCAGCTGCTCCAGAAGGCTAAGACCAGTGTCTTGACAGGGGTGCATCATACGAAAGCGTAGAGCCGCGCAAGGACACAGAAATCCATGCTACTTTACATTTTCCATCCTTAAGTCCCCAACAAGTTGCACTGAAAAGAATTACCTAAACCAAGAGAGTCCCATTAGATTGGGAGATTGTCAAAACTCCATTAGCCACAATTGCTACTAGGCGCTTAGCCTTCCATCTCTACCGAAAAAAGGTAGCAATCTCACCACGAGCGGCACACGCCAACCTTGCGCCCTTCCGTGTGCATCCATTACCTACGGGGAGAAGGAGAGTTAGGTGCAGAACCCGCGCAGGACCGCCACACTCACCCTGGGTAGCTTCGTAACTTTTGGAAGCCAGGCTGTAACCGCATTCGGGAACAAATCTGGCTGCCTTCACTAGCCCACTCGTATTTTGTGATAAACTTTGCTTTGATGACAGATTCGTTAAGTTTAACAACTCCACCTTAAAATAAATGCCGCAGAGGGGTGAGCTAGGGGGTCCCTTAAGCCCCAGTTCCATGCTCAAGACAAGGGGATGGGATTGTGATGGATACTTGAGAATGGTAATAGATTTAAAAAAAAAAGCAAACGGCAATTTTATACCTGTGTTATGTAATGTTTTCTATGTGTGTGGTCTTTCTTAATGTAAAACTCTTGTATTTTTGTGGTTTATATGCAGCAGGACTGATGGCTGTGAGGGTGCACGCTATTTTGTAAAATATTCTTAGCCAGTTTTCCCAAGGAGGAAAAAACCTGAAGTATTCACATTTTCATTGGCTTGTACCTGCATGTACAGTATTGGGGCAGCAAGTGAAGATGATTAAAGCCAGCTTGAAAACTTTTTTCTGTGCTTGAGTTGAGCTTCTCAAAGCATCTAACCCAAAACCACGTGTAGCTTAAAAAAGCCAACCCTCCCCCCCCAAACGATATGCTGGGGAGGAGGGGAAGAGGAAGAAACCCGCTTTTTTCTGAAAAGAGCAGGTTTCGACTTGAGGAAAGATATACCATAATTAATATGCAAGCAGAGTACCATCAGCTCAAGGCTCACACAATTAGCTGAGCTCTCTCCCCTGCAGCTGCACATGGCCACCCACAAGCCTAAGGAAAACTGGCCTTTATCTGTTCTTTAGGTGACTCCTAAATCCCCCCAGCCTTCCCTATTCTCACTGTTACCACTTTTTGTAAAAGCTTAAAATTTACTTTTTGAATAGGCCTTGGTCAGGTTTTGCTGAACATTCGTGTAAAGCTGCAGTCCTAATAATTTAAGGTCTCCCTGCAGCCACAGCTGCAGGAATGCTGCATTTACCCACACCCCTAAGCTGTGAGTCTCTTGTATATAAAAGTGTCAACTGACCCGATTCTGCCTCTGCTGAGCCTGGTTCTTTGCACGCTGATAGTCCTTAGCTTTCAGCAAACGCTGTTCTCACCTGCCATTTGGGACACAGCCCTGCTACAAAGCAGATGGAGTTTGTCCGATTTGGATGAAAGGCTCCAAATCCCCACACACCTGAAGCGAACAACTCACACCGGCGACAGTAGTATTTAACACAATCTGTTACGCTGTTTAAAAACAAGGTAAGTCAGTTGAGGTTTCACTGCAATACTTTATTTGGGAATTTACATATACACAGGATAAAGCAGACCGCAGAAGTCTGACTTTTTGCTCACGCTGATGAGTTTAAGCAGTTGTGTTCTACTGAAGATGAGAAAAGAAATCTGACCCACCCACTTCTTATGCCTAGGTTAAAATGTCAAAAGCTAGCCAGGAAAGGGTACCAGGATTACACAGGAACAAAAAAAATATGAAAAAAGTATAAATTAGGATGTCATAGTAATTTTAAAAGTGTAAGAAAACTTGCAGTGGGCTCGTAGCCCTTGATAAGTTAACTCTCAGTTAGATTGTTAAAAGTTAAATACATCGATACCACATATTAGACAGAAAAGCCACTCTGAAGTGCAAGTTTCACATTCCAAACAGCTTTGCCCCCACACTGCGCGAGAATCCTGCTTGCTCACGGGGGGAGGGAGAGGGGTCTTCAAAATGACTTTGGTTCCAATGAGGGTTGGCGAGCCAAGCACAGCGAGGCCTCAGCTCCGGAGAACTCCACTCAAGGGAAGAGGTAGCAAGGCTTGCTTGCCCCTGGGCTTGGGTTAAAATCCAGTTCCTCAGCACCAAAGTTTCCACCCCTCTGCTAACCAAAACCCCTACTAATACTAGAGTTTAAGTGATTCTTAAAAAGGCCTGACACCACAGGCAGTATTAAGTACAGATTTCCCAAGTTCCTCAGTCACACCTCTGCTAAGATACCCAGCAGGACATTAAGTGCTACCCAGAAGCATTAGTGGAGGTTTGTGCAAGGAGGGGGTCCACCCCAGAAGTGTGCATTGACTGTGCTAAATACAGGGGAGCTCATGTTCTGGTCACTGAGGTTTCACCGTGTCTGACAGTGAAAAGGCAGAGATGGGTCTCAGTTATGGAAAGAGGTTCAGGCTGGGCAGCCAGCCAGAAAGAAAAACCCTGAATGTCTCATGGAGCAGTTTTGAAGAACAGAACAGAAGGCAAAAATAGTCACAACGCAAGGGATCATTTCCACATCTGAGTGCTGAGGGACTGATTGCTTCCCTGGGCACCTCCTCCACCCATTGACTGTCCATATCCCATCATGCCATTAGCTCCATAGAAGTTCATCCCAGCCATCTGCTGGGTCATCTGCAAAGGGGAGAGGAGAGAAGTCAGGGCCATGTCAAGGAGACTGCCAGCCCACAGCAGTCAAAGGTAAAACTCTTGCTCCCCAACATATTACAGGCTTAAGCAAGCTCTTCTAAAGAGTTACGGTGAACAGAAGTCACTGGCTTCTCAGGCGTATGCCCATCTAGCAAGTGAGGAAGTTTTCATTTTAGCTGATGTTGCACCGATTTTTGTTCTCCACCAAGCACCGAGACCTCTGAACAAGTTACTCCTTTGTGATCCCTCAGCTCGCCTGCAGTATCAGCAGACCTCACCCAACCCCAGCAGCCAGGCTTTAAAAGCACTGAAGTCTTCAGGTAACAGGCTAGGCTTAATCGCATGTGCCTCCCCTGCCCTCCAGCTACCTTTGGGTCAGCAGAAGATCACACCTCACCTGAGCAATGTTCCACTGAAGCTGCTGTGCTGGCTGCACACCATAGACAGGCTGGGGAACTGCTGCCATGCCAGCTACGTAGCCAGCCTGCTGTGCAGCCATCATCCCGTTGGGGACACCAATGACAGCTGCCTGCACGTTACCCACATATCCAGCTGGTATGGCCATGGGAGTCACCATCCCTGCAGCTCCGGGCTGGGCCATCATTCCCACTGATGGTGCCATCATGCCTCCCATCATGCTGCTGGAGGGGGCTACTCCTGGAAAGCTAGTATATGCTGCTGCGGGATATGCCATCTGAGCTGGGGCCATGAACATTGCTCCTAGAAAAAGGCAGAGAAGCAATGAAGGGAAGAACTGCTGCATTCGTTGTCAGGGGCTGAAATGCCGACCTTCAAATCAGAGACTATCGCAACACTCACTTGGCCGTGACATCCAGACTAAGCTGCTCATTCTGCTACTCGCCAGTTCTCAAGAAGGACCACCTACATTCCCCCATCTTTGCTTGTCAGCTGTCAGGACACCCCGCCCACTCCGAATTAGCGTACCGCAGTTCAACAGCTCTATTCTGAGATCTGTTACCTTGCGCAGGCAGCTGAGGTGCTTGGGAGCCGTACAAGGAGAGGATAGAGTCTTTAGAGAGCTGCTTCTTCCCCACTTCCTCCCCTTTGCCTCCCGGCTCGGGGAAAAGATTCAGGTTTTCGGGAACAGAACCGGCACTTCCAGATGTTGGCATAGAGCCAGCGACCTGAGACAGAGACAGCACAACTGCAACCGCTGCATTCAGCGCTAGGGGAAGACACACATCATCTCATTCGAGCATCTAACTAGGCTTTGTCAAGCACTGATGTTCCCTACTCACCTTCCTGGAGTCAGAGTTTGCTCCCACCGATGCGAAAAGATCAAGATCCTTCTCTAAGCTGCTAGGCCTGCCGTTTGTAACGGTGGCTGTCACAGGAGCATCTGGGAGAGACAGAGCGGTGAGAACATCCACCACAGATAGCCTCAGGCTGAGGGGCAGCCTCCTGGCCAATTAAGCAGTCTGCACATATGCCACTCAACCCGGCGACTTGACCTGTAACCTACTTTAGCCAACACATATTGCCAGCTCTGCGCTTGTCCTGCCGGTGCTGAGAAGGAACTGGCTCAGGACCAAGGGAGCGCACTGCGCCATATCCGTCCTATTAACCTCGGAGCAGCCGGGAGCCACGCTGCGTCTGGAGACGACTGTAGCTGCTCCTGTTATACTGTAGGCACAACCACTGCACCAGCGTAAAGGGAAACGTAAGGAAAACTGTTTCTGCTGTGGTGCTGAGCGCTGTGCTTGAGTTGCACTGGAGTAGTTTAAGCAAAACCCTAGTATTCCTATCGGCTATTGTTCACCTGACATGAAAAATAACTACTAAAAGCTCACCAAATCCACAGGATCGAAGGTGGTGTAAAGGGTCATTGTAACAAGTGCAAGAAGGCTGGAAGGGCTCTTACCAAGTCCTAGCAAGTCCATTACTGGTTCGGTAGATTTAGGAGAACTTTTTCTAGACTGCTGCGTTTCTTCTTTCTTTTGAGGCTAGGGAAAAAGAACACCAGAGTTCAAGTTCAAGTTTGTTTTACTCTGATACATTAGAGGCTTTAATGAGATTAACCCTTAAAATCCTTTTTTCCCAGTGAGCATAAGTGCTTCCAAAGTGAACAGAATTTCAGAGTATTACATAGTTGTTTTATTGTCCCATTACGTTGGAACCCGCTGCCAAATTTAAGCACAGAATCACAGAATCTTTTAGGTTGGAAAAGACCTTTAAGATCATCAAGTCCAACCGTTAACCCAGCACTGCCAAGGCCACCACTAAACCATGTCCCTAAGCACCACATCTCCCCGGCTTTTCAATACCACCAGGGATGCTCTGAACTAGGAGAAAAGTAACCGCTCAAGCTGGGAAGCTAAGTGGGGAGTAGCAGGATTCCAATCTGCTCTGCATCGCAAGGCAGAGCACATCTGCTTAGTATCTGGTTGAGCAGCAGAAAACAAGGTACTACCATTAGTGTGACTCAATGCATCCACTGCTATGACTGAGGCCAGAAAAAATGCTTCCATATCAAGCTGGATTACCTCCGTTCTGCTTGAGAGAAGTTTTGTTACAATTGATCTATGACCATGCCTTTTGGTCTTACCATTTTCACCTTCTCAAATATGATAGGTTCCAGTTTTCTTTCCGATACTGGCTCATTACTCCTTTTCCATTTGTCATCCTTTTCTTTCTGTAAGGAGAAAAACACTGACATGAGGGTCAAAACTCATGTTGCCATACCAAGAGAAAGTTCATACGGAGCTTTACGTGATGCTGTTACTAATCTAAAAAGCCTCAAAGGTACAGCTGAAGACCTATATTTGAAGCTAGTCCTGCTTTGAGCAAGGAGTTGGACACGATGGCCTTCAAAGGTCCCCTCCAATTTAAATTCTTTCTACAGAATGACTGAAGCAATCGGCCTCGGAGAAGAGATTAGTCACTGATAGAGGAAACATTTAACCTGTCTATTTTCATAGAGTCACTGCTTACTCATTAGACAGACACTTATATCTTAACATGTATCCAAGCTTCTGTAGAAGTGATTAGAAACTAACCCTGAATGCATTGATGTCAATACTTCGGTCCATGTATTTCTTCTTTTCGTATTTATCCCGAATGAAGCTCTCCACAGCTCTGCAAGCAGCTTGTTAAAGACAAATGATTCAAGAATAGAAGACTTACGTAGTATTATTTGACATGTGGATAAAAGGTACAGGCTGTAACTAAACTAATGACTGTTTAAAGAGCATTTCCAGCAGTAACTTTCTTAAAACAATTTAGTGTTGGATCCAACTATTTTAGCTACTCAATTTTTGCCCTTGGGTTATTCCAAGCGTGACAGTGCTATAAAAGGTACATTAAATCAGGGCTTGAATTCCTAGTGTATTTTCTTCACCGATGTATATTTACTTCAACCATCACTTAAGAGCATACATGCCTTTAGCACAAATCACACAGCGGTCAGAGGAATGGATCCTACACGTACAAAAGCACCTCAGCCACCAGCTTAAGACAAAAATGATGGTGGAGAGGTGCTCCTGTGTTTCTTTAGGTTCACATCACTGTTGCACTGGGCATCTAGAAAGCCTCCTGTAAGGTAAAAGTTACAGCTGAATTTTTCAGAAGCGTTAAACCCTTTCAGCTGTCTCCACTGAGACTTTTAAACACTCAGCACTTTTGAAAGTCAACCCTCCTATTTGCCACAGACCCTAGAGGGCATCTCATGCAATAGCTTCAGGTTGTAACATTCGTGTCCCAGTTCTCCACCCTTATAGCTTGGAAGCGATCCTTTTAGCTCGCTTCTGCTTCGTTCTGTAAGCAAGCAGCCTGTGGGTGAAGCAACGCTTGGAGGATGCCTAGCTAGGAACTCATTCTCACGGCTGATGCCCAGGCACATGAAGTTAAGCCTCCTGTGCAAGGAGTGCAGCTACTAAGCAACAAGAAGAAAAGACTCCATGTTTCCTCAGCAGCAAAGGAAGAAAGGATGCTGATCTGTTTGAGGTCGCCTGAAGTTCTCTGGCAGGTAGGCTTCGTAAAGACGATTTGCTTTTCCATTTCCCATCTCTTGCATGCACTGCAATTCAAAAGAATTCTTGAACCATTTGTTTCACAGACATTAAAGCTCTTACACATACTAGCACACCAGGCTACCAAGCAAGAGCCTACCCGTATTAACCACAAGGCACGTGTGGACTTTTGAAGTCTGGTCTGTACCTGAAAGCCACTCCTCAGGCTTTTGGTGCAAGCCTGCTAGCTGGGAACCCCCGATGCAGTTGCTATGATTCCCCCCTCCTACAATTAGCCAATCCTAAGCACCACAGCACAATATTTATTCAAAGACAAGATAAATACCACATTAGCAACCTAGTGTCACTCTGGAAGGGCAGGATTTGTCTTCTGAAAACCTCAAGGAGAGGAGGTGGGCAGCAGCTCCAGCTAGCAGCAGCCCTGGGCAGTTTTACAGAAGCTTGCAGTGTTTGTCTTTACCCTCTGATGTTTGCTAAGCCCGAAATCATGACATTTTCTCTCCCAATCTAACCTAGTTGATATCTTCTTCCTGCTTCACTTCCCACATCTCTGGCCTATTCAGGCTTTATTGCCAAGCTTACCAAGCCCCACCAACCAAACACCACTGCGCAGGTTTCACTCGCATTACCTGTATCTGTTCTTGTGTCCACTGGTCAAGATTGACAGATTTTACCCTGGATATATGAACCCCTAGGTTCCTGTGGATCCCAGCACAACGAATACAGATGAATACACCGATATTCCAGGATGCCCATCGTGGCCCTGCAAAGAGACAAGCGTTTCACACCATCAAGTCAACCTGTAGTTGCCTTGAGCAACTGAGAAACTGCACCAAGTGAACTGGGACTGAGGCATTTACATTTTCATCCAGATTAGAAATTGGCATTAGACATTAGCAGGATGTTTAAAGGTCGTCTCCCAATTATTGTACTTAGAGCTTGTATTTTATTGCCTCCCTCTTCCATTTTGAGAGCTCTACACAAGACAAACACAACTCTAAAAGGAGGAGGGAAGAAAATAGGCATTCAAACCACCCAAGACACTACAAAACCCTAATTTCCTCTTGCTTAAGCTGATGTAACAGTCATGTCAATATAAATCCATGTTCCTGCTTTAGCAATGGAGAATCTTTCTTGGATAACCTTATTGCAGTGGAATCAGCTCCAGAATATTCACTACTGCTCCAGGAAAAGCAGCATAAAATACTCCGCATTTGACATGCGGAGTGCATCCTCAAATCTTCTGTTGGTCCTATGCAGGAAGATAGAGCTGCGTAAGGGGAGCAGCACAGACAAAACCCCGTACTCCAACCACCAAAACCGCAGAGCCGGGGGCAGAGCCCCAGGTTGTGATCCTGGCACAAGACCCATTAACAGTTCACTCCGCAGTTTCTACAGCTCTAATCAGATTGATGGTTTGCATGCGGCTTTCAGACAGGCAGGAGAGCTCCAAGGTGTAGAAGGGAGATCATGCCAGGGAAAAAACCACAAGGGAAAGATTAACAAGCTTAGTTTGACTCACTGCAAACAGTTCTCTGAAGAAAACCTGGCAATGCATTACCCAGGGGACGGCAGAGGTCCACAGGCACTCCCACCACTCGCAGCCCCCCTCTCCCAGCCAGGGCCGACAGACCCTGGCCATCAAAACCCTCAGTCCTGAAGGAAGACCAGGTTTGGAAGTAGTCCTCTGCAGTGCAAGACAAGCAGGTTTTAAAACTAAGTCATCTGGCTAGAGTTGCTAGCCAGCTGCAGCTAGCGTGGCCAGCTTCCATCATGGGTTGTGTATCACTGTCCATGGGTAACTGGCCAAACAGCCACGGCAAAGCCACATCCCGAATAAGGGAATCAATAGCCTCCAATAAACTGTACTAGCCCTTTTTATAGGGATTTACAGGCATTATTGCAGATGAAGAGTTATTCTGTCTTTTTTTGCCACAGTTAAAATAGCAAGCCTCAAAGCTAATGAGACTGAGGTGGGAGGGGGAAGAGGGGGAAAGTGTAATTTCAAAGCCCTAAAAAAGCATCGCTGTATTTGACTCTCCTGAATATGTTCGATGGTTGTTAACAGTTTAATTCCTATTTACTGGGAAAGTCTAGAGTATCCTGAGGGATTTGGTGCTGCTAACGCAATCAGTGGCTCACGGTCCCTTCCAGGGCAAAGGCATGCAACCTCTAACTTACCTCCAGTACCTTATTCCAGCTAATTTATGTTATGATTTTTAAAGTCTTTATTAAGTCTTCTGCCCTGTCCTGCCATTGCTTTCTGCTTTTTCACTAGAAGAGTGGCCCTTGAGAATGCTACTAATTTAATGAAGCTGATCGGTCACTTCCCAGCTTAGGAACAGCTCTTGGTGAAGACCTTAACAGAAGCATACTCTTGCCTATGCCTCAGTTCCTCTATTCTACCCACCAAAATCTAGGACTGAATGCATCAAAGCAGGGGCCCATGCTTTTAGCAGCACTTAAGTATGCCAGTCACAAAGTAAGGCATGGGAAGAAAAGGCTTGTTCAGTCTTATGCCTGTTGCACACCAAGGTGAAGCCAGGAACTCTGATCCTTCATTTGATTTATTTGTGGAGTTCTCTCCCAGATACACCCTGAAGGCTATAACGTGAGACGGCCAGCAGGATTAAGCATGAGATTCAAGGTTAGATTTAAACTCTAGATATATTTAGCCTTTACAGGACTAAAAGGATTAATAGTCAGCAAGATACTACATCAGGGCTGTAGTAATCAGCTCACTGGTTTGTCACATGTGCTCGCTCAAGCCACTGCAACCTCCTACCCTGCGATGCCCCATGAATGACTCAGTGGTACAGCCTGTTATACCCATCCTGCTTTAGGATGACTTCATTTGTGATGCAGGATCTGAAACAGCAAGGGCTGAGTACAGGAATAACAGCTGGCCATTGCTGCAACTCAGAGATCCCAGCTCTGGGAGACCCCAGTACTGAAGCAGCTTCATTATGCCAGTGAATATTTAAAAAAAATACTACATAGGCTTTCAAAAATCCTCCTAGCAGCTAGCATTTGGTTTGGCAATAAACACATTATACAGCCAAGGGTAGTTCTCTTCACTGATGCTTACTCCAGCCAGGGTTTGGGTGTACTTGCAGTGCCAATAAATGCCATGAGGCTTCAGATCTACAGACGAGAAGAAATGCCAGAAGTTTGGGGATGTGGGGTGATTTTTGTCCACAGCCAGGAGGAAGATGGTGATCCCAGAAGTTCAGCAGCCTGCTCTGACACGGTGGTGACTAGAGCCACACAAGCAGGATACTTGGATGGTTCTCCAAAACGCTGCCCGAACTCTGCAGCCAGCTCTGCAGTTCTGCAAAGCACATGAATTTGAACTCTGGATCTGAGCACCCCATGCTTTTGGATAGAACTAGTAATTTCTTTAGCCTGGTTACACAGCCCTGTATTCTATCAACACTATGATTAAAAAAAGAGGAAGCAGATATGGCTACACCCCTCCAGAGTAAAAAGCTACTTTAAGCAGCTGCACAAGAGAACCACTTGCCTCGACAGCAGCGAAGGGTTGACACAGCAAGGTGCAATACAACAGGGAAAGAGTTGCTGCTGGAATAACCAGTGCTGAGCAGAACAGTAGCCCGTCAGCAGCAGGGCAAGGCAAATAAATGAAATTTGCCCAGCTGAATCAAACTCCAAATAACTTCGTGCTCATTAAAATTATCATTTAGTGCCTTGGGCAGTGAGAAACATTACCGGGTTTCTTTTGCTAAAAGCTAGGGTGTTCTAAGCAAGAGAGCCCGTCCTAACCAGGCTGCCACCAAGGAGGCAGTGGGCCAAAGCCCAGATGTCCAGGTTAGGCTGGACCAACCCAAACACACACTCTTACTAGACCTTCAGCTTTGCTAGTATCTAATGCCCCCAACCATTAAGCCAAAACAACATTTTTACCATTTCATTTTTTATAAAGCACTTAGTCTTGCAGGCAAGGGGAGATAGGTTTTGATGCACATGTAAACAAGCCTCCCACTTCCCTCTTTTGAGGCCAGGACGAAGGAGCTCGCACTGGAAATCACACAAGGGCCCAGTAAAGATCGGGCTGGGGGAAACTTTGCACAGTCATTTCCCCACAGTTTCACATGCCATTTTGAAGGTGACTGACTCGCAGAAAGCCCCAGGTGATATTTACAGATGCGAGTTCAGTCCCATGTTGCAGCATTTAACTTCCCAAAAACTAAACCACGCTGAAGTCTGTACAGAAGCTACAGTGACTGAGCATTGACAGAAGGGGCAAAACGCCTTTGTAGCAGTTAAGGGCACACAATTTTTCAGAGAAAAGTGTTTTTTGTATCGATGAGTCACTTTAGAGAACACCATAGCAGCGTTTATCAGCATTGCTAGAGCTGCTGGGGAGCCCTATCTTCCCCTGCAGCCTCTGCGCACACCCTGGCACTCGCCACGAATTGCTTGCACGGCGATGCCACGGGAGCACCTGACCCTCGGGTTCAGTGAATCATCGCCACTTATACACAAAAGGTTTTAGGACAAGGCTAACAGAAACATTTAGCTTGTTAAACCACTAGAAAGAAACATGAAAGAAATTGGTCCTCATGTGAATACCCTCGCTAATGTTATAAAAATAGTTCCCTTGGGGCTGGCGTCCTCACAGCCACCAGATGGCTTTAGAGCTTAAGGCCTAAATGAAAACTCACTTCCCATACGCAAAACGGGGAGTTTGCTGCAATGACAACCGGTATCAGACATGCAAGCCTGATGCTGCAGTCACCTTTGTTCCAGTATTACGGCAAATTTTAACATCCATGGTAAGCAAGTTCCTTGGCACCAGCTGGAACTGGGCATAGTTGTTCAGCTTTGATTAAGCATCTCGTGCCCCTGTTTATCACCTCAGGTGTGCACAAATCCTTTCTGGCGAATGCCAACCATGTGCAGGCAAAGAGTAAAGAAAAAAGTAGTTTTGAGTAAGAATGGGATACTAATCAAAAGAGATTTAAGAGCCCAGCTATACACTCAGTTCTGGCACATTAAGGCTAGCTCAGACTACCTTGGGATATATTCCTAGTCTGGCAGTGGTCACAGAAAGATCACAAGCTTAAAAGCATCTATTGCTCACTCAGTTTTCATTTTAGAAAGCTGCATTGAATACTCGAGCGTATTGCTAAGCCAGGATGCACCACCATCCAGCAGAGACTAGAAAGCCACGTGCAAGAAACTCAGCTGCCCAGTCCGTGCTCCCACCAGGCAGTCTCACAGCCTGTTTTATATCCCAGCCTGTCAAAACAAACACCGCATACCAAGCTGGTCATACCAGCTTCAGTTACCAATCATTAATGCCTCCAAGGACTGTCTGAATGATCTGCCCTTACTGAAAAGGCTCCCAATTCCCTTTAAAAGCCCAGCACAGCCTGGCTAGTCCACCTCACACCATGTCTTAGTCACCTGCGGGAAGTTCACACCCTTAAGGGTTTTTAATCAAGGAAACCCAAGGGGATTCACTCCTCACCCTTTATTCAGGCATTAGATTTTTGGCTCAAGCTACTCATGCAAGTTTCTTTGGTAATAACCCTCCAGAAGGCATTTAAAAATAAAACAGAAGTTGGCTGCAAAGCCACTGCTCTTTTGAGAAGGGGGGGGTCAGGAAAAAAATAGATGCTTTCATAGGCAGGAAGGAGAGAGCATCGCTATTCAAAGCCTAATGAAATATTCTTAGTGCAAACAATCACTGGACTCGCAGGCTCCCTGCCTGCAAGCACTCCAGCAAAAGCCCAGCTGTAACAGGGAAATGTGCCTGCTCAGCCCATTGAGCCCAGCTAACACTGCTACATGTGTTGGGCTACGGCATCGTACAACTCACAGGGGAGGTGGATGTGGGAAATCCTCCTTGGAGCGGGATAATCCCTGCGAGACGACATTCACATCCTCTCATACAAGCCTTCACCAATACTTGGAAATTTCTCATCGAGCCAAAGTTGAAAAGCCTTACTTTTCGCAGAGCCAAATGAAGAAATAGCCAAGTATCCAAGAGCTTCCTTTGACTTGTGGTTTCCTTATTCTGGAAAGAGATTGCTTAATGACTTACTGAAATTCATTCCGCTCATAGAAAAGCTATGACAAAGGCTGTCTTACAAAACAACTTCCGCTGCTCTTTACTGCAGATGGCTGTTCTACAGTCAAGTGTTCAGATTAGTTTGGGGAAACAAGGTGAACTCTGCCAGTGAGGAAAAAGTACAGTTAAACTCGAGATCTCTAAATTATGCTATTTAGTTACTAACGCAGGCTAGTTACTGGCCTGAGCATGCATCCTGATACGGCTATCTGTGATTTGTGAAGCACAACACTTGCATGTAGGCTCAGGTTTAGTACCAGACTAAGCTATGTGGAGTTTTCAGGGAGCCACTGGAACCCAGTGAAACAGGGATGCTAAAGCCAAAAAGCTCTGTAGCAAGGGAGTTTGATAAGCATATGCCTAGTTAAGTATTTTTGTGGTTCAAAAAGTTGACTTTGTGCCATCCTTTGAAAGAGGAAAGGGCTGTTTTGGGGGCTTTTGTCTTTTTTTTTTTCCCCTGTAGAAGATTGCTGCAGTAATTACAGGCTTTAACCACTCTTTGCAGGAAAAAGGAAGAGCCAGAGGCATCTATGGGGGTTGAGAATATTGCTTCCGACAACAGCTTGGAGCTTTGCCTTAAAAATCATCTTGGCTGTATTAGCAGCAACCAGTATACTCTCTCCTTCCCCAAACCATAACGTTTGCTACAGGTACCTTACTGGCCAAGTCAGACCAAGCTGACTGGTGCTGGTTTTGTTTCCTCAGGAGCTGGCTTTGAGTCTTCTACAGTTTACCAGAAATGCATAACATTTGAGTGCCTGGTGGCCTTGAAGGCAGCTACACAGCAGCATTTGATCTAACTTTGAGTGGTGGTAAGCTCGCAGAAGCAGCCTTCAATGCACATCTTATCTTTGCTACCATCTTGTTCTTTGAAGAAGTGCTGCGATGATACAAGCGCAGATGGAGCAAGGTGGAGGAAATTAAAATAGATGCTGTGAACAGCAGGGTGGGTCCTTCCTGCTGTTTAAGCAAGTGATGTTTATTACTTCAGTAAATAAACTGTGAAAGTGACAATTTCAAGCAGATGCTATAATAAGAATCCATGCAAGAGGACTGGTTAACATTACCAATACTGATGACCACAATGTCTAAAATTATATAAAAATCAGCCAAGTTCCATGATCCACGTATTTCCCGCGGAGGTCAGCATAGTAAGAGCCCCAACATATACATGGTCAATACCAGAGACTAGATGACAGATGTCCAATTACTAGGATCCAGTCAAAACCAGACACAAGTCAGTCCTAGAAGTTGCTAGGATAAAGGCAGCAGATTTTGAGGCCTGAATTTCCATGAAATGCAAAAAAAAAACTTAGGTAAACACCAACCCTGTGCCCAAACGCACATATAAACAGAGCAGCAGGACGGAAACTCACACTGTCACTATTTTACACCATCAAAATTCAACTCAGAATTTCTCCACCATCAAATCCCTTACAAGACATCTGCTCACACAGCTTTAATTCTTCACTGCATTTTAAAAATATTTAGACCCTATCTTTCAATCTCATTGGAGTTGTGGGGATATGTAGAAGTCACTAAATCCTTAAAATAGCTCCTAACAGAGGATGGAGTCTCAGCTCCCGGGCCACTTTTTGCTTGATTGACAATCCCTTCAATATCTAGAGCTAGACATGAACTATTTTTCACTATCAAAGTTACCAAAAAGGACTTGACATTCATAAGGATAAGGCATAACCTCGCCAGTAAGGAATGGCATGTTTTGCCAAAAATAGAGGTAAGCAGTTTAACAAGGCACTGAAGGTCCAACCATAGCACAGGTAAATCCAGCTTCGCAGTCAGAGGAAGCTTTGCTCTAAGACAGTTTCTCTTAAAAGCTCAAACTTTTTCTGTCCTAGATTTCCTGGGACACATGAAATAATCACTATTCTGGATCAACCTGAAGGAGACCAAAGCTATTCTTGATTCTCTAGTTGGTTTTGATAACCTACTTGCATTTTGAAAGATGAATTACTTTTAAATTGCAGAGGCATTTTCTGAAGAGGCTGGCACACAAGCTCCTGAGTGTTTGATACCTTATGTAAGTCATCTGGCAGTTACTATAGGAACAAACTTTTACTAAAGTGGCAGCTATGCTCTGAGAATCACATGGCATTTTTGGACCCTTAATTTACACCCTCTGCTATATGGCCACTCACCACACAGGCTCTCCATTTCACAGGTGGGGCAATATAGCTGGTACAGAAGAACAACGAACGGTATTAAAGCTGACACGGTTTGCCGAGATGCCCTCTGCTTGGAGGATTATCTTTGTTATCTATTTCTGGCAGATGTAGAGACATACATCCATGTACGTGACTCAGAGCTCTGCATATCTTTTCTTAAAGGGTATCTTCCTACAGCTCTCCTGAGCACAAACCAATTCCAAATAAGTCCCCACTGGAAAGGCTGATGTTTTTTTTCCTCGCTTTGTGGCTTGAAGGGGAAGTTACAACTTACTCCAAGTAGGTGAACGTAAGGTCAGGCTCACAGCTAGACAGAGCCGCATTCCCTCCCAGCCAGTCGTACACCGTGGCAGCATGGCTCAGACTTCGCGGGTGAAGATCACGAAGGGATAAAGCCAGTCTCACAGACGAAGGTAATTTCTGAACATTTACACTCACTTGAAATTAAGACTGCTTTATGCACAAGACTATTCCTTTCAGACCTGACTTTAAAGATTAGAACAGGTCAAAAGCAGAAGAGAAAATGTAGCGCTCATTAAGATAACTGCAGAATACTGTGACTGCAGCAAAGAATTAAAATGAGTATACAAGCACATATGCATCCCCTCTGGCAAGCTTCCATTACATAAGATTGAGCTTTCTCCTAATACAAGATTTTCTAAGGCAAGTGAGAAGCTTTAGTCCTACCGCTTTGGTTTTTTGAAGCCCACTGCAGGCAAACAATATGCATCACTACCCACTGCTCAGTTTTCCCATAATGATCATTTCTTCATCACATGCAGTTGTTCTAGGCAGCTATTTAAAAAGCTACTCTTCATATTGCTTTTACTAAAAAGGAAATTCAGCTGCGATTCAATAGTCTGCTGATGGAGGAGTTGAGTCACAACAGATTTTTGTTGAATATCAGCAACATGGTTTATATTAATACTAGTTTGGCTGGACTAAACCAACTGTAATAAGCTAACTCCCTCATTCCACTGGAAGTCATCCTTCCTTAGCTACACCTACTCTAGCCCCGAGCTTTTTATCCTGCTCCTCCTGCTTCCCATCCAATATTTAACCACCTCTTCACACGTATTTTCAAAGTTCTACCTCTCTTTTGGAAAAGACTGCTTGAAGAATTGCATCCAGCAACAAATAGTTTCCCATCTAACCACTAAAGTTAGAAGAAAGGGTTGATTTTGGCATGGAACCCACAGTTCTCACAAGACACGAGGGATGAAGGGAAGAGTCAGACAAACCAGGAGGAGCACAGGGCAACCTTAACTGATGGACGGATACAGCAGTCCTCGCTGGTGCTCCCTGTGGAGGAACCTGCCGTTCCGACGTCAACGAAACTGGATCCAAGGAGCCTGTTGGATAGATAGGACTGGAAGAGCAGAGGGGAAGAGTTTGGGAGAAGGAGAGAATCAAATAGAATTAGCTGTATGTTACACAAGTTCAGCACAGAGCTTTAGAGTCAGAAATGCAGAGAAGAATCCAGTTAATATAAGTGTTACTCAACACAAGACATTTTCCGATTACTGGAAGACATCTGAACAGTTAGGTGAAGTCCAGCTTGCACAGATTACACCACATCTCTCCTTCATCTATGTTGTAATTTCAGCCTCCAGACTCATTCTGAGGTTCAGCAGGGTATCTTCTGACAGATACTCAATACAGTCAGACTGCTTCACAATCATGCTATCTTATACACACAACACCACAGCAACACAACTGCCCTCAGAAGGCCCTTTGCCATGAGACATGCGCTGGTGGAAGAGATCCCACTCTCACTCATCAACACCTCCTCTTCTAAGGCGTTTTGTTCAAGCGATTCATACGGCAAAGGCCTTCAAAAAGAGGATGATGATAACTCATCACTCCAGCTTTTAGTGGAGGCAGCCACTCTACCACCTTAGCCATGCTGGGCAGTCCCGAGGGAGAGCTGCATCGCTGCAGGCGGTGCAGCGCTGCTGCGACTCCGTGCTGGATCATTGCTTTTGATCATTAATATCAGTATCGTGATAGCATTCAGAGCTGCATGTGAAAAACCACTGAGACAAGTAATCTTTGATAGCACTTGCAAGGGGAAATCTGTTGTTCTGTTTGTGCCTAACATGGCTAGATTATATCCTGAAAGGCTGCCACTGAGCTCCCGAGTCCTGTTTTGATGAAGTAATGAAGACCCTTCTCACATACACAGAGTTTTTCACTCCTAAGCTCCACTGCCAGAAAGCAGTCTAGCCACGCTCTGCTTTGGTGCAGGATGTACTATGTACTACCTGTCCACCCGCTTTTCATCAGATCACCCAGTTTACCCACAGTTACTTTGGACAGAAAGTTTGCAATGCAAAGAGGAAGCAGCAGGCGAGAGATCTCGCCCAACTTCCTCCAAAACAAGAGCCTCCAACCACTGCAGTGTTTATTGTCGCAGAAGCAAAAACCACCCCGAGCTTGCTTTCCCAGTTTCCTTGTCCTTTTTTCCCCTCCAACAACTTAGACTCAGGACATTAATAGCTTTCGCCAAAGGGACGCCATCAGGCTCACGCTTCTGCAGTTCTCCTTTCAGGCTCATCCGTGCAGCTCTTACAGAAAAGTTACGTGGAAAAAGCACGTGAAGCCATCGCTGTCTCCAACAGCTTGTCAGAAGAAATGCCTTGGGAAGAGTGATGTGCCCCACAGAAGTTACTTGCATCCCAAACATACAAGGGAAGGAGAGTATATTGGAGAAACTAGTTTTCTCTCCTTACCACACTTAAGGATGCAAGTTGGACTAGGAATCACTTGTAGGCACCGCCTGATGGAAAGCAAGTAATAACAAGAACACAGAAGATAACCTCGCTAAGCAATCACTTTGCTAAGGGCAGAAGAGCAGCAAGATACCCAACTGTTCACCAACACGGCGTGGCAAACAAGAGCGTGCTTGCTGCACTGGTCCCAGAGCGCGGGGCCCAACCAGTAGCCAGCACCAGGGAGCTGACGTTCCTGAAAACTAGACTTTTACCCTAACACTGAGAATTTCTGTAGAGCATGAAATCAAGTGGGCACATACTAGCACTGCAGCTCACACTAGAGGTACTGCAATCTCATTTAGTTCTGTATATAGAAGTGGAAAAAATACAGTAATGAAACCCAGCAAGTAGTTAGGTCATTGGGAACAGGCATAATGGAAGTGTGGGTGGCATCTGAACAGTCTCTGCCTATGTGTCATGCTAGCTTTGAAACGCTCAGATCAAGCAGCAAACCACTACAAAATTCAGGAACTTCAGCATAAAAACAGATTGCCAAAAGCCAGGGTTTTACTGTAAAAGTGTCTTGAGAGGTGCTGTATGAGCTGCCAGGTTCTTACTCTGCCTTCAACTTTGCTGAAACTCCTGCAAAAATCCTTAAGTTGAACGTGAGCTGACAAAGAAGGGAGCTGGCATAAGAAACACCCCTGCCACCACCAACCAGTGCTCGGTGACGAGATTTCAGCTGTGACCTTGGCAAACTACTGTTCACAAAATTGTACACAAATACATTCTTCATGTATCTCAACTAGCATAGCCAGACGTGCAATCGGCTAAAAACTCAGCAACAATCAGCTGTACAGAAAAGCAGCTATTCTTCCAGGTAGCACGAGAAATGTTGAGGGAAGCCATCTGGAGCTAGCAAAGGCCACGTGGCTTCTCTTCAGTGCAGACTTGCACAGAGTTTTAGTTATTAAGAAGCCACATATCAAATAAAATGTGCTCTTTACTCTGCACAAGTACACCTAGGGCTCATTTCCATAGGCAAAGCAGTTATTTTCAGCAGCCGTAAGAATTAACATCAGGCCTTCCTTGCCATTACTGCAAACCAGCACCTCTGTCTTGCTGGGAGAACACCACATCAAGCCACAGTAACCAAAACACAGCCCAATATGATGCTTTGACTGGCACCAACTACCAGTCAGATACCTGGCTGGAGAGCTTAGTGCACATACACCTCCTGTGGCCACAAACTCCGTATGTTGCCCTCACATCTCCATGAATCTCATTAGTACAGTGGATAATTATTTTGCCAGATAACTCAGTACAACAGAAGCCTACTCTTCATGACTGATGCAACCTATCTTCCCAGACACAAGCGGCTTCTAGCTTTAGTGGCAATGCTGAACTGTACACGTTTACTTTTATACATAATTAACTGGAATACTGCATTTCCAGGATGCACTATGAACAGGAGAAGCTATGTAACCACATCAAAACGAGCAACCTGGAACTGTGATGAGAATTTGTTTCCATATTGTGTACATTACTGTCTCATGCCTCAAAAGACAAGACAACACAGCTATTTTTGCCCTTGGCACTGGCATCAGGAGCCAAGGGATAAGCAATTTGCAAGCGAGAGGAACATTCTGCTCTCTGCCAACACCACCATGTTCAACTTACATGGTCAGCCAAAGCCAGGTGTGAAACATCTCAAAATAAGCCATCTCCAAGATAAAACAGGTTGTTATGATGAGGTTACTATGTTTTAGGGTTTTTTTTTTTGGAGCAGGGCTGAAAACAAACCTTAATAGCACCATTTTTAATGTTTTTCAGCAGTGGTCTCTTCAGTTTTTAGAGGTCATACTGAGGTGACCAAGTCTCCCACTTACTGGCGGACACAGAAACACAGCCCCTGCTCCAAGTTCATTTATTGCAGCTATTGGGAAACAAGCCTCAAGTTCAGGTCCCCAAATCATTCTAATAGCTCATTAAACTAGGATTTTAGGTAGGCATAGGCATAACCTTAACCCTTT
This sequence comes from Platalea leucorodia, assembly GCF_965183815.1. Lineage (NCBI taxonomy): Eukaryota > Metazoa > Chordata > Aves > Pelecaniformes > Threskiornithidae > Platalea > Platalea leucorodia. Next base: position 7,611,053 of record NC_138840.1, on the reverse strand, counting down.
TGCTACGGGAAAGCAAAGCATTTCACAGTAGCAAGCTACAGAAAGGCATCTGCATCACCATGGAACAAGTAACAGTTGGTTTATTCATTTGTTTTGTCTTCTAGAATTCAGACATTTACATCTGACTTCCTCTCTATCCCACTCCACTCCTTTCTAAGAAAAGTAAGGGTCACAACATGCCTTGAAATCAACGTTAAGTGGAAAAGGAAGCACAGGACAAAATAGGAAATTCCTTCAGTGGTAGTTGGTTCCACGGCTAGGTTACAATTCCTTCCTTTTCCTTACACGCTGCACCTTCAAATACCGCTCCTGTCTGAGCCTCTAAACACGATCTGCTGCTCACGTTACAGCTGCTTTACAGGATATCACTCCTCAGCCGGAATGCCCTCCACAGTTACGCAACGCCAGCTTTCCAGGTTCCTCTTAATACAAGACTTCTCCAGAAGAGCAGTCCCCACACGCCATGAAGTGTTTTCACACCGACATCTGCGATCAAGCCCCAGCACAGTCAGGGAGCCAATGAGTTTCCATAAGCGGATCTCGGGCAGTTTTCTACTCGACTCCCTCGCAGAACGATGGGCACAGCCGAGCTGCAGAAGTGGGGCTGGGAGCACCAGGAGCGCGTTCTCCGACAGGAGCACTGCCAGCACAGCCTGCTGCGACCAGCAGCGAATTAAACCGTGCTGAAGCCAAGTCTGGGTGGTTTTTTGTTTTGTTTTTTTTTTTCAAACACCAAGCGCCTGCTCAACCGAAGGGGAAGCCACCCGCCGTGCTACGAACCCCCAGACCGCCCGGACCCCGCTGCGGCGGCTTTAGGCAGCACCGCTGCCCCTGCCCGCAGCCGGAGCCTTCCCTGCCCGCTGACAGCGGGGCTGCACACCGCAAGCCCCCGCGAACCGGGGCGGGGGAGGCTGGAGGACGGAGCCGTCACTCCCCAAGGCCCAGCCGGGCCTGTCCTCCCGGGGGAGGCGTCCCTCCTCCCGCCGCTGCCCCCGGGAAGGACGGGGAGACCGGAGGGTCCCGACAGGCCACGGCCCCGGCAGCAAGCGGCGGGGAGCAGGGGCCAGCGCCCCGCCACACGCCGGCACCGAGGGGGTGACACCCGCGCCGGCCCGGGCCCACCGGTCCCACCAGGCCCCGCCGCCCCCTCAGCCGGCGCGGCCCGCGGGGGAGGCCGCCGGTACCTTTGGCCTGGCAGTCGGCGCAGTACTTGTTCTCCTCCTCCACCAGCAGGCTGGCCAGCACCGCCTGGTACCGGTCCACGTCGCGGACCGACTTGCCCGTCATGGCGCGGCCGGCGCAGCCCGCCCGCGGGTCACGGCGCCGCCGTCCCGGGCACCCGCCGCTTCCTGCTTCCGGCCGGCGGCAGGGGCGGGGCGACGAGGGGGAGGAGCCAATCGGCGGCAGCGCGCGCGCTTTAACGCTCCCCCTCCGCCGTTGATTCGCTGCGGCGCGGCAGCGCCCGCGGGAGCCAATCGGTGGAGGCGGGGCGGTGGCGGGGGAGGCATGAATGGGCAGGGTCACGTGGTGGGCGGAGCTGTGGGCGGGGCGGGGGCTGGGGCGGGGCGGGGGGGCTGAGGGGTGCGAGGAGGCGGGTGGGGGGCTGGGGGGTGCAGGGGAGGCCGGGGGGATTCGGGGGGCTGGAAGCGCTGGCTGGGGCGTAGGGATGCTGGCTGGGGGGTTCGGGGGGCTGGGGGGTTCGGGGGTGCTGGCTGGGGTGTAGGGATGCTGGCTGGGGGGTTCGGGGTGCTGAGTCGGGGTACAGGGGTGCTGGGTGGGGGGCTTTGGGGGACTGGCTGGGAGCTTGGGGGGGCTGGGGGGGTCTGGAGGTTCTGGCTGGGGGTGCAGGGATGCTCGCTGGGGGGGTTCAGGGGGCTGGGAGTGCAGGGGTGCTGGGGGGGTTTGGGGGCCCTGGGGGGGTACAGGGGCGCTGGCTGGGGGGGTTGGGGGGGCTGTCTAGGGGCTTGAGGGGACTGGGGGGGCTGGAGGTTCTGGCTGGGGTGTAGGGATGCTGGCTGGGGGGGGTTGGGGTGCTGAGTAGGGGTGCTGGCTGGGGGCTTGGGGGGGTTGGCTGGGGGATGGAAGGGGTGCTGTGGGGTGCGGGGGTCTGGCAGGCGTTTGGGGGGCTGAGCAGAGGGGGGCTCCCTGGAGGAGGCAGAGAGGGAGGAGGAGGTCCCTGCTCAGCACCTCCATCCCTGCCCGGGCCAGGCTCTGCCCCAGGTCTCTGCCCCACAGGGGCACGCGTGGCTCAGGGCCACCCCACGGCTCTCCTGGGGCCCTGGCCTGCGGCAGCCCACGGGGCCGTGGCCGTGCAGGGCCCGGCTGCTCCTAACGCCGTTACGGCAGCCTGGGACACGGCTGTGCCCGGTGCCAGGTCACTGCGGGCCCGATCCTCCCGCAGCTCCTCCAAGGGCAGCGGGGCAGACCCTGCAACACTTACCCTCAGGTACATGGGGGGACCACCGGTCAAAGGCAAATGTTCGGTTGGATCCCATGGTAAAATTAATGGGGGGATCCAAAGACTGAGTCGTTCAGACAAGATGGAGATCATAAACCAAACCCTGGTATTCCCATGCCGAGGTGCTGGGGGGAGAATTTGAGAAAGAGCAACACATGAAAAGCTGCAATCAAATGAGCAATGGCATCAAAAGGAGAAAAAAATATGTCATTATGTAGTAATCTGAGAGACACTTGAAATTACATAAGGCTTCCAAAAGTGACACTCGTGTCCCAGAAAGGCGCTGGGCTCGGTGGCGGAGCTGGGACGCATCTGCCTTGGGCACAAGCAGAAATATCCCAGCGGCTGCATGAATGGTGAGGATCCAGATTGAGATGCTCAGAAAACAAGGTGCTCTCAGCCTAGAGCCCAAAGTGTTTTTGTCTCAAAACACCAGGTTTTGGTGGAAGCGCTTCCCTGCCACCACCGAGGCTCGGCGTGGCTCTCGCTGCAAAGAAACGGAGAGGAGATACCAGTGCATCACCAGTCCCAACTGGTCTGTGTGCTGGGATGACCCCATGCCTGCTAGCGAGGGTGCGGACTGCTGCTCCACCACCCCGACCTGCGCCGGGGCGCAGGCAGCAGCCACCGAGCCCCCCCAATACCGATGAATCAGTCTGCAGCGGCTCGTTGTGGAGCCTTCGAGCCCTCCGTGAGGAGGAGGAAGAAATCGCCAAGATGAATCATCCCCGCGTTCCCTGGGAGCGCTGCACCGCGCCGGGGCTGGGGGGCGGCGAGTTTGGGGGGCGGCTGCCAGCGAAGGCAGGAGCCGGGTGGGGGGAGCCGGGCACAGGGGGTGATGAGTGGGGCATCCGTGCCCCCACGGACATGGGCCTTGTGCCCTGCCAGGGCTGCGGGGAGCCGCCGGTGACCCCCCACCACAGCCCCCCTTCCCCTCCCAGTGCCATGGGGGCATTTCGCAGGGGTGCCGCAGGACCCGCAGCGGGGCGGCTGCCCTGCCTGGGCTGCACGGGGGCTCACGGGGCAGAAATAGGGTCAGACACGTCAGAAATCCCTCAGGACCCTCCCCAGGGTGGCAGGAACCGGCTCCCGGTGCCGATCCCATCGCAGGGTGTGGGGGCAACTGCAGCATGGCATCACGATGGGGACGTCACAGGGGACACCCTGGCCCTCCTGGGGGTGCCCACGCAGACATCCTGGCCGGGGTCTCACCATGCAGCTCCAGCAGCAGCCCCCCAGCTCGTCCCCCTCCTCTCCCAGCCCCTTGTCTGCATTAAAGCCCCTTTGTGCCACTCGTGCTGAATCCCCTGCCACCGTCGTGCCAAATCCTCCACCACCGTCGTGCCAAATCCTCCACCACCGTCGTGCCAAATCCTCCGTCACCGTCCGTCTGTACAGCCCCAAATAACCACGGGCTCACCTGAATGGGGAGGCGGGGGGCCAGGGCTGCCCGCCTGCCCTCATCCCGCTGCTCCATATTAATGAGCCCCCTCCTCCTCCGGTGTCCAGCTGTGCAGTCGGGGCTGCTGCCATACCTGAGCGCAGCGAGACGAGGCCACCGCCGCTTGGTGCCGGCCGCCCTCGCCATGGCCGCCTGCTCCCCTGTTCTCCAGCTGTGGCTCTTGCTCCAAGCCGCCTGCCTCTGCCTGGCCCAGATTGTAAGTCCTCTCCTTGGTCTCCCTTCGTGCTGGGCTGGGATGGGGGACAAAGAGGGGACGGTCCCCATTTTCCCCCCTTGCAGATGCTCACTCGCGGTGCTGAGCACCTCTGGGGCTTGCTGCTTATTTTCCCAGCACCTTTAGCTCTCTTTTCCCAGGAATGCCTCATGGAGGGGGGTGGGAACAGCCCCCAGCCGGGACCCCCCAGCCCCAACCCACCGGGGACCTCTCCATGCCAAAAGCTGCCTCCAGCCCCATGAGACAGGGACAGGGCTGGGCTGCACAGCTTGAAGTTTGGGACTTGTTAGCTAAACAAATTTAGTTTTATTTTCCCCTTGGGGCAGCAATAGGGGACTCTCCGCCGTTTCCTTCCCCAGCAGCCGCCAGATCTTCCACCTCCCATCACCTGGGAAAATGCTTATTTGCTTCTGCGTTGCTGGGACATGCTGCGGAGCAGGGCTGAGGGGGGCTCTGACCCTCCCTGGGCTGCCCCGGGGCTCCGCGGGGGCTTGGCGAGGGGCAGCGGGGAGGGACACCGGCAGCGGAGGTGCTGGGGGCCGGGGGTCCCGGCGGGCTCTCCGGACTCACCCAGCGGCAGGAGAAAATGCATCGGAAAGAAGTGAAGGAAAGGTGTCCCTCTGCTCCTCGGGACCAGTGGTGCGAGCGGGGCAGGCGGTGTTCCTCCTGGGATCCCACCCGAAAAGAGAAAAACTCTCCCTGCCTTGCAACCGTAAAAATCAAATTTTTGGAAAAGATTTTGGAGAAAATCTTCCCATGCGGCTGCTGAGCTGCGTGCCGGCACAGCCAGCCTCGCTGCGGAGAGCTGGGGGGACAGCTGCCGTCCTAAAACAGCCCCCCGGGATGCCCACGGGCTTGTGGTGGCAGGGGCTGGCCAGGGGAGCGGGCTCCGGCCGGAGCAAGGGGGACGTGGGAGCTCTTGGAACAAGGAACCGTTTGGAAATCACCATTTGGCAGGACAAAGGTGCCATTCACGGGTGCTCCCAGGGACGGGTACTCGCTCCCACCCCGACTGCGGGGTTTGCTTCCAAGGTGAAGCTGGGGCTCTCCCAGTTCTGTGAACAAACTAGCAACACCCCTCATCCTTATATATTTCACTTTAAAATAAATAAGCCTGGAAGGACGGAGGAGTCGCAGGCGTGCAGCCCCAGCCAGCCTGTCTGGTTTTCATTTCCAGGAACGTCAGGGGTTTGGTCTCCGGGACTGGAGTCTCTTTCCCCCAAACGCCCCGTTAGGATAACAGAGATTTCTTTGCAAAGTTGCTCCTGCGGAGTCCTGTGCAAACCTCAAAGCTGGGGCCAGGCTGCTCGGGGAGCTCCCCTGCCGCCGGCTGAATGGCGCTTTTGTGCGATGCTGCGGAGCGGTGCGGCGGGCAGCGGGCAGCCGGCCGGGCAGCGAGCCAGCCCGGCCCAGGGAGGCGTGCGCCCACGGAGGGGCTCGGGGTCCCCGTTTTACACCAGGGCTTCAGGCACCCAAATCCTGCTGGTGCTCTTAGAAGTCCCAGTGTGGGGCTTGTACCCCGAGCCGAGAGGGGCCTTTGCAAGCGCTGCCATTGCCCCGTCGAAACCTGGCTCTGCCGGGGCAGGAGCCCCATGGGCACGAGGGCAGGAGCGGGCAGAGATGGGGTAGAAACCGGGCAGGGGATGGGAGCTGGTTGTGACAGTGTGGGGGGAGATTTCCTGGATTTCTCCATCCATGCCCTTGCTGGGGGGGCACAGGCCAGGCAGCAGAGAACCCATGGGGAGCGACAGAGCTCTGACACCTTGGGGTGCTCACTCCATCCCAGGCTCCGGAGCCAGGTCCCCAGCACATGCTGTTGGCGAGCGCTGCGTCCTGGGCTCCCTCTGACCCCCAGCATCTCTCGGGGTCCGGCTGCTCCTTCCTGACATGGGTCCTGTCCCTTTTTCCCCTTAGCGAGGGCCGCCGGGAGAGCCCGGCCCACGAGGGCCCCCCGGTCCCCCAGGAGTGCCGGGAGCGGATGGCATTGACGTGAGTATGGCGCGGCCGGGAACCTGTGCAGGCTGGAGGGAGGGAGGGAGGGGACCTGCAGCACAAAGAGGGACATTGTGTCGGAGCAGAGGCTCGGTGGAGGGCAGGGGATGCCGATGCCGTGCGGTTCCCGCACTGCGCTGCTCCTGGGCTGGGGCAGACAGAGCATCCCTGGCTGTGCCGGTGGCCCTGGGCAGCAATGATGGCCTGGGGGAGCACAGCTCCTGCGCCGTGGCTCCATCCACCTCCCCGGGACAGCAGCCCGTGGCCTCCTGACCACCTTGGGAAACGGGGCCTCAAATGCTTTTTGGGGAGCGCAGTGGCAGGGAGATTTGGGTGCAGGGTGCTCAGGGCACCGCTGTCGGGGCAGCAGAAGATGCTCGGAGGGGTCGGGTGCAGGGATCAGCCCAGAGATGCTCAGTGAGGAGGGGGAGCCGGGGGGGTGGTGGGGAGCAGGACACCCGGGTCGGGTGCCCGCAGGGCAGAGATGTGGCCGAGGGCTGTGGCAGGCAGCTGTGGCTCCCGACCCTCCCCGTCCAGGGAGCCTGAACAGAGGGGAGATCTGTGAGCCAGCAGAAAGCACCCATTCTCTGAGGCTTGCCCCAGGGTGTTATTTTAGTGCTATTTATACCCAGAACAGCCGCAGCCCTCCCGCAACCCCAGCACAGCCCTCTCTTCTCAACGCCGGCCCCATCCTGACCTGGCTGCCGCGCTGGGGGACCCAGCATCAGGCTCCGGCTTGGGGAGGTGGATGGGAGACACAGATCCTGAGCGCCCTGCGCTGCCAGGCCTGGCTCCGCAGGGTGACGGACCCCTTTTTACAACCTTCTTCCCTTTCCCCAGGGTGACAAAGGCTCAGCCGGAGCCCCCGGGTCCCCGGTGAGTACCCATGCCTCCCTGCAGCTCACCAGTGATCTCGCCCCTTCTGGAGGAGCTCCTTTCAATCTGCCCCCATGTTTCTTCTCTTTTAAAGGGTGCCAAGGGGGAGCCTGGAGCCCCTGGTCCAGATGGGCCCCCAGGAAAGCCGGGCATCGACGTGAGTACCAGCCCCCTGCCCCCCCGCGGCGTCCCTGGCCGCAGCCCCCGGGTCCCAGCAGGTTCTCAGCAAACTCCTCTTACCCCAGTGCAGGGATCCTTTTCTGTTGCACATAAGAAAGTGCCAAAATCCCTTCGTGTGGGACCTGAAAGCACCTTTTGAATCACAGCAGAAAATGCAGGCAGAGGTTGGCCAGGGCTGCTGCCACCCCCTCCCACTGCCCTGGCTCAGAAAGTGCATCCCCACTCTACACAGGGCCAGAGCTGTGCTGGGAAAGCCAGGGCACAGCACCGACATCCCTGAACACGAAAAGGCTTTTCCTTGTCCTTTACTGCAGCTGCTGTCCTCAGCCCTGATTCAGGTCTCGTTTCCTCCAACGTAAATCCGGAGCGACCCCGTGGCCCCCCTGGAGCCACCCCCTTAGCACCCACGTAGGTGGCATCGGTGACTTCCCCCACCTGGGAGAAGCACAGCTCGGGGCAGAGGGGGCAGGCAGAAAGAGCCTCCTCCTTGCCCTGCCTGGATGCTGTGATGCTTGTCGGCCCATGTTCCCCCGGCCGGGGTAGGCAGGGGGGCGTGCTGGGTGCCCGGGGAGGTTTGGGTTGGGTGCCTGTCCCCCGTCCCCAGTGCAGCACTGCACGGGTAAGCGCCTGCAAGAGTCGGACATTTACTCGCCTATCAGAAGGAAGCCCAAACTACAGGGTCCTCTTTTGTGCCTCTGGATGGCACTTCATAAATCTTTTGCATTTTAGTTAGTCTTCAATAATAAATGAATAGAATAATAACTGTCATTATAAGCATGTATTATTCATCCAGGCTAATCTGCCTGCAAAAGGGTTCAGCTCCTTTGAACACGGACGGCTGAGCAGAGCCAGGCTGAGCGAGGGGCTCTGCACCCGCGCCGTCCGCGGCAGCGTGCAGGAATCAGCCCGTGGGTGAAGCTCCAGCCGTCAGCTGCAGGGAGCCAAACCCCGGCACAGGCGCAGCCCTCCGAGGCACCGGAGTGGGAGCCAGGGGAGCCGGGGAGTGACTCGGAGTTGATGTAACCGGGATCACGGATGGGCTGAGCTCCCCGTGTGCCTCTGCTGGGGCCGGGGCAGCCGTACTGGATGTGCCCTGCAGCGCAAGGGTCCCTGCCGAGCCCCGGCGTGGGGTCTCGGAGCAGGGCAGCTCGCGGGGGCTGCGGAGCATCGCTGCGAGGGTCTGTGCCATCGGGGCTTGGGTCCAGGTGCAGCTTCATCTCCAAGTCTGCTGCGTGATGTGCACACCAGTGACAAGCACAAATTCCCCGCTAATAACCCTTGACCCCTCATGATGGAAAAAGCAAAAACATCTGGCTGGAGAGCAGAAGCGCTGGCGATAACCTCCCGCCATCTCTCCCCTTGCAGGGCCTGACGGGAGCGAAAGGGGAGCCAGGGCCCATCGGCGGGCCAGGACTTAAAGTAAGTGAGGAGCTGCTCCAGGGCAGCCGCTCCAGGCTCCCATCTTCCCCCCTGGAGCCAGCGGGGCCTGGCCAGGCTGGGACCAGTCCCATTGCCGTGGAGGGGATGCACGGATGCAGGAATTGGGTGATGGAGTATTTGGCAATGAGGGGACACTGAGACTGGGTCCAGGGAGGGGAGAATTTTAGCAGTTCGCATGGCAGTGGAGCAGGGCTTGGTGGGGTCAGATCCTCCTGTTTTGGCTCCTGACTCTCCCTTTTTGTCCCGGCAGGGCCAGCCTGGACTCCCAGGGCCACCGGGGCTCCCCGTGAGTATCTGCCTCTCCCGCGGGTGCTGGTGATGTACCCACTCCTGGCTCCGGCACCCGCTCCCTGAGCACCCACGAGCGGGGTGGGAGCAGAGCGGGGACCCAGCCCCGTCCCCCCAGCCACATCCTTGGTGGTGGCGTGGGCATTGCCCTGCTCGGGGCAGGGATGCGGGTGGTTTTGGGGGGGGAGGTTGGAGAATTTGGACCAATTGTGTCTTTCTTCTTGTTGCAGGGCCCTGCACTGCCAGGACCACCCGTAAGTGCCGGGCTTGTGGGGCTGTGGGTGGCCGGGGACCCCACTCGGGGTTGCGCTGGAAGAGCTGAAATCAGCACTCCCAAAGGGGGGATCTCAGGGCTTGACCTCTCTCACTCAGTGAACGTCTCTTTTCTCCTTAAGGGGCTTCCAGGCCAGGTTGGGCTTCCCGGAGAGATTGGAGCGCTGGGACCCAAGGTGAGGGGTCAGGAGGGGGCGTGGGAAAACCTCCCCTCCTCACCCCAGCATCCGCTTCTCCGCACTTCGGCGCTCTTGGGGTAAACAGGGACGACCCTGTAATATGGGCGGGCAGGGTCCTACAGCAGGGATGGAGGGTGACGGACCCTGTGCCTGCAGCCGTGTCCCCCAGCACTGTCCATCCCCTCCCAGCTCACCACTGGGGGATGCCCGAATTCCCGCTGTGAGAGCCTGGGTCTCTGGTGCTTCAGCACCCCTCTCCACCCTGGCTCCAGCAGTACCTGCTGCCTCCCCACCCCTAAATCTCCTTTCCTGGGGTTGTTCTTTCCTAGGGTGACCCTGGACCCGACGGCCCGCGGGGTCCCCCAGGCCCTCCAGGGAAACCCGTGAGTATCTCCCCAGTCATCAGCATTTTCTGCAGGAGGGAAAAAGTCCCCCCCAGCCCTTCAGCCCAGGGTTTGGGGCCGGGACTCGGGCTCTGGCACACACCTCCCGCCCCGTGCCTTGCTCCCCACCCTCCCAGGTGTGACATTCATCCCTCCTGTAAAAGAGTCCTGATACTAAACCGCAGATGCTGATGGTCTCCTTCCCTCCAGGGCCCGCCAGGACACATCCAAGGACTGGAAGGCAGCGCTGATTTCTTGGTGAGAGCTGCCATTACCTTGTCCCTTCAGCAGGCCTTTGCAGGGTAACGGCAGCTGGAAGAGTGTGCACTGCCCTGGCCTGAAATACAGCCACCAGTGTAATTTGGTAACTGGGGGCCGATAGAGTGGGGAGGAGCAGAGTCCCCAGCCGAAACGATGCTGTGAGCGGTGGGTCCCCTGCGTCACTGCACAGCCTGGCTTCGCTGCACGGCATGGGAGCCCATCCTTCCCGGCACAGCTTCTCTGCAGCCTCTGGGTCCTTTCCCAACTCAACCTGCATTTCTTCTTCCCCACCAGTGCCCGACCAGCTGCCCGCCAGGTCCCAAGGGCCCCCAGGGACTGCAGGGACTGAAGGTAAGGGAGGCCTGGAGCTGCCAGGGAGCGAACAGGGACCTCCACTTCCAGCATGCTGGGCCTGAGCGGAGGAGCCTTCCCTCGTCTGGAGGCACAGGGAGCTCGGGAGCTGCTCTGCTCCCCTGGGAGCACAGGGGCGTGCACACTCAGAGAGCCCTGGGGGCAAAGGCACTGTGGGAGAGGTCCCCTGCAGATCCCCAGCTCTTGCCAGCCCCTTCCTGGGGGGTGAGACCCCGTGTCGAAGCCCCAGCCCCAGCCGTGCTGCTACCTGGCTCCTCCACTGCAAAGCCCAGCGGGTTAAACCCGGCGGGCATCCCCACCGCACGCCCTCGCGGCTGCGGGATGCCGAGCCCCACCACATCGCCAGTAGGATGCTGAGCCCCACCATGTCACCCGCGGGCACCCCGGGGTGGGATGCTGCAGGTGGGGTGGCTCTGGGTGACGTGGCCTTCAGGACGCTGCCTCTAGCCCGCTGCTCTGCCCAGGGATGCTCACGGTCTTCCTCTTTGCCCTTAGGGACACAGAGGCCGCCCCGGCGCCCTCGGGGAGCCCGGCAGGCAGGGCAGGCAGGTGAGTGACCTCTCCGGCAGCTTCCCAGAAGGAGCCAGGCGTGCCCGCCTCTGGGGGAGCCAGGGCTGGACCGGAGGGCAGGGGGATCTGGGCAGAGAAAGGGGGAAGGAAGGAAAGCGGTGGGAGAGGGAGGAGGGAGATCGAGGGCTGGGAGATGGAGGGTGGACAGGGTGGCCTTCCCACAGTGGCTCCTTGGAGGGAGGGACCTGTCCCCATCCCCTGCCGGGTCCCAGGTGAGGGGGTCTCGGGTCCCCAGGGCGGTTTGTACCCTCACTCCACCCCAACACTCACGTCTCTCCTCTCCATCCCTTCCCAGGGCCCCAAGGGTGACGTTGGCGTCTCTGGAGAACAAGGCGTCCCAGGCCCTCCGGTAACATATTTATTTCTCTTTGCTTTGCCTCCCGGGTGCGCCGGGGGCTGGGGGCGGCCAGTTTGTGCTTGGCCCCGGACACTGGTGATGTGACACCAGTGTGTCCCTGCTCCCGGGGACCCACTGCTGGGACCAGAGCAAAGCCTTCGTTCCATCCGTCTCCATCCTCCCAGCCATGGAGCTGCCGCCAGGAAGGTGGCAGAGCTGCATCCCGACGGAGACCTCCGCGGTCAGCGCTGGCTCGGGCACCTCGGCCGTTGGTGCACGTTAACGTGGATAACTCACCAGCCGGGGACAAATTGCTCACGAACACTGAGCCCCCCCTTACCCCACCTGATCGGGGGGTGCAGTGTCCAGCTCACCACGGGGATGCGGGGATTAAAGCTGTTTGAGCTTGCCGAGGACTTTGAAGATGAAAAGTAATTAATGGGCTGAGCCTTTTGGTCCAGGAAAGGGCAAAACAGCTTTGAAGCCAAGAGCTTTGGCGGGCGAAGCAGCACCAGTTTGGGCCCATTGCTGTTATTGAACCGACAACTGGAAAGGCGCCTGGTGGGGGGGCTGCAGAATTAGGAGCGAGCAGCGGGACTGAAATACCTTGCATTTGGCAAAACCGTCTGATTTCCAGTGCCGGCTTTTGCTCTAATTGCGGCTTCCACCTGGGCTGCTCCTGGGGCTGTTTCCAGCTAAGCCGGCTGTTGTTTCCTTCCCCGCAGGGACCGCAGGGCCTGAGGGGTTACCCCGGGATGGCGGGACCCAAGGGCGAGACGGTAAGTGCCGGTGGGATGCAGGGGCGGCTGTGCCTGGCTCTGCGGTCAGGGGGAGCAGCTCCCTGGGGCTGAGCAGTGGCGATGCTTCCCAGGCTGGAGGCTGCTTCTCAGGAGCATCGCTAACGTGGCTGTTGGGCCATGGTGGGGAGCTGGACGCTGCCTCTTGCTGCTGGGGTTGGACCTGGCTGGGGGCTGAGGTTGGCATGGGAGGAGTTGACCCCCCAAGCTCTCTTTGCAGGGTCCTGCTGGTTACAAGGGCATGGTCGGGACCATCGGAGCGGCTGGGCGGCCGGTGAGTGCCCTCCCTCGTCCCCGGGGGCTGCAGGGCAGGCGGGGAACCCCGCACTTCACTGCTCAGCCCCCATCTTTCTCCCCTGCAGGGCAGGGAAGGCCCCAAGGGACCACCTGGGGACCCTGGTGAGAAGGGAGATCTGGTAGGTAACCTGCCCCTTCGGGGAGGGCAGCGCCGTGCCCTGTGCCATGCCAATGCCCCCTTTTCCCCAGCTTGGCCCCGCTCCCCGGCACAGACATGGGCTCTGCCCGGGGTGCCTCGATGGGCATCTCCTCCCTCTCCCAGCTCTGTCCCCTGCACCAAGAGGGAAGCTGAAATAACGCTTGCTCTCTCCTGCTCTAGGGTGGCCGTGGCATCAGGGGCCCCCAAGGAGACATCGGCCCCAAGGGGGAGAACGTAAGTACAGCCAGCGGCAGGCGTGCCCACATCTAGGGCTGAGCCCCTTGCAAGGAGAAGATCTCTCTGTCCCTCTCTGTCCTGTTTGGGGCCATCCTGTATCCTTGCACCCTGACTCAGTGCAGGGCTGGACCTTTCCTTTCCCTTCCCAGCCTTTTTTTGCCCCCACCATGAGGCTTTCAGTCCCTCTTGGAGGTGTCAGACCGAGCGACTCTTCCCCCTTTCTCAGGGTCTCCCAGGCATCGATGGCAAAGACGGGACCCCGGGTATCCCAGGCGTGAAGGTGAGCTGCTGCGGGCAGGGGCTGCCGGGTGCTGCCTGCGCCAGCCATGGGGAACGGACACACGCTGTTCCTCGTACCAGTGCTTGCTGGAAATAACGGGGGCGGCAAGTGGCATAAGGTCCCGGCCCTGGACATGGCATCTCCTGATCAGTGGAGTGTGGCTGTCCCCATGGGGTCAAGGGCAGTGTCCCCCTTTGGCCAGGGGTCCCTTGTCCCACCCGTGGACACCTCATTTCTGCACCTTTCCCTGCCACAGGCTAACATCCTCTCTGTCCCTCGCAGGGCGGCGTGGGACAGGCCGGCCGCCCAGGGACACCGGGACACCGAGGACAAGCTGTGAGTACAGGGGCATGGGAGCCCCCGGCCCGGGCAGGTACCCCGTTACCCATGGGGTGGCACCCCCATCCCTGGGTGGTGCCAGGGTGCAGGGCCAGCACCCAGCAGGGACGCTGCCTCCGGGCATGGGGCACCGGGCAGGGTTGCTGCCTCTGGTGCTGTGCACAGGATTTGATCCTGGCTTTGTTTCCACAGGGCTTGCCGGGCCAGCCGGGAAGCAAAGGTGGCCCAGGAGACAAGGTGGGTCTGGGGCAGCCGGGGCCGGAGTAACCCGCTCTGAGCATCCACCCTGCGGCCCCGCTCGCCCTACACAGTGCTGTGGCAGCCTCCACGCTCCGTCCCTGAGCCTGCAGCCTTGTCCCCATGCCATCCCCTCCCCTGTCCTCGCTGTCCCTGAACCGCCTCTTGTCTCCTGTTCACAGGGTGAAGTGGGTGCTCGGGGCCAGCCCGGTGTCACTGGTGCCCCGGGGCAGATCGTAAGTATGGAGACATCACCATCTTCCTCCCGGGCACAGCCTGGGGGTTTCTCTCTCTCTCTCTCTCTTTTCCCTATTTGCTGTCAAACAGAAAGCGGAGTTGGGCACTTCATCCCCCCAACCCTCCTCTTCCCTCTGCCCCCGCAGCAGCTTCCTCATGGGGAAGCCCTTGGGGCCACTTCTCCAGCCCCTCCTTGGCCACCCGGTGCAGTGGTAGCCCTTCGCGTGGCGGCAGGGGACAAGGACAGGGCCACACAATCCTCGGGGAAGGCTGAAGGGCAGATGATGGCATGCGAATGAAAAAGAGGCAGCTGATCTGGGTTGTTTTTTCTCCCCCCCCCCCCCCCCCCCTTAGGGTGAGCCTGGACCTCGGGGTGAGCAGGGACCGCAGGGTGTCCCCGGGATGAAGGTGAGTCCGGGGCACCGCGGGGTTTGTGGCGGTGCCGGGAGCTGCCCCTGACTCTGCTCTCTTCCCGGATCTCTGCAGGGCGACCGGGGCGAGCGTGGCCTCGTGGGCCCCCCCGGCGAGCAGGGGAAAGCGGTGAGTCGCGCCCGCAGCCGGGCTGGGAAGCGGGCTTCGCCTCGGCACGGCTTGGGGATGCTCAGCCCAGGGCGTTCGGGAGGGACGGGGGCAGCGGGGCACGGCTGGCACCGCCTGCACGGATCTCTCGCTTTGATCACGGCCGGGGTTGATCACGCGCCCCGTCCCGCTGTGCCTGGCTGCCGGGGTGAGGGATTAGCCGATGGGGCAAATAGCGCGGGGATTAGCGGGCCCGGGGCCACGCTGGGTTTGCAGCCCCAGCCAGGAGAGGAATTTCCTCCCAGCCTGGAGAGAGCGGGGAGGCTGCCCAGCCCCTCTTGGAGGCTTTCCTGGGGTGGAAAATAGCCAAAAAGTGACCTTTGTCCCTCTGGCTTCCTGAGGGCTGGGGCCCCGTCCCTGGTGGAGCCCCCCGCTCTCGGCATGGCTGAGGGGGAGGCTCCTCCATGGTTTTCTGCCCTGTCCCCCCACAAAGGCTGGATTCAGGGCAGGTTGGGATGCTGTGGGGCACCCTGAGCTGCTGGAGGGGACAGGAGCTGCCCGTGCAACTTGTTGCCTTGGAGAGGATGCTCTGACGGGAGAGAAGCGTCTTCCCACAGCCTCTTCTCACTCACTTCTCTCTTTTCCCCATGCTACCTTCATCTCCAGGGGCCCAAGGGTGAGCAGGGTCCGCCGGGGATCCCAGGACCCCAAGGCTTGCCAGGTGTCAAAGGAGACAAGGTGACTGCTCCTGGCTGCAGGGGATGGGGTCCAGCTCAGGGAAGCTGCACTGAGCCGGGCTGACCCCCCCTCTCCTTTCTCCAGGGCTCCCCAGGGAAAACCGGCCCCAAAGGCGGTACTGTGAGTACATCACCATCCTGCCCAGGCTGGGGGATCCGGTGGGGAATCGCTGACACCCGTGTTTAACAGGGCTGGCACCCACCTCTGCGGGGGGCTGACACCCACTGACACCAGGCGCTTTCTCCGTTAATACCCCGGGCACCCCGGTCGAGCGCAGCAGGTGGAAAGTGGCTGCGGAGGAGGTGGGTGCTGGTGGTGAAGGTTCACATTTCTGCTTGCCTTTCCTCTAGGGAGACCCAGGCGTTCACGGCCTCGCAGGGCTGAAGGGAGAGAAGGTGCGTGCCCACAGATGGGTCCTGGGGTGGGGGGCACAGGGGCTGGACGCGGGTGCCTGCCCACGCGCTGTGGCCGCACTGGGGTCTCCTGCCCAGTATGGCCCCGGGCACCCCAGCATTGCACCCCAGCGCAGCCACGGTGCGCTCCAGGGGGGATACGTGTGCCTCCCCCCAGCTGCATCTCTAAATTTGTGCTGTCTCCCCATTGCATTCTTGTGTCCTCTGTCCCCAGGGTGAATCGGGCGAGCCAGGGCCAAAGGGACAGGTGAGTGACTGGGGGTTTGGGCGCGAGGGGCTCCCCGCACCTTTGAGCTGGGTGGCTCTGCAGGACCCTCAGTCGGAGGCGATCCTGCTGACAAAGGCAGCGGCACTCCACGGAGCTGCTGCGTGCTGCACGCTGGTCACCTGAGAAAGTATTTTCACTGGAGATGGGCTTCAGTGACCAGGTTCAGCCCTGGATTCAGGTTCAGCCCCGGATTCAGGTTCAGCCCCGGTTTGGGGTTCAGAATCCAGCTGCAGCAGCTGGTACGGGAAACCCTCACGTCTTGGGGCACAGCCCCTGTGCTCAGGATGGGGCTGAGCTCCCCGATCCTGACGCTGCTCTCCATCCCCACCGCAGCAAGGCATCCAGGGTGAGCTCGGCTTCCCGGGCCCCTCGGGGGACGCAGGCGCGCCCGGCGTGCGAGGCTACCCGGGACCCCCCGGCCCGCGAGGACTCGTCGGGGAGCGCGGTGTGCCAGGGATGCCTGGCCCACGGGGCGTAGCGGTGAGTACCCCCAGCGCCCCGCATCCCCTCCTCACCTCCTGCACCACGTAGGTGCTGACCTGGGGGCTGCCGCCATCAGCTTGTTCAGCTCTGCAGGTGAATTGCCTCCGACCTTTTCTCACCAACCAGTTCCTCTGGGAAACGGCTGCCGTTCGGCTCGGGAGCTGCCAGTGCTCCCCATGAGCTCTCCAGGAGGGCTGAGCTGGGGTCCCACCTTTCTAGAAAAGAAGATTTCTTTATTTCTCACTGTACATAGCACCAGCAGCAGGTTTAGCTCCAATATGTATCTTTGCAGCCTGCCTGGAGGACAGAACTTTTCCTTATAAGCCTCATTTTAGACTTGCAAAATGGGGCTGCGGAAAGTTAACACCATGAGGAGGTTGCAGCGTGGCTGGGCATGGCATGAGCTGAGGCTGGAGCACTGGTACTGGGACCAAATGGAGAACAAAGAAGGGTTGGGAAGGCAACATCGGGTGCAGGGAGGTGCTCCGGACCAGGGGGTCGGGATGGGACCAGCAGATGCAGATGGGGACAGAAGGAGCAACTCTCCCTTTACGCCACGTCCCTTTTCTCGCTGCTGCAGGGCCGGGACGCTGGGGACCAGCACATCGTCGACGTGGTCCTGAAGATGCTGCAAGGTGAGGGGGCGAGCGGGGCCCCGCCGGCCGGGTGGCTGCCACCGCACCCTGTCCCACACCGGCCCCTCTCTGCCCTACAGAGCAGCTGGCGGAGGTGGCGGTCAGCGCCAAGAGAGCAGCCCTGGGTGGAGTCGGTGCCATGGGACCCCCAGGACCCCCCGGTCCCCCAGGGCCACCCGGTGAGCAGGGCCCTCATGGACCCATGGGACCTCGAGGTGTCCCCGGCATCCTGGGTGCTGCCGGGCAGATCGGCAACATAGGACCTAAAGGTAGGCGGGGGGTGGCCATACCCGCACCGTGCCAGGCAAAAACCCTCCTCGGGGCTGACCCTGCCCCCTCCTGCCACACTCGTCCCCCAGCTCAGCCCCTGAGCAGGGGCAGCCCCCTCCCCTCCCCTGCAGGGTCCCTGTTTCCCACTGCAGCTCCAGCGAGTCCTTCCCTCCCCATTTCTTTCCCCGCAGGGAAGCGAGGCGAGAAGGGTGAGCGGGGAGAAGCCGGCCGTGGCCACCCGGGCATGCCGGGTCCCCCGGGGATCCCAGGTAAGCCCCTCTGCCCCCGGCACAGACAGGGCAGGCAGCGGCGGGTCCCTGCAGACCCTGTGCCAGTGCGATGATGCGCCCAGCAGTGGCTCGGGACCTTCTGGCCCATCCCTGCAAACCTGCACGGGTTCATCCCACAAATATCCAACTTGTAGCACCCTTTGCTGCATCCTCACCGCCTGCAGCTCTGCCAGCCGCTTTCCTGGCCCCTCGGTCTTGCTCACTTGCCACACCGCTCTGCTAACGCATCCCTGTCCTCACCAGCAGCATTTCCCATACCCCAGCCCCTGCTCTGCTCCGGCAAAGGCTGGGCTCAGCACCCACGAACACAGCACGCATGCACCCGCTGATGGCCATGCTCCCGTTGCAGGTCTCCCCGGCATCCCCGGCCACGCGCTCGATGGCAAGGCCGGCGAGCGGGGCCTGCCGGGCTCGCCGGGAGAGGCTGGCCGGCCGGGCTTGCCTGGTCCCGCTGGCCTGCCAGGGTTTTGCGAGCCGGCCGCCTGCCTCGGAGCCTCGGCGTACGCCGCCGCACGCCTGACGGAGCCGGGGGCCGTCAAGGGACCCGTCTACTGAGGAGGCACCAGCACCGCGGCAGACCCGGCTGGCAAACCCGCGCCGGGGCTGGCAGCAAAGAGACCAGAAAACTGCAAATCCGTAGGGAGCGACCTCTGCCCGTCCCGGCTGCAGGAGGGCGCTGGGCTCGGGGCAGCCGCCGGAGGGGAAACGCAGCCCCGGGAATTTAATTTGGTGTAGGTATCGGCCCCTCCCACAGCCCGGGGGACGGTGGAGAATAAAGAGGTCACCCCAAGTCCCGTCCTTGTTACTGGGGTTCCTTACCTGCCCCCTCTGCCCGTCCTCTGCGCCCCATGCCCCTTCCCAAAGAAATAAATTGTCTTTTATACAAACCCTCTTATTCTGTTATGTCCTGCTTGGTGCTGAATCGGCTCCTTGCCGATTCCCTTTTTTTTTTTAAAAAAAAAAACCAACAAAAATTGTGGTTTGATTATTTAAGAGACTTGTCAGATCCAGCCTTGTTCACTGCTGGGCACTCAGCTGTAAATCTTTGTAAAATAGGATTATTTTATAACTATGAGTAGAAAAACACCAACTTTTTAAAAAATGGACAATAAAAAAGAGATGGATTCTTAATGAACTGAAATGACGCGTTGATTTCTTTGAATCAAACCAAGACTATACTGGTGGGGGGGTGTTATTTGAGGGCTGAAGTTAGTTTTTCTGTTGTTTCAAGCCCCTTGTTGGGTGTCTCAATTGCTCACTCCCATCCTTGGGGACAATTTCAGCCTCTCAATAAGTTTCTTAAGCACAAGCTCCTTTATTTCCCCTCTTGCACCACTGCAAACATGCAGAGGAATTTGCCACCCCCGAGCTCCCCTCATCGGAGACTGAGCAAATTTGCCCGAGATGCATCAGGCACCTTCAAATAAGACCGAGTCCACCCAAGTCCCCTCGCAATCAAGTGGGCCAGAAAACTATTAGCAGCATCGCAAAGGGTATTGATCCCTTAATAGTTAAAAAGGAGGCCTGCAGCTCTAACAGGATCCGCAGGTGTCTCTCTCATTATTGTCATCGACAGCAGAAAGGATTAAAGCTGTGCGGCGGGAGCAATGGGGCTTCGCTTTGTAAGATAAATAAAAATCAATTTTTGTTTATTAGCAAAGCGTGTTCGGCTTGGCAGGGTAACAAATCCCAGGGAGAGGCGGTGGGAAAGGCTGGCGGGGTCCCTCCTGCGGCACAGAGCATCCCTCCACCGGCCAAGGGACCACCAGCAAATCGCAGCCAAAGCGGGGCTGGGGCTGAGCCCCCTGGGTGTGCTTCAGCTGGAGGGGGCTAAACCTGGCAAGGACCAGATCCAAGCCCAGGCAGGCCCAGCACCCTGTGCTCTTCCCTCCCCATAGGCGCCTCGCTGTATAGCACAGCACTTTCCCATATGGATCCTTATCTATCCCAGACTCTTCAGAAGTGTCCTATGCTCATCGTCCATTTAAATTGCCTTCTCCATGCCCTTTGCAAACCCCTGCCTTGTCACTTAATGTGCAATCAGCTAACTTTAAGGGGACTGTCTTTTATTTAAAAAAAAAAAAAAATATAAAAAATTGGAAGTGAAATGCAAATGTTTTATTTGCAAGTTTGAATTTAATCAAGGAATTAAGAAGGCTGCATATTAATTAGGGGCCAGACTCTGGTTGTTTCCAATGAGTGGCAAACCCACTCCGAATCTGCCTCTTTTCATCAGAGCCCTCATAAACATTCATCCAATAAATAGCAGATTGGATGCCATTACAGAGACAAGAGGGATTGAAACCCAAGTATCTGTGGAAATGAAACAGCTGGAAAGCATCCAATCTCTGCCCCAAATAATAACAAATCATTACTAGAGGAGGTGAAGAAATAGCCTTGTTGAGCACTTGTCTCCATTTCTGGACAAATGGGGAGATTCATCCCAATTCTTTTCGGGGAGGAAGGCAGGTCACCAAACGCCTTCGGGGACAGCCCGAGGCCGGGCTTGCCCCGGGCTCCAGCTGTGCAGCACATCTGGGGCTGCACACCCCAAATCATCGCTTTTTTTGTTTCCCCCACGAGAGGGAGCTGCCTGCCCGCTGAATCCCCCTCTTCCCCGGGAGCCCACACCTGGGTTATGGCCACTAAAACCAGTTTCGATCCGGGGCAGGGGCTCGCTGCAGGGCTTCCCCCGGCACAGGGCTGCACCCTGCAAGGGCTGCGCTCTCCCCTTTGCTTTTGGGGGGGGTGGGAAAGGGGGACCCCCCCCTCGCTCAGCCCCTTCCCACCGCCGGGGTGAACGCGGCACAGCTGGAACACGCTGGGAGAAGGGAAGCAGGGGTGCCGAGGTTTACTGCAGGGTACAAGGAGGGGTGAGAGCAGAGCTGTGGTCCTGGAGCAGGGAGAGACCGCTTCCAAGAAGGACAAAGGGCTGCCAGAGGCAGGAAAGCTGCCGCTGCGTCTGCAGAGGGTCCTGGGCTGCCCGGGAGGAGGCAGGGACCCTTCCAAGAAACCCAGGGCTCCTCACACCCAAGTGGGGGCAAGGAAGGGGCAAGGAAGGGGCAAGGAAGGGGCAAGGAAGGGGCAAGGAAGGGGCAAGGAAGGGGCAAGGAAGGGGCAAGGAAGGGGCAAGGAAGGGGCAAGGAAGGGGCAAGGAAGGGGCAAGGAAGGGGCAAGGAAGGGGCAAGGAAGGGGCAAGGAAGGGGCAAGGAAGGGGCAAGGAAGGGGCAAGGAAGGGGCAAGGAAGGGGCAAGGAAGGGGCAAGTGCTCCACCAGTCAGGGACACTGGGCTTGCTGACCTTGCTGCTGTTGGGAGCCACACGCGGCCTCCCAGAAGGTGCTAATTGCCGCGGCGGCTGAGCTCTCCCTTAGCGAGAGGTGGCTTTGACCTTCAGCGGGCAACCGTGCTCCCCAGCCGCATCCCGGGAGATGCTGCAGGGCTTGCACAGCTAGAGCCGGGTTCTGTGCAGCCTCACGAGTCGGAGGCTGGCAAGGCCAGCGTCTGGGATGATTAAGAAGATTAGGCTTTAATTAAAAGTGCCAAGGAAGCAGCTGTCTGGAGCTCTTGCTCTTTTCTTTCCCACCTGCTCTTGCCTGAATTTGACATCATGGATTCTCCTGTGGACGGGGCCATGGGGAGCCAGCCCAGGTCCTTGTCACCTCGCCTGTCCCACTGGTCACAGGCAAAAGGCCATGGGGCTTTTGGGCTAAGCAGCTCCCGTGAGACACAGCGGCCGAGAGCAGCCCAATCTATTCACTGTCCCCAGTCGTTCAAACATCAGGGGCCAGGCCATGGCCAGTCATGACTTATTTTTAAAGCAAAAATGTGTGGAATCTTTTAAAATTATTTCAAAGGGCTCGAGAGCCTGCTCCCAAGCTTGTCTGTGCAGCTACAAAGGCTCCAGAAACGTGAAGGTGTGGAGTCAAGCATCACCACGTGGCTTTCATGTGATGAGAAAGACAAAAGGGAAGAAATGAAAGGAAATCAAGGCAGATCCCTTTGGGGTAACACCAGTTGCCCTGCCAGGCCTGCCGAGACCTTCTGCAAGAGTCACAGCTTTCACTCTCTTCTCTTCTCCTTTGAAAGCCTTGGGGGGAAAAAAATAAAATGGAAGTTCGATTTCCAGAGCCTGGAGTAATGAGGGAGCCTCTGAAATTGGCCCCATGAAAGGCAAAGGGGGAAACACATTGGAAACGGGTCTATTAGCCCAGCCTGAGCTCAGCAAAGGATCTATGAATAAAATATGAAAAGCACAAATTTATAATGAACGGCACGTTCAGGGCTGATGAGGCCGGAGGTGCTGGCTGCAGCTTGCACTTGGACAAGCACCATGTCATGCTCTGGGGCCACGTCCACCATGGTTGCAGCTGAAGGTGCCGTCAGCGCTCCCACCCAGCCCAGGAGGCAGCGGAGCGGCTCCCTTCCACGCCAGCGGAGCCCTGCACCGCAGAGGCTCTTCCCGTGCACACCGCCGGGAGAAGAGAAACCCACCCGCACAACGCAGGGCAGCTGGAGAGTCCCAACAGTGGCCGGGAGAGGGGACCTCCAGCAGAGAGGGTGGGGTCCCCCATCCCATGGACCACCCTTGTGCCAAGGGACACCACCCCTTTCCTCCCTGGGACATCCCTAGCGGAGCACTGCCTCCTGCGTGGTTGTCCACGGTCACCCATCAGCATCATCCTCACATCCCACCCCGGTGACGTTTCTGTGGCACGGGGGCCGCCGTACGTGCCCGTGGTGAGGGGCAGCGCTGCCGCATGAATAATTCAGGGCAATGAGAGAAAAGTTTCCTTGAGCAAGCTAATACATTGATTAGACCAAATTGCCTCCCTCACCCTCGAGGAGGTAAAAATGAGCTAATCACCGTTTGTTCTCTCTTGATAGATGATTAACCACAAATTAGAATATTAAACAGAGGACTTTGGGTACATAAATTAACAGCTGAGAACTAAGTTAATTATTGGAGGAGCCATAAAACTGCTTATTTTTATTCTTGGATTATTGTTTGATGTTTTTGCCTCCTAAAAAGAGGAAGTTATTTTTAAAATGGCTTGTTCTGGTGCTTGTGGCCAGAAGTGCCGTACGTAGCTGCACCAGCCGGGACACGCGGGGTAAATGAATCTCATGCTCCATCAGCAAGAGACAGGAGAAGCGAATCTCCCCTCTGCTGCAGAGAACGGTGCTGCCAGCCCCATCCATGCCCACGGGCAGGGCGCCCAAGGGGCACGCGGGCAGCTGGAGGAGCTGATCCTGCTTCTCCAAGGAAAAGGTCAAATTTGGATATTGGCTCTACCCAAAAAAGTGACAAGACTCTTGCAGACAGGGAATAGCAGGCAATACGGTGTCTCAGGGAATTAACTTTGTTAATAGCCCATTCATTTAAATGTAAATGGTGAGCCTGGCTGCTATAATGAGGCTGGGAAATCTTATTAGAGACCAAATTAAAGGTTTGTGGGTGAGCGAGTGCATGCGGAGTGGGCCTGAATGTGAGACAGGGGCTTCCAGGGGAGAAATGTGCTGCGGCCGCTGGTTCGGACCCAGGCAGAAAGCAAATACGCTTGGCTGTAAAGCACAGGAGGGAAGGGTGGATTTGGGGTTAGACCAGTGCTGAAGGCAGGACACGAGGGGTTAATTCCTGCCCTTACTGCTGCCTCCGCTTTGTGCCTGTCCCATGGCCGATGCCTGTCACTTGCCCTGGGAAGGGGTCCCTGTCCCCTCGCGGGGGTTCAGGGCCAGCAATCGCCCCGAGCCAGACGCTGCTGCAGCGAGCTCCTTGCACGCAGCTCCGTTCCTCTCCTACGTCAATTAGCCATGCCAACCGCGGCGGTGGCAGCGGGCCACCGGCACGACCAGCGCTCTCCGGGGCGCACGCTCCTCCTTTGGAGGGGTCCTGCCACACCGCTCCCGCACCCGGCAAGGGGGGAAGGAGCGTGCTGACAAAAGGCTGATTTAATTACTAGAATTGTTCTGATTACAGCCTGCAAACACTGTTATCTTGTAATTATTGCCAAGAACATGCCATTAGTACATGATTAAACACAACGTCTTGTGGGCTGCTAGCTGATTGTCTGATGCCTTATGAACTTAATTACTTCATGCTGATCGAAAGCAACTGGAAGGATGGAGCAGGGCAATGGCTCCGGAGGGGAGCTGGGGCTGGGGCTCTGCTGGGGCACCCTGCGACGAAGGGGTCCTCAGCTCCCTTCCAAGATACTCAGCCCATGTCCACAGGTGTACTCATGATCCCAGCCCCTTAACAGCCCCCCCAAGCCTCAGGCAAGACACAAGCAGGGTCAGGATTAGTGCCTTCGTCCTTTTCTTGCTCTGTTAGATGCCACTTGTCCTGTATTTAAGCTCATCCTGCTGAACCAGCCAACAAACACACGGCACCAGCTTTCTTCCCAGGTCTCCTAAGGTTCCAGAGTCTCCATTCAGCAGAGATAAAACCAAGAATTTGTTTGGTACATGCTGGTGGCAAGGTGGCATTGGGGGTATCTGGAAATGCACTGTGTCTGGGGGCTGCAGGACAGCCCAAGCCGCAGGCTGCACGCACGGCGGGGTGGGCTGGATGGGGGGATGCGGGATGCTAATCCTTGCCCAAGCATTGGTGCCCCGGGACACTGGGCTCCGGATCCCGGCAGGCAAAGCAAGAGGAGATCCTGCTGTTGATGGGTGAAGGTCCTGCCTGCAGCTCTCAGCTCCCCCTCCCCGGGAGCCCTCACGACGAGCTCAGCAGCGCCTCGCAGCCCACGACAGCACCGGCTGCGAGCGGCTTGGTTTCCTTCCAGGAAAAGTCAAGTAGCCGCCTGCCTCGGGGACCCTTCAGCACCTCTCACACACTGTCACCCTGCCTGGTGACAAGGACATACAAACTAATCCTGACATCTCATTAGCAGGACTAATTCTCAACCTCATTCTCCTCTCAGCTGAGAAATTGGCACTTCCACTTGCCGCCGCACTGAGCCCTGCTCCCCTGGCCAGGGCTGCCGCTGAGCTACCCGGCTGCCCAGGCTGCGACCGAGCAAAGAGCAGGAAAACACACTTCTCTCCTGCTTTCCCCCTCCCTCCTGCCCTGGCACCCAGTGCTGCGGTGGCCTCGGCTGGTCACCCGCATCCCGTCCCCCCACGCTGCGGTACCTGCTCGCAGAGGAGTCTCCACCTCCCTGCAGGAACCGCGTCCCCTCAGCAGCCGGGACACCCCAGTCTCAGGCTTTCCAGGCACCAAGCTTATGCCACTTTTAAATAAAGACACTGTGGGTCCTCAGCGCAGGCTCCATCTGCCATGGGACAGACCCCCAGCCTCCCAAACGGCTGGTGCTCCCTGGCCGGGTGCATTTATAGCAGAGCAGAGCCTGCAGCTGGGATGGGGCGGCTGCGGGACCAGGTGCTGCAGGGAAACCCATCAGCCCCAGTAATTGCTTTCAGGTTGATCATCTGCTGGACTTTTTCATGCTTGCTTTCTAAATGGGGAGCGTGTCCTCCCGGGAAAGGGAAAGTCAAGGAGAAAACCCAAAGTCCCTTCTCTGGAAGAGGTTTTCTCCATGTTTCCTCATCTTCTGCCTGCAGCATTGGAGTTATATGGATATACCGTCCCCTGCACGTTGCGTGGCATGAGAAAAACTCCACGTGTGAGCGACAAATTGGCCCCATGAAAGGCAAAGGGAAAGGGGGAAACACACTGGAAACGGGTCTATTAGCCCAGCCTGAGCTCAGCAAAGGATCTATGAATAAAATATGAAAAGCACGAATTTATAATGGCTCATAAACATTTAATCCCCTTATGCAGAACATACATATTTTTATATCCAGACGTATGGGCTGCAGAGCCCTCTATTTATGGAAGCGCAGTCTGGGTAAACAGCCTGCTGCTGGGCGAGTGCAAATCGCTGGGTGTGGGCCCGCTCAGCCCCGTCCCGTGCTCGCCCTCCCACGGAGCCCAGCGGTGCACGGACAAGGACACTTGCCCGTCCCCATGCCCCT
Source organism: Platalea leucorodia (assembly GCF_965183815.1). Lineage (NCBI taxonomy): Eukaryota > Metazoa > Chordata > Aves > Pelecaniformes > Threskiornithidae > Platalea > Platalea leucorodia. The sequence continues at coordinate 7,585,608 of NC_138840.1, read as the reverse complement.
GCCTGCTCCACCATGATGCTGCCGGGATGAGGGCTTGCACGGCACCGGGAAAAAACCTCGGAGACACGGCTGCGGTGCTGGCTCTCGCCTCGCTGCGATGGGGAAAACTGTGTCTGTTCAGATCTGCATCACCCAGGGCACGGAGTGGGGTCTCACCCCGCCGCCCTCCCACCCGCGTGGGGCAGAGCCCCCGTGTCGCTGCCGCGGGGCTGCGGAGCCGGGGGATGATGCTGGGGCCGGTGCCGCTGCCTTCCCCGGCTCCTGCTGGATTTATTCCAGAGTAACTCAGGGTGGAATCTGCCTTCCTGGACTCAGAAGTACGATAAAGGTGGTAAATGGAGAAAAGTAGCGGAAAAAGTGAAACGGCCCCAGTTGGGCTGGGGTGCCGGCTCGTGGGAGGCGGGGGAGCCCTGGGGCGGTGCTGGCTGACCCCGGGTTCGGCTCTGGCTCCTGAGCCCTGTTTGCGTTCCTCTTAAAAGATGATTTCCATTGCAATAACTTTGCTCCCATCAGGAGGCAGCCTGGTGTCAGATCCATTTTTATGGCTTGCTGAAAATGCCTTTTCTGTGCTTGCTCCTTCCCATCCTTTCTCTTTTGCCCTTTATTTCCTATCTTGCAGGAAAAGGAGAGAAAATCTCCAGCAGATTTGCTGTTTATAGAGTCGTGTTCAACACGAGCAAATCAATACAACAAACTGTACAGGGTGATTCTGGGCCTTGAATAAACAAGGTCCCAGGCAATTTAGCCAGGTGCCTGTCATGTTCAGGTACCCTCCAGATCACAGCCTGAAATGAAACCAAAACGTCTCTTTGCAGGAGTTAATTACAGCTCTAAATTTCTCATGTCTCTTCACCACCAGCGCTATATTGCGCGGCTTCGGGTCCCAGGCAATTTTGGCCGGGCTGGAGGAGGCATCGCGCAGCTTGTGTTGTCAGGCAGTGAATTTTGGTGAGGGGAGTGGGGGCATAGTGGTGAGGACGGGGGGAAGAGGGCAGGATTGAGCGACCGGGGTCCTGGGCTGGGTGCTGCCGCTGAGCTGCCTTATCCTCTGTGCCCAAATCTCTCGTTGGCACGCCGGCGAGCGAGGGCTCTCTCTGCTCCTTGAGCACTTTGAGACCTGGGGTGACTGGAGCTGGGCTGGGATTTGGTGTGGGGCTGCTACCATCCATCCCATGGGAAGGTGGCTGGACCTGAGCTTTTGCCACGGGCACTTGGCAGAATCAGCTTTTGCTTCTTTGAAGTCGGTCCCCACCAAAAGCTCCCGCAGAGATGTCGTCGGTGGTGCCAGTGGACTCAAGGCCCCACGCTGGCTTTGCTCCAGCCGCACATGCTGTACAAGGCAGCAATCAAGGCAATGGGTACAACTGGGAATTACACCAACAAGGGGAGATTTTCATTAAATGGGAACAATTCTCACTAGTCACCAGCTTATAACAGGCGAAAGCAGCTATGAACTGCCTCTTGGTCTGGTCTCCAGCAGGAGCGGTGCCCATGGGAGCAGATCCATCAGCATCCTTTGGCACCAGTGCTGGGCACATCACCTCGTGACTGCAAGTGCCCATTCATTAATGTTTCTGAAGCACTTTGAGACCCACAAATGAAGGGTGCTGTGGAGATGCAAAGTGTTATTAAACCCACAGACAAGCCATCAATCATCGGGCCTGACTGTTGCAATATCATATTTCTTATTGATGGAATTAGCAATGCCGAGCTCCCAGCCCAATCAATAACCTTAATAATTCCATCAAGGTCACGTCAGCTTTCATTTCCCTCGGTATGTTTTCCAAAAGAAACTCATTTCTAAACCCAAGAAGTAGAGGCGTTGCCTGCATCTTACACAGCTCCTGCTCCAAGGTGAGGCCTGGGGCAATACCGGGTGGTGGGACCCGCAGCAGCCTTGCTGTGCTCTGCAATAAATCAGGAGGCATCGCCCATGGGATGCAGAAACCTGGCTGAGCTCGGGTGGCCACGGCCGGGCACCCTTTCCTGAAGCAGGGCTTAGGTCCCCCAGTGAGGACTGGCTTAGAGCTAGCTTTGCTAGACAGACAGCTAATGCCTGCACCGTTAATATGTCACCCTTTTAATGTCCCTCACTGCCGGACAGCCTCTGTTGCCCTTCAGAATATATTTCCATCCCAAACACACCCAGATTCCTGGATTCTCCTCGCCAGTAAATCTTTCTCTTGCTGCTCCTGCTGGGAAAGGACGAGCTGTTCTCCAGCTCAGGGCAAGTCCTGGCCCTCTGCGTCCCGCAGACCGGCGCTTTCTGCGGCCGCGAGCTGCGCTGGAGCCTCGGGGCCGTCGCCGTGCCGTGCCGGCCGGCGCTGCACTTGGGACGGTGACTTTTCTCCGGGGAAGGGGACGCCACCGGTTGAGAGCAGCTATCGGCAGAGAGAGGGTGTTACGGCAAGGCAGGACTATCAGATGAAACGGGCATTACGTTTCAAAGCTACAAACAGCAGCCGTAAGCAGCTCAAGCCTCAGAGGTCTGGTGCCTCACAGAATCCCTGTATTTACCAGTCACACTTCAAATTGCTGCCTGAACTAAAGGATTTGATTGCAGTTTAAAAATGGAATTACTGTCTGTTAAGAGTGTGTTGGGAAGTTATTAGAGACCTGTTTACTGGGGTTTTTGGAAACATCTTCCACTAAAATCTCTCTGCAGGAGCTTGGCAGGCGATGGGCACGGTTTTACTGCAGGTGCAATAGTAGGTGGGCAATAATAGGGGTGCAATAATAATAACAGAGGTGCAAAAATAACAGGGGTGCAACAGGAGAGCCCCTTCCCTGTGGCACACGGGCAGGCAGCGGCCCCAGGTTGGCAGCCCTGGGAAGAAAACCGGCTGGGTGCTGGGGACCGAAACACATCCCAACAGAGATGCAGCCTCCCCCGGCTCCTTGCAAAAGGCAAACCGCTGCCCCCAGCTTTTCCTGCACAATGGTGGGATTAGGGAGCCGCTCGGTCCCCAGGCAGCGGCTTTGCCTCTGTTCTGCTGGAAGGACTCGGGGCGGCAGGAGTCCTCTTAAAGGCTGTTCTGCGCTCTGCTGACGACCCTAATCCTCCCTCGCATCAGGGCCCTGCCATTGTCTGGGCTTTACGAGGCCCCGAATCTGCGCTCGAATCTTTTCTTGTGTATTATTAATCCTGTGTCTCCATTCCTGTGGAGATGGATTTAATGAGGGTAATTATGATTTGCAAGAGAAAAACCGCTCAAGCTGCAAATAGTGCCAGCAATTCCCCTTTTCTTTCTCTCTCTGCAACAGTAACTCTCGAAGCACCAAGAAACGCGGTGTTCCCTGCTTATGTCAAAAACAAGGTCCTGCAGCTTTCCTCCTGCAAGGAGGCCCTGTTGCTGCTGGCTAAACCTGCTGCCCTGGTCCCTGCCTGCTGGGAGAAATGCTCCCCATTACGTTGTTAAAGCAAGCTGCAGCGGCAGGGCCTGCCGATGGGGTGGGAGCAGCTCCCTGGAGCCAGCACCCTGCTGCAGCTGCATCCAGGGACCTGCTGCAGCCTGCCGAGACCCCGAGCCCACCCTGGAAATATCCTTGGAAGCAACAAATCCCTAAGCTGGAGCTCTGCTGCCCCAGCCTGGTGCTTGCAGCATCCCGCTGGCTGCTGAGAAACGAAAGGCCCAGGGGCACTGAAGGATGGGTCGTCTCCTGCAGCATCCCGGGGCTCGGTCCTGCTTGCAGCCTTTGTGGCTGCTCCCGAGTTCACGGGCTGTTGGAAGCTCCCATAGATTCTCCCATTACAGAGAGGAATGCTTTAGCCTTGTTTTTCCTGATGGATTAGTTCTGCACGAACGGCCTGGATTCTCCCAGGGATTTCAATCATATCTGATTTTCTCATTTCTTCCGTCTCTCTGCCTGTGTGCCCCAGGGGGTCACTCTGAAAGCCGGGGGGCTGCTAGAGGCTGTGCTGGGAGGGAGCTTGGAGGGGGTGTGCTGGTGGGGGGAGTAACGAGTACCCAGGGACAGCGCAAGAAGTTTGATTTCAGGGGTCAAGGCGACAGGCAGAAAATATTAGGGAAGTCCAGACTTACAGACACCTCTCCTCGTTTATTCTTCGTCCGCCGATGGCGACTCATCGCTCCCTCGGCCCATTTCCCATCACCTCCGGGCTGACCAGTGCGTTCCTGCAGGTTGCTGAACTTCTAGCACATAGAGAGCATCTTCAAAGACACCAAATCATCTCTGCCCCCTGCTCAGCCAGCTCTTCTTCCAAGCCCAGCTCTGTATCTCTCTTGCTCATTTCAAGTCAGTATTTTCCCCTTTGTGGCTTGAGAAACACTAACGTTTTGCATTAACTCCCATTCCCTCTGCCTTATTTATTTACTTACCGCCTGCATTGCATCAAATCTTGGAAGTGTCAGCCGCAAAGCCCCTGTTTCAGACACACAACGGCCAAAGGTGCTTGGGGGGACTCTGGGATGTGTAAGGGTAATTTTTTTCTAAGGATTTGGCTCAAGATGGAGACGGATTTTCATGGCTTGTCTCAATGAGAAGGGATTTGCATGTACATAAATACTGGTGCAAACCGAGTGCTTGTAGTGCCTGTGTTTGCACCACTGCGCGTTGGTGTGGGTAAGGCAAGTCAAAACCAAAACTGTCAATAGCATTATAAGAAAGGAGAAATACAATACTTTTCATAAAAATCAATCTTTCCATAAAGATGGATTGAAAGGTGCTCTGCTCCTCCTGGGATAAACTCCCTCCCTATCTCTAGAGAGCAGGCACAGGGTTTCATGGCACTGTAAATCCAGCTTCAGGGCTTCTAGCACCAGATAAAAAGCCTCTGTGGCTATATGACATAACACACTGATCCAGTCTAAATTCACTCTGCCAGTTCAAATTTGCTCAGGCAGTTTTGATAGGCTATGCCTGCATGCCAGGTTTATGCGAGATCAGGTATCATCCAGCCTCCTGCAAGCTGCAGAAAACGGGACAAAATTTCTGTTGTCTGCTCAGGGCAGCTCAGTGTGTGCCGTGCTGATCCGCATAGAATCATAGAATTGTTTTGGTTGGGAAAGACCTTTAAGATCATCAAGTCCAACCGTTAACCCAGCACCACCAAGCTCACCACTAAACTAAAAAAATCCACGTCCCTAAGCACCACATCTCCCCAGCTTTTAAACACTCCAGGGACGGGGACTCAGCCCCTGCCCTGGGCAGCCTGGGCCAGGCCCTGACAGCCCTTTGGGGGAAGAAGTTTTTCCCAATACCCAACCCAAACCTGCCCTGGCGCAGCTTGAGGCCGTTCCCTCTCGTCCCATCGCTTGTTCCTGGGGAGCAGAGACCGACCCCCCCGGCTCCAGCCTCCTTTCAGGCCGTTGCAGAGAGCGATGAGGGCTCCCCTCAGCCTCCTCTCCTCCAGGCTGAGCCCCCCCAGCTCCCCCAGCCGCTCCTCCCCAGCCTTGTGCTCCAGCCCCTGCCCCAGCCTCGCTGCCCTGCTCTGGCCACGCTCCAGCCCCTCCATGGCCGCCTTGGGGTGCGGGGCCCAGCGCTGAGCACAGCACTCGAGGGGCGGCCTCACCAGTGCCCAGCACAGGGGCACCATCACCTCCCTGCTCCTGCTGGCCACACCATTCCTGACACAAGCCAGGATGCCATTGGCCCTCTTGGCCACCTGGGCACACTGCTGGCTCATATTCAGCTGGCTGTCGCCCAGCACCCCCAGGTCCTTCTCCGCCAGGCAGCTCCAGCCGCTCCTCCCCAAGCCACGCTGCTTTGCCACCCAGCATTGCACATACCCAGTCCCAGGGACGGCATCACCGCTGCGGGAAACTCATCTACCGACTTCCTTGCAAGGCTGGGTGGGAATGTTACTATTTTGGGAGGGGGAGAAGAGGAGAAACAGGGTGTTTTCTGTTTGCAAGAGCTTTCCAGCTTGCTTGCTTTGCCTCCCCCCAGCTCCCAAATATTGTAAACACAGACCAAGCAACCCCCCCTCTTCTATTCCTGGTGCTGCAGAGGATGGGGAGGTGACAGGGGTGACAGCGGGAGCATCCTCGCTGCTGCTGCCAGGCAGCCCGGGGCAGCGGGGTCAGTCCCAGCACATCCCCAGGCCGCTTCTCCCGCCTCCCCCCGGCTCCCACACCAGAGGAGACCGAGCCCCGCGGCCGCGGCCAGGCTGGGGCGAGCACGCGTGGGGCTGCGGGCGCCGCGCTCCCACGCTCCGTCTCCATCGGGCTTAACGAGGATTAGGTAAATGGCCGGAATTCCTTTGCAGAATCTGGCCCTGTTTGTCTTCACCTCCTCTCGCTTCCAGCCTAACCCCGGCTGAATTAAATCACACGGGTTTTTCTAGATGCATCGTCCTGTTTGCTGCTGGGGGGACAAGCCCTGAGATGCCGTCTGGGTGCCTGGGGAAGTCTTCAGAGCAGCTTCACTCTTCCCACAGTCAGAAGGGTTTTCCTGCTGTCCTCCCCGACGTGCCTTTGTTGGGATTTCTCCCCTGTCTGGCATGGGATGGGGAACAGCATCGGGTCTTTGCAGCGGCCCTTTAGGTCTCCTGCCTCCCCTCCAGCCTCTTGTCTTTGAGCTAAATAGCCCTCGTACCCCCAGGTTTCCTTGAACACCAGTTTGGAGATGGGAAGGCTGTCTCAGCGCCTCTGCTTTTTAGGAGAAATAGTAGCAATGGAGATAAGCAGGCGCTTGCAGCCGACCTCCCTCCCTGCCTGCTCCAGCCTGTCCCGAGCTGCCTCTTCCAGCAGGCATTTGGCAGCCCCTGCTCCCCATTCCCCTTCCCCTGCTCCCCATTCCCCATTCCCCTTCCCCGGCTCCCCGTTCCCCTTCCCCTACCGAGACACGACTGTCTGAGCCAAAGCCCTTTGGGTGCTATTTTGATAGCAGGTCACTGAACGGGTGGGAAATACCCATCTCCTTTTTACTGTACGACTTGTCAGGAAAATATACAAAACGAGAGAGGTGGAGAGTCCATTCTTATGCATATGAATCGCTCTGACTGCTCTGTATTGATCTTGCTCTACTTTATCTTTCCCCGCCTGCTTACACCACTTCTTCAGGTACCTGCAAAATTCAAATACTGAGAGAGCAAGGCAGAAAACAAATGGGTATTTCCTAAAGCTGTGGGATTTTCGGTGGACTTTGGTGAGGAGCATTATTTCTTACCACCTTCCTCTTACAAAAGTAGCCCAGAACGTTGTAACGTTGTCTGTGCAAGAGCTGTAAGCCTCGAGTCCCCTTAGACATTAAAAATGTGCATGTACGTATATAGCTCTGCACATCTTTGCAAATGCGCAGCTGTGTCTGCAGTAACTTTTCTCAGCTGTGCACTCACACAAGCCTACAGGTCCCCGGGAAGCATTCAGCCAACTCCTATATATATCCCTGCATGCATTTAGTACATAGCTGCTCGTATATCCATATGCATGAATAGAAATGAATATGGATTAGTATTTGCAGGCTGTGCGTTATTATGTGGCGAGGATGAGCACCATGTCTTGGATCCTGTTTCTGTAGGTGCTGTTAAAAACACAGAACACGAGAGGGTAACCTGCGAGTGGAAGATGCCTGATGTGCAGGGAAACACGACAGTTCGTTTATACGACGTTCATGGGCTCAGCAAACCTGGGGCTGGGCGCTGCCTTGGAGCCGTCACAGCCAAGGAGGGTTTCGGGCAGGGCCTGGGCGATGGCGAACGCCGATGTTAGCAAACGCGGGGCAGGCTCGTTTGAAAAGGCGTCAAACAGCAACAGTTTGGCATCATCGGCAGCAGGCGGTGCAAGGCTGCCGCAGGGTACGCGTGTGCGATGTGCAGATCTGCCACCAGGAATGGGGGCTGTGGGGACGGTAACCCCCTTCCCATGTTAATGGTGCCCCGTGGAGTGGGGTCTGTGCCTCCTGGTGAGGAAAACACAGCTTTCCCCATGAATAGTACGAATATATTCAGCCCCCAAACTTATGTGTGCACATTAATGCGAAGCGTATCCTAAAATAAATGCATCCCTGGCATATATCTCTGCACGTACTTCACACTCCCACGTCTGCTGCGATTCAGGACCCAGGTCTGCTCAGCCATAAAGAGCCGTGAGGTGTTTTAAACTATTTCCTTCTCTTTACAAATCCTCCTCCTATTTTCTAATACACTGAACTATGAAATTAGGAGCCTGCGTGGCAGGCGCGTGAGCCCTTGTCGTCAGGATCTTTCCCAAGCGATGGCAGATGTACGGCAAAATTCAGAACCAGAAGAACGCTCACAACTGCATTTTTAACTTATTAAACAAAGATTGTCAGCTACTTCCTAAAATCGCTGTATTTTCATGTTTGCTTTCAAACCAAGCTGCGTATCCCTGTGCCCGCAGCTGGGCCGGTGACTTGCCCTTGTGCAGTGTCCCCAGCCCTGCCCACGCTCTCTCCAGGGTGTATTTTACTCCCAGTCATAACACAAGGTGCAAGGAAATCAAGCTGAGCTGATGGGGCTTATAATGGCAGGTTGGGGAATAAGGGAAGCCTTAATATACACCTCCCTGTAAGCCTGAAACAGTAGGGTCCCCAAATTTAAATCTCTTCTGCATGAAGGACTTTAATGAGCTAGGGATGAAGCTTGAACCTCAAGCTCCTCAGAGCTGAAGCCATGAGCTCCTGCTGTTTGCCCAACGGAGTAACATCACCGCCTGGCTCCTGGGAAGGGAAAAAATCAGTGATTAGAGGGCAAACGCTCCCGAGTCAGTCGCTGGGACCATGGTTGGGGTGAAAACCTCTGTGTTTGCACCCCGGGGTTTGTCTTGGGGCTTCTTTCAGCCCTGGCTCATGCACCGCAGATTATTGAATGTTCCCTGCGCCCCAGGAGAGCGGTCCAGGACCCCTTGGGCTCCCCCAGCACAGCTCTGCTCTCCTGACTGCCCTGCTTGAGCTTTTTGCTTTTGACAGAAACCAGCTCATAGTGGACCAAAGGATGCCTCTGAAATGCTTAAAAGGAGCCAAAATAAATGATTCTATAAATACCTTTGTCCCTAACTATACATCTCGCTCTTGCAGATGTTCTTTGGCATTAGAAATCCCCTTGGCCCTTTTTAGCTTGTACATATTTAATGGGAAATTAGGTCTTAAATCCTCCGTCTCCTTGCCGGCTGCAGGAACCCTCTCTGAGGTTAGGCAAAGATTTGGTCTACGGCCAAGTGCAGGATCAGGACTCAGCATTTCTGCAGCGAATCTGAGTGTTGGCACCTTCCTTTGGGAATCCTGGCTCCGCTTTTCACCCACCCTTGCCATAACCAGAGGCTGTAGAGAGCCAGAGCCAGACTGGGTACCCGGGCGGGGAGGAGGGAGCATTACCTGCTCCATTTACCCTCGTTGTTCACCAGCCCTAAATATCTGCCAGAAAGGTGTAATTTTGTAATTATTTCCCTTTCATTAGCCCTGGCTGCACCTTGTCAAGGAGGATCGCCAGCCACAGGCAGATGCTGCCACTTGGCTTTTCCCCCCTTTCCTCCTTTTTTCCCAGCTTTGACACCCGGAGAACGGCCGCCCGGTTCGATTCATTCACTCAGAGCCATGCAGCAGCCAAGGCGAACTGGAGTCCAGCAGAAATATTTCAGCAGTGCTAATTACAGCAGCACCGTCAATAGCGAGCCGTGGTTTGTACCTATGGCAGAGGCGATTTCTCTCCCTGGTGTGCAAATAGGAATTAACTGTGAGGGACCCAGAACAGCAATTAAAACGCAACCTAAACCGGAGGCAAGGTGTGACCTGCAGGGAATTATGGTGCATATGGAGAATCAGCTCCTTGAGCAGATTTTGTGATGCCTTTGGTGAGGCAGGTAAGGTCCCAGCTGATGCCCCCAGTACGGCCCAGAGGTCCCCCAAAGGAACCAGGCCACCCAAGCGTCTCCCTCCCCAGCACGTGCCTCCATAAGCCTGCTCCGCAGGGAGAGATATCGCTGCCTCTGCATTTATTACAGGTCAGGCTTTCCCAGCCGCCGGCTCAAAGGGCCCTGAATCAACACATGATTTATGGAGCTGAGTGGGAAAGGGAGGGTTTTTCTGGCTTGCCTTTTTGGCTCGGTTCAGGGAATTCTGCAGCCAGTTCAGCCCCTAAATTGGGGAATAAACCAGACCCCTCTGTGACCTTACCCGCTTTGCCCTGTCCCCAGTCCTCGCTGGGTGCTGGGGTGGGCTCAGCGCAGGAGGAGAGGCAGCGGCTGGAGCATCTCTGCGCACGTCGCGGTCGGCCGCAGGGTTGCTGCACAGCCCTTCCATGGGAACATCCCCAGGCGCTCGCCCGGGTGAAATGGCCCGATGGCTTCCAAACCCCTGCTTCTCCGGAGCAGAAAGGAGAGGGGAGGGGAGCGCCTGGCAGCCGGTGGGGAGCAGACCCCAGCCCCTCTTCCCCAGACCCCAAGGTGAGCCTCAGGCAGACGTTACCTGCTGCCTGTGCTGCCTGCACCAGCCCTCCTGCTGAGGGGGACAGCACACGGAGCTCAGACACCAGCAGCAGCTCATCTCCTGGCTGCAACCCCGCTAGCGCAAGCTTTTCTCCTTTGCTAAGGTAGCCCTTTTACCACCTCTAGAAGAGAGAGCAACAGGCTCATCTCCCTCCCCAAGTGGAAGCTGTAAACTATTTTCCTTTAAAAGTATCACTAACGAGCATCGATTGGGCTCAGCTCCCTCCCTGCCCGGCCAGCGCCACTGCCAAAGGGCCGCGGGAAGACTGATCAACAGCGTTCCCCTGCGCCGCTCCCCAGAGCCCTTCCCTGTCTCTTTTCTCAGAAAAGAAAAAGGTTTCTTTAGCAGCTGACGGGAAGGGAGCAGGGGGATGCTCATCAGCGCCGCAAGCCCAGGCGGCCTCGTGGCAAAGGGTGCTGGGCTGCGGGTGGGATCCTGCCCCAGCCCCTCGCCCTGCGCTGGGTCCCTGCTGGACGCCACGGCATGGGAGGACCTTTCCCTCCTCTGTATCCCAGTGTCGTTAGGTTGGGATGCTGCAAAAGGCTAACGAAGAAAGAAGCATTTTAAAAAGAAAAGAGTATTTTAAAAGAATAAAGGAAAAAAGAAGTATTTAAGAAATCAAAGTTTTGCATCTCTAAAGATAAGGGATGGGGACGCTGTTTCCGTCTCTCCCACTCGCCGCGCCGCGTGGGAGGGAGGTGACTACCAGCACTTCAAAATTTAGTATCTCCTCCTCCAGGCAGAATAACCGTGCACGGAGCTCTGCCCATTTCCATTTCAACGTGCAGAGGTGCCACAAGCCCCCAAGCTCTCAAGCAGCTCTTTTGCAACCCGTTTGTCCCCATCGCGCCTCTCAGCTGCAGGTGTTTCCCAGAGCAGCGCCCGTGGCGCAGGGAAGTTATTTCAGCCCCGGCGTGGCGAGGAAAAGCCACCGCACCGCAGGGTCGAGTCGTTTTTAAGGCTGGCTTATTTGCTGCAAATTCCCGGCAGTAAACAGCGTCGAGGAATGAATTGATTCGTGCAATCTCCACGTTAGATGCAATTATATCTTATGATCTGGTAAAAGCCAGGATTTATCTCCTGCTTTGATAGGCAGCCCTTTTCTTCCTCTAGTGTTTTAGCCATAAATCTCTCTCCCTCTCATTATACTTTATCACCATGCAAACGGTTTGGAGAGAAAGATATTTTAAACACTGAATTAACATACAAATGTAAAAAAAAAAAGGAAATAACAACCCAAACCCATGCCCTGCAAGAGCAGCATAAATATGGAGAAAAATAATTGTGCATTAATGCTAATTGAAACAGTGAGGGCCCCACTTACATAATTTTGAATATGCATCAATTGAACAAAGAATTAATGGAACTTAAAAAAAAAAATCCCAACAAAAGAACCCCCATTTCTTTTTCACCATTAATATTGTTAAAATGTTTTACATTCTGGGAATAATTGTCTGTTTGTGAGCGAGAATTAACCCGTGAGTCATCAGATCATTGCATAGTATTATCTTTAATAGTTATTATTATTTTCATATTTCCCAGAATGGTGCTAAACACACCACAAAAACAAATCACACGCAGCAATCGCGGGTCTTTAGAGAAAAATCTAACAGCTGTGACCAGGCACTCTGTGTTAAGCTGCTTTAAGTTGCTTCCTTGCCTCAGTTTCCCCAGTGCATCTGGACGGTCGCTCTCTCCTCTTTCACCTCCTTGGCCGGGAGCTGCCCTGTCGTGGGCAGCGAGGTCCCTCCTGTCCCGCACGGGCACCTTCCTCCTTCCTAAAGCCATCAGCATCTTCCTCGGGTCGAGCTCGGCCCCCTGCTCACCGCAGCGCTCTGCTCGGGTGCGTGTCTGCCTGCTCCCAGATATTTAAGGAGCTGAAGCCACCCCTGGTATTGTTGCATTTCCATATGTGACCAAAAGGTCTGAGAATTCAATTAAAATCGTTGTATAAATTACTGCATATGCTAATGGCGAGGGAAGAAGTTTGGTGTGATACCAAAGCCTCTGCAGGCATCGATGGCAGAGTTCAAACAGCCTCGCTACAAGGAATGAAACACCAGCAGGGATCGGAGTCTGGGTGGTAATTAAGATTTAAAGGAGAGCACCTTTTGAAGGGGGAAAAGCAGATGCATGAATAAACCATGAGTGACTGGGAAGAAAGTTGGTTATTACTTTATAAAGAGCCCTAATTTAATTGAGGTGTGCAGAGACTCGCCCGCAGGGCCCTGCCAAAGCCAGCCATGGGACAGCGATCCCCACCGCCTCCAAGGCTTTCCCTTTCCCATCCCTAATTTCTTCATTCTACAAATTATTTTTGCATTTCATTTTTTCCTCGCAGACATTCAACTAAAACATCCCGCCCCTCTCTGGCATTTCCCATTGCAGGTGTGATTCAAGCCCGGCATCCCCGCTGCCCTCCATCCACCAGGCTCCTCTTGAAGCCCAGCCCGGCCGCTGCTCCTGCCGGCTTTGCAGGCTGCTGGCAGCCCGGCAGCTGAGCTGGGAGTTTGCAGGCTGCGGTGCCACTCACTACATCTCTGATGCCTTGAGGCCAGACTACATTTATGGGAATGTAACTAGGTTAGAGATGACAAAAAAAAAAAAGAAACCCACAGAGATCCTGGCATATGAATGTAGGCTAAGGAGACCACAAGCTTTAATCTTCTTCAGGGTGATAAATGGGAAAGAGGCGGAAAAATTTGTCCTGCCCGATATTCCCTATATATATATAATTTATTTTTTTTTCTTAAAAGTCCCTTGTGAAGCTGGGAGAATACCTCAAATGGGATGTAAAAATGAACTTTCTTAGGCTGGGCACTGATGCCAAAGCCTTTCAGCTAAGCCTGAGCAGCCCCTGTGATGCCAAAGATGAAGGAGCAACCAGTGCCCGGCGTGGTCCAGCACCCCGGACCCAGTGGCGGCATCTCCAGGGGCTGATGGGCTCCCAGCTCCCTCCTTCCCCTCCGTCCACTCCCTCTGTTTCTCTCCTTTACCCAGCTGGCTTCTCCCCAGCATGGCAGCATCCCTCCCCGCTCTGAGCTGCCCCGGGGGTGGCGGGGCAGGGTTTCAAGGGCATCGCCCCGTCGCGAGCTGCTCCGAGCAGGTGCCGCAACCTGCGAGAGGCGCTGGGCCCCGCTCCCAGGGCACAGATGGTGTTTATGTGTTAGGAATAACCCGAGCTCACTACCGCTGCCTGAGCTCCCGAATGTTAATCGCGGCACCGGCAAGCTGCCGAATTTCCCTGAGCGGGATCCAAACTCCATCTCGCCTGTTTCTGGAAAGCATCCGTGGTGCGTGCCTGTCGCTCCCACCCGGAGCGGTTCATGGGTGCGCTGCAGCCGGGGCTGGGCTGTGCCTCGGCCAGGCTGTGTCTCAGCCTCGTCCTGGCTCTTGCCGCACCCCTCGGCTCCGCGGAGCCTCGTGCCAAGCCTCCTGGCAGCGCGTGCCCTGGCTGCTCCCTCCCCTGGCTCCTGCAAGGCAGAGAAGGAACAAGCTCCCAACCAGGACACCCCAGGAGCCTGTTTTATGCAGCTCATTGCAAGACTGTAATAATCTTCAGGTGCGTTAAACTGGACCAACCACTGAGGGTGGTGGGTGTAAACTGTATGATGAAGCCAACTTCTCTTTGCTGTAAGCATGGGATACGGAAAATCGGGCACCGAGGAGGCTGGTGAAGCTTCCAGCTGAGCTGCAGTGTGACAGCAATCAATTCCCTTCCTTTCAGGAGGCAAAACGCCATGCTCCAGCCACCTCCTCTGCACGTCTCACCTTCCCTCTCATCCGGGAGGTGGTGGCGTTCCAGGGGAGGACGTCTGAGTGGCCGGAGCCTTCTCCAGCTGGCGCCAGCTTTCCTTCTCCGTCCAGGCAGCTCCAAGGGTGCTCGGAGCACTGCGCATCCAGCCGGCTCCATCCCTCCTGCAGGCGGGCTCAGTGCGGGGCAAAGCACCACAGGAGAGATTTCTGCCTCTGTGGGGATCCCAAACTAAGGCAAAATCAGCCATGATGCCAAGGTGTGCAAAGAAAACCTGGATCTTTGCTCTGCTGGGGCATCTGTAATGTGCCCTGGAAAGCAATGGCGGGCTTATTCCTGATGTCCTTTCTGCTTGGCAGGCACCAGCAGCACATGGGCTGGTGAGCTGCGGGAGCCGATGAGGTCTGTGACAGCTCCGAAACACAGGACAAATTGCTGGGGACAGTGATGGATGGCCCGCTGCAGCTTGTGCCGTGCCTCTGCCGCTGCTCTCTCGGCGGCGCGGGGTCCGTTGGAGTTAACTCTGGGACAGCTTTGGTGCAGGGTCAGTCACTTCTCCTCTGACCCAGCTGCAAAATTCATTATCTGTCTTCCCCGAGAAGCCAGTGCCCTCACCCTGGATAATTCTTACCCAAAGGGTCTCTCTACACCAGCACCGCAATATGGAGATGCTTTTAAGGGCCAGAAACAGCCACCTTGAAAACGTCCTCTGCGTTGTAACCCTCCCTAGAGGCTACAGAGCTGGTGAAGGCTCGAGGGTTCCTCGGAGGGTTCCGCCGGCCGGTGTGCGTCCCACCGCAGCCCGCACGGATCCAGGCGGTGATGTGCTGCACCGAACCGGGAAAGCTCTCGGAGGCGCTTGGCAGGTATGAGCCTAACCCAGCCCCACGACACCCGAGGTTACGTGGCAGAGCCCCCCTCCCCAGGCAGCCTTGCAGGGAGGGGTTAATGCATTTTAAAATTAGCTCTGTATGCAAAGAAGGGGACAGCTGTTTCCTCTTTATAAATGAAATAATGTTGATTGGGCCTCCTGATGCCGGCTTGCTGTACAGCTAATTAACTACCAGACGCAGAGCCTCAGCAGACGCTGGAAGGGGGCCGATCCCGGGAAGGCGGATGTCGCGCCGATGAGGGGGGTAGAGGAGGGTCCGGGGTGCTGCGAGACAGCCCAGCACTGGGTGGGGGGCCAAGAAACCCAGTTCCCGGGGTGCAGAATTTCTGGGCCTTACTCTGTTGTCATTTACTCTGCGTCGACTTCAAATCCTGGCAGCTCTGTCACTTGCTGTAGTCATCGCTTTGGGCTGGAGACAAAATCTGAATGCGGTGTCTTTAAACCATTCTATGCTGCCAATGTAGTTTTGCTCCCATCTCTTTACCAGGGGGTTTCCGAAGGAGGTCACAGCAGCCCAGCTCCGACTTGGCAGCACCATCCCGCTCCAAAAGCCTCTCTCCCCATTAGGTCGGTGCGGCATCGTTAGGTGCTGCGCTCCTTGGGCATCCCGTGCCAAACGCTCGGGCTGGGGAGAGCTCACGGCTTTGCTAGGAGGAATGCTACAGGAGGGAGCTGGTGTTTTGGGACGTCGCCGTTCCCCGCTTTCCTTCCCTGGTCCCTGCTTGAAACATCTTGACTCGCGAGCCGCCGGCGGAGGGAACGGCAGTGCGGGCCAGGCTGCCGCGCTGCTGCCGCGTGTGCCACTGCTGAGGAGCATGTAGGAAGAAATAACGAAACCCAGCAGAGAGCAGATTTTTGAAGCCGATACCTTCTGGGGTTTCAGCGCCAGCAGGCAAGAGCTGTTTCCCAGCAGGACCGGGCGGTTCAGAGCCGAGATCAAGGTGCGACGCTTTGCAAGGCTGCCCGTCGGAGCGCTTCAGCTCCTGGCAGATGTGGCCCGGGCCAGTTAATTTGTGCGTTTGTGCCCTCTCTCCTTGTGCCTTAGCCCATTTTGCATTGCCCGGGTCCCTGGCCCGTTCCCGTGGGAGAGCTGACCCCGGCAGCTTGGGAAGCCGCTCTCAGCTGATCCTGCGTCCAAGCCCAGAGCGCTCCAGGTTAAGGCAAGCCCAAGCCTGTGTCTGCATCGCAATTACATTTCTTTATGGCCATACAGATGTGACCCTGGGGATTATACTCCTGACTCCCTGGGCTGGCTGTGTTTGTCTACCTCTTCTTTAAAAACCCTGGGGAAGGAGATGCTTCATCGTTCTTGACCTGTACAGCGTCCAACAGAGCGCAGGCCTGCGTGTGGCTAGTGGGCTCTTTTGTGGTGCCCGTACACAGATTTTAAATAGTTCCTTTCAAATTTTTGAAAAATTTGCTGGTAGGACAATGAGGTTGCATGCAGGTAAACTGTCTGCTGAGCTCCCGCAATTACAAGGCTGCCCCAAAGTGACTGTCATTTGCTACAGAAATGTTTTTTAGGCAGCCAAATAGTGGTAGAAGTAGGAAAAAATCAATAGCTACAATCCCATTGGCTTGGTTTTACCGATGAGCCATGCTTTCTGCTGCAAAAGCTTATCTAACAGAAAATTACTTCATGTAGGAGAAGGTTTTCAGTTGGCCAGAAACAATTCAGTCTGTGCGTGGGGAGAGGTTCAAGGTAAAAAAGCCTCACTGAACTTCTGAGGCTTTAAAAAGCAAATCTGGTCAAAACAATCTGATTAAATGTGTAGGGCTGCAGACACCGTCTGCTGAAACCTGCTCCAGTGCCGGGCTGGAGTAATCAGCAGGGAGATTATGGGCAGCGAGAGCAGGAGATTTACCGACTCGAGAGGCAAGTCGAGGGTCTGAATCTGCGGCAGAGCTGCGGCGGGCGGTGATGCCTCGCTCGTCACGGGGAAGGGGTGTTTCTGCTTGTCAGCCTGGTGATGGGCAGGGCATCACCTCCTGCCCTGCGCAGAGCTGCGAAGGCAAAGAGTGAGGCAGGGAGACTCCCCGAAGCTCACGCTGGCTCCTGGGAGAGGCAGCGGCTTTGGGTGCTAAATTAGCACTGCTGCTGTTTTAGGTTACCCGTTTCATAGCTCGGTGCCTCAGTTTCCCTTCTTGCTCTGTCTTGCCTGTTTACAATGTGAATTCTCTGGCGAAGGGCAATCCCTAGCTGTGCGTATGGAGCCATGCCTCCATCACAGCATCCAAGTACAAGCAAAACTGGTCTCCAGTGATAGCAATGTAATCAAGAAGCTATGGGCTGTCACTGGGCACTGAGATACCAGACGGGTGGATTTAATGATACAGTGGGGCAGGGCAAGCAGGACTCCTCCTGGAGAGCCTGCGCTCCTCTGCAGAGGCTCAGTTAGTTAGTCTAGAGGCTCAGTTAGTTAGTCTAGAGGCTCAGTCAGTCTCTTTAGGGTCTGAGCTAAAAGAGAGTTATTCCCTCGCAGGTTGGATGTTGAGGTACTCAATCATTTCTACTCCGCAGTGCCCAGACACCGAGCCAGGGAAGCAGTCCCAGCTCTTCCAAGGAAGCTCATCAATAATGCACTGGTAATATAACATTCAGCGTATTCAGAGGCTCCAGCCATTCACCCGTTGGGGGACCCATTCACCCCCCAAAGCACGTGCCCGTCGGGAGCCTGGGCTTGGCTGGGCGTTAGGGGCTTTGAGCAAACTTTCAGGGTGCTTTTGACAAGCCGCTCCTCGCGTGCAGCCTTCTGCCTCCCTGCCTTTCTCTCCCTTGCTGAGTCAGCATCTTTCTCATGTGCTGGCTGCGCCCTCGGCATCCCCAGGGCTTGGGCTGGTGGGTTGCAGAGACAAGGTCGCGGCACTGCTGTCCGGACAGCTGTGTGTCCATCCATGCACGCTCATCCAGGCTGCAGCAGAGCCCGAAGGTCGGGGGACTGGGGCAGGACCAGCCCTGGAGCTGGTGGTCTTCAGCTCGTGGTCTTCAGCTCCTGGGGTGGGGAAGGGGCTGAATAAGTCTCAGTTCTGCTGGGGAGAAACACCGACTCCGCTGCTCCGGTCTTCCCATCTTCCAGGCTGTTTCTGCAGCACACATCACTGATGGAGAAATGATGGACCTGGTGATGCTGACAGCTATAAATCCCAAGGATTTTTGTAAAGACGGGCCGGCATTGCTCCGTTCCCCCTTGCAAAGGAGGCACAGGAGGGTGAAAGCGAGCTTGTGGCAGGGCTTCGGCAGAGGAACCGGGGCATGGCTGAGAGAGCAGGGAGCGGAGGCATTCTTTTATGGAGAATAAATCACTGTCACAACATGTAAATGAAGATCACTCAGTGCGGGTGGCTTCTCCCAGGCAGTGCAGACAGCGTTATGGGATCAAGACCCAGACATTTAAAAATCAAAGGGATTTGACTCTTCTTTTAGTATCATCTGTCAACTGCTCTGTGCTGGGAAGCCTGCCTCTGCTGAGGCTGAGCCCAGCAAAGGCCTCCTGCAACGGCCTCAGCTGCGTGGGGAATGGATTGCATCGCTCTCCCTTTCTCTTCCCACGAAACCTATTCCCAATACACTGCTGACTAATCGCCTGCCTGTTTCTTCTCTGCAGCTGGAAAATGGCTGAGAATGACCTGGGAAGGCTGGCTTGCCTTTCAGACGGAGACCTTGACTAGACAAGCAGGCATCCTGGGGACAAACCTATTTAGAGCCACTCAGTGCCATCAGCTTCACGGCAGTGGGTAGAAATTGCTGGTCAGGGGAAGCAGAGGCCAAAATACACTTTGTTTGTGCATTTGTGCACAGCCACAGTACGAGGCCCAAGAAGCGGACGGGTGTCTCCGTTTCCCTGTGCGGCCGGCAGCGGAGGAGCGGGAACCAAAGAGATGACGACGGCTCCCATCCCTCACCGCGGTTAATGCTCTCCTGGGATGGCTATACCAACACCACGGTCAGGGTAAGAAAAGTATTGGATACTGGGATCATAAATCCTGCCTGACCTCAGGCTTCAGGGCACCTGCAAGGGGTCAGGAAGGGTATCGTCATACTGGGTATATGTTAGGAAGTTGTTATTGGTACTGATCTGCATCGGGGTTGGGGTCACTGGAATTACCTTCCTAAGTTTGTGAAAAGGTATTATACCTTCTTTGCAGTATTGAAATAAAACGCTCCTACCCCATGAAAGAATTAGCCTCACTAATACTGCAAAGCTGCTTAATGGCAGATTTGCCTCCTGTAGCAGACTTGCAGCATCGGGAAAACCCGGCTTGCCTCAAATGCCGACACCACGGGCAGCCGTGCCAGGGCTCCGTGCGCGGCACTACAAGTCTGCAGGACGGTGCCCTCCCCCTGGAAACGCGTGAGCACCCTGCCCCAGCACAGCCCAGCTCCTTTCCTGCCATTTTCTTACAGGAGAGACTGGTTTCATTCCTGTATGGACAACCCCTCCGGCCTTTCAGGCTGGTTCCTCGCAGTGCACGGGGCGGCCAAACCAGGCAGCTATGTATAGTAAGGCAATCTGCACTGTTTAAAATTTTCATGAGGATATTACAGGAATCGAGCAGAGCCCATCCATCACCTAAATTACATTTCTTACTATGACGGTGCCACGCATGTTGGCAGCTGAGGCAGCAGGAGAGGGCAGGGGATGGAAACATTACAGGCGGTTTTTGTCACCATTCCTTTTTCAGGAAAAAGCTGCAGTGATGAGGGAGCCCCGGGGAAAACGTCAGGTTCCCTGGACCTACGCAGATGAGACTGCAGGACTCCCCAGCCCCTGGGACAGAGGGGACACAGGAGATTTTTTGGGACCTAAGAAGCGGTAGATGTTCCTCGAGCTGCCCCGGGGAAGGGACCGCTGCCTTGGGGTTTGACTGGAGCACAGGGCTCACCTCCGATGCCCTCTCGCTGCCTCTTCCACTTAACCTCCTCCTAACCTCATTTCCCTCTGAAAGGTGCAGGCACGCCCCTCCAATTTTTGAGGCTTAATTTAATAACCCTGCTGATGTGCACTGAAATCCTTTAATGGGAGAGAGAGGCCAAGGATTGCTGCGTAGGTGAAGGACTTCTAAGAAGCCACAGCGATGTGTTCAGCAATAAGCTGAAATGACTGTTTAAAAGGGCAAACGGAGCGATATTTCCTGAGAGCAATTCTTGGACGCAGCATGCCCCTGCCTGTACACGCCCTTATCTCTCCATCTTTAGGCTGAAGGGCTAACATATAGTTATATTTAATTTATAAAAAGTGTAGTAGTAAATCACAGCTGGGAGAAACCACTGTTTCAGCCTTTCGCTTTCCTGGTTGTACTTGACTGTACGCAGTCATTAGTCAGGGAGTTTTCCATAGCTTGTTTTTACTGTAGCTTGTATTATTTTAGGATGGCACATGGTTGTTTTCCGAATAAGTTTTAGCTTTTGGGGATTTATTTTAAAAGACAATAATTCTCATTAAAAACCTCTCATGAATTTTTGGAACGAGGCAGCTATGGGCAGCAGGGCATGGACCTCTGCAGCGCCTGCTGCTGCAGGCTGGGGCACCGCTGAAGCCACTGCAGCGATGCGGGAGCTGGGGGCCCCGCGCGATGCTCGTGGTGAAGTCCTCAGCTGTCCTTCGCCTGCTTCCTAGGGCCCATTAACTCACAGCTCCAACTCGAGTGTCTGAAAGAGCCTTTTGCGGAGGCTGGGATTTTCCCAGAGCTCCCGCTGTGCACGAGCAGCCCCCAGCCTTGACGGGGCTGGGGGACGTGGAGCGGTGACACCTGGAGCCACCGACCAGGAGATAAACCCACCGAGCTCTTGTCTACACCCTCATCTGCTTTGCCTCGTGCTCACATCTGCCCTCCCCAGCACCGCTGCTCCCGGCTCTCCGGGGCCGGGGCTGGAGGCAGAGCAGGTTACCTCGGGCTGCACCAACCATTATCGTAAGAAGCCCGGCAAGAACCAGGGCCACGTGGCACGCGCATTTTAAATTACCCTAAAAATGACTTGGCTACGGACTTAATGAAGTGTTAATATCTGAAAACCTCTCATTAAAAAGCCAAACTGTGGAGGCTTTTGACGACTGGTTGGCCGGACTCTGAACTGAGACCAATTAGACATGCAAAGTTTTTCCAGAGACCTTTGCGTCCGCGCCTGGCAGCTTGCTCTCCCAGCTGCCATGCCGCTTCTCTTGTCGCCTTTTTTTTTTTTCCAGAAGGTGCTGGGTTGAAGCTCCAGCTCCACGCACAGAGCAAGCGCTGGGGTTTGCAAACAGCTTTGGGCTGAGCTGTGCCTCGCTGCCCTGTTTTGGCTTCAGCCTTGGGAGCGAGATGGTGGGAACCTCTGTCCCATGGGCGAGCCACGGAGGGAAAACCAGCAGCTGGGGATGCGTCTGCTTGCTTCTTCTTGGTGACGAGCAGGGGCAGCACAAAAGGATGCTTTCTGCCTGCTGTTTCTCTGCTGCTGTGGTTTTATCAAATGGCTTTGGGCAGGGACAGAGTAGTCAAGGGGGCAGATGTGCCTGCGGGTGGGCAGCCGAGCCCGGGGCCGTCCACCTGCCTCCAGCACTTGTGGCTGTGCTGGGCAAGAGCATGACCCAAAGGGACGGGGTACAACCGACCACACCGGGGGACACGGGGTGTCCTGGCCTCTTCTGCCATCATCCCTTCATGCTTCACGTCACCGTGGTCCCCGCGGTGCCTGGCTCCTCATCGCCATGAGCCTGTTGAATAATTCATTCCCACTGCCCTCATAGAAGATGGAAATGGAAAACACTGTTATTCAGCTCATTTTTTATGTTCTGTTTCCCAGGGAGGGAAATGGCACATTTACTTTTAGTAGCTTCCATAAAACACACTCTGAAATCCTCCCTCATCGCTGCTGGGGGCGGGCAGGAGGCCGAGGGCACGGCGGTGGGCACGGCCGGCCGAGCTCCCTGCATGGGGCACTCGGGATGCTCCTGCTCGTAGCCCGAGACGGCCTCCTCCGATGTTTTCTCTGCTGCTCTCTCCTCCTCCTCTTCTCAGCCCCGTGTTAGGTGTGCGGAGGGACTCCCCAGCCGGGGCGGCAGCAGTAAAAGTGCAGCAGGAGCTGTGAATGCAGCAGATGACATAAATGTAAATGAAAGAATTAGGGAACAGAAGGATGGAAACCAACCCAGTGAGGCTTCTCTGGAAAATGCCATTTGCCTGGTGCCCTGAAATGTTCCTGGCCTTGGGATGATTTGCTATTGAGGCCGTGGTGCTTGGCTGCAGGGTCTGGCAGACCCTGTTGCGCTGGGCTCTGGGGCAGGACTGAGAGCACCGCGATGCTCCGGGATTTCAGAAGAGCGTTTGAAACTGCAGCACGGGAACGAGCGAGCTGCAGGAGCTGCGGAGCAGAGGAGCCGTCACTGTGGGTTTGAAACCGCTTCTGCAAGCACCAAGTAGAGATGAAGACAACAAATCCTAAATTTCACAGCTGAGAAAGAGCAAATTGGACACCCTAATGGATTGTCTAGGTTCCCGTTTATTTACCTGTGCCCAAGGAGCAGGATTCCCTGGGGGCTAGAGGACGTGCGTGGGCACACGGGCTGTCTGCTCTGCCGCGCCGCTGGCGTGGTCCCCCACCGCCGGGGCCACCAGCCAGGGCGAGTGTCCCTGCGGGGACTTGACCCAGTCGCACTGGCACACAGCGGCTCTCCCACTCCCCGCTGCCTTCGGACCGTGGCAGAAGGTCGCTTTGCCGTGCTGGCTGGCGAGGACAGTAACCAAGATTTATGAGGGCGCCGGTGTTCTCATGCGTCAGTCCTGCCAGGAGCGGAGTGATGAGAGAAAACACCATTGATCATGATTATGAACGGAGGCAGATGGATGTGACGGGCCCTGGGAGGGGCTGCGGCTGCCGGGGCAGGGGGGGGTCCCCCGGGTCCCTCTACACCGGGAGCAAACCCCGTCCTGCCGGGGCGGCTGCGGCGCTGGAGGTTTGTGCTGCCTGCTCAGCCGCCGAGCTGCTGCCCCGAGCCGAGCTCTCCCTGTCAGCACACCCCCCCAAAGCGATGTTACGGGCTCCCGAGCAAGGAGAGTGAAATTAAGTATTATCAAGACATGAAACTTATGCAAAGCCTGATTCAATTAAGTCACCTATGTCCCTACTAGTTAAAGGTGTAAAAAAAACCCAATCCCTTGGGATTCATAGAGGAACCAAAGCTGAACCTCTGCACCTGGGCTACAAGAAGAAGTGCCGCTGGGACGTCCCCAGGGGAAAAAGGGGAATTGGGGCTTGGGAACGGCTCACAGGCACGGCAGGGAGCAGCCGCCAGTCCCCAGCACAGCCTGGCCACGTCTCTCCGCAAGCACTTCCCGGGGTGCTCAGGATGAGCCCCAGCACCCTTGCTTTGGGTGTAACCGGGTGCCAGGGGCTCCCGCAGACGGGCCGGGACGGCCAGCGGGTGCCCTGCTCTCTGCAGGAGCACCCATCTTCTTTTTCCTCCTCCCAGTACATTTTCCTGTGTGCACGTGAATTATTTATGCAAATGTCTTTGCTATTTATAAGTATTCAACAGATAGCTTGGACAAACAGCCTGCAGCTATATAACAGCAATGCCCACTTCTTATCTAGCACTTGTCATTTGTAGATGAGAAAGGGTTTTACGGCGGAGACCAGGCTTTGGTAATAGGATGGCAAAAGCTGTCAAATTGTTGATTTCTGCCCTGTAGACTGCATACCCCTTACCATATGTGAATTACTTTTATAAAGTGCATGAACTATAGCTAAGTAAAGAAATATTATTGCTGGTGAGCTCACATTTACTGCCCAAGAGCCTGCACCCCCACTGAAATGAATAAAGGCTGAATACCACCCTGGTGGAAACCCATGGCTATATAGATGCTATATTGTCAAACCATGAAGTACGTGAATCTTAAGGAATTTTTTTCTGATTTCCTGAATGAAACTTTTAAACCAGATATATAACAAAGAACGAGCAAATCTGCTGCAGGGGGGAAGAACTGGATGAACTATGGCTCTCTCTCAGGATACAGGATCGCAGATGAATAGCAAGCAAGCGTGGCGCAGGAGCGCAGGCCGGCATTCCCCGCATGTCCCCGGACCGTGCCTGCTGCTCCTGCAGCTCTCTGGGCAAGGGCTGAGCAGCTGAGCACCGCTCCAGCACCCCCGTCAGTCATCCAGCTCTTCCAGGCTTCCTTCTTTTGTTTTCTGAAATTAAAGAAGAAAAAAAAAGATGCGGGCAACTAAATAGCCTCTTCTTTTCAAATGACTTTTCCCTTCTCTTGTTTTGAATTACTCACGCAGGTCTTTGTCTTGGTAGCAAATGCATTTGCATAATACCTGTTTTGTAGGAATTGCTTTGGTTTGGAAAGCATTACCCTGAGTGCCATTCGGCATCTTTTACGCTTCCGCAGCGTGTCCTGCAAGAGCGCGCAGGCAGTGGCTTTGTGAGCCTGAACACGGCCCGTCCCGCCGCAGAGCCCTCCTCCCTGTCCGCAGCGGCGACGTGGTTGAGAGCATCGGTAGGAGCCGGCTTTTGTGAAGAGTCAGGAGGAAAATTGTTTTGGAGGAGGTAACTATAGACATCGCCTGCTGCTCACCGGGCTCTGAAGTCCCCGGGCAATCCAGGGAAATGTTGCTTATAAAATCTGAGCGGTGATTTTGTCTTCAAATCATTTCTTTGCAGTCACCTGCTGCTTTATCACCTGGGATTGCCAGGCTTTGTGTAAATATAAATTAATCCTGATGATGATACTCTTGCGAGGCAGCTGGTGTTATACTGGCACCAGTACAAGGAGGTCTGCGGCCTCACGTCGCAGGGGCAATGGGCATCTCGCACCCCGCGCAAATCCCACCTTCTCCCCAGCAGCGGGAGGGGATGTTTTGCAGAACAGCTAGCGGGGGGGGAGATATTTTTTGCACATAAGCGATTAAACCTCTTCCTCATTCAGGAACCAACCTTGCAATATTGCTGCTTTGTCACCGTTTCTGGCAGAAGGAGAAAGAAATGCGTCAAAGCCCCTGGCTTTAATTTCCTCCTGTACAAGAGTCAGCGGACGGTAACGCATGCAGCAGCAGGGCAGCCAGCTCCCGCAGTGCCCTGGACAATCCCGGCACCAACACTCATTTACTGCCGCACAAAGGGAGAAGAATAATGCGTACGAAGCCGGCGATGGATGCACACCCTGCTTTGCAGGCCATTAAAACATGGGAGCAGTGAAAGAAATTGAATCCAGCCAGAGCAGACAGATGCTATTAGGATAACTCTCCAGAGAGAATCAAGCCAATCGGTGTGAAATCGATTCCCCTGTCCCCTCCTGAGAGGGTTTTCACAGACCTGTGTGTCACTGGTCCTGATAGCGGGAGCCCAGAGAGCAGCGTGGACGGCGAGGAGGACAGGGGTTACAGCCACACGTCGGAACAAAGCGGCTCTGTTATCTCTAGGTCAGCGCTCACCTTCCAGCCCTGATGCCCGGCGCTTCGAAGGCGCTTCAAAGCGTTCGGTGTGTTCAGCCGAGCAACGGGGACATCATCACGTGGCTCACGCAGAAATGGGAAGCCAGAGACGGATCCCTACCCTGCCACGGCAGCCCTTCCCCAGGGAATGAAAGCCCAAAGGGGAAAGGGGCGTTAGGGGCTGTCCTGGGCTTCCCTGTGCAGCCGGTGCTCCAGAAGTCCCATGGCAAAGCCCAGGGAGCTGCCAAGCACGGGGGTGAGTTTAAACGCCCATATGGCCCTTATTAGCCATTTCCTACAGCGAGTGGGACCGTAGGTGTATATACTTCCAGAAATCCCAAGGGTTTTGCTTTCCAGATAGCCGAGTGCTTGAGGAGGCACTGAGCGCTGCTTGCCTGGAGGAGAGACAGCTGAAGGGAGACCCAGGGACCACCGCGGCTGGGAGCTGGGACGAGAAAGGGAATTAATTCACTGTTCTCCTTGGCTGTTTTAAGTAAGACAAGCAGTCGTCAGGTTAAACTGCAGCAAGGGAGACTTAGAGTAGATACGAGGGAAGATTTCTGCCTTAGAGCAGCCTAGACAAGCTCTTTAAAGTCCCTTCCTCCGTGTTTCCGTGTTTCAATAAATCATAACGTTTATCTTGTAAAGATCTTTAAGCACCTAAACTCCTAGGAGATTTCCTGGCGCGCTCTCCAGCAGTGCCTAATGCCCCATGACATCCATTAGCACCAGGCTCAGTGCTCGCAGATATCTGCCTGCGGTGCGGACATTAAGCACAAAATGCTGTTGAGATTTGTGTCCTAAGTCCCTTTCGAAAAGGGGAAACTCAGTCCGAACTCCCTCTGGCTCGTGGTCTTTCATTTTGAAAGCAAACGTCAGTGTGTGCTCCGCTCCCCCGAATTACTCATGTAACCGAAGGAGCCTCCTCGATACCGGTATTCCCGTATCCCGGCCCTCCAGGGCCGCCCCGTAGCGATGCTGGTGGGCTGCCTTCACCCGCAGGGGCTTTGGGCAGGACAGGGCTGGCTTGAAAACACCGTGCTTTGTGGAGATGGAGATTAAAACACACAGGCAGCCACTTTACTTCCACCTGGGGACCGGCAATGCCCCGCGCCGGTGCTGCTAGCACGGCTTTGCCTGGCACTGGCAGTGCTACGGGGCCATCCAAAAGCAGCCTCTGCCTCCTGGCCTGTCCTTCCCGAAGAAAGGGCTCCAAAGATCGTTAGCGCTAATAAGGACATCTACACAGGAGGGATTCAGAAGCATCTTCCCTCTTCTGTGCTTGATGTCCCTTTTTAAGGAAACCCACGTTAAAAAAACCCCAAAAATCCAAAACCAAAAGCAGAAAACCCCAAACAAACCCAATGAAGAGAGGTAATTCCTTGCTGTTTCTTCTCTGCCAAAAAAGTTTCTAGAGGAAAATTCTCATGATGGACATGTGGCTGTACAACTGTTGACAAGAAAACATTTCAATGGGTGTATTAAAACTGGCATCCTGTCAAACTTTAAATTTCTGAATGATTGTGCTTTCCTTAGAGGATGCACAGAAGCATTGCACTCGAAAATTACTGTTCTCCTCCACTGGAGAGCCAACAGGTCTAATTATCGCCCGGATCTGCTGAGGCCGGGTGGCTTGTCAGCGTAATGCTATGGGATAATTGAAGTCCCAGCTTGCTCTAGCAGAAAGCAGCAGCTTCTCATTAAAACAAGATTTTCAGATTTTTTGATGACCCCTCCAGACACGGGAGCAAAGAACCTGCCAGGTGTCGCTGCTGGCGGGGCTGGCCTGCGCGCTAAAAACAAATTAAACCCCGAACTGAAGATGCAACAAAAATAAAAGCCCTGTTTGCAACCGGGGTTTTGCGGCAGCAGCAGAGGTGCCGGGTCCCGCCGGCACCGCGCCGGTGGCGTTGGGTGAGAGCCGGCAGCCAAAGGGAGAGGTGGAAACCGCTGCGGCTGAGCAGGACTGAGACCCCTCGCTCCCCTCCCCGTGCCACCCACCGCTCCTCGTATTCAGAGAAATCTAAGGGACCACCCAGAAAAGCCGCTCCCTTTTTATCTTCAAGTGAAGCAAAGGAGCAGGGCAAACGCGGGTGGGCAGAGCAGAGCTCCGCGGGCACGTCCCGAGGCACAGGGGTTTGCGGGAGCCCCCGTTTCTCACGACATTTGCCCAGCACAGAGGGGTCCGACCCTGCTTAGTCCCGCACCGTGCAAACCGGGGAGCAACAGCACGACACGCACCGGCACCACCAAACACCGCAAACAACATCAGCAAAACCCCTGTGTCCGCAGCAGGGATCTCTCTCCTGAAAAATAACTCTCCCAGCGATACGGTCATCGCCGGCAGCCCGGCTCCCGACGTACCCAGCCACTTTTTTCACCTGCAGACCGTAGCGGCAGACGCTTAATAGCGGTTGTCCGCGCAGCATCCGAAGGCAGCCGCCGCCTCTGCTCGGCGCTGATAAGGTGTCGGCGGTGCGCACGTGTGCCGGGGGGACCCGGAGCCGCTGGAGCGAGTCCCGGGCAGCAGCCGCTGGCACCTCGGACCCACCCTGGCACATGAGGGATGCGCTTTGATGTACACACGCTAGAATAGAAAATTATACCATATATATAAAAGTATATAAGTATAAAAAATATATATATATAAAAATAAAATCAACTAGGCCAGCCAAGCCAGACCTGCACGCAGCACCAGGCATTTGCAGGGAGCCTCATGCTTGCAGAGACATCGTGAAAATGGGTTTTTAAGCTGGGACTGATGGTACCGCTGCTCTTGCCGGTGCTGGAAGGTTCACTTGGGTCGTGGCCAAAGTCTAATTGGGGTAATTATGTTCTGCTGCCAGTTGAAAAAGCCTCTACACATTCATAGGGAGAGATATATATCTGTATAGTGTGCATATGCACAGATAACAGTAAAAACAGTAATTACATTAGCATTAGCTACACAGAAGTGTTTAAACCTTCTTGTTACATATTCAAGCAAATAACGCGTTACTAACCACCTTTTCCCCAGCGCTGGAACATGCCTATGTCGCATTACAACAGCACATTGGCTTTGGCTTTTGCGTTCGGGGTGTTGTAATCGCGCGTCCTCGCCGCCGGCCCGGCCGCTGCAGCCATCTGATAACGCTGGGAGCGGGGCAGCCGAACCTCCCGGCAGCGCGGGGCTGTCAGCAGGTGCCACAGTCCTGCGTTGCTGGAGATTACCGTGCCGGCACTGGTAATTAGTGGGTTTTCAGCAGTCGGACTTGGCAGGCACCGATGCCTGCGCTTATCGGCAGGGAATGTGTGTTACAAATCGGGCTAGGTGAATAATTGATTTTTTTTGGTGCTCTCAAATCTGGAAGTATTTTTTAGAAAGTGAAAAAAAAATGATGCTTAAAAAATTAGAGACGCCTTAGAGAGCCGGTGAGAATAAATGAAACGTTTTCTTCAACCTCAAATTAATTGTTTTGCTTTGGATGAAAGCGTTTTTCTGAAAGCGCCGTGGCATACCAAAGAACATTCATAAGTGGAAAAATATAAATCAAACTGAAAACTACAGTCAAACTTCAAAAATCTGAACAAAAATGTTTTGACACATTCAAAATCTGTGTTTTGATTTGTTTTCTTTTGACACAGACATTTTAGCAAGACGAGAAGCATTCGCAGCAAGCTCTGAGCCCAAGCCCGGCACCGCCGGCACGACGGGGAGAAGAGGAAAGCGACCCTTTACGGGTTGTACATCTGCAGCCAGACCTCGACAAACAGCTACAGCTGCCAAGTAAATCAGGGCTTCTCCCTCCAGGTTTTTAAATAAGAGCAAACAGTTATTATATGAAATATGCGCACTGTTTTATACGCCTGTGGAAAAGGCGCAGCCGTTATTACCACCGACCTGATGTACAGGTAGGTGTTTTTATACTAACAATCGATAAGGTAGGCAGGCAGCGTGCGCAGGGGGAACGTATCACCAGGGATCTAATTAGTTTTTATTACTGTAATAACTCAACGGGTGGACCTGATGCTATTAAAAATAATGAAAGCTTTATCTCTGCGATAATTATTTTTCCTTTGAAAGCATGTATGGATGCGTGCCCGCACACACCTATGAACTGGAGATAAGAGGATGAGCTGAAGTGATTAACTCTCTGAATATGAAATCTGGATTTATTTTATAATTTCACTTTTAAGCCAAGAACTTAACAGCATTTGGTGAGCGTGTGTGGAGCAGGGAAGGGACCTCTCCACCATTCGCCCTGTTAAATTCCCCGGGGCTCCATCTTTCCCGCGGCCTGCCCGTCAGCACAGAGCAGGGGTAGCCCCGCAGGAAGGCACGCCGCGCGCCCCGAGGCTGGGGTGATGGCCGCGGGGGCATTTGATGACCGGTGGCCGTGGAGGCCCTGTCCCCGCTCCTGCCGTGGGACAGCGCGAGCCGGCGCGGGGCGTGGGGCGTCTCGGCCCCTCCGCGGCTCTGCCTGCCCTGCCCGTGGCCGCGGGTGGATCGTGTCGTGCCTCTTTCCCCTCCTGCCCTTTTCCTGCTGTTTTTCCCCAGCGAGCCTCTCCGTGCCGAGGGCAGGGACCATCTCCTCTCCCGTGCCCAGCACCGTGCAGCCACGCTCTCGGCTGGGACCGCTGGGATGAACCTGATAAGAAACCATAATCGCTACCGAGTCCTTTGGCAGATATAAAAGCAGAAAGCGTTTGTCCTAATTACATTGCTGTGAAAGAGATGGGTTCAGGCATTTCTGGGATGCTCAGGGAACGTAACAAGCATTAACGCGCACGGCGGCGAGGAAATTACCGAGCGATGGAAGCAGACGGAGCACTAATGCATTC
Organism: Platalea leucorodia; assembly: GCF_965183815.1. Classification (NCBI taxonomy): domain Eukaryota; kingdom Metazoa; phylum Chordata; class Aves; order Pelecaniformes; family Threskiornithidae; genus Platalea; species Platalea leucorodia. The sequence goes on along the minus strand of NC_138840.1, from coordinate 7,555,320 downwards.
AGCTGCCTCTTTAACCCAGCTAACAAGCGGCAGCTCTGACATTCGTTGTGACAGCACCTGCCTGTCGCTGGGTTGGGGACCGCGGCGGCGGTGACAGTCCCACCTCCGTCATCCACTTCGCTGAGGGGCTCGGAGCCCTGGCGGCGAGGTGCGGGCCAGGGGAGGTCCCCGGGACAGGACGGGGTCTGTCCCCTCCGGGAGCAGAGGGAGCAGCTCCTGCCTGGGTCGGAGCAGCCCCAGGGCTGCCATTTCCCTGCTCCCTCCCCCTGGTCCCTCTGGTTTCTTCCCTCTCCCCGCAGCAGGAACAGACACAGCCAAAAGAAACCTTTGCTCAGCTCCGAGCTGCCCGCCGCGCCCCGGAGCCGCAGGGCCCGTGTGAGGCACGTGGGGCTGCCGCTCCAGCGGTGAGAAATCACCGGTGCGAAAGGCCCATCGGTGCCATCAATAACCACCGACACCTCCTGATTGGAATATGGATGGGGTCATCAAAAGCAGCACGGCCGCCCCTGGAAACCCGTCTTGGCTGGGCTGACCTTACAAACCTCTTCAGCCCTGGGCACAATGGCCAGCAGAGAGACCCCGCAAGGCTGGGTCACCTCTGGGGACCTGATGTCATTTATCTGGCAACGCTCTGGGCAAGAGGAGAGAAGGGAGAAGGCCGAAGTATTAATTTTCAGCTCCCCTGACCCCCACTGGGCTCCGGTACCCATCACTGCAGTTATTAATGAAAGATTATTGCGGGCAGGTTGCATGACTTAGGGGACAGCAACACGATGCAGCCACTCGCGCTGCTGCTGCAAAGCCAGCTCAGGTCACTATTTACAAGAAAAAAAAAGAAATAAAGGAAAAAAAAGAATTAATCAGCATCACGCTGTAGCACGTGGCGGGGAGCGCGGGAACCTGGGCTGGCTCCCAGGAGGGAAAAAAACATAGCTCTGCTCTTGATCATGGTTTGCATTCACATGCAGAACATATGACTAAATTCAACACCCCTTCTCTTAAAGGCAGCTGGGTTTTCCTATTACACTTTATTTGCAAGTTCCCTGGGAATTTATGCCTTTCAATAGCTTTAGGTACCAGCTCCGTAGCAAAAGTCAGCTCTGGATGTTAATTTTCTCCCCCAAGACACTTCTCCGGTGGACTTGGCTGCAGCACCTCGGTGCCAGTTAAGCAGTGAGACGTCTCCACGCGCCCTCAGCCCCACTCCAAGCACACGAGTCGGCAGCCTGGAGCCGGCCGCTCGCCCGCCCTGCGCACCTCTCCCCCAGGAACGGGGGGAGCAGAGGAGGAGGAACCTCTCGGATGCTCCAGCACAGCCGCTGCTTTAGGGCAGGGGCTCAGTCTGGCTCTGGCAGGATGGAAGGACAGCAGCTGTGTGCCCTTATCATGTAAAAATCCCTTTAAATCTAAAAGTTTCTGCAAACCGCAGCTTCTCACCCTTCAAGCGGCGAACACCCCAGAGCCTCTCGTCCCCGCGGGCTGTGCCCCACGGCCTCGCTCAGCATCTTCTAAGGGGAGCCAGAGACAGGATTTGGCCTAAAATATAAAGTTGTATAACCTAATTGTGCACATTAAATTGTGATCGCTTAATACGGTGGTGATTCTCATCTAATTTAGATGAAGTCAAGGGTAAAATTCTCGTTAAATTACCTGAGTAGAAGTAGGTGCTCTCATTTGCAAGAAACTTCTATTTCTTTATTTCATTTTGCACATTAGCACACCTATTGCCTTATCTTTACACTGCAAATGAGAGCAGCCATTCCTCAATTCTTTTTGTTAATTTTTAATAGAAGCCTATAGAAACCTGCTGTGAGGAAGCAGGCAACATGTGGGTGGTTGGCGTTGCCTGATTTATTACGTTATGCCCTGCCCAGCTTCAGATCCTCTCTATATCATGGTGCGATCCATAAATCTGCTAGCAGTTGTGGTTATTTGGTGCGTCAAGCTTCTGCTCTTGCTTTTCTTGCAAGCTTTGAGGAGCTAGCATGCACGCGGCGGTGTTGTTCTTCCATTCCTCCTCCTCGGCATTGCTGCAGGAGTTAGTTATTGCGCTCGGCTCAGGGTAATTGCCAGAAAATGAAGTTCTATCTGTTTTTGCCAAAAGGAAGAAAGAATAAGGGATTTAGCAGAAAGCCCTGGTGCTGCACGGTGCGATAGCTGACTCCTCCAAAAGTCCTGATCAGATAGCTGTCCGGATAAAATAAAGTCTGCTCTCCTCCTAATGAAGCCTCTGTGTATTCCTAGTTAGAGCAGTCGCTCATTCACAACTTGATTTAGAAGAGACCCAAAGCTATTCTGGATTTCAGGCAATGATGAATTTCCAGCTCGCTCCTACACACAGCCCGGGTTAGCTAATGGGCTTCAAGAGACGGAGCTTTGTTACGAGCTCCTTCACGCTCGGCAGCTGGCAACGCCGCCTCCAGAGGCAGGGCTGTGTGCGGGGCCAGATCCTGCTCTCCTGTCCCCTACCCAGACCAGCCAGGGCTGCCTGTTAAACACTGCCCTTCACCCCAGCAGAAACCATTTCCCTCTCATCTCCTCTTGGAAAAGAAAGACGTACCCACGGCAGAAGCACTCCCAAAGATGCTCAGGCTCTTTCCGTGGCTTTGCACAAGATCCTGGATATCTCCATCCTTCAGCATCCCTGCCCATAAACCCCAGCAACTCTGCTGCTAACCCAGCTCCCCATAAATCACTCCGCAACCCTAAGGAGGAGCAGGGCTGCAGAACATAAGCGTTCAGGTGCTGCTCACCCCATCCCCGACGCAGTAAATGCCTCCCTGCGCTGAGGGGCCTGACCCATGGCTGTGGGGTGCTGGGGATCGGGAGCCCGGGGCTTTGCTCCCTCCAGCTCAAACAAGGCAGCTCCCAAGGGAGCAGCAACGCGGGAGGAGGCTGGAGGTGCAAGTACAATACTTAGTCTCCTGCTGATGTGTATCTTCCCTCTGGGTAATGTTTTTCTGACAAAAAAAGCAGAGTCTCAGATGTATGTATTTCTGTTCAGAGAGCTCAGGAGGGGGTAGATCTGTTTTGCATGAAGCTTTTCCTTCTTGCAAGTGTAGGGTTGGAATTTTTATTCTTGAGCACTAAGAATAAGTTAACAGAAAAAAGCAACAAAGAAGCAAATAAATTGCAGAAGCCCTTTCCTATGGCACGGTGGGACTGGAGGGACGGAGGGTGGACGCAGTGGGTCACGAACTGGATGCCAAGGTAAGGGCTGGGGGAAACTCGGTCCTCTGCAGTCACTCTTGGGCACGGCCTCGCCCAGGCACACGGTGCCCGACGAGGAGCTGTAGGTTATTTGTCAGCAGTCCTCCCCCAGCTCCCCAGCACTCAGCCTGGCCTCTCCGTTTCAGCCCAAAGTGCCCCAAAGAAGGGCCGTCTCTTAAAGGTTTGCCCCTGCTTCTGGGCCGGGTCCCACCGAGGGCACTGTTCTCAGCAACCCCCTTGCAGCTGCTTTTCCACCTCACTCCTGCAGTGGCATAATGGCTTTCCTCTGCTAAAAACAAATTAGATTTTCTTGTCAAGAGCTAAATTGCAGGACTCTTTCACCAGTAGATCAAAGGGCTTGTATTATTCCCTATTTTGAAGTGCTCTGTACAGCTGGATGACAGCAGAAGGAATTCACTGCTCCCTGCATAGCGCCTATTCACCCCCCCCAAGGGGTTTTTATGCTGATGCCTCTGATCAGAAATGAACTTCTCCCAGGGAGGCTATTGAAAAGACACTAAGATGCTATTAGAACATCACCTTCCCTGTCCTTTAATTTGCAGAGAGAACTAACAGAGGGGAAAATCAGCGGGTGCAGTGGAAAAGACCCCAAAGTTAGCTGCCAGTGGCTGCAAACACAAGAGGATGCTGCAGGAAGGCTCCCGGTATTAAGCCCAAGCCCCCGAAACGTGCTACCGCTTGGCAGTTTTCAGATTATTTACGGCCTTTTATGCAGAACAAACCTGCCTGCCTCCACAGGTTTCCCCATCAGCTGGCTGGCAAACAAGCTGACATGAAAAGCTTTATGAATAACACATGGAAACAGAAAATAAGATAGATAATACAAGGTAGAAAGGAAGAGAGAGCCACCATTTAAATAATTCTGCTGTATTGCCACCTGTCATAAATTATTGAGAACGGCAAGCAGGCCAGGGTGAAGCTGGGGCACAGCTCGGGGGATGGCGTGCGCAGTGGTGTGATCCGCAGCCTCAGATCCGCCCGGGATGGCTCTGGCAATTTGCCTCGGCGGGTTTGAATTAGCCTTTGGGTCTAGTCTTAGGCAAAGGCTTCTACTTGTGGAGGCGGGAGGTCTGCTCTGCGGTGCGGGAGGAAAATGAAAGGGCAGCATCTCCCACGTCTCCAGCCCTTCCAGCACCTCTCCAGCATCTCCAGCCGTTCCAAGCACCCTCTTGCACGTGCTTCTCCCGCCTCGTGCTGTGACTCGGAGCACATCTGGGAGCCGCACAGAGCCAAACCTCTCCCTTCTCTTTCCAGCACCCTCTTTCTTTGTCTTTTTTTATCCACAGCCTCCCAAAAAACCCCTGGCATCCCTTCATCACTAAAGCCAGGGAAATAACCAGCCTACCAGGAGCGAATTCCCCAAAGCCAGATATTGAACAAAGCCTCCCTGGGAACAGCCCCTTAGGTAAGGTTTCGCTGTATTAAAAGGGATTTGAGGAAGGGAGCAGCGTAAATCTGGTGTGAAATGAGCAGTGGGGGGGTTTGCCACTGCCCCCTCCCCGATGAAAGCAGAGCTGTACGTCCCGGGCCTTGGCTGCTCAGTGACAGCGAGTGCAGCTCAGAGCAGGAGCATCCTCGTACTCCTGTCACCGCCGCAGAGCCGGGCTGGCAGCGGGGTACCGCACGCCACCGCCAGGCAGCCCTTTAACGACCCCAGACACGCTTTGTAGGATGACATAGAAAAATATCCCCTCCAGCTTGTTCTCCCCTGCCCTAATTTTCCCCTTCTGAGTGGGAATATGACACTATTTTTCTCTCCCTGGTTTGAAGCCATCCGCCGTGCTGGATTTGGAAAGGTAAGGCGTGTTTTTCTGCCATCGTGTGCTGTATTTGTCACCCCGCTGCTCAGCAGACCCACAGCAGAACTCGGAGCAGTATTTTGCTTTGAAACATTATTCTGCAGGGAGAGAGGCAGAGTTTCAGCATGGAGAAAACCTGTGAGGTCCTCCCGCAAACAGTTTTTCTTGAACGCCCATGATGGAGTCAGTGGGCAGACAAGGCTCCGCGTGCATTTAAGGTCAGGAGCCCAGCACCCTTTGGAAATGCGTCTCCCCAGCCTCCTGTTGCACAACAGGTTGCTTCATCTATCGGTCTTGCCTGCCTTAAGGAATCCAGGGAAGCATGGGGAGAAGTTACCCACGTGGTTAAACACTGACGTATGCAGAAAGAAGCAGCTATAGGGGAGTTAAACGCTCCCTGTGACGAGGGCGTACCACCACCTAGCCAAGAGCACCCGGCAGCGACGTCCCCGCAGTCACACGTGCTGTTAAAACCCACGAAGGACACAGGTCGGCCGCGCAGTTAAGAGGGGGTTTGCAGTCGTTCCTCACGCCTCACAGCCCAGGGCTGATCTTGGCCAGCATCCCCCAAAAATCTTGAAGCTAAGAGGGAAAACTGAGGCAGCGGGCGGCTCGTTATCCAGCGGCAGAGCAGGGCTGAGCTGCCTGGTCCCCAAGTCCCCGTGCTCTAACCAACGTGTAACGCCAACCCGTTTGTCCAAAACATCCTCATGACCAAAGCAGAGAGAGTTATTATGCCTATTACGAAAAAAAGCATCATTTAATTTTGTAAGCGATAATGTGATAGCTATAAATGTTGTCTTTCAGCAGAAACTGCTACAGAATACAGTTATGGGCTGGCTACCGCCAACCGCGCCTGCGCTGCAATTTGTTAACATTGTTGATTCCCCCCCCCCAAGCATATGTTGCAATTTGATTACATCCAAGTAAATCTGTTTGTCAAACATTAATAGCCTTCTTCCATTCTATTACTCTTTTTCTACCGGCACAGCTATCGCATATAAATATTTCAAATCATCTCACTCAATAAAGCCAGTCCAAGGGCATCACGACCTGATGATTTCAGATTGTTATTGACGTATTTATTGGAGGCCGCTGTGTTGGCAGGCTGCTAGCTGGTGCATGAATAAGGATGCAGTTAGCAAGCAAAGGGAGGGAAGCCAAGCACAACAGCCCAGAGAAAAAGGGTGTCGTGCTCTGTTGGTCCAGCACTTGTAATCGGTGATATACTCCTCTGGTTGTACTAATGACGTGAATATGAAAAAATCCCGTCCTATGGAATAACATCCTCTCCCCATCAGCAATTAATGTCCCGGAGCCTCTTGGACTAGCCTGAGAGAGAGGCTGGGTGTTTTTAAGGGGAGATTGAGTCAGATCGGGGATGTAACCAAGCGTTGCCTTCCATCGCCATGCAGGATGCCCTGCTACGTGCTGGGGATGGGCCTGGGTGGGATCCCTCTGTCCGGGGGGTCAGCCCCTCTCAAGGCCAGCCAAAATAACATAATTATTTTCTGATGCCTAATTTTGACTCCCAAGTGCTGAAGCTTCCCCTATCGATGTCTGGAATCTCAGCTGCAATATTTCCCTTGCCAATTTTTTCATTCTTAATACCAGGGTATAATTGGTACTAATTAATATGAAATGCAATAAAGCAAGAATTCCAGTAGTCTCCCTGCTGCTTTATCTCCTCAGCTAAGATTCATTGCTGGCTATGGCTGCTTAATCTGCCCTGACCAAGACCATAGAGACAGAACCGGCTCCTGCTCGTTGGCTTGCTTGGATGGTGTTGGATGTCCCACGGACGGACACACGAGACCTGCAAGGGAAAACGCCTGCGCACACACCAGGGAGCTGGAGAGGTACCTGGCTGCTGCGGCGAAGACGGTCACTGGTCCCAGAGCGATGTGTCCTGAAAGCTGGATGGAGCAGGAGCTGTGCTGAGATGGTGCCACCCTTCGTGCCTTTGGGTGGAAAACAACTCATCTTAAGACACTTACTCCTCTGCCTGGGCAAGCAGGACTGGATTTACCCCCGTGGCTACGGCAGCGCTGGCGTGGGTTGCCGGCCTTGTCCCCGGCCAGGTGACAACCCCATCTGAGGCCATGGCAGTAGAGCCAGGTCCCTCCCGGGAACAGCACCCAGGCTGCTGGCGACCGCCGCTTGCTCCACGGAGATACGCATCTGTGGTACCAAAGAGATTGTGACCGAGCACAAATTCCTTCTTCAAGCTTCAGGCTGGTCCGTAAGCACCCAGGCTTCATCTCTGCCTTTCCTGGTTACCGGTGCTGATGTACCAAACTGCCCAGGGAGCCGGGCTGGGGCTGGGTACCCCTGCGGGCGTGGGTGAGGACTTGTTCTTTCTATCCGGATAACAAAAGGGTTATGAAATAATGAAAAGGTTAATGAAATAATCAAGTAAAATATGGCCCCTGTCTGGCAGAGGACAGGAGCTGACACGCAGGGTCACGGCTGCTCTGGAGGCCTGAGCCCCGGCTCCAGCCACAAGCTGCTTTGGATGGAGGCAAAAAAAATAAAATCCCTGCAAGAGTCAGTTACAGGCTGCAGCTCGGGGACAGGGAGGAACGTCTTCCAGACTGGACAGGCCTAGAAGGGACGGGATTCTCTAAAGCGCAATGTTTCCCGCTTCTCTAGAGAGGCGGTAAAAAGAGGGAAGCCCTAAATTGTCCTCCAGCTCATTGCAAACGGTAAGAAAGAGGCTGTGAGGTAGTTCTTACATCCTCTCCATTTTCCCAAGAACAGAAATCACGCATTTCATTTCTTCCCCCTTGCCTCACCTTAGGAGCTGGCAGCAATCGCAGCCGCGCTCGCGGACGGAGGGGAACCGCTCGCAACGTCCGGCTGCAGCCACAGGGCATCGCACGAGTTCAGAGGAACTTGTGGCTGGAAACAAATTTTACCATGTGTGAAGGCCGTTGCTCACTGTTTAGACGTGTCTGTAGGCTCGCTCTGGGATGAAAGCCACCATATCCATCCATTCCTGAGAAGTGGCCCCAGAGCCGGGCCAGGAGCCAGGACCTGGCACTCTGCTCCTGCAGCCGTCAGCTCCGTCTGGAGGCTGGGCTGCGGATCAAAGATCTGCGCGTGCCTGAAGGTCCATCTGTGGATCAAAGCCACCTTTTGCTTCTCCAGGGCCATCGCCTGGAGACCCGTGCTGGGAGCAGACATCTGCCCAGCTCTGCCAGGAGGGACCTGCATCGGCGCCTGGGAATAAGAGAAATCTCTGGCCGCTCGTCCCCCGGCGCCACTCGCTTGTTTTCCCGTTGTCTTTGATCAGATCTACCGCTGTCACGTCATTTGTTTCAGCCACATCTCCAGGATGTTCCTGTTTTCTACTCCAGCTTCCAGCAGCCGAACCTGGGGAGATGCTTGGAGAAGGGCTCTCCGCTGCCTGCCCAGAGGGCGGAGGCTGGAAGTCCAGGCTGTACCTGGTAGCCCCCAAAACCCACTTCAGTAGTCCACAGCTACCCCCATCCTTCCTGCCAAGAGCCATCCAGTTTGGGTCTGAACGTGAAGAAATCTGCCCACGCCGCAAACTGCATTTAAAGCGCTGCACTTCCCAGTACCCCAGACCGGGCTTCTCGTGCTTCATTAATTCACGCAGACTTTTTAACTTCTTTTCTTCCCCTTCCAAAAGCTGCTGGAGCTTATCGAGAGATGAAAAATTGAAGGACATGCATAATTAATGGCCTGGCTTTATTTAAATAATTTAATTTTGCCATCACATCTGCATTCTTCAGGTATGGCTTTAATTCTTTAATTACAGAAGAGCATGCCACAGCGCTTTGCCTGATTAACAGTTGAAAATTAAGGCTAGATTGGAGTGGGGGAGAAGGATGTGTCAATACAGAAATAAGAATATAAAGTAGCTTGATAAAGAGGGAAAAGTAAAGGGTGTCTTCAGTTCAGCAAATCTACCTACTTTAATAGTCCTGTATCCCAGGGCATTTCCAGGAGGATTTCCTGCCCCTCAGGACAGCTTGGGAATGAAGACTAGAGGGGTCTCGAGGTCTAGAGGGGCTGGAGCACAAGGCTGGGGGGGAGCGGCTGGGGGAGCTGGGGGGGCTCAGCCTGGGGAAGAGGAGGCTGAGGGGAGCCCTCATCGCTCTCTGCAACGGCCTGAAAGGAGGCTGGAGCCGGGGGGGTCGGTCTCTGCTCCCCAGGAACAAGCGATGGGACGAGAGGGAACGGCCTCAAGCTGCGCCAGGGCAGGGTTGGGTTGGGTATTGGGAAAAACTTCTTCCCCAAAGGGCTGCCAGGCCCTGGCCCAGGCTGCCCAGGGCAGGGGCTGAGTCCCCGTCCCTGGGGGGATTTAAAGAACGGATAGACGTGGTGCTCGAAGACATGGTATAGATGGACTTGGCAGTGATAGGTTGACGGTTGGACTCGAAGATCTTAAGGGTCTTTTCCAACCTTGACAATTCTATGACTCTCTGATTCTAAGACGGGCCCTTTGTAGGCTGAATTCCCCCCGCAGCCTGGGCAAGCGGAGCGCGATGCCCACCCTCTCCTCTCCCCGGTACCGGGGGCAGACGCCCGATGGGTCTGGGCAAACCCTGAGGCAGCCCAAAAAGAAAGGCTGCCTTTGTACAAAGTTTTGCAGAGATCTTGCTATTAATGGTGAATTTAGGGAGCAGAACTGAGGCTCTGGGATCAATAGAAGCTGAATTCTCTCATCATAAGCTGCTATTTTCAACTTCTAGAAAGGAAGAAGAAAAAATCCCCTGGTCAGTTCAGGCAAGTGCATTTGCCAGCAATCATCCAAGGACCAATATTGATGCCAGCTGCAAAAGATAGCTCTTCCCTTGGCTCTGTTCCCAGCCCAGCATTGAGCAGAGGTACATCAAACTGGGATGGCAGCAGAGAAGAAATAAGAAGGAAAAAAAAATAAAGGAAAAAAAAAAAGCATCTGAAAGGACCAAGCATTGGAGCTTCAGTTTTCTGCACGGCACGAGAACGGCCAATGCGCGCTGCTGCTGCCCCATCCTGGCTCCCCGCACCCGGGCAGCTACAGCGGGCCCGCTTCTGCGATTCCTCCTGCTCAGGGGTTTTCACTGCCCCTGAATCCCACCTTTCCAAGCTTATCTTTGTTTTTCTCTGATGGTTTGGTGGTTTTCTTGTGCTAGTTTATATCCTAAGGAGGATTTTTCAATAATAAAGGGCAGGCTAAAAGGTAAATCTCAGCACAAGGAAAGACTGGCACAGGTTTGAAAAAGAAAAGCAACTGTACCGAGGGTTTCAAGCGCTCTCTTCCAGCAGCTGCCAAACCAGCTGGGGGCTTGGGCAAAGCTTTGGGAACAACCCCGACGTTATTGTCCGTGTTTTCTTTGGGAACAACCCCAAGTTTTCTGTGCCGTCAACAGCCGCTCCCAGCATGGAAGGGAAAGGGTTTGCTCGTGGCTGGGGACCTGGCTAAAGCTGCCCCGGGACCCGTCAGCGAGGGGACCCAGCAGCGAGGGACCCGGCTCGGCCGCGCTGCCCTACGCCTGCCGGCAGCGACCTCCCGCAATTGCTGAACTGCGGCCCCCAAAGGGGAACGGGGAGGCTGGCAGAGGAGGCAGCTTCATCCGTGCCGAGGGGAGCTGCTGCTCTCAAAGGCTGGCTGGCAGAGGCTCCGGTCCCTAGCCAGGGTACGCGCACAGCCCTGGAATATTAAATGTAACGGTAAGATGATAATGATTAATTATCTCACCTGCCTACACGGGGAATAATCTTCTCTTTACTGGAATAACTAAACCAGCTTCTTTTACCCACTAATAGCACTTTACTGTCATACAGCATCTTAAATCCAAGCACTTTACACCTATGGCTAACGAGGGCACGGCGCTGCCGGGGCCGGCTGAAGGATGCCCCCGGGACCACCCTGCCCACCGCCGAAACACCACCTTTTCCCCGGCAGCAGGCGAAGCCAGGCCTGCCCTCAGCCATCATTTTCAACCCCCCCTCCCCACCCGTGGGATTTTCGTGTGCCGAATTCACAGCCAGAAATAAACCCCAGCTTCTTCCCCGCTCCGACAAACCCCTGCACGGCGATGCTGGGTGACAGCTCTGCGTCACTCCCCGGCAGGTAAATGCCTCCTGCACCCCCAGCCCCCGCCGGGCCGGCTGCGGGCGGCTTGTCTATAATTCACAGTGCAAGTACAAATGAAATGCCACTTTTTTTTTTTCTTCTTTTTTTGGTCTTCCAAAGTCTGAAAAATGAATTATGCATTTTCCCCCCAAGCGCTGGACTATAAATTCTCCTTTTAGTGCTTGGAACATTTCTGAGGCGAGGCACCCTGGCTGCTGCACCCCTCCTCCCTCTGAGATGCAAAAATCTCAGCTACATAATACAAAAATACGTCATACTTGGGTTTTATTTAGGTGCAGATTTACTGCGGTTGCTGCTCATCTAACAGCCCCCTGTGACGGATTTTATATCACTCATCTGTTCAGATGAGGATGGGAGGCATCTGTACAATCTCAGCATCTTCCTAGGAGATGAAACCCAGCGCGTTTATCCCAAGGCCCCAGCGTAGCTCGAGGAGACGCAGCACAATCCACCGCAACGCAAGTCCCAGGAACCACTTCTGACTTTGCCACCAGCTCCCTGCATCCCTGTGCCAAGACCCTCACACTCCTCACTTTCCCAGCCTCCCAAAGAACTCTCGTAACTCTTCTAAGGGGCTTTAACTGCCCCCCAAGCCCCCAAACCATGGCTTTGGAGGCTCTTTACGGTCAGTGTTTCCATACCAACCTCTTCCAAGGTTTTCAGATCCCCCAGCCAAGAGCACCTGAAAGCCCCAGTGGAAAACCCTGGGCAGCTACAGAACTTCAGAACGCTATCGAGCACGTTAGAACCATCCTCAGTTTTCCTAGCCTGGCCAGGCCGAGTTGTAAACGAGGGACTCGATGTCCAGGGAAGCTGAATCCCGTAGCTCCCACCATCTCCGAAAGAGTTAAAATGCTCGGCTGAGCTCTGGATCTCGCGGCGGAGCAGCGTTACCGGGTTTTATGCATCTTCGACAGCCAAGGTCACCTCACCGCCCTGCGAGGGAACGCGCAAAGGTGAGAAAAGCTGATTTGCGGCAGCCGTCCCACAGCTCCTGTGTGCTCTCCATCTCTATTGTTACAGCCCCAGCAAACCGAGGATTATTCCCAGTCTCAGAAAGCCCTTTTATTTTAGTATTATTATTATTTTATCACTGTCACCATGCCAGAAAAGCTGATTGTTTCCAACCTTTAGGAGACAAGCCAAAGAGGGCGGCTGAGCAGTTTTCTGCAGGACATCCAGCTGTGATAATGCAATGAGGAAGGCTGAGCTCAGACACTCAGCAATTTTGCCCTCCGCTGGGGTTGTCTTGTTGGAAGCGACGTTTTTGGGAGAACCACCTCACTTGTGAAAGGACGGGGCAGCGGGCAGAGCCTGCGTCTGGATGCTGAAGCTGGCGAGGGGAGAGGGAAATGTCTCGGGAGCCGGACCGCCCGCAGGGAGACCGGCGCCTCACCCGCAGGACCCATCAGCTCGACGAGAACGGGGTGACACCGAGCCCGAAGGCAGCGCTTGTGCCTGCGGTGCCGGCCGATGGCAAGGGCAGTTCAGTCCCAGAGGTAAAAAAACTTGTGTTTCAACCGGGAAACTCGATGTGCCAGGCTAAACGCTCGGCAGCGGGGCAAGCATCAAACCCCATCGCGGTTTCTCTGCACATAATAATTTATGATCCTGGTCTTGACGTGTATTTTCAGGAACAGTCATTTGAATTAGGAAGAAAACGGGCATTAACTCACTCTGGCTATTAGGAAGAACCAGATGGATTTACTGAATATTTTCCAAACGTGGTGCGTCAGGGATGCCCGCAGTGGGGGTAGTTTTGCAGCGATCCAGTGAGGGCATGGAAACAGCACCCAGCGAACGCGCTCCTGTCACAGCAAAGCACGTGTTTCATTGACACAGAGCCGGTAACGAATTCTAGCAGGGAGCCAGACCTGATCCATTTGTCAACTCCTTTCAATAATGAAAGAATTAAAGGAAATTGCAGCCTGCTGCTGGGTATTCTCTTGAAAGAGAAAGGGAGATAGATCAGCTATAAATTATTCCTTGTGAATTATTTCTTAGCTCTACTACTGCCTGGCCTGTGAACAAAGTTTTTGTTAGGCAAAAGCGACTTGCCTGTGGGGGCTGCGGGCAGGGGCTGCGGGCAGGGGCTGCGGGCAGGGGCTGCGGCTGCCCGGGGAAGGCAGGGCTGAAAGGAGGCTCCGCAGAGATTCACCTGCATCTGCTCCGGGAGAAGCATCAGCAGAGGAGCCACTGGGAAGATCAGCTTTGACTCCAGCTCCAGCAAAGTCCCTGCACAGTTGTGCAGGCGCTTCGACGGAGCTGTGAAACCCATCGCTCCTTCTGCCTGGCTCGGCTGCACGCGCGGTCAGAGCCTGACTGCCGGCGGTGCCATCTCCCGCGTCCTGCGGCGAGACCCGACCGCAGGGACCAACCCTGCCGCACCCGCGCCCTTCAGCCAGCTCCTCAAATGCTCCGGCGCTTCCCAGCAGCAAACACCCAAACAGCGCATTCGGTCTGGGCAAGGATTTCTGCTTTTTAAAATTTTTTTCAGGAATAGGTTCAAATTTCTCATTTGTGGGACATAAAGAGCACGAGCAAGCCTGGAGAGAGCGACGTACAAAGTGGGATCCTTATAACGGAATTTAAAAATTGATGAGGGAAACTGGAACAATCTAAAGTTAATGTTACCTGAGTAATTAGGCAAAATCAGGGCTGCAGTTTATCTCACGTGTAAGTGGTCATTAGACAGATTCGACCCACAAAACCGTTTCATCTCTCCATGTCTTATACGGACTAATCGAGCCCAGAGCCGGAGCAGGGTATGGGCCCAGGGCAAGGGCTCCGCACAGGGATAGATTTCAGCTCCAGGGTCCAATTGAATTCCCATTAAAATCAATCGAAAGCTTTCCCTGGACTCCTTAGCAGCACGAACGAATTTCTCTCAGCTGGCCGTGGGAGGCAGCGAGCTGCCCCGTGGGGCAGAGCAGGGTGGATGGGGGCGGCTGCTGCTCAGCCACGGGCACAGCGATGCCCATGGGCTACTCGTTGCCGGCTTAAGCTGGTGCTGGGAAACCCCACCAGAGCCCCCACCTTTTGGATCCCTGAACTGCCCAGCTCATTAACGTAAGCTCAGGGGTTTCCCTTTCTCTCTCAAGCAGCTGGACACAACATTTTTTCCCCTCTGTCCAAGTAGCTGCAGGTCTCCCTGGACAAGCTCGCTTGGAAAAAATTCTTCAAGAGCTTTAGCACCAAATTGTTTGACCCCAGACCTACGCATGTCGTGAAACCACAAGTCAGCGGAGATGGGACATACTGGTCCAGATTGTGACAGTCCGGTCTTGTGGATGGTAACCAGGACGGAGGCAAAGGTGAGGACAGAGCACACGGAGCGAGAGGCAGAGCCACAGCCTCGGCCAGCGAGAGCCGCTGCTCCAGCCGCCCCTACACGGGATGGCCACGCGTGGCCTCGGTGCCATTCCCCAGCCAGCCTCAGCCCTGACACCTGGCACGCGGAGCCCATCGCCAGCCCTCCTCCAAGCCTCCGGTGCCCGCTGATTTACCCCTGCAGTTAATTCTTCCAGCATTTCATTACTCACCTCACTTGGCATCTTCCTTTCTCCACTGACAAATGCATTTCCAGGTGCTCTGTCGAGTGCCGTGGAGTGAAACCCGTGCGGCCGCCACACGGCTGTAATCCCCTCAGCCGGCGGCGCTGCCGGGGCGGCTGCCTCCGTCCTGCCGGCACCTCGGCCGTGGGGCGAGGAGGGCGAGCCTGCCCTGCCCGGCTACCTGCCCTGCCCGGCTACCTGCCCTGGCGCTCACGCAGCGGGATGCTGGTGGGGACGCAGGCATGCAACGGCACATCTACGGACCCCCAGAGCCAGCAGCATCTATCAACAACATAAATAAATACCACCGCAACCTCCTTGTGCGGAGCAAGGCTGGAGGCAGAACAAGACAAGGGGCAGGGTGGCTCCTTTATCTAATTGAAACAATTAGTATAATATTTTCTTTCTTCGGGCTAAGTTCTGCCAAAAAGCAAAGGGAGCCGGAGCTGTGGGTGGATTGTAGGTATGGCACACCCCGAAGAGTTAATCACTCATTTACAAAACGCTGGTATAAATTGCTGTTAATTAGCTCCGTAAATGCTTATTGTGCTGGCTAAATTAGTACCTGCTGGAAGGGGTTAGATATGCCAACGTGGTTTAAATGTTATTTATTTCTCAGGGGACTGTCTGCAGAGGGTTTGGGAGCCCTGAGAGATGGGAGGGCTTCACAGCCCTCTCCCGCTGGGACGCTTGCTTTTCCACGCACCTTCGTTTTCTGCCGTTTCCTTCGCGACTCGCTGATGTAGGACGAGCGGCTGGAGAGGGCCGTGGGGTTACGTACGACAGCGCTGGGCATCAAGGCAGTGACGGGAGACCTGCCACACGTTCACACCACGCCCAGTGCTACGGGACCCAGGGCCGAGCAGCCCCACGGTCCTTGTTTGCACGCTGAGGACGCCGGCAAGAACCCAAGAGGACGTACCTTAAGAAGAACACTAAATCCCTTTGCAGAAGACTCCAGCGCCAAAACCCAGCGGCAATACAATCCTTGGAAACTGCAGAATTATCACCTCTAACAGCAGCACTGAACACCCAAAAGCCATGAGCTGAGGCTGCAGCCAGGGCCAGACGGCCCATCCCCGAGGGACCCGAACAAGGAGGGCACCCTTGTGAGCCAGAAAGGACCAACAATAACCTACTGGCAAAGCTCTGCGGAGCTCCGAGAGGTTGTGCCCATCTTTCCTCCATCAGTGTCCTCTTAAATCCAACAGGAATACGACTGCTGCCCCAAAATTCAAAGCAAAACACGTCTCAGGCTCATCATGCCATGAGTCGGTTGTACCAAACTGCAGCACAGCCCGACACGCGGCACAGTCTGCTGAAACCTCCCGAAAAACCTCAGCTCCGTCCTACCGCCTTCCCTGCCGACCTTATTGCAAGCAAACCGGCTGAGGCCAGACAAGAAGAGAACAAGACAAACAGATAAAGTGTCTGTGATCTGGAAGAGACAAATAAAAGGCAACGTGAAAGCCACAGAGAAAGCATCAAACTCGCATCAGTGAAGCCAGCGTGGGCAGAGCAGAAGCAGCAGCAGGACATCAAAGACCATGTAACACCCTTTTTTTTAAGACAAATTTTGTCAATCAGTGTCGAGGTGCAAGCTAATTGCAGTCAGTCATCGGCAAGGGGGAGAGAGAGGAGGTGTTCAGCAGAGAAAGCAACCTAATTAAAGCAAAGTGGGGCATCCTGGAGCAGAAACGCTAGAGCACAGGGCTTGGAGGGAGCGCGAGAAGATGGGGGCGCGGGGGCTCTGCGGACCCCGTTATCCCACCTCCCACCGCACAGAGCTCCGCTCGCAGCCTCGCTCCGTGCCGGGCATGGTTTTTCTGCCTCCCTTGACAGAGCTAACTAGGCCTGATAAAAACCTGCTGGAAAAGCAAAAATAATCAATTCTGCATTTAGAGGGGAATTGGCTCAGGGCTCTGGGAGGGGGCAGCGACGAGTCATTATTTCCCGGACCACGTGGACTTGGGCTTGAGCGAGGAGGCTGCTACTGGCCCTGCCCCGGCAGCTGGGGAGGAACCACGGCCCGCACGGATGAGGCGGAGAAGTGGGAACGTCTCACGTGGGAACTGCAATAACTCAACGAGCAGCTCTTTATCACGGTCCCAAGGACTGATGGACTGCACCACTTTGGCAGGGGCACGGAGCTCGCTCTTCCAGGCTGATTGCCGCACCAATTAAATGACTAATTTGTTGTCTGGCTGTGCCTTTCTCTAGGGCTTGGAGAGATTAAGTTCTGCCCTGTTGCAGATGTCTGATTTTTACAGCCTTGGCTTTTAAGCTCCAAAACATCTCATTTGGAGTCGCAGCCAGAGGAGGGGAGGAGGGACTGGAGCAGGGAGGGGAGAGGGGACTGGTCGCTCTAAGCAGCATCATTCCCACCTTCCTGACCGCAGGCACGGAGGGAGCACCGGGCCACCGAGAGCTCCCACGACCCCACCCGGCGTGCCTGTTCCGGGCCTTGAGCTGCGTGGGGATGCCCGTGGGATGCTTTAGGCTCCCTTCTGACTATCACCAGGTGCTTCCTATTCGGGCTGCAGCGAGGTGAAGTCTACCCTGCTCGGTAGAAGGTGTTATACTTGAGCCAACGTTGCAGTAGGAAAACCACCGGTGCGGGAACCCCTACGGTAAAGCGTAATCCAGGTCAGAGCAAAACCATGGTGACAAACTCCACCGAGGAAACCAGAAATGAAAACGCACCTAGTTATCACTGAAAAATTCAGTGACGCCAGCAGTTGGTCTCACTTTGGGCAGTTGTGTTTTTTTGTTTTTAGTAGCGATGTTGAGAAATAAATCACAATTTCAAGGGGTTTGCTTGTTTCTTTGAGGATCTTGTTTAAGTACCTGTTTTCAAAGGGGCTCTGCTGATCTGCCGTGACAGAGGATCCGTGAGCTCCCTGGCAGACCAAGCACCGATTCCTTGCTGGAGGGGTGGGACCACAGCTGGAATAACATCACATCCCATCAGCGCAGAGCAAGCCAGAGGAGAGGAGGCACCGAAAGGGATGGCAGACAGATGTCGGCTTGCTTTAGCTCCCTGCGGATGAGCCCGTTGCCAGCCACGCAGCGCGGACCGCATCCGGATCGGGGCTGGCTTCCCAGGGCACCGCGTGGCACGGGCTCCCTGGGGCGGGAGGGAAAAGCCTGGCGATGGGGAAAGGGGTTGGGTCTTGCCTGAGTCCTCCTCCATTTACTGCTGCTGTGCCTCCACGGGGGCTGGGACGTGCTTCCGAGCGGCTGGGGCACGAGGCCGAACGCGAGCGTCAGGAGCCACCGGCCCGGGGCGCAGGCTTGTCCCCGCCGTCCTCGTGCACACTCGTGCGTGCGTGTGTGTGCTGCGTGCAGGTCGGCGTCCGGAGGGTCCTAGAAGAAACCTTTGGCAGCTGATGAAAAAGGCACCAGAAAAATGTAAGAAAAGCAATGCAAAAATTTATATTTTATTTTAATTCAAAAATTTAAAATAGCTTTCAAATTCAGTAAAGTATGCCTGGACACAATGAAAAGCCTCATATACAGAGACAGATAAATTAAATTGTATATACTGCAGACAAGCCAAGTGTATGTATAGATTACATATTTACACTTTTATGTAAACCATATTTATACATTTTATTACATTTACAAAAAAAAGCTGATCTTCCACTACTGTTTACTACAATAATGAAAAAACATTTACATTGTGTTTTTTAACTGTACAAACTTTTAATTCATAAAAATATATCTCTGTACAAAAGAGGGATTTTTTTCATTTTTTTTCTTTTTTCTTTCCTTTTTTTTCTTTTTTTTTTTTAACTTTTTTTTTTTTTTTTTTTTTTTTAAACATAATGCAAGTCCTCTGGGCACAAGAATGGAGAATGTCATGTATCGGGTCCCAGCCAGCTTGCAAAAAAATGGGACAACACCCCCTCCACTTTCTTTGTTGCTTGGGCAACAGCAGAAAATGGCGCTTAATGGGTGGAAAGCAGCAAGTCTTGTGTAAGCTGAGCCTCCCTTCTCCCTGCCTTGCTGTTAAAATATCCCGGGTTCCTTTTACACACCTTGACACAAGCTTCTCCTGGCTATTCTGTTGATTGAGTGGGATTCAGAAGGGTCTGAAAAGCAGACGCGGGCTCTGCTGTTGCTGCCTGTGTCTGCGCGCACATCCCTGCGCTCGGCTCGGACCAGCCTGCTCGGTGCCTGCCCGGGGCTCGGCACCGGTCGCAGCTGGGGGAGGTTTTTCTCGAGCTCAGTGATGGGAGGCTGGAAAGATTCAAGCTCTGCTGTTGTGGGATACTGTGAGGTGTTTGAGTTTTGGGTACCGAAAGAGGAGCCAGGATACTGCAACCGTTGGCAGCGGAGCACCAGGGACTGCAAAATGGCGCTGCCTTTGGGATCTGCTACGCAAGGGGGCCTGGTCCCTTGGCTGCGTTATGGAGGCTGGACAAAGGCCAGAACGGGCTGTGGGTTTGGCCAAGGGCACGAATCACAGAATAATTTAGGCTGGAAGGGACCCTTGGGACCAAATATGGGCCAGGAGAGCAAACCTGAAGGTAGGAACCAGCTGTCTGCATGCAGACACCAGCAAAGGAACCAGGGGAATTTCCCGGTCTCATTACACCAGCGTAAAGGGAGGCAGCTCCCTGCCTTCACCACGGCTGCTCAGCTGATGAACCAGAGGGGAGACGTGCCTTGGCCCCAGACCTGAGTGCCACCGCAGCCCACTCGGGGTCCCCTCTTCTCACTTACCCTTCAGCTTGCTCTGGGGTCCGTGTCCCGCAAGCTGGAGGTGCCCAGAGAGGGGCAGGCACCGCTGCCAGCCCGGCCCGGCTACCCCAGGGAATTTAGTCCCACAACAAGCTGCCAAGTGAAACCATCTCCGCCTGCCCGTGTATTTGGCATGAGCTGGGAGCGTGGCTTGCTGCAGGACACGCTCTCCAACGGTCCGGCACTGGCCCTGAGCTACCTGCGTGCCCACCTCCGCGCGGGCAGCATCTCGCTGACTTCTGTCCCTGTTGGATCGGGGCTCTGGCTCACGCAGGCGCTTGCACCCTCCTCTCAGGAATAAATCAGAGCACCTTTGCATGCTTTGGGGAGCAGAGATGGCATTTTTTGGCAGGCTGGCTGTTCAGCAATTAGGCTGTAGAATGCTGCTTAGTCTAAGAGCGCTGAGTAAGAGACAGAAGTAAAAAAAAAAATATATATACACACACGCGCGCGCACACACTAAAAGAATAAATGAGAGAAAAAAACTACCCTGTGGTTTTCATTAGACAAAACCTCAGCTGACATTAGGTACGGGAAAGACAGCGTTTAAATGCAAGCCTGGATGTAAACACCACCCCGTTTGTTTTAATTCTGTTTTCCCTTCAAGTCTTCTGTAAGAAGAAGCTGCTTCACTGACACAGACTGCTCTTCATCAGCTGTATTTCCCTTGACTTACAGTCGGTAAAACGGCACTGTTGCGTTCCTTGACTCCAGCCTGGCCTACGAAATGGTGACTCAAACCAAACAGACTAAAACCCCGAATCAACAAGAGCAGCTCTCCTCTTTATTAGAGGAGGACAGTGTCATCACAAAAGCATCGTTCTCTTATAACGGAGGAAAAATGTCAAGCTGCCTTATCTGCTCTCATGAAAGCCAGGGCAACCTTTCTGCCCCTGGGAAATAAAGGGAACAGCTTTGGATAGAAATTAAAACTCTTATTGCATTGCCATTTGGAGGATCAATATGGAAAGGGCAAAGGCTTTTGAATGCTATTTGGGGGAAATCAGTATTTGTTAAGAGTTCTTTTTAAAGAGGTTTTTGTCCCTTCGTGTCTGTCAGCAATTTCCTGATTAGGGCGTCGGGACACAGGTAAAATCGGCAGCTGCTGGGAAAGGGCCAGAGATGGGGGACGTTTCCTTACCAGCCCCGAGAGCTGTCTGAAAAGAACACGGGGCAGAAGAAACCCAGCAAGAATGTCCAAAGGAAAATTAAACACGGGGAAGAGGAGGAAAGCTTGCAAAGTTTTGCTTTTCTCATTGGAAAGGTCCCATTTGAAAACTTTTCCTCCGCAAAAGCCCTGGGTTAGAAAAAACAACAAAGAAATAACCCACAAAACCAAATAAAGACAAAGCAAGTACTCATCCTGTCCCATACTGGTATTTTCCACTAGCCCCAGTCAGCACCTTGTGCAGCGCAACCTGCTTTTGCCTCTTTGTTGTCCAAGCTCTTCCCAAAAGTGGGGGGCAGTTGGCGGGACCCCAGGTACCCCACTGCTCCCTCCAGGAACACGTAACCAAGAGCAGGTTGTACCAGCCTTCCCATCACCTCGCCTCCCAGGTCCTGACGTTGGGCTGAGACCCACCAGCAGGGTGGGGGAGGAGCTGTGCCGGAGCAGACCTTTGGTTGGCTTCATCATCCACGGCAGGACGGAGCGGGTGGGCGAGGACGACAGAGGACAAGCCAGCAGTCTCTCAGGAGTTAACGTAAAGTCCAACGAGGTGTAGCAGCTTCTCCACAGCCTCAACAAGGTTGGGAGGAGGGAGATGGGGAGGGAATGGATGAAGAGTAGTGAGGTGAAACACAATCATCCACTAGACACCGACCCCGGAGGAATCTGGGACAATCGGAAGGGAAGGGTGAGAGAGAAGGGAACAGTTTGTTATTTCACATAGAAATGCTGGGAAAGCCTGCAATGGCTTCATTATCTCAAACTAAGAACGTTCCAGTCTAGAAGCACTCTTGAAGTCCACAGGGTACTCTTGTTTATGACATTAAGTTATTTCTCTGTGCCTGTGCAGTAAAACTTTTAAACCCCTTGCTTTAGCCTCTCCTGATGACTGTGCAAAACCCGCTGCCTGGAGTCGCACAGTGCATGAACTCTCTTAAAGAGTCATTTTTTCCATCACCTGGTGACTCTTCTCACCGCAGGGCTATCTGATTTGCTTTGCCACTGGTCCCCAAGAGGTCCTGCCCCAACTGGCAGTGAGCACCTGACACCCAGCGATGGGGATGCTGGTTTGGGTCTTGCCCTGGGCAGAGATGATCTCCTGGGCAATCTGACCCACTCTGGGTGCTCCTCTGAACCACTGCTTCAAGCCAGCATTTTACAAGTGGCAAACACGAGGAGAGCGGTGGCACCGTCCCGCTCTCGTGCTCCCCTTCTGCCCACTCACCGCAGAGGGGCCGGGTGCTATACAGCTGTGCACACCGTGCTGACTGTGAACTCCGTCTCGTTGGCCATGATGTCCGTGGGCTGCAGGTTTCGGTCATACATGGGATTTTCAAACGTTGCTCGGACGTTGGTGTTTTCATGGCCTGCGTAGCCATTGAATGGGACTTTTGGTCTTCTCCTGCAGGATGTCAGAGAGAAAAATCCAGAGAGGTCATGGCTGCTCCTGCTGTAGCCAGCTGAGCAGGCCTGACAAGAAGCCAGTGGTAAGGAAAAAGCTGCTTTTGAAGAGGGTAAGCACCTGGGGATAAGGCAGAAGGGATCCACAGTAAAATCTTACTATAGATTTGTAGCACAGGCAGCTCCCTGGGCTTTGCTATAGCCCTGAGCGTGCTCCCTCTGCGGAGCGGCCAGGCTGCACGATGCTCTGCGGTGCAGCAACGCTTCCACAGCAATGCACTGACCAGGAGAAATAACTAATTTACAACATATGCAAAGCCAGCTTGAACGCTGAAGTATGAAATCTACTTTGCCTTATCCTACTTAATGTTGCCACAAATCTTATTAATGGTCATAAGCGCCTTCAACACTCTCTTCTCCTAACACCCCTGCCCCTCCACGCATGCTTACTCCGTTATTTTTTTCACCTTCTGAATTAAATGAGAAACCGGGTCTAGGGGGAGTGCTTTTAAGGCAAGCTCACAACTCTTTCTGTCAGCCCCCTGATTTTGTTTCACCTACTGGCATCATTCCTGAAACCCACCTGTGTTTGTAGAGATAAAGCACAAACCCTGCAATAATCAGGGCTATGAAAGGCACAAGAATGGCAGCTGCCACAGAACTGCTGTTTGATGCAAAATGGTGTCCTATTGATTCTGGATCATTTTCCATCATGCTGATGTCTGAAACACAGCAGAAGTAAACACATTTCAAAACACCGCTGTGGGAAATGGGGTTTGCTTGAGTTACAGGTTACATCTTCAACAACAGAACAAGATAGTTAGAAGCATTGCTGTAGAAGGTAATCACAACCTTCTGAGCTGCATGAAGAATGGTTTGGAGATCTAGCCTAGCTTAGACATCATCATTTATTTAGAACTGCAATTAAAGAGAGATGTAAATAGATTTATCTTATCAAAATGCTCTAACTTGAATGCTTAAAAGTTAGGCTTTAAGGGAGACTTTCAAAGGCTGCAATAATTAGCATCTAATTCTCCATAAAGGTGACAAGACTCCAGGGTCAGATTCCAAAAATCCTAAGAGATTGAAGAGCTCAAGCCCCATTTTAAGAGATATTTAGGAGCTTAGACCTTGGGTCGTCTAAGCTCTCAAGTGCCTCTGTGATTTCTGAAAGTGAGATGAAGGCACTTTTTGTGGTAGCAATGGGACTCGGGCTTTTTGGTCAGACATCTGGCAATGTGGAAAAAAAAAAGCGTCCAGGTGCTATTTGTGGCTCCAAACTCTTCCTGTCTTTGAACAGAAACCTGTTTATTTCAACGCCTCACTTTGTTCCCAAATTAAAAAAATTGTCGTTGTGTTGTTTGTCTCCCCCAAATCTTGTGTTATCCAAGCTGAGGATGGGCTTAGCCCCCCTTGCCAGAATATCCAGTGTTCAAGGTATTCAGTGTTTAAACACGAGCCAGGGCAGAGCTGCCACATCCATCGTACGGGGAGGAACCGGAGGCGAGAAAGCGGCAAAGTGCGGGGACGTGCTGCCAGGCAATGGGGACCCTCCGCCCCGTGCAGCGTGGCACCGCTCCGCCTCAAACGCAAAGAAACAGAAGCCGTTTCGGATGTGACCATCTCCCACCCCCCCGGGGTACAGAGATTTGAGGGCACCCGGCTTCTCTACCCCAACGGCTGGTTTGGGTTTTGCCAGCTCTCTTACAAACGATGGGCAGAGGGGAGCTGGAAAGGGTTCGGTTAAAGCTGACGGTTCAAAACCAGATATAAAGATCTGGCCCAGCAGGGCTGAAAATTAAAGCCAGGGACAGGAGAAATGTTTCCTGTTTGAAAACCTCCACTATCACCAAAATCTAACTTTCAGCAATCAAGGGAAAAAGAAGTAATCGGAGGAACTTTACCAAGTCTCTGAAGGCCAAACTGCCCGAAGCCTTTGCCACGCACAAAGCCCTGGTACACAAACGTGCCGCTTGACGACTCTGATGAGACCTGCAATGACAGGAGAGCAGAGATCAACAGATCTGTTCAACACTTCCCGGGCATTTCAGCACCCATCTTGTCCCAGCCTCTTTCAAGTTCATGCATAGCATTAATTTGATTCAATTCCCCAGAAAATCGTGGTGTTTTTTAAGAAGTCTGACTGCCCAACAACATGGTAAGGCTCCCACATCTCAAAGGAAGGAAAAAAAAATCTTGTTTGCAGTAAACTACAGAACTGGTTGCTGATTCAACAGGGATAGCGAAGGCTCTGGGCTACAACTGACCATGGGTCAATCAGATGCACGTTTCTTCTAAGCTCCAGCAGATCTCTTAAGGGCATGGGAAGTTACCAGACACAGAAATTGGGGTGAGAAGCTGACTCCATAAGGGAAGATTAGCTCCTCTAGCCTGATGTTTAACAGATATAAAATGTTAAAATGGAATTAATCATGCTGGTTTCTCCTTTAGTGTTATCTGGAAGACTTAGAGATTCAAAACCATAGGGCAATAAAAAAAAAAAAACAGATAGAGGTGCAAGGGAGCATGGAAGAGCCGACTGTCGTGTAACGTTATCTCGCGTGCTGGAAGAATGCCCTATGTCCCCTTCGAGCGAGCGGGTGACTGCAGGACAGCAGCCTCAGCTTCAGCGAGAAAAACAGCTGGGGTTGTGATAGCAATGGGAGGAGTTGTGTGGGTGCACTTTGTGTACGAGGGGCCCGTGCACTTACGTGTCCATCCAGAGCCCATTTATCGTTTTTGAACTTGTTGACAAAGATCTCCACTGGCCCCGTTATCTGGTAAACCTGGAGAAGCAGGTGCACATCTTCTTTCTTGTAAATGCCTGAAAAATAAGTGACTTTTCATCACTAGATCACAAAGACTCTCTGAGTTTGAAGTAATTAACTTTCTACCTGAGAGCAGAGAAATCACCGCATCACCTTAGAGTGGACAACTGCTCCTCCTACCAACCTGGTCAGTGGGACGCACCGGGAAACACACCACCAACACGCAATCCCACGGCCACCCTCAGGATATTAAAGACGTTTTGCACATGGGAAGAGACTCAACGGTTAACGTTTAGGTTATGCTGCTGCATCATTAACAACCTGGTGCTCCAGGGAGGGCAGGGACAAGGAGCGCTCACAGGTTTTAATCTTGTTTGTCTTGGACTACAAGTCCACCACTCCAGCACGCAGGGGATGGACGACGGACCGGGTTCAGCTGCCTTTCAGGTAGAGTCAAAGCAAACTCAGGTATGTGATTTTGTTTGTCTTGGTCCAATCAGAGATTGGAGACTTCAAACCTGGCTGGTTCTGTAAAGCTCTATCAGAACATCAGCGTCACCGATACAGCAGAGCACGCTGCCCCTCGCTCTGAGACCACTTCGGACAAGTGTAAATCCCTACAAACGGCCATGTCAGCTCCCTTACCAGACACCTGGAGCTCCACGCCGCTGTGGTCTATCAGAGTGGCATTGACTTTACTGGTGACAGGGTCGAAGCTAGTGACAGACAGCATCGCAGGCTGCTTTTTCCCCATGTATTCGTAGGAGCCTTTCCAAAGGGAATTCCTTGCAAACACATCCGCAGGCACTAGAATCCACAGCAATTGGGGATGCAGAAAAACAAGAGCGTTGCTATTTATTTCCATTTTTCAGAAATCAAAATAGAGCAAATTTCTTTCTTTGAATTCACAAATACGTACTTAAATATCTCAAATCCCACCCACTGTGTTATCATCACTGAGTACAAAGCCAAAGAGAGGAGAAAAACAAGCTGATTACTTTAATTTTGTTGTTTTGACAATTTTTTTTTTTTATTAAAAACGGTCTAATATAAGACATCCTAGAGGGCTCCAGTCTCCGGAGTGCCCTGGGGAGGGCAGTGGACGTTGGTGCCCGACTCCCTTAGGGCTCCTGTCCATTCTCCAGTGAAGCATGAACAGGATGAGGCACGCGGGCCGCTTTCACCAGCCCAGCAGTTTCAAGACCTGCAGGGAACAGCCGGGTTTCTGGCTGCCCTGGGGAAGGGACGGACCTGCTAAGGTCCAGGTCTAGCACTAACGTGTCCCACGGAAGAGCGAGCCCCGCTACGGTACCTGACACCTTGGCGAGCGGTGGATCCCGCGCGGTGCCAACCGGCCTTCCGCTGGGGCGGACATCAGCTGAAAGAGAGGGGCAAAGCACCGCCGGTGAATATTGCGGCATCTGACGCTGCTGAGACACTTCCGTGCTGGTGCTACCAGAGGACAGCCTTTGGCTGGCACTGCTCACACACGTAATGTGGCTGCAGGTGTGCAAGGGCCTTGGACAGGTTCCTGCCCAGCCCACTGAAACAGCACAAAGCTTTCATTTACTGTCCTTCCCTGCCACCCGCTCCAAAACAAAGTGCCCAGAGAGAGCTACCATGCTGCACGAGAGCCAGACGGCTCTATTTCAAGAACAGACCACCGCACTTCTCTGATCTAAGACTCTGAGGTAGGTAAAACGTGTGCGAGGTAAAGAACAATCTTTGTCTTGCGCAGATGCTTCTAGGTCCAAACCATCAGGCAGAAAATCCCCCGGCTGCCTCCCCCGGGAGCTGCACAGGACCCCGTCAGAGCTGTGGTCTCCGCAGCCAGCTCAGCCGTGCAAACACACTCTGCAGGTCTAAGAGAATAGCTGTTTTCTCTTGGGCTGCAACGCTCCCCTCTGCAGAGGCGCAGGCAAACGTGAAACCAGGGTCATGCTGCTCAGAGCTTTTACCGAGGCAAATAGGTGGTTTTCCTGTCCAGCTGCCATCTGCTTTGCAGGTTCGATGCTCGGATCCTCCGGTGAGATAGTACCCGCTCTGACAGGAATAGATCAAGGTGTAGCCCAGAGATGGCAAATCCAGAGCACCGACGTTGGCGTGGGAGGGGGTCTCCGGCTGCTTGCAGTGGTGAGCTGAAAAGCACAAGGAAAAGAGAGATGAGAGCCACCATCCAGCCGTACACAGAAAGGCAGAAGAGTGACACCATGACATCAGCAAGGACAGAAAGCTCTTAGAAGAGCTTTTTTCAGCAAAAGCTTTCTCCGCTCACTGAGGGAGACAATGCCGTGCCTGGATTTTTCCCAGCCAAATGAATTAATGAGGCCGCTTCCCGTGCTTTGCTGGCTAGATTGCTCTTTCTGGCTAAAGCTCTCAGGGGATCCTTCCCTCGGTTCCAGCTTCCAGGAACTGAAAATCAGGCTCTGCCATCCCCCACCTTTTAAGGGAAAAAAGTCAAAGCCAAATGATGCTGAAGACACCTTCCTCCTTCCTTTGAACTCTTACCCCAAAACTGCGTCCCTGCCCGGCCTCTACAGGACATCAAGGGCCGGTAAGTTAAGCCAGTGATTCCAGTGGGTGCATTACAGATCTGGTTTTGTATAATCTCTCTTCATAGGACTGCTGTCCTACTAATAATTTCCACCTACTTGTCCACAGGATCACACAGTAAGTCCTCAGAAGCACGCAGTAGTCATGAATTCCTATAATTGCTCAACAACTTTCAGGATTTGGCCACAGAAACCAAAGCCGAGCTCGTCCAGCTCCCTGCCACCAAAACGAGCGTGTGCCCACACTGCTCTATCAGGTCCTGTTGTAAATGTGCCACCGCTTTCCTTGAGAAGTTACGACACAAAACGAATAAATCACAGAGCCGGGAAGCTCCCTCTCACCCACACTGTAAATTTGCCCTTTCTGTAGCTCTCAAACTGCTCATGAATGAAAACAAATCCTCAGCAGCCTTCACGAGGTATTATCTTCATCCTTGTTTTACAGAAGATGAAATAGAAAATGCAGAAAGCTGAAAGACTGCAACCCGAACTCGCACGGCCTGGGAGCCCCGGCTGCGAGCCCGCAGCCCAGCCTGGAGGCGGCAGTTCAGCGCTCCTTGGCAGTAACTGCATCCAACTCCACGCTGCGGATGGAGAAGGCTTTACACAGAACCTAAAGGCAAGAACTCGGTAGTCCTTGCTGGCATGGGTAAGCCAAAACCATCTTCTATTTCAAGGCACCTAGCACCAGGAGCAAAATCCCACGTACAGCCACAGCTGCTCTTCCAACTCAGCAGAGCGAAGCCTGTGAGTTTGGGGACGCGCTCCCACCGCCCAGGCGAGCAGCGGGGAAGGGCAGCTCCTTCCAGAGCAACCGCCCCGCTCTCCCCTGATGCTACGTATAAGAGTTTTTAAAGGTGGGTGCCCTGGTTGGGCTGCTCGCAGAACAAACACCTACAGGGTCAGTTAGTGGAAAAATATCTCACCAATAAACCACCTCACAAGGGAGAGGAAAAAGCTTTTTAATACTTATGATACAGAGGCCATGATGGATATTGCCACTTAAATACATTAAATTAAACTCCTTCTGGTGCAGCAGGGAAAAGATGATGGACAGCTTAAAAGAAAGAGCAACACGTTATTAAAGATGAGGAGAAACACTGCTCTGCCGGAGAGCCCTTCTGGCTAAATGTTAACCTTGGTCCCTGGAGCACGAGCTCACATCTCGGCCATCAAATGCAGTTTCAGAAACACAGAAAGTCTCACCTGAAACTACGTTTCTGAGGAATGGATAAGTAAAAAAATCTTATCTGAAATCAGAAGCGGCT
Organism: Platalea leucorodia; assembly: GCF_965183815.1. NCBI lineage: Eukaryota > Metazoa > Chordata > Aves > Pelecaniformes > Threskiornithidae > Platalea > Platalea leucorodia. The sequence goes on along the minus strand of NC_138840.1, from coordinate 7,526,724 downwards.
GCTGGTGTAGTCATGTCAGGAGAGAAGCGATTGCGTGATCTCCCTTTTCTTCCCGAATATTTTCTCAGAGCCCCCCCCCCCCAAATTACCAGCTCTTCAGAGCCAGCAATTTGCACAGTGAAGCACAGCAACAAAACAAGGCAACAGCATGGTTAAAGGCACCGGTTTCCTTTGACAAAACCTCTCCCAGGACTTACGGACGCAGTCCGGCTGCACGCCGCTCCAGGTCAGGTTGGGGAGGCAGGTCCTGGTGGTGGAGCCCTGCAGCAGGTATCCCTTCTGGCACTTGAAAAAGATGATGCTTCCCACCTGTTATAACAGGAGATAAACCACTGAACCTTCCAGCGCACTGTGGTTCACCCACGCTTATAACACAAAAGGACTTCTATAATTTTCCATTTTCCACATGCTGGAGAGGGCAGTCACCTGCTTTCTTCCCTCGCCGCCCTGCCAGAGCCTGGTGTTGAGAAAGCTCTCAGAGCCCCTGGAAAGCTGCAGCCTTTAACTGTGCAGGGAGCTGCTGCTTTTAGCCATAGAGGCAAGGCTGCTTTGTCTTTTAAATATACCCAAAGCCAGCATCAGCCATAGGTGCTATTAGGAAGGGCTGATTTTTTTGCCAGAAGGGATATTTGATATAAGTAGTATCAACAAACATCCTGTAGCTATATTATAAACACCAATTTGGATTGTGAATAGCAAAAGGGGTCACCAAACCTGAAAACTGACTTTTCAACATTTTTGAGGTATGCTTACTTTCTGCAGACTATCCACTTTTTTGCATTTGGTTTCAACCAAATTATTCTTATTTCAACCAAAGCATTATCGTACAATGGAGCTCACTCCCTGCTTCAGCCAGGTTGGCAGTACGATGCCGTTTGGCTGCGAGCCCCGTTTTTGCAACTGGATTTGCTTTAAAACCAGAATAGACTGGAATAAAATTGCCAAGCCGAGCTTTGAGGACCTTTCTCACCCTCCCCAGCAGGGCTGCACCGTGCGGGCCACCTCCTCGCTGACCCTGCCGCCGGGTTCGATCACACAGCCGCTCCCGGCCTCTCAGCGGGCTGCCGCGGGCCCTGGTACCGCGTCCAAGGGCACCGTTCCCCTCTAACGCTGCTCCAGCCACCACCTCATCCCCTGCGTGAGCACCTGAGGCGGCTCCGCTACAGCTCTCAGACTGGCAGCTCGTACAAAAGTCAGACTTACGGTGTCTCAGTATTAATTAAAAACTAGAATTAATTCATTAAACCCCAGGATTAAGATAACTAATTAGCAGCAAAACTGAAAGATCCACCCTGGCAGGAATAGCCGCATGGAATCAACTATCCCGACCCTGCTCCCGGCTCCGTCACAGCAGGGAATGGGCACCCATGGGGATGGCAGCGGAGGCTGGAGATGGAGCACCCCGGGGAATCGCTTTGGTTTTTTCTCTCCTTTCCACTGATTTCATACTGTACAGGAGCTGAGATTAAGAAAACCACCTACAGAATCTGGTCTGAAAATGAATGGAAATTATGTCTCCAATGTGAATACTAATTACACTAATAACTATTAATAAGCACTGTAATTAATATCATAAATAATGCATTGCTAGTTAATCCCGTACAAACGCACGGTGAGGTCTAACAGAGCACGCCGGGATGTCCTGCTCACGGGAAGAGACATTAATCCATGTAAGGCCTCAGACACAGACTAACTACAGCAAGGATCAGGGGCGCAGCCGAGGGGACCCCGCTGCCGTGGCAGTACCTGGTAGCCCTGGGAGTTGTTCTGCATCCCGAAGAGCGGCACGCCGGGGTCCGCGCACGTCGTGAGGCTGGGGTCTGGAAAGAAAAGAACAGAGGCGGTGTGTTAAAGGAGCAGCTGCGAAAGCCACGTTAGAGCTCTGCCTTCGCCTGCTCTCCGCACAGAAAGACCATGCTGCGCCTTTGCAACAAGACAGAAATATTTTGCTACAGAAGGAACACATAGCAACAAGGAAAAATACACGGATCTTTTTGTTTCTTAAATCCCTGACTGCTGCAACGCAAACTAACCAGAGGCAAGGAGGAAAAGTAAGAACATAACTCTTGTGTTGGGGACAACTCTCTTCCCTTCCCCTACTCTACACAGGGTGAGCGAAGCACCCGGCTCACCAGTGCTGTGCCCTCCGCTTCCACCGGCCACCCGCCGCACCGAGGGCGGCGGTGACCCTGTCCTCTCCTGCGCCCTGGGTCACCGCCTTCGTCCTTCTGGGCTCAGCTCGGCCGCCGCTCGCACCTCGCTATTTCGGAGTGATAGATGGGGGCTGGAAATTTTAATGCATCTCAGATAGATAATCTCTCTTCATGCCTCCTTTGGTCTCAATCTATCAGCAGACGAATACAAACAATTCAGCAGGAATACCTGCTGCTACTCTATCACTTTCTTGTTTTTCTCAGCATGTCGACAGTAGCAGGGCATCAATGGAATTAAGGCAGAGATGCATCACATTAATATCAGCATCCCAAACTGAGCAAAGGGAACTGAAGCTTCTGCCTGAAAGGCAGTTCAGCAGCAGCAGGTTCCCTGCTCCTTGGGATCAAAGGATTGAGCTAAGCTGCAACGCCGGCCACAGGGATGCTCTGGTACCCGGCCAGCGGTAGCTACGTTAGCAGGGAGCTGGAGCATCGCAGGATCTCAGTGCCATCAGACGCGAGTCTGCTTTGGATCCCCAGCCTTCTTTCTGCAGCATGCTCAACAATGCTAGGAGAAGGACCCGCAGCAAATCCCTCTCTACACGTACTCAAAATACTCCAATTAACAGGACTGTGCAAGACAAGAAATAAACGGAGAAAAGTCTCTCCAACCCAACACAGCGGGCCAGAAGTGGCCTGGCACCATAGCCTGCAGCTACAGGACAATGGAGCACAACTTCTGTACCTAACGCCACGGTTGTTTATTTTTCTGCCTTTATTCCCTATGATCTGACTAATCGGCCTCTTCACACTGAAATATTATGCACTTGTTGGTGTCGTCCCCAGGTCCTTGGAGCTGCGGTGAGTAACTAAACAAGGGATACAAAAAGTGGCTGATTTGGGGCTGCGGCACACAAGCTAATTCATCTTCCGTCATTCGGCTCTGCTGAGCTTTTGTCATTTATCACTGATGCAGTTTCCATGGAAGCCCCCAGATAAATCACAGTGGCTAAAATAAATAAATAAAGAGCCCCATTGCTGGATGAGGCAGCAGGTGATGGATGGCAGAGGGTGGAGGGCAGAGCCTCGGTCTCCTGGCTGCATCTGGGGGGTCTGTAGTGCTGGCAATCTAACACGTCTCAAAAACATGCGAGATCTGAATAAATACAACACTTTGGGCTCAGCTGCCTGTGTCAGAACCTGACGTTTCAGGTCAGGGTTTTGTAGACACGCAAGTTTTCTCCCTTCCCATAGCTAGCTTTGGGGAGACAAATTCAAAGTACATTTCATCGGTGGCACGAACAGCTGTATTTGCTGGGTTCAACCACAGATGGCTGCGGAGGGCTGGATGCCACGTACGTACAACAGGATCCCGGACAAGGATTTGCAAGAAAGCGATGAAGCATTTAAAGCCAACATTTACAACAGTAGGCAGGTGCTCCCAACTCTTTGTATGCGGGAAAGCTCCTGGTGAAATCAATAGGAAACTTGGGAGGTTCAGGCCAGGAGTATTTTTACATTACTGTAATTGGTGCTGCATTTAAGATGTAGTTACAACGACCGAAAGCTGTGGAGAACAGCCTGAGATGTGTTTCTGCCCCAGATCCCACATAAGGTGATGATGGTGGTGTGCAGGCAGACAGTTAAGGTAACAGCACATAGCCCGGGCAGTTTATCACCGCAGGAGCCCTACAGTTCAAGAAGGTAGCCGGAGTTTTAAATAGGTGAAGAATGCTGTGACTAATTATGATTATACACCTCCCAGAGGTTTCAAAGGGCTCTGTAAGCCCCAGAAAATGGGCACCTAAAGAATGCGTGGAAATTTCAGCCTGAATCCCAACACTGCAGCTAGGCAAAGCAATTGTAGGATTTTGATCTCTGTATACAGCACTTTCATACTTCTAGGAGTTGCTATTCTGCCATTCTGGCTATAATTCAAAGGCAGCAGAGAACATAAGACCTCTCACGTGCACCCGTTAGGCAGAACTCGGTTTTGCTCGGTTTCTGTGAGCAGAGCAGCTCCCCTCCACAGCAACCCATGGCTGCTCTCTGCGGTCAAACTGCATTTTCAGTCCCATCGCTGATAACGATACCGTGCATCTCCACAGAGCAGCGTGCTGGGTTGGAGGTCCCTGAGGAAGCCTGGAAGCAGCACAGAGCCCAGAACTGTACAAAGACAACAATTTTGATGCTGTCCGGGGTGTAGCAGGGTTAGCGCAGTACAGGGCACGAGTGCAGGCGCAGCACTGCACCGGTGCATTGCCGCTGGCCCCAGCCGCAGGGTAACTCGGGCAGCACCAGCCTTTGGGACCTCTGCGTGGTGCTACCCTCCGCAGGCTCTCGCACAGCCCTCAAAGCTTACGGCCCAGGTTGCAAACGTTAACCTGGAAGTTCTGCAGAGGAACCTCTCCTGCCTGCCCCCGGCAGCCCAAAACACAGCGCTGAGGAGCAGTAACAGGGAGGAGTTGTCTTCCTCGACGCACCATGTATCGACCACCATCAGGGGCAGGAATGATGGGGACAGGCACTGAATCTAAGCAGCAAGGCCCAAGAGAAGGAGATGGGTTGTCTACCACCAGCTAGTATGCACAAACCAAAACCATCATCCCTATACCTTCTGATTTTCAGGGAAACAAAGTGCTAATTTCTGCAAACCCAGAAAAGAAAACCAACTTTGCTACAAACGGAACACCAAGGTGACAACTCAAAGCTCTTTGCTTGTAGATGCAAGACAGAGGAGTCTCCCCTTACCTATGCAGCTGGGCTGGGTCCCGCTCCACGTCCCGTCGGACTGGCAGAACCTCCGGGCTGATCCCACCAGCACGAGCGGGGCTAAGCAGGAGAAGGAGACGGAAGAGCGGTACGTGAAGCCTCTGTCCTCCCTCCTGCCTTGAGCGGGTATCCCCGGATCACCGCAGAACACAGCTGCAACAGGCAAAGAGACAAGTGGATTGCGACGACGAACCTCCTCAAGAGCAAGCAATGTCAATAAGCTAAAGATGGGTCTGTTAATGGCCCAAACCTTACCACTCCCTGCCATCCAGCTCTGTGATTGACTAGGGAATTAGTCGTGGCAGAAGGCGTTGCTGGCTACTTTCCTTGTAACTCTCTCTTTTTGTCAACTGCTGTTAATTAACTTCCACCTCCTCCCCCATCTTTTCTCCTTTTTTTTTTTTTCTTCTTTTTTTCCTAACAGCATGCTTAGCTTTAAAAGTTATCTCTAATTGCACGATGTCAAATTGCTGTATGGTTCCATGTCACACAGAAAGCCCACTAATTATACAAGATCCAGGGAAAGGTGCAAGGAACACAGTGAGGGCTTTGTATGATTTAATATGAAAATGGCTATTGTACAGCTGCCAGCCATTCAGCCAAGAAAAGAAACTCAAATCTGCCTTTATCATTATGAGACATTTAACTAATTTTTTTGCATTAGCTTTTGTATCAAGCTCGCAGGTTTCCATCCAGCCAAAGCTCTACCTTCACAAAACATTCCTAACTTCTGCTGCAACAACACAGTGCCCTTTGCCAAAAGGGTTTTTTCCTACGGCCTTTGGCAGTTTCAAGAGCCCTGATTGCAGAAGACTCGGTCACCGCGGAGAAACACGGACAAACAGCCAGTTTTAAAGACGCCTGGTGGACAGGAACATGCAAGACCTTCAGACTTGTTGCAAACGTGACCTCGCATCTCCGTTACAAGAGGTGGAGTGACTGACTGCGTTCCCACAGCCACTACCGCCTCTGTAACGTTTGCCGTTACAGAGGTGGCAAACCAAGACTGCCAGCAATTTGGCTGCTGTCGGAGGTGGGGAGAACACTCAGACTTTTAGCTACGGGCACTCTAAGCATCCTCATGCTTTTCTCCTGGCATGCAAAACTCCCACTGACTTCAGTTAATGCAGGACTTCCCTTGGGCTTAGGGGCAGGAAGCACAGCAACAAGATATTTAACCTCCCACATACTGAGAATGGTCAATCCATAGGCTCTATGATATTGCCAGGCAAGGCAGAGCCGACACTAAAATCGGCTACGTGGAGACCAGAGATGTTGGAGACAAAGCATCAAACAACTGGGTTTTAATCACAGTCCTCCCCCCAGTTCATGCGTGAAGACGCAGAGGGCTGCCTACTCACGGAAGCACTGGGGCATCTCCCCGCTCCAAGTCCCGTTCCCCTCGCAGGTCAGCACGGCAGGCAGGGAGAGCTGATACCCCTCCAGGCAGGCGTAGCTCACGCTGGAGCCCCAGCTGAAATCCGAGCCCACGACTTTCCCGTTGGGGATGGCTTGCGGGGATTTACAGATGATAGCTGAAAGAAAAACAAAAGCACGCTCCGTTCTCTTGACTTCTCAGCACAGTTATTCCCATTAACAAGCAAACTCATGTAGGATCAAAGTTATATTCTGCTCTCAAAGAGAACCTCCTGGGACTGGCCTAGCAGGGGGCCGTACAAACTCTTCCAGCTGTGCGTGCAGTTGTAAACCCCAGGATTTGACTTTGAAGTTTGGAGTTAACCAAATCCCAAATCTCAAAGTCAGATTTCTGAGTCGGTGTTCATTTCCAGCCGAAGGTAAGAATGCAGCCTGACTTAGTGTGAAAACTCATCTAAGATTCCCTGAAAGATTCATACGTTTTGGACAACCTGGCTGAGCTTCAGATTAGCAGTTGAATCAACAACCAGTCTGTATTTCATCTACTCTAGGGTGTTTTAATATGACATTTTTGCAGTGCTTTGCTTTTCAGCTCAGGGGAGCGCTGGGAAAGATGCTAAGCTCATGCAAATCAGCCTGGCCTCCAAATGAGAGACTGGCCACATTCTGTATTATTCCTGCAACATTAGCTCAGGGCAGAGAATGAAAGAGGAGTGTAAGAATTGCTCTTTGCAGCTTCTGAAGGAACTGGAGTATATTTGGAAGTCTCTGTGTGGTCTGCATTTATATCAGATTCATGACAGGTGAATTTTCCAGATTGCTAAAGAAGTACACAGATGCTGCCTCAAGCCTTATCTACACTTGGTAGGTGAGTAAAACACTTGCAGAAGAGATCCAGCCTGTCCTGAAACTACTATATTATTTCCCTTTCCTATCTCTGAACTACAGAGGCAATCTCAGAACTGAGAAATAATGAAAGGAGTTGGAAGAAACATTTTTCAGACTTCTAGATGACGCCAGAAAGTGTGTGCTTGCAAAACACAATATTTCATCCAAGTTTGATCTGAGTTTTTGTGAAGAGTAAGTCACTTCAGTCTCTCTGCTTCACTTTTCCTTCGGTACTACAGAGATAATAGCAATTGCCTCCCTCCCAGGCATATTGTGATGATTGATAGACCTAAAGACAGCAAGGTGTTCATGCTATGTTGATAAAATTGTGCAAGCGCCATAAACACGGGACAGATTGAATGACAGGACTGAGAAACGCCCAGCTGGGCTCCAGGCACTATGCAGTAGTTGCTGCCTGTTACCTTGGCACAAGTTACAAAAAGTTCACGGCTTGTAATGCTTGTATCCTCCAGTATTTACCGCAACCAGTCTTACCCTTGCAGGCCGGTTTGGTGCCATTCCAGGTTCGGTCTTTCGTGCAGGTTAGAGAAGATGCCCTGTCTGACTCCATCATGTACCCAGGCATGCACTGGAACACCACCGTTTTATTGTAGGTAAAATCACTGCCCAGTCTAATGCCGTTGGCTGGCACACCGGGGTCACCACAGTTGATCACTGCCAAAGAAAAAGAAAGGAGCATTTCTGGCTGACCATCCCTTGCCTCCCACTTCTGGATCTGCGATAACAAGAAACCTGATGGTCCTGAGCATTTTTCAACGCAGGATGTAATCCACTGATGGTGGAGAAGGGAGCATTGGTAGCACAGAGGATCTGGAGAGCGGCACTAGCTATGGAGCAGGCTGGGCTACAGCATGTGAAGAAAACTTTGCTTCTGCTCAGTGGAGTGAGCAGTGATCTTAATGGCACATTAAGACCTTGCAAGAAGAAGTATTAACACACATTAAACATTAAAGAAAACCTCGGTCAAATCTGGGCTAGGTGGAAGACAATTTGCCCATGGCACCCCCTCCTCTCTCCACCCTAGTTACTGTCTCTTATGTAAAACCACTTTTGCCATCATCCACGTTCCTGCTGCAGGCACCTGTGAGTGGGAGCCACGAGCAAACACAGCACCTTCACCGAGGGCTGCCGAGCTGGGGCTCTCCCCACGGGCGTCCCGGTGCCGGCACACGGGCAGGCAGGAACGCTCACGTTCAGAAGCAGCCCCGGAGAGCCCCTCCAGGTCGGCTGACATCTACTCATGAAAGTTATTACAGAGCTCCCTTCATCCAACTGGAAAAAAACAAACCCAAAGCAAGAGTTTTCCATTAGGTACTGGCACAGATTGCAGGCTGAGCGACTGCTGCTGCCGCTAGACAGTTTAGCCGAGTTTCTCAGCACGGCACACGTGCGTGCACACATCTACAGCGAGCATCCAACACGCCCTGACAACCCGTCCCCAGAGCCTGGCAGCATCGTTCATCTCATCTTCCAGGAATCCGTCCCAGCGCTCACCTGTACACTCTGGACTGGTCCCAGTCCACGTCCCGTTCACCGTGCAGTGCCGGCTCAGCACTCCTGTGGAGTAATAGCCTTCCCGGCACTGATATATAATGGAACTGGAGAAAATCAAGCCGTCGTTAAATATAACCCTCGCGTTGCTGGGGGTTCCTGGGTTTCCACAGGATATAACTAGAAAGCAAAATACCAAAGTTAAAAAAACAAAACAAAACAAAACACAAACAACCCCCCCAGACCAAAAAACAAGGCTTCCATCCTGCAATTGACTGTTCTCAATAAAAGCAAGATTAGCTGCGAAGCCCCTGGATCAGCTCAGACAGAACAGGCTATTCTGTGGCACATCGGCTACATCAATCCGACAGGATCCCAAACACCGCTCCCCAGCTCGGAGCCAGGGCTCCGCCTTGCCGCAGCACGTCCCAAGGCTGCGAGCAGCATCCCTGGCAGGGGACTGAAAAAACCCCTCCGTCCCTGCAGCCAGTCGGTCCCCGAAGCACCAGCCCTGCTCCTCTCCCGGGCCGATCCTGCAGCTCTCCACCACAGCCAAGCCTGGGAGCAACCTCCTCCTGCCCGCTCCTCCAGGCTGAGGGAGGATCTCGTGTCCGCTTGTTGCAGAGGCCTCGTCCCAGCTCTCAATCTCACAGCTGGTCCTACAGCTTAATAAAGCAGGTGGTGCCAAGCCTGGAGTCCCCTCCATCTTCCAGGAGTTTGGGAGCCTGGACCTGAGCGTGCCGCTTTGCCTCCGGCCCCTTCGGGAAGCCGACAACTTTGCAGACTTCAAGGGAATGAAAGCAGCAAGGGAGCCCGCTGCTCTCCCACTGTGGCACTGCTCGCTGCCCAGCTATATCCAATTATGCTTTCAGAGGAGGGAGAATATTGTGGGAATACAATTATAGGTTTGTCAGTGCCCAAGTTTTATGTCTAAAGTACCTCAGCACCACAGCAATAAAAGGGCATCAGAGTGAATGGTGGTGCACGAAGCCCTGTCATGACAAAATAAGCACCTGCAATAATTGCATCCAGCCCTCATTTACTCTGAAATTACAGGACATAAAAGAAAATCACATGAATCAAGGAAAGGCTTAAACTGCATGCTCCCAGCTCTTTGACAAGGAAATTCCTGGCTCCCACACCTCCCCAGCAACATGCCACATCTCCGCAAGAGCAGCAGTCTGTGCACGCACAAGGTGACCCGTCCGGGCCCTGCGACTCCTCCCCAACACACACACCCCCAATATCGCCAGCCGTTCTCCACGGGGAAATGCAACTGCAGGCCCCAGCGGAAAAGCAATGAGCACAGGCCACCAGTGCAAGGAGAGAAGTCTTCCTCTGCCTCGTTGCTTCGCTTGCCGACAGCCTGTTAACATATGAGCTTGTTGGAGCCATATCTGTTTGACAGGAGGAAACTCATAACCATTCTGGACTGTGCGCACAGAAACTCTGCATGGCACTAAAATCATCCGAGGTGCGCTCTCGTTACAGATTTCTCATGCAGCCAACATCTCTGTGATACATGGTGTCATTTCCAAGAGATGCTGGGATAAAAGTCAGATTCTATCAACTCAGAAAAAGCTCTAAATTACTATTTCACTGCCTGCCCGTACATCAGCTGTTCTCTCCTGCCCAGCCTCCTCCACCCATGCATGTGGCCAAACACATACAGAGGACCCAAAAAAATTACTTTTGTGACTACAAGGAGACTCATGGAAATGGTTTAATCGCAGCGTGCATCAGCTGCAACCTCTATAGGTTAGATACAAAAGAAGCCATAAACGTAAGGATGAAAGAGTTGAACTTTTAAAATTGTAACTTAAATATAAATAGGATCTAATCATGCAAGTGAGCAGTAAGCAGGTAAATAATTCCCTTTGGCTTCAGTGGGAGATGTAAAATAAATTAGGCCCCAAAAGAAAACTGGTTTTGGCTCTGGTTTTTGAACAGGGTATAAATCCTAAAGACCCTGGAAATCCCATAGTCATACCCACTCACATCTCCTTAAGAATCTCAAACCCAACCACCTTTAAACTGAAGTAAAAATTCAAAAAAATAACCTGGAAATCAGCCGCATCAGATGAAGATTTCTTAGAGTTGCTGCTTCTTTACCAGGGAAATATTTCCAGAGATGACGCTCAGTTGAAACGACCGATAGGACAAGCGAGGTTTGACTCTGCCGCAGCAGCAGCGCAAGGGGTGCTGAGGCTCGTCCCGCTCCTCCGGCCCCTGCGCCTTGGTTTCTGCCACGCTGCAGAAGACTCGACAGCCAAGCGGAGCCCAGAGCCATCACACCCTGCTCAGCACACGTCTCCCCGCCTGTGCCGAAGACCCAAGGGCCCCGAGCCCCGGTCTGCTCCGGCCGCACTGCGCTGCCAGGCTGAGGAGCACCGCGGGGCGCTCCTACGATGCCAAACCCCGCTGCTGCTTTGGAAACATTTCAAACGTCCCTGGGACTTACAGATCATTATAGAACTCCTCACCTTGGGGTTTCTGGGTTTGTTTCTTTATCAAAGTAAATTTTATTCCTACCGTTACTTTTATGAAGGCCATTTTAAGCAAACTCCATGGAAGAGCTTGCTAAATGCAATTAACTCCATCCCCACCAAGTACTTGCACGCCTCCAAAGCCCACCCGCAGCACAAGATTTGCCAAGCGGTGGGAAGGGGTGAGCTCAGCGCCGCAGGCTCCGAGCTCCACGCAAAGACCGACAGGAGATGGCACGGTGGGAACCAAACACTTGAAAACGTGTTCCTGAGCCCTCCTGAGAACTCGCCTCTTGCCCTAACCTGGGAGCTGTAAGCTCTGCTCAACACTTTATCGCTTCCTCAGGGCTCGCGAAGTCAAGGGCGCACTGCCTCACCCCCCTTGCTCCCTGCTAACTCTGGCACCTGCAGGTATCCAACACGAAGGGCTGCTGACGGGAGGGGTTTCGGAGCCAGCGGCTGGCCGCAGCGGGGGTGACAGCAGGCTGCACACGCTGGTGCTGCGACACCCTCCCCCAGCTCCCCCTCCTAAAGGGGAACCAGTTTTGATTTTTGAGGACGTGCGCTGTGCACGTGTGCTGGGGTGGCCCGCGAGCAGAGACAGCAGGGACTTCGGTGTCTGCCTGGACTCCTGATGACAGCCGGAGCTGTTCCCTGCGATCCTGTCGTTGCTGGGGGGAGCCGGGAAGCTTCTGTACACTACAAAGTGGCCTCTGCTATATAAAACATCACAAAGCTCAGAGGTGCTCCAGAGCTCAGCAATAATTAATTTGATTCCAACCCGTGCATCCTTTTACTGAAAGCTTATTAAGATTCCCCCCCTTGCCCTCCTTTGCTTTTTCCTACATGTTTTACAGCGAGACGCTGCTGGGAGATGGCATTTCTCTGGGTCCTATTCAGGCGCTCAGCTCAGAGCCAGCCTAGCTGTGCATGAAGCGAGTGATGCTCAGAGCATGGTCAGCCACCGAGCTCCCCCCAACTCGAACCACCGCTACCCAAAGCAGCAGGGCAAGGGGCAAGTGCTGTTACTGATCATACGCTTTAAGCTCCCCCAGCCCCGCACAGCAAATACCCCTCGGATCACCGTGAGAGGGGCTTGTTTCAGGGCCTTTCTTTCAGCCAGGGCCAAGAGAAGGCCCATTTCTGCAAGGAGCTGCACGCCCTGCTCTTCAGAAACTGCAGCAAGGAAAAGCTGAGGGCTGACGACTGCTATCAGTGCACAGGGTCCTTTGCACGTTCCCCCTCCCCTGACCTAACCTTTATAACTGTCGGTCCTTCTTTGGGGCTCTGCTGCCATCCGCCCGCCCGGCTGAAACTCTCCTAATGATGTCTGACACATGGGGCAAAACCTCCTGCTGCCATGCGACACAGCTGAGAGCCTTTGGAGTCTCAAAGCCTTTGCTTCAGGGCTGGTAACTTCCCTGCTGTTTAATCTAACCAGGAAGCCATAACCCACCTAACCATGCAGAGAGAGAAAGCAAAAAGCAGCCCGGACCCAAGTCCCAGCCCTGCCACCTCCTGTGTCCGCAGCGGTCCAATGGGCACGAGACAAAACTCAGCTTCTTTTCCCAGTGTTATCACTTAAAATAAACACCTTTCTGTCTACTGGAACTGCCAGAGAGCAGCCAGAGCCCCACCTCATTTGGGATGCAGTTTTAATTCACTTGGAGAAAAAATAAACATTATAAAAGCAAATACTCTGCTCAACTTCTAAGAGGAGGAGGAAGTGTAGAGCAGAGTACAACTGATGAGCCCCCTCCTGCACCACTCCTCAGTGAACACAGACATCAGGAAGGAGGAGAAAGACGGAAAAAAAGCATCCAAAATGCCATTTACACTTTAAAAACTTTCTGGAAATTAAAGCTAAATGAGGCCTGAAATCTGTGATTTTAGAAAGCCAGGGAAGCTGCTCTTACTGGGGACAACAAAACCAGGGCTACGTAAAACAGACTGAAGCAGGAGTCTCAGAAGGCGTCCCTGCAATTAATTTAATTCCAAACCATTTGTACATTTTGGAAAAATCAGCTGTGACTTCTTCCTGCCTCCCTATTCCTTCGGTTCTCTTCAAAAACGTTCTAGTGTGTAAAGGCGTAAGGATTAACAGCCGCCGAGTTTCAAGGTGACCCCCTGCGAAGCCCAGTGCTCCCATCTGCCACGCACACCCCCTCCGTGGATCCGAGCTGTACCGGTCAACCGACGGTTGAACACCAGCCCCTTGACTTCAAAGTCAAGCGGATGCTTTGTACTTGAACCTATTACGGCAGCTTGCGCTCGCTCTCTGAAACGGAGGCAACAGCTCCGCTCTCCTTCCCTTCTATTTACGCTGTAGGACTTGCACGGTGTCCTCTGTACGGCCGCGCACTTACGTGTTCCTCTGCAGCGGGCCCTCATCTCCCGCTGAACGGACCGAGACCCTCTGTGCTCATTCAGCGGCTAATCTGGAGAGCAATTTGCTTTGGATTCCCCGGGCAGGCGAGCGCCGGTGACCTGTGAAGCCCCGTCAGGCTTGATTTTGCTCAATTTTGGTGGCTGAGAGCAGCAAACAAGTGGCTGAGTCAGAGAGCTAATGCACCACGGAGGTGCCGAGCGGCTCCGCTGCCGTGCTGGAGCTTTTCCCCATCGGCAGAGATGCCCGTTCCTTCCACGCACCTGCCTGGGCACTCAGCTCTCATCTTCATTTGCCCTGAATTCAATCCCAAAATTAATCTCTCCCCTCCCTCTCTTAGAAATACCTGTTCCAGCAAGTTGAGTGTAACACTCGGAGTGCGGTCAGAAGAACACCTTGTAGTGCTTGCAACTCGCTGCGAATACAAATGACGGAGACGCAGCACGCTGCGCATCACTGGAAATTACTTTCCTATATTGGCCAGTCAGCACTTAACATTAAATGACTACATTATAGGCATAATGTTATTATTATTCCTAAAGTATGAAAAAAAATCTGCCAGGGATCTGTACTTTGGTGCCTCTGGAACCCGATGGGTTATTTATCTTGAGATTAATGAACAGAGCCTTTCCACAAAAAGAAAAAAACAGAGACTGAAAAAAAACCCAAGACCTGAGTATATTAATAACATGATTCAGTGTCTTTTCAATCAAGAGCTCCATCAATTTGGAATAAATTTCCAATTCATTTACAAACTCTCTCCGAGCTTTTGGCTTTCAAATCAGCTGGAGAGAAGCACTTGCCCAGGTCTCCTCGCATTTGGTATCCTGCCTCGTTTTGGCTTTTGTTCTTTCCCCAATTGATTTTTAAACACTTTTATAGAACAGTAACAGTGAGCAGCACAGCTCAGAGAATCTGGCTGGGGGTTTATTAGATTGGATTATAGGGTCTTACTTGATTCCTTCAAATGTAAAAATAAGGGGCTTGGGGTTTTCAAATATGAAAATATGCTTACTGGATTATAATTTCCATTTTGCATTTCTGCTTAATGTAAATGACTCTTGCATGTGCCAGTTCCAGCTTTAACGGAGGTCTGAAGCTACTGACATTTCTCATTCTACTGAATTTCCTTGCCAAAGCAACAACGAATTAGGCAGTGGTACCCACAGATCTTACACCAAAACGGGGCATTTCTGATCGTCTAGCTGGATACACCTTCACCCCAGCGACTCTCGCAGCGAGCCTGTGCCGTCTTGGGGGGTGACTGGAAGTGAGGACCAGATCCCAAAGGCTCTTCCTACTCCATACCTCAGTCCAGGTGTCGGCACGAACGTGAACGACCTGAAACCCTTTACACCATCCCGGCGTACCCTGCATAGCCGAGCAGAGGTGGGCACACAAAGAGGTGATACTCATCCTCTAGCGCTGAAAAACCCTCCCATCAGATGTGACCTGCAGGTGTCTGGGAAAGGGGAGAATTGAGGCTCCTTGATGTACACAGAGTATTTGGAGGAAATGCTGAACAAGAGTATTATTTCTCGCAGCACCAGCCTGTCCCTGGCAACTAAAACAGAGGGGACGGGCGGGCTGGGCAGCCGTCCCTGCTGCGGTAATTCTGGGGACACCCACAGCAGGCCTGGCGTGACGCAGGAGAGGACGCGGGGTTGGAAAAGTACCTTCACACTCTGGCTGTGTGCCGCTCCAGGAGCCGTTGGCTTGGCAGCTCCTCTCGGATGAACCCCGGAGCACGTAACCGGGCTCGCAGCTGAACCGGACCACGCTGCCTACGTCGAAGTCATCTCCCAGCCCAATGCCATGAGAGGGGATCCCCGGGTCACCACACACGCCCTGGCTGCCTCCTGTTAAGAAGAGAGCACAGTATCAGCAGAGTAAGCAAGCCATGGGCTTCGGCCCTTCTTCCCTCGCACGTGTTCAGAGGGCCAGCACACAGCTTTGGATCGTGCGGCTGACTCAATTTAACTCTGACTGGCTCTCAGCAGAGCAGGCAAATTCCAGATGAAACGTCCCCGGACTCCGGGAGCCCACTGGTTTTAAGCTGGTTGCAAAATATGGCCATAACTCCTGACTCTCAAGATGGAGCCCTCACCAGCTGCAGCTGCTTTCCGTGGCAGCCGCTCCAGCAGACAGCAGCTCGGTTGCCAGCATCAGTCATGTGAATGGTTTCCCTCCAAGCAGAAATTACGACATGCTCCAAGCCACCTCAGCACGCCCTATTGTATTTGCAGAACAAGAAGCTGTTGGGTTTGGAGCAGAGAGGTGGGAGGGATCCAGCTGAGAAACATCCGCTGGTACAAGTTGTGAACACTGGGAGCTGCCGGCTGTAAGTTAGGGGGACAGGAGGAAGGGAGCAGCTGTAGCAGATGCCTCGCAGGGGCTCTCTGGAGCAGGCTGGAGAAATGCCCACCTCCTTACTGCCTGACACAGGCTCACGTCGTGTATGCCTGTTCTTGGCTTTCTCTGATAATGATCTGTGCAAACACATCCACCCCCAAGCCAGGAAAGACTATTTCACTCCTGCCGCTAGCAATGAAGTTCCCGTTTCCTGGGCCTTCTGCGCTTTGCTGCAGGTACAGCCTTTGCAGTGTCACATGTAATATAAAACATAATGAGCATATTCATCATCTGGGCAACGTACTTGCTTGTGAAGAGAAGGGGGAGAACGCTCCAGGTTCAGCATTTTCTTTCACATAATGACTTACATCAAAGTCTTTTGTTTCATCTTGCAAGAACTGCAGTCGCCACTGTAGGGATCTTTTGCACACAACGGAGAACCTTTGGCAGGAGATGATCTGAGCTGTATTCTGCCTCTTCACTGCTTGTGTAACCGTACCGCCCGGGTGTGGCGCAGAAGAGGAGCCTCTCCCCAAGCCTTTGGGTGGAAATCATGGTTCTGAGGTACTGGTCATCCACCTGGCCCCAAATCGGAGAGGGCCTGTCAAACGCCATCAGCCTTGGTCTAAAGCTGCCTCCATGAAGTCATTCAGAATAATCAGATGCAACAGATGTCAGCAGGAAGCAGTCAGAGTAATGCTGAATGTTTCCAAAAATCCACCCGCAAAGATGACAGGAGAGACAGTGAAAATCACATGGGAAAAAGGCACGAATTAGAGCAGAAAACCCTTCCAAGCAGCTACAGACCAAGAACTCTGCAGATGTGGCTTCCGAATATGACTCCGCCTGATTTCTCTTTCCCTTCCAAAGCAGAGGTTAAGCTTGGTCAAGTGGAGCTGCTAAATCTAAGTGGCATAATTAAAAATTAACACTTGTCCCAAATGCGTTGCTCCAGTTAAGTTCTTATTTTGTCTGCCTCTGTGCTCTCCAAGGAACAAGCGATGGGACGGCGCGGGGAGGGCTTTGCACAGCACCCTGCCAACCATTCAGCACCCTTCCTTCTACTGGAGGCCACCAGCTGAGATCCCAGCAACCCGATTTCAGGAAGGCTTGGCAAGCACATCTCATTGCATCCCCCATGGCTTTGACCCAAGTCCATCTCATCAGCGACTTTTTTGCTTATCAGGATGTTTTCAGTGCAAGACCTTTCTCACTCTGGCACGGGAGCGGGGATGGACTTCTGTTGCCAAACTGCTCTCAACGGAGATGCTGATGATGTGGAAACTCATTGTACCAGCTTCCACTTGCCTTGTGCGGACCTGGGACTGCTGGGGTGCCATGGCAGCAGATGTCAGGCCCCGGAGAGGGGCCACATGGGCCTCTTCTGTTGGAATGCATGAGAAAGAGGGTCAGATGCTGCAGTCAGGATGCAAGGACCTAATTTTGCATAAGACACGTTCATCCTG
Source organism: Platalea leucorodia (assembly GCF_965183815.1). Classification (NCBI taxonomy): domain Eukaryota; kingdom Metazoa; phylum Chordata; class Aves; order Pelecaniformes; family Threskiornithidae; genus Platalea; species Platalea leucorodia. Next base: position 7,509,332 of record NC_138840.1, on the reverse strand, counting down.
TACAGACTCTACATGGAGAAAACCGTAAAGCAGCAAGCTGCAGTACACCTCCTACCACAAACATTTGCTGCAGTGATTTATTCCTCATCTTGCACGCTGAGTGGTTTACTCTCTGCCAGTGCTTATCATCCAAGTTGCAGGAGACTGGATAGCTGAGACGCAGTGATTTTCAGAGTCTTCCACAATCTCCCTCTGTAGCACGTGTGTTTGTCCAGCTCAGCAAAGCCCATCAGGCTGCCCCCTCGCAGGATAAAAAGGGGGCAGGGGAGGACGGGACTGCCCCATCCCCTCCTTCCCGAAGCCCACCTCACCTGAGCAGTGCGGCAGGGAGCCGCTCCAGCGCCCGTCGAGCTGGCACATGCGAGTGGAGTTGCCGATCAGAGTCCGCTTCCCGAGGCAGCTGTACCGGACCACGGAGCCAACGGTGTACTTGTCACCCGAGATCTGAGCGTGGGGTGGGGAGCCGGGGTGGCCACACGAGACCACTGCAAGAGACAGATGCGACAGCTTCAACCATGAGGAAACTGCCTGCGATGCTCGCTTGAAGGCAGATGCAGCAGGTACACAGCAAAGCACCGCATGTTTGAGGTCACTGCATGGGACCATGGCAGCTTAAAGCCACTCGTCTGCCCCAGAGCCCACCGAACGCCCGGTGGCTCATGCCACGGTGCAGGCGTGGCATAGCAGACCTTGCATCGGTCTCCTTCGGAGGGACGTGAGCTCATCCTTTAAGAACTGCCAAGGGTTTGTGCATAAATGCCTAGTCTTGACACTGACAGGCACTTTGCAGGTTCCTTGGAAAACTCATCCCTTCTTGAACATGAATATTTCCATGCACGCCCTCACCCCCACCCACCCCTGGCAGCACCAGGCCCTGCGACAACAGAGCTGCAATCGATGCCGTGTCACACCTGAGCAAATTATCCTGGCAGATTCTGAGCACTGCTCGCTCGACCATTGCTAGTAAAAACCACACCACTAACAATAATTAATAGGTTTACTTTAGCTTAGCAATCAGAGTGGAGACGGGGAGGCTGTTGACAAATACGCTGACAGATCTAGGGGCTATTAGACAGGTTTGGCTGAGGATGCTCAGCATAAAGACCATACACCACTGTGTTTCTGAAGGAAAGCATCCGTAACGGGTATCTTATCTCCCCCTGCTAGAGTCTAAAAATACCAAGACTGGCATTAGGTAGGAAACATGATGCATGTTTCAATAAAAAGGAGAGCACGCGTATGTTTGGGCACGTGGGCGTTGAAATATACTGGTGCAGAGCTGTGACTAAAACCAAGGACGCTTTGCAAGGAAATGGGTTTGATAGCTAATACTTAAACTCGCACTGTAACTAACAATTTAATAACAGATACTCCAGCAGACTCACTTGAGCTTAAAACCTGTGGCGGTATTGAGGTTTTTAAAGGATTTATGTGCACAGTGTGAAGACTCTTTCTTCTGATGCGTTAGGCTCTGCTCCCGTGTACTTTACTTACTGGACTTGCTCTCCCACCCCTCAAAGGGGATTGACTCTGTCTTACTCCTTCCTCAGAAACAGGCACGAGACAGCATTTGCAACCCAAGCTAGTCTGGCATCTTCCTTCTTCATTTATGTTTTAGGAAGTGCCTAGTAATTTTTAGGTACCCAGCTATATAAACACTTAAAAGGGTACGGGTTTCAGCACTGAGCACATCTTAAATTCAACAAACAGAAACCAGACATGCAAAAATCTCTTACTTTTTTTTTTTTCTTTAAACTATTAAGCCCATAAATCCAGATAATCAGTCGTAAAACTGACCCGAGTTTCCAGTTTTGAGAATGCCCACAAATCCTCCAAGTCAATGGATGCTCAACATTTTAAGGAAGGAGGTTGCTTTTACTTAGCTGGAAAGCTGTGGACTGAGGGAGCCCGAGATATGAGGCTCCCAGGTTGTAAAAGGTAACTACCCTCTCGGAGCCCCTGCGGCTGCGGTAACACGCGGTTATCGCTTGTCAATTCCCCATGGCTGCGCAGAGTGCTGCAAATGCGAGAAGGTGGCATGCTGCTAACAAAAGGAAAGGAAAATGTGCCAAAACCTACTTTGTATGACTAGGTGTCGAAGGATAATACACGAAAAAAAAGAAACAATCACGGCTTTGGAACAGCTCAGCCAATCTGAACGCAAGGAGCTCCATTTCTGACTGCTTTAGTGATTTGTTATGCCGGGTAACCGGAGACGGCAGCTGCTTTAGTCTCCAAGAGGGGACAGAGCTGTGCTGGGGGCTGCTCTGCCAGGGGTCTGCTCCTGCCTCTGCCAGCACCTCACTGGGCAGCCCTACGCCAGCTCCAAATCCACTTTGGACCTCGGTTTCCCCCGGTGTAAGACAGGAACGCCCGCACTGACGCCTTTCATACAAGGCACGGAGATCTCCTGGAGCAGGTATTCCTACCACAGCACGTGACCACCAGGAGCATTTTGTGTCTTTGTACACTACTGGAAATACTCCTTCGGCCAAACCATCACCCAGAACCTCCCAATTCCCTCTGCAAAGCACAACGGCAGAAAGGGCCAGGAGACCGTAAGAAAGGGAGAACGACGCAGAGCGAGGGTCGGGAAGGAAATCCTCTTTAGCACCTGCGTCGCAGCAGAATAAAGGCTGCACTTATTTCACCATCGCGCTGCCATTTCCCTCCCTCAAAGCCACGGGGGTGAGCGGGTGTATGAAAACCCAGCCATGCCTGAGCTGTGCTGAATGGGCTCTGTCCTCAGGCAGGCTAACTGCACGCTGCTTCACGTGAAGATCTGTGTCGCAGAAGGTCTGCTGCCCTTCTCCACCTGCAATACTTTTGCTGGAGCTGCATGGAACCAGTGAAACCCAGGGGGAGCTGCCGTCCCCTGCAAAGGGAAACCATCTCTGTCTAGCAGGATTTCTCTCCTCAGACCACATATTTTCCTTCTGTGGGCAGGATCCAGAGGCCAGTGAAGCTGATGGAACGATTCCCATGGATTACAAAGGGCTTTGGATCCAGACTTTTTACATGACCGTTCAGCTAAGCAACAGAGAGCTACGTGGGATGAAAGCCTGGGGTGGATGGCTATTATTCTGAAGAACTTACAAAGACACTGTGGGAGGGCACGGTCCCAAGTGCCATCCCCCTGACAGGTAAGGACATGTGTACCCAGTAAGTAATATCCATGGCTGCACTGATATGAGACAGTTGTTCCAAAGCTGAATCTGTGAGGACCACTTGGCTGCACTTGACGGATGCTGTTTTCCAGGTGCCCGGGGTCAGTACAGTTTACAACTGCAAACAGACAACAAAAAAAATACAAAACAAAGGGTGTAACAAAGAACAAAGGATTCTCCAAAAACGAGCAGGAAAAGGGGAAAAAATTGCAAATCACATATTCCACAATTCGAGGGTTTTTTTTTTAAGTCTTTTTTTTTTTTTTTTTTTTTTTTTAAGAGTCTTTGGGGCAGAAATAGAAAAAATCCTTATTAAAAGTTAAAAAAGAGAGAGTGGAGGCAATCCTGCAGGCCCTCGCCCTGCCACGCAAGGTGCGGCAGCAGAGCCTGGCTCTCTGGCCCCAAACCGGGACTCACATCAGCCAGTGGAGAAGAACCCATTTCTTGGCCGACAGAGCAACAGTATCGACAGGGAGACTGGATTAAGGGAGTACAGAGGAAGGGAGTGCAGGGAGGGGAGGGAATTTGATAAGCGAACTTCAGTGCTAATATCAATGGAAGTAGGGCAGCCTAGAAGGAGAAAGGGCTCTGCACAAAGACCATGGCATTTGCTTGGAGTAAACTCGTCCAGGGTTACCAGGATGACCTCCGCTACGGGTCTGGCCTGATGTTTTCTTGCGTCCTCCCCACTTGCAACACCTACTTCAACGTCTTGGAGGATGCAGGGCTGGGCAGGGTCCATTAACAGCTTCGAGTGAAGCCCAAGGGAAAATCAGGTTTGTTGCACGAGATTTACACTGCCCTGGGAGCTCAGACATCACTTGTACATTCCCGAGGAACTGCAAGATTTGTTTTACGTGAATTAATGACAGCGTCAAGCTGGATTTTAGGAACCCAGAGAAAGCAACGAGGAAGGCGCAGACAAGTCCCGTTTGCCCAGACCGGGGCGGAGGCAGGCGACTTACCGCGGCAGGCGGGCAGGGCGCTGCTCCACTGGCCGTTGGCCAAGCACTGGGACTGGGATGCTCCTTCCAGGCGGTACCCAGTGTTGCACACAAACTTGGCCACATCGTTCAGATTGAACTGATTCCCTTGGGTCAAGCCATTGGCAGGGTTGCCAGGGTGGCCGCAAGTGATAGCTACAATTAGAAATTGGAGATGTTACTTTTTTGCCTGGAAGAAAGCAGATTATCCATTGGAAAACGTTCCCAAGGAAGGAGACCATTAAAAAAAAACCCCATTTCAACCCTGAAACTCACACTGACTTCAAAGATTTGTGGCCAGCTCTGTTGAAATACTGAATCAAGTTGAGAGCATGGTACCTTTGTTCATTTTACTGGCATAAGAAATTCTCTGAACCGCTCTCTAAGCAGCTGAGTGCCAGCATCCTACTGACTTATACTGTAAATCCCTAGAGCTCCTCTTCAAAAATCCCAGCTACTGCTATTAATCTATTGCCTTACATTACCCTGGGCATCACACGCACAGTCATGAAACCTGATGTTTTCCTCCCTCTCCCTGGTGTAAGTCAGATGTACGCTCACTGCAGTATAAAGTTACACCTAGAGGGATAGTTAAAAGAGAGGAGAAATATGAGAAAAATCAGGTTTCTAGCATATGGCCTAGAAAGCTTAAATCTTCCTGCTTTAAGTTTGAAAAACTTTTGGGGAAAACCTTTATTTCTAAATCCCCGAAATGAGGATTTTTGTGTAGTTCTTGTTCCTGTGGCTGATGTTTGCTTGGGCCAGCGACGAGGTGAAGGGCTAAAGGGTCCCAGCGGGAGCCGCTCCGACAACACCCGGGGCAGCTTCAGGCGGGGAAGGTGCAGAGGCAAAGGCTGGAGCAGCAGTAAGCACACACAAGACTGAAATTCCAAGCGCTCCGCTGGCAGGTCGGCAGAGGCGGGCGGTACAGGGAGGATACAGCCCCTGCTGCGAGTAGAGCCCCAAGACCTTTGCTTCGAGCACAGCAGCGAGTTCCGCTGCGCAGAAGAAACGTCAGGATACGCCATACAGAGATTTTTAACTGCTTAAGGAATGCGACATCTTCCAACAGCGGAGGACAAAGCAATATTGATTATTGTCATGCTGAAACAGGGTAATGGTCCATCGGTAAAAGTCCAGCGGTTCAGCTGTACGGCTGCCAAAGCCAGAAGCTAGAGGGGAAGATGAAATTCCCACAAAAGATCCATAACACGTTTGACTGCCAGGGCTGGACTATACCACAGGGATGGGAATTTATTCCTTATGCAAGCCGGTGACAGGTACAGGTCTAAAAAAATATGAAGCAAGATAGCCTTTCAGTGCTGCAGGAAGCAGATGTCAGGTTCTCTGAGGTACTTCTGAATATGATTATACGTGTTTTGAAACAGGTGATGGATTCTGTCCCAGAAAAAAAAAGGCTCCCTCCAGTTGGCATGGATCAAAAAGACCTGTTCCCACAGAGGAAGCAACTGTAGCAGGTTTAAAGAGAAAATATCAGGACAATAGGAAATTATAATGTGCTAACACACACAGTGCCCTGAGCTTCTTCAGAAGCAATAAAGCCTCCAGGCATCTAATTTCAGAGCCCAACAGTGCTCTGCTTTAACGACATTAAATTTATGTTATCCATAAGGCTTAATGTAGTGTAATAACTTCAAGGCCAACTTCTGCACATGAGACACCTTTGCATATCTCTGCACAAAAGCTTGGTGGGCTTTCAGGGGCCAGAGTCAGAAGCCGGCACAAAGCAGAGCCAAACCAAGGCGCTGCCCAGGACCCAGCCCTGTGCCGGTGCAGCAGTCAGAAGACAGATACAGATCAGCAACGTTCATCTGCTTTGTTCTAATGGGTTTGGTCCCTCCCGAAAGAAACAAGATGAGCCATGAAAATGGATATTTAGGAAATCCTGCATTTCCATAAATCTGCCTGACAGCAGGAGGACCTCTATCAAGATGATTTCCTGGTCCAAGGTTAGTATGTACGTACTTGGCAGGTAAAAGTGAATTAAAACTTTTTCAACAGAGCAGCCTCAGACATGAGAGTAATTCAAGCCTACCTACAGACCCACAGACAGCCTTTCCAATAATTCTCTGCCTAAAAATCTCAGGCAGAATCCTAGACATCCTCCAAATTTTGGAGTCTCTGCTAACCTTGACAACTTAAGTCTGTTTCTTATTTTTAGGCTGGAATCCACATATTCATTGATTTATAGGTCATTCCTTAGTTCCTATCTTGCTGTTATTATCGTGCCTTAGCACATAAAGCTCTAAACCAGACAGGAGAGATTGGAAGCAAACAACTGGAGAATCATGATATGAAATACATGGATTGCACTGTCCGTTGATAAGAAGATGCTTAAACTTATTAACACCTTAGAGCTCTAGAGACTTACTTAATTAGCTTATTTACTGGAAAGATAAATGAGCGAGTTGTACAAGGTGACTTGTGAATGTGGATCAGAGGAGGAGAGAGGCTGACCTTCCTCCGGCACAGAGCACGGGGCTCAAAGACAGTGACAACCGTGGTGTGCTTGGGGGGGCCATGTCTGCCCCCAACCTCCCCACACCCCATAAAGGGGGGGTCTCCTCAGAAACCACACCTTCAGCCGGGCTCAGCCATTGGGAATTCAGCATATGAAAAACACCAAAGAAAGGTGGAATTTCTAAAGCAGAGGGAAGAAGCAAAGCAGCCAAAATTGCAGCGATGCCACTCCTGCCGCACCTCAGCTCTCTCCTACGCGAACCCCGAGGGCGCTCGTGCAACACGCTGTCTGCCTGCCTGCAAAGCAACCGTACGCAGCCGGGGTGTGTGAACTCCGAACGACGGTCTTTACACGTGCTCTTGTCCTCTGACCGTCACCAGGGCTAAAGAAATCTGACAACATACTTACGCACACAGACAGGCGTCTTCCCAGACCAGCGGTGATCCTGCTGGCAGATCCGCACGGACATCCCGATGAGGCGGAAGCCGGGGTTGCACTGATAAACCACGCTGCCGCGGTAGTTGTAGTTCTCCCCGTTGATCTGCCCGTTGACGATGGGACTGGGAACGCCGCAGTGCCCCGCTGCAGGAGGGAGACAGGGAGAACCACCGAGAGCTCGCGCCTGCCCCTCCTGAAGGCACCACGCGCCACCCGGCCTCTCTGGGGGGATCTGAATTTCAGTCTCCGCAGTCATAAATCAAACCAGAGCAGCAGTAAAAACAACGTATCGTTTTTAAAGCTCTCCAATCCCAAAACACCTCGCATCTACTGAGCGGTAAGGAATCAAAGTCTGCTTCCTTTTTATATCTAACTGAAAAACTTAAAGCTTCAGTAGCACCGAGGCCTCGCTTGGGTTCTTTGCTGGATCAGTATCTAAAATTCCCATTCCCTCCTGAAACGCCATCAGGACTCTTTCCCCACACCTACCCAGACACCTCACTTCTGCTCCGCTCCAGAGTCCGTTGGCCATGCACTCCCGCACGCGGGACCCTACCAGGGTGTAGCCAGTGTTGCAGGAGAAGATGGCCGTGGCCCCGTAGCTGGTCAGCGTGCCGATCTTGTTCCCATTAGGTGGGGTGGGCAGGTCTCCGCAGGAGATAACTGAAGGAGATACCAAAGCACAGTAAGTGAGAACAGGCAGGGAGATGCATTTTTTAAACGACGCACTCAGTGACACTTGCCACCACGAGTTATTACTGAAGTCAGAAATGAGTAGGAAGGATTATTAAAGAGTTACATGGGTAATAACAACAATTCAGAGTTGTGTTACACGAGGTGACAAATATAAGTGCTATTAATATTTATGCTTCAGGATGCGAGGGAAGTACTAAAGATAAGACTGGCTAGGGAGAAACTGTAGAAGTTTTTCATGCAGTAAGTTTTTAAGACAGGAATATTTCTATTATTAACCCATGGCTAGATACACCTGGGAAGCCCGACTTCCACAAAACCCACAAAATGGCACAAGATTTCCAATCAGAAAGTGACACCCAGCTGCTTCGCACATAGTGGCTTCCAGGACAGAGCTGATGTCTGAAGATCAGACCCACAGAGGACACCCAGCCGAAAGCCTGGTTTGCAGGGTGCAGCTGAGCCTGGCCAGGAGCCCTTGCAAATGCAGCTCCCAGCCACAAACTTCAGCTCTTTATTTTATCTGCCTTAAAGATCTGCAAACCCTCTGGAGCTTTTGCACTCAGCAAGAAATCAAGAGACTCACGCTGGGTGCTTCTGACCTTAGTGCACTGCCAAGCTCCTGTCATTCGAATTTAGGTGGCAATAACGCTGAAGAAATAAAACGGGGTCAGGCTCACGCTCCCGGATCTGGCTGAAGAGCCAGCAGGGGTAAAACTACATCTGTCACCGAAGCTGGCAGCTGCATCTCTAGAAACAAAGGGAGGCAGGAGGAAAGGGAAAGCTGCCATTCTGAAGGAGAAATTTTTCTGTCTCTATCTGCACTCAGAGAGAAGAAAAACTCCACCTTTGACAAAGGAAAAGATCCAAAGCACAGCAGTCGTGTCAGAATGACTGAGCGAGCCGCTTGTTTGCCAAGAGTCTTTTTGATTTACAGGTGACACCGTTACCCTCGTAAACTTAGCATTTGCATAAAATTGGAAGAGGTTAGGTTTTAAATCAGAATTTTTTATTTTCTTTCTTAAAAGCAAACTTCAGAGCATCTGGCACCAGTGACAGCTAAGCTGCTGGGACCCGACAGCAACAGATGAGCTAATGTGCTGGAGTTCTTGCAGAACTGTTGAGATTAAACCAAGAATCAGATCAACAGATGACCTCTCCCTGCATCCAAACTCTCTTCTACCGGAGCAGTTCTGCAGCCGCGCTCTCAGATGCTGCTAAGAGCGGCCAGGGCTGTGGTGCGTTTGCACGCCGAGAGCAGAGCTCGCACAGCCACCGAATGGAAAACAGAAACCCCATCCCCTGCAAGGCACCCGCGAAGCTGGCCTGCCCCGGCGCGGCTCCTGAGCTTCACTGCTCTTACTTTTACAGGTCGGCATCGGTTCTCCTATGCTCCACTTCCCGTTGGCCTGGCACCTGATGACCCGCTGGCCCGTGTAGTAGTACCCAGGGTCACAGATGAGCATTAGCTGGGCATTGTAGTGGTACTGGATCTCGTAGGTCAGCCGCCACCGACCGTGCTCAACTGCAATGCTGTTGATATCGGGACAGGTGACAGCTAGAAACCAGATGTGGTGAGTCAGGGAAAAGAAATGAGACAAAGATGTTAATAGGTGTTTAACTCCAGGGCCCTTCAGGGCATTTCAGCAAGCGTGCTGGCTTTTTAACAAGGGGGTCAGTATTAGCATCTCTCTTTTACAGGTGGGAAACCAAGACACCGCGAGAGGGTACGTCAGACCCAAGTTATGCGGGATTAGAAACTTGGTGTCCTAAACACTGCACCTGTGAGGCAAAGCCGTCCGTGCTAGAGCAGCAAGCCATTACTGAAGGGACTTCCAAAATCCCCCGTGGGACTGCAGCGGCTGCGAGCACTCACCCACGCACTGCGGGGGCTGGTTGCTGTTACTCCACTGCCCTGCCTGCAGGCACTCTGCGCTGGGCTCCTCCCCGGGCTGCAGCTGGAAGCCCTGGTTGCAATGGTACACGGCCTTCGTGCCCACTGTGTACTCCTTGCCAAAGACAACTCCATTCCTTGGGGCTCTGGGAACTCCACAGGAGAGAGCTGGGAAGGAGGAGGGGGAAAACACACAGCTAAGAAATCAGTCAGCTTCCAATTTTATCATGGATTTGCGGTAAGTGAGCTGAAAGCCCAGATCCCAAGCTCTCCTATTTACAAAAGCTCCAGCCCCCTCTTCAACCCCAGAAGCTGCAATGAATGCCCACTTTCACAGAGGATCCGACTTTCAGCTCCTGTCTATCAGTGTGGTAACAGCAAAGCCAACGCTGAATACCAGTTTCCACTGGAAGAGACTCTGGCTCGTACTTTCTATAATATCTGTAACACAAAATGCGTCAACACACTATTCAAAAGTTTTCACACAGAGATAAAGGATTAGATAGCAATAACGTTTTGTATTTACATCCCACAGCAGCAACAACCTGAAACCCCTTTCCAACAGCACTTCTGGATTGCACAAAGCAGCAAATTGTATAATCATGTTGTGGCAGAAGGAAGGCTAAATTTAGCATTACGGCTGAGAAGGTAAGGGGGGAAATTCAGGGAAAAACACTGATAAACAGGCACAATGCCAAATGGCTGCTCAAGATGGCAGCACTTCGGAGAAGATGCTCTGCACCACTCCTGCCGAGATCCTCCGTGCTGCGGCCAGGAGCGTGGCCGAAGAGGGCAGAAAGGGGACAGGCAGGTCACAGAAAGATGAGCAACAGCCAAATACAGACAGACCAGAATCACGTTCATTTATGCTGCAAGAGTTTTGCAAGACATGACAAGCCCTGTTACCCTCTTCCCTACCGCTGGGAAAACCAGCACTGGGAATCTGTCACTCAAATCTGGTTTTTTTTTCCTCTATCAGCATTCAGAAGAGCTGGGAGACCAAACCCAGACCTGCCTCCAACACCGCCACGCGCGTTCCCATCCCTCTCCGAGCCTCGGCTCTGGGGGAAGCCCGTCTCGCTCGGGCTGGAGACGCGCAGCCCACCCGTCTGGACAGGCACGGGGTGAGGAGGGGAGGGAGAGCAGCCTGGGAGCTGTAAAGCCGCCGTTGCGAGACCACCGGCCAGCGGGGCTGCCAACAGCCTCTGCAGGGCACCGAGAGGAGCAGAGCCTGCTAGCAAGCACTGATTTGGAGGCCAACACCTAACCCAAACAATTGTCTGCATTTTAAAAACGCTCTAAAGGAAATCCATTCCTTCCCGGAGTAGCCCGAGCTGCTCCCACCCAGCTAAGGCACGAACTGGAGGCTGAGCCTACGTCTCCTGAGCCACATGCTGATACTTCAGCACACGTTCACCTTCCTCTTATTCCCTCTGCACACAAATGAGGGCTAGAACATCAGCAACCTCAGAAAAGTCACCTTCTGGTGACACGGACCCCGCTGAGCGCTGAAAGGAGAGACCAAACTTATTGCGTACAGCATCAGCACAACCACTGGAGCTTTCTACCACTCAAGGTCCAAGACCCTCTGATCCCACTACTGCTACACGAGTCGGCCAGAGCCCCAGCCTGGAGCACGATTACCCAGCACCTTGCAGATGCTGGTGTTGCTAATGGGTGTGAGTAATTCAGCAGGCTCGTATTAGCACGATCAGGCATATCCCTGGTTGAAATGATAATCACACGTATGTCACTTCATCGAGCTAAGGAGCTTGGCGAATCTCTCTACAAGGCTGGGTGTCTAGACAAGCAGCCACGCTGAATACCAATTTCATTCTGAGGCAAAAGAAGAGGGGACCTGGCAAGTCCTACCCTTTCACTTCCACCCGGCACTTCTCTCGTTACTACTTTCTGATGTTGCAGCCAACCAAAGAGGCTGGGGAGGAAGCTGACCCCCTTCCCATGCCACTGCCCCCAGCAAAGCCTTCTCCTTTCTCCGTTCAGTTCTCTCCTGCAGCCTGGTGCTTTGCCAAAACTCATCACCTCTCTTTGCCAGCAGGAAACTGAGGCACAGAGACTGCCAGGGAGGGACAGCGGGGTGAAGGGAGAGCAGGGCCAGCCGTGCTCCAGGTCGGCGAGGCTGAGCTGCCGCAAGGGAAGGATGACTTACTGCTGCCTGGTCCTGCCTCCCAGCTCGCTCGCTCTGCCTCTCAAGCGGTCTGTTCGATCATTTAGAGCCTTTCCATCGCATAAGCCCTGCCCTGATACAAAACTTAGCAATAATACGGCACTTCTAAGCCAGATGCAGTTAACTAAAAATGTCATTAAGCCACCAGAAATTAAAAAATGTAACCCTCTTCACCTGCAGATGGTTGGGCTACAACAAGAGGAGGATCGGACAGGGAGAGCCAACTGGGGCTGTGCCCTGCACCCGTGGCAGGATCCTTCCCGCCCTGGAAATCCAGCATCCTTGAGCAGAATGTGATATTAGTAAGTTTTTATTTACAGAGCCCTGCACAAAGCAGAGAAGCTTGATTTTTGGGGTGGCAATAAACTTGCCATCTGTTCCAAAGAGCATTTCTGAGGCTCAAATTGCGGGCACTGCAATCCACCAGAATCAGAGACGATGAAAGAGAATAGTTGTCCCAGGGGAAAGCAAACCAGCGTTTGGCTTGGAGAGACCCATGGAGAGCGTGGTCCAGGGAAAAAAGAGAAGGAGCACTTACGGGGGTTCAGAGGTACAAAAACTCTGTCTGCAGGAAGACGATGTGCTAGGAAAAGGGACAGAGGCTATGAAAGCAAATCTGCAGCTGGGATTCCAAAAACAAAGCAGCTTAAAAATAGGCAGCAGAGACAGAAAAGGCATATTAGATCATCTTGTGCTCTCCCCCATTGTGCCAAGGCAAGATTGTTCCCTGCAGAATATTCTCTGCTGCTTCCATAAATGTCAGCTAGGACAGAGCACGTAGTAAAGATTATTCAGAGGGGATGGGGAAGGGAAGAGGATTATGTGCTGGCAGAAAGGAGCTGTGGGAAATGTCATTTGTTAACCAGACCATGTGTTTACGGGCACCCCAGTTCCCCTCCTCCTGACACAGCTGATTGTGCGAGCAATTTATGCAGTGTTACGGATCGAGTTCCCAAACCTCTGCCATGTGGTCCTGGCCACCAGAAAGGATGAGAAATTGAGTACAGCCCAAAACAAAAGGTTGCCAGTTGGCTTTGAGAGCAGCGGGGGGGGAAGGTGTTGGATTTTATGTAGCTGAAGTGGGCAAGAAGAGCGGAGCCAGCCCGGCTATCAGCTGCTCGAGGCCAGGGGGGGGAGCTGCTCCGCCATGAATTCTCCTACAGCTCCAGCTCGCTGCCGCTCGCTCACCTCCGTCTCAAGGCACTTGATAACCATGGGCCAGCGTTAAGATTCCTGATGTAAAGATGGGGAAACAAAGAGAGGAGGTGACTTTCCTGAAGGGGCTGTTTCAGCCTCTAGATCTAACGTGACCAGCAAGCTCTCCTTGCTGGAGAGAGACAGGCTCTTCCAGAGGGATATCCAGCACCAAGATCCTGACCAAGCTGCTCTCTGTGTGGTCAGTGGGGACACACACACCCCTCCAAAGGGGAAACTGGAGCAGGAGCCTACCTAAACCGCTATGAATTGGCCCCCAGATTCTTTCTCTGTTGGCGACTGCCATCGAGTGGCACCACGGGTTGTGCCCACGGAGCTCCTGGCATGTCATGCGTTCAGCTGAACCAGAACGGTGCAGGGTGGGTTTAGCGCTTCTCATGCAGCTCCCATGGGAAATCCTGTTCCCACACCCCTCCATCCCACGGCGCAGACCTGGGGGGCTCAGCAACACCGCATGAGCCCCTCCGCGCTTCCAGGCCAGGCAGTGACAAGCCACGGACAAGCCACGGACGGTCTGGCTCTGGCTCCCTCCTTGGTGGCCTGGGAACTGGTGCTCAGGGACTCGTTTCTGCTTTGAATTGTTGCTGTCGGGTGAGACCTCATCCAAGTACCTCCTCTCCCCACCTCCCCACCCATCCTCTCTCTATCTCCTCCGCGCCTCCGTGTTTAAAATCCATTCCTCACACACCATTACACCTCTTGGAAGTAAATATAGACTTTGGAGCTGAACACGAGGCTCAGGTGGCATTCCAGCACACCAGGGCAGAAAAGACTTAGCAGAATTCGTACCTATTCTTGATTACATGATTTTCCTTAAAAAAAAAGACACAGCACATCAGAGAAATTCCTTACGCTGGGCTAAGGATTGGGGAGGCACAGTTGCCATGACAGCCCCTCGCGCCTGCCAGCCTTGCGGCGCGGTTCATCTGCTCATTCCAGCGCTCGGCGTTGGCCCCCGCCCGCGTCGTCGCGGAGGCTAAATCCCTGTCTGAGCTTGTGCTCCCCCTTGCCAACGGGACTGGGTGGCAGGGTCTTGGTTTACTGCTTTCCACTCACCTTTACATAAATACAGCCTTGAGAGGGCTCCAAATGGATATAAGCGCCCACAGCACAAAACCGCCCTTTGAAGGCAGGACTGCTTGCACCCCTGTGCCATTTCCAAAGAGACAAAGGGATTCAGGAGCACAGAAAGGATTTTTTCAAGGCTCTTTCGTACGTCCCACACTAAATAATCCTGCTTTTCCTTACGGCTTGGACTGGACAACAATGCAGACACCGCAATGAGATTTTGCCTATGCTGTCTCTGTTCCCTGGCTAGTTTCCAGGGAAGTCAATGCAATATTAATCCCCAGTGCTCGGTCCCCTTGGAACATGGATGAATGTTCAAAGACACTGAAAGGCTTCATCAGAATAAAGATAGGCATTTCATCAACACAAAGGAACAGGGATGATTGGCGGATTGAGAAGAAGGTGCAATCAGAAAGTGAACATAGCGAGGGAGACAAAATAGCACAGAAGCAAAGTCCCCTGGGGCGCACTGCCCCGTCCTCCCCTCCGCTCCCACGCCGGAAGGAGCCCTGAGCGAAGCATGATGTGTCATAAAAATTACGGTTAATTAGGAGGAAATGTGGAAAGAACAACTACACGCCTAAATCTTACATGAAGCCAACAGAAACTGGGCACCATCTGAATCCCAAGAAATTTCTCATCCCCCGCTGACACGCACAGACCCAAGAGGGCAATTCCAGAAACACCAAAGGAAATTCCAGTTACTAAAACCCAGTGGGACCCGTGCTCCTGCCAGCCCTTCCAGATTTTTCCAAGCAATAGCTTTTCCCGTCCTTAACCAGGGCTTGGCTGTGTCTTTACTGAGAGTTCAAACGCTTCTACAGCGGTAGCCTTTATGCAGATGCCTTTTTTCTCTCCCTTCCCTCCTGGCTCATCTATTCCCAAGGACTTGGATGTAAGAGGAGCACCCCTCACTGCCCACCTGCAGCTCCAAGCCTGTTCTCAATAGGGAATTGGGGGAATTACAATAGGTTTTTATTTTTACTGTGTTTTCCTCAGTCCTTCCTAGGACTCCCGGATCCTCGTAACGATATGTTTGCCTGCTCTCACCTTGGCACAGAGGGATCGCTTCGTTCCAGTGGAAGTAGCCCTGAGGGTGCTGGGAGCAGGTGGTGGTGCTGTGGCCAACGAGACGGTAGCCTGTGTCACAGCCAAAGCGGACCGTGCTGCCAGGGTGCAGACCCGTCTGGCTGAGAATCAGCCCGTGGGCTGGTGGTTGAGGGAGGCTACAGTAAGGAGCTGGAGAGAAGGGCAGAAGAAAATGAATCAGCCACTGGATGGGCAGTATCAAGACAAATTCCCTCCCTGTCCTCAGGAATTACACCGTGCTTACCATAACCTAAGGCTGTACAAGAAACAGAGAACTTGTGATGGATAAATACAAAGTCAAAGGGGCAAAGAGCGCAGGGCTACTATCCAAGTTTCACTCAGCTCTAGGAATAAAGACTAATTTCTGATAATTAAATATTACTTAATTCATTTACTGAGTAAAGTCATTATTTATTTATGACATACTGGCAAGTTCTCAACCCAGTTTTATAACTTCCATTAATTAAGATTTGCTAAGTTCCAAAACATGGTAATTCATTTTAAGGAATTCTCAGCAAACATTCAGTACCCAGCAGTGGTTTTGTGCTGAACGAGCAACCAAGACTCCCCGGTCCTGCTCCTGCGAGAGCAGTGGCAGAACGCCCGAGCAGGAGCACAACGGGTTTTAAACAGTTCACTGCCAATGCAGTAACACGATCAGACACATCTAAGTTGTGCCTCATGCACCAAGCAGCTCCTAGCGCAAGTTCTTCTGTTTTGTGATGTTCATCTTCAAACATCTCAAAATGGCCTCACTGCAAGGACACGATAATTTAGTAACACGGCAACCTTTACTGTGAATTGCGCGGGATGGGTTTCATTTATCCAGAGCCACATCGTCTACAGTTATATATTCTGGTTCTGATTCTTAAGAGTGGTTGAGAAACCAGCCAAAGCTTCAAGGTTTCTTCTGGAAATAAACCTGCCTTCCCCAGCCTCACCAGCTCGGGATGAGCCCAGCTTTGTGCGCCTTCCCAGGCCTTGGCAGCTTCTGCCGACACAGATGGCCTATACCCCTCTGCAGCAATTTCGTGGAGATCCTTGGCTGAAGAGATGGCCGCGTTCTTGGCAGAGGCATCTAGTCTCTGCTGTGTGCTTACCAGAGTAGCGGATTTTGAAGCCTTTTCTGTTGTAGGCATGATCAGAGGACCAACGGAGATAGACTTTGTTCCCACTGCTGGTGACGGTCAGAGGGGCAGAGTAGTTCCCGCTCAGCGACAGGAGCAGTGGGCTCTGGCCAGAGGGACCTGTAAGGAGGCAACGGGGAAAAGTCAGGGCCGACACACACAGAGTCATGCGTGGGCCTTACGTGCCAGGGCGCTTCTGCAGAAGGAACCGTAGCACAGGAGCTTTCACCATGAGCGCAGGAACGGCAGCTCGTGCTCAGGGGTGTTTGTCAACACGAGTCCCAGTGCAGTCACCTGGCTCCTGGGAAACCAACAGCAAATAAAGCCCAGTTCATCGCAGTAAGACCAGGATTTTGCTCCAGGCATAAGGCCTTCGGCTCAAGTCCTGATGGGAAATCACAGGAGCATCAGCACAGCACTTGTATTCTGTGTTTGGTTACAAAGCTGCATCACCGTGAATACTGACAGATCCCCTCTCAGTTCATGTGAGCTCGTGGGCCTAGAAAACCTGGTCTGCACGGGCTTCAGGGATGAGAAGTCCCACCTGCTCAGCTCGTCCCTTCCCAGCAACCTCCGCTGCAATTTCTCCCAGGAGCTTGCTAACTCCTGCCCCTTAGAAAAATACTTTAGAGTCATCCAAAAATCAAATCATTGATATTTTCTTATCCAGAGAATCAATGAGTCTTAGGAGGAGCTTTCTTTAAGCCCAGCAGGAGGTTGCAGGCGTAGCGGCAGAAAGCTCTCCCCACAGCGCTCTGGGAGCAGAGATGAACAACAAACGTAACTCTGCTGCTTCTTTCCTTTCCCCTCAGCTGCTATGCAAGTCCAACTGGTGAACCTCTTACCGTCAAAGATTTCAAACTCGTCATATTGCTTCTCGCTGAGGAAGTACTCGATGGTGAGGGAGATGTTATACCCAGGCTCTACCTTCACCACCCAAGAACAGGTCTGAAAGTGAGGGTAACTTCCCAGGAAGCTCTGGCTGAGGATCACGCCGGTGGAGTCCGTCATAACCTCGTTCATCGGACAGTGCACTGCAGGGAACGTGAAAGAGAGACCATAGCAAGTGAATTTTCCTGTTTTGCAGAGGAAGGAAGGAAACACAAGGTACCATGGCCAAGAAGGTCTGTCCTGACAAGCTAGGTCAAGCTAGGGCACAACTCCCCCCGCGTACATCCACGGCACACCTTGGCCCCTGGGGCTCACAGAGAGTCCCTAAACCTTGACGCAGGCTCCAAACGAAGCATGCTGCCTTTCCACAAATCCAAGCAATTGCCCATGTTTAAAGGAAGAGGCAAAAAGCAACGATAAAACCAAACAATTTCAACTTTCTTTGCATTATTTCACATCTCTTTCACCAAGCAACTATTCTCAAGTTACAAAACACTCCCCGGGAACCCCTGGGAACTTTATTACCTGGGTTAGAAGAAGGTGTGGAACTACAGGCTTATCCCAGGTCACCCAGGGAGTTATTAGAGTAGGACATAAGAACTCCAATTCCTTTCTCTAATCGGTACAGCCCATTCAGCCTCTGGAAATACTAAATCCAGCTAAAAGCACTAAATAAAAAGGCCAGCAAAAACACCCCAGAAGAGGAGGCAAACACACAAAGCGAGCAAAAAGCATAAAAAGAAAGGGATCTTTATTTATCCGTAATTGTCACTAAAACCCAGTGCAAACACTGTACTTCTATTAACAGAAAACAGCCAGAACTATCCAGAAAGAACAGTGTATTCTTTCAAAATCCTTAATCCCATCAGTGATTTTTTGACCTCTATAAATTGGTGGCCAGATGTAATTTAAGCAGTCCCTTTACCCCCAGGCTAACAACCATCAGTAAATAATTGAATGACCTCCCTTTCTCTCCTTCAGTTCATGCTATTTCAGAGAGAATAAAGCTATAGAAAAATATCCCATTATATGGTAAAAATGTTCAGATAGGAGGGAATGAAGGAGATGAAATAATCACGGCTGGAGTGAACAAAAGCACCAGCAGGAATCCAGAGGATAAATAAGGTAACATGGTAGCATGGAAACATCTTTGGGATCCCTCCTGAGCAGCAGCAAGGTGTACAACGCAGCGTGCTTGGGGCTTTCATTTTTCTCCCATGTAATACATTCCGTGGCACTAATAGAGAAGCCGTTCCTCGCAGGATTGCCTTGCCGGAGGAGCTCGCTGCGCTGCAGCCTGCTCTTCCTTTGGCTGTTCACGTGTCGCCAGCAAACTGTCAGCGCAGAAGCCCTCCCCGCCTCCCAGGGTAAGGACATTTGGGTGACTGTTTCAATGACTTTGTGAATGCAGTCAGACACGCAGTGTGTCAGACCTCTGCTCAGTCCCTGTTCAAGAAAGTACAAGCTTGAAGGGCCTTCCAGAACCGGGGGCTTGGGGTATAATCCAGGGCACCCAATGCAAGGCAAACCCCCTTGGAAGGCACGGAGACCCAGCAAATTCCCCAGAGCCAGCGGGGGGTGGAGGAACTTTCCCTATCATTTATCAGAGGGTGTTGCAATAAATCACCCAGCAAATCTCTCACCAGTATTTGCTGGTTGTTGCTTGAGCCTAGCCAAGGTGCTTGGCCCCGGGACAGGCTGGGAGGCAGGTCAGGAGAACAGCCTTCCCCTGCACAGAGATGTCTCGCTGCCCTCCTCGCTTGGTCCCGACGGGTGCTTTTGCACTACTGGGACCCTGGAGATCTGAGAACTAACCCCAAAGATGCAGTATGTGCAGGGAAGCCTCCCCCAGCTGCCACCCGGCTTGCTCCCTCCCTTAGCAAGGCCCCCGATTTTGCAGCAGTCTCTGGGTAGCGAAGCTTTGGCTGCCACGCTGGGCACCCCCGGCTTTACCTTCACACGTGGGTGGAGGTCCTTCAAACTGGAGATGAGTGCCTAGTTTGCAGGTCAGGATTTCATTTCCAATCAGGGTAAAGCCAGGAAGGCATCTGTACCTCACTATGTCACCTACACACAGAGACAGAAAACATCTTGACGCAAGGGAAGGATCCATTCATTAAGGCTGAACCGTGGCCTGGGAACGGGGTACCACGGGGCGCAGAGACCTCTCAGACGTGCCTCTGCCATGACCATGCAGAAAAATAAAAGGTGTCGAAAGGCATGCTGGAGTCTCAGTTGGGATAAACTGCTGTCATGCCACTGAGACTATTATGATTTGTGCAAGCTATTTCAGGTGGAGACTATCCTCAAAGAGAGCAGACAGTGAGGAAAGCTACTTTAAAAAAAAAAAATAAAAATCACGGCTACTTCACTGGTTGCAGACACACTTAAAAATGGGGATGTAACCATGAACAGCAGCAAAAAATACAAAAAGCACAGTCAATATGGGTGAAAGGTTCTCAAAAAAAGAATAACGGCCTCTCGGCTTTCACACAACGCTTTGTTTGAAACACCCGAAAACTATTATTGCGGCCAAGATTTCTGAATGTTTCCGAACAAGCTCAGGGCTTTCACAAAAGCCAAACCACTTCTTCTGTACCAGCAGAGAGGAAAAGCCTCGGGACAATCAGATCAGTTTGACTGCGTGTGAATGCTGGGCGTTGAGCAAGGTCACGCACGGCTCCCCAGGCCGCGCGCAATTACACGTGTGAAGAGGCCTCGTGAAGCTCCAGCCATGGGGTGACAACACGCGTGTCTTCTGCGGGCATTCCCAGCACCGGGAGGTGGCGGGGAAGGAGGGCTAAGAGGACTGGGAGAGGCTACCTATGTTAAATTCTTCGTTCTCGGTGACGATTTCTGCGTTGGGAACGATGGTTGGAGGCTGACATCTGAAGAGCTGGTAGGCTGAAAGAGCAAAGGAAGAGCAGCAGATGTTAAGCTGGGGGTGAAGGCAGCCACGGCCGTCTTGGTGCTAAGCACAACAGACATCAGAGCAAATCCTCCCTCTCCACAAAGAGACGGAACTGGCAAAAGCGCAACCAGCCCCTTCCCCCTCCAAACCCTACAGAGGCGGCTCCAGGTACTGGTACCCCACAGCAGCTTCCTCCAGTTTCCTACGCCTGATAGGAAACAGATTTTTGTCTGTCTGTGGAGATGCAGGTGCCCGGGCAGCGTCAGTCCTTTTGGGTGAAGACTGAAGGATGACTGATAGATGTGGACGTGAGGCAACGTTACGGCACCTTTTGGGATACTAAGAGAGGAGACCTCAGTGGAACGAGGTCGAGGACAGAAGAGGCAGAGTCTCAGACTGCTCCAGCAGTCATTATGCAGGGAATTTCATCCTTACCACCTGTCCTTGAACAGAGATCGCAAAACTCACTGATTTACTTTTAACTTGGAATTATTCATTAATTTCTTCTGCAAATAATTCCAGGAGTGCTAACGTTTTCAACCGCAAATCCTATACGTAGCTTGCAGTTCACAAAGTAACCTAATGCAAGGTTGAAGGCAGTGCCTCACGGAAGGCAAAACAGGGAGCCCTTGTACTCGTTCCCAGTTAGGCGTTTCTTCCAGGGTGCCATGTGGCTAAACGGGAAGAAGAAATCCAGTTGAGGAGCAGAAACAATTCCTTATGGCTCAGGCACCAGACCAAATACATTGCAAATAGCAACTTTTCCACCAAAAATTAAAGAACAGCTAACTCTGAGCAAAACAAACGCACCGCTTACACGCATGCGGGTGCATAAGGCTTGAGCACTGTGCTGCTTATGAAAATAAACACACGAGAGCTGTGAGCACGGTTAAATTGAAAATATGGTACCGGGAACTAAATGAATATTAATGAAAGACATTTTCTGCTATTTGCTCAGCACTTCTCTGCATCTCTGCTCCCCCTGCACCTGACCCTGGACAAGCATAACTTCCTCTGAAATTTATATCAGCCCTTTAATTTAAGATACTGGAGCTCAAGCTGCCACCGAATATTAATTCTTACTAACTCCACGATGTCTAACTCTTCACACCACGGCAAGGCTGGCAGTCCTGGCGGCAGCCTCACTGCGGCTTACGATGATGCTTAAATACACATGTAAAGAAGTAGACGCCCCATCCTCTTACCCAACTGCCTCACCCCCTAACCCGGGGTTGGATAATACTTTCCCAAAAGATGTGGGGGAAAACGTGACGTTTGGAGGTCCAGGGAACGGGCTGGAGGGAACGCAGCCACTTGGGGTTAGTGCGAGGGATGGGCTTACTCGTCCCATGTGTGCGAAGGGGAGGAAAAACCAAACACATGCCACTACAGTGAGCTAAACTCAGCCAGGGATGGG
Source organism: Platalea leucorodia (assembly GCF_965183815.1). Classification (NCBI taxonomy): domain Eukaryota; kingdom Metazoa; phylum Chordata; class Aves; order Pelecaniformes; family Threskiornithidae; genus Platalea; species Platalea leucorodia. The sequence goes on along the minus strand of NC_138840.1, from coordinate 7,487,769 downwards.
GGGGTGCCAAAGGAAAGCGCCAGCTCTGTAATTCGGACAGTCAGCCCCTTCTTTGCCATCCACCACGGGAGTAAAGAGAATGGATGAGCAAAGGAGCTGGGAGAGCCCGCACGTGGGACGGAGAGGAGCGAGAGGCAGCAGGGGAGAACCCTTCTGCTACACAGCAAAGAGCCGTCCCAGGAGGGGACACACTTATTTGCCATCTTTTAAACAGATGTTTGACAGTGGGGAAAGAAGGAAAGGAAACCGTAACAAAAATTTAAATTAAATGCTATTTAAAAAGTGCTTGACAGCATCTATTGAAGTGGAAAGATAACCCAGCATTTACAGCATTAATCTCCTCTCCTTAATGGGCCATATTTCAATACAGAGGTGTGATTAAGATGGCTTCAGCATATGGGTGATACAGCACCGGTAAAGCTCCTTTCCACGGCACATCCATTTGTTCTCACCAGGACAAAACAGAGTCCCGTCCTTGAAACCACACTGGGACCCCCTTGAGTTACTGTGCCATAAAACCCTTTCCCATCACGCTCACACATCAGCCCGCGCTGGCACCTGAACTAACCCATTTAATAATAGGTGCAACATCATCATTTTTCAAGGGATGCTATTGAATCTTTAAGCTCTGTGAATCATTCTTTTGTTTCCCTTCCTCCACCCTAAGGAAACGCTTCTTTGCAGGCATTTAAAAGGGCAATGGTTCTCTAACACGGCGCTGATCATCCCTGTACAGGAAAAGACAATTTAAAGCTGAAGGAGGACGTCTCCTATGTCCTAGATCTGCCAGCATGCAGACCCAGAAATGAAAATATACGTCGCTGTAGATCCCGAGGAAATTGCACATCCCGCACTTACACCCCAAAGGGCGATGCCAAAGATTGAACCGCCTGCGCTGCCTGAGCCCGGCGTGAAAAGTTCCCCCCTTTCTCCCGCGCCCTTCTCGGTGCGCAAGGCGCCGCAGGCAGAACGAGAGCCTGGGAGGGAGGGAAGAATCTCACCCTGGAGGCAATCACATCTCTGGCGTTAGGCTTTATACTAAAGCCCCGTGTATAAGGGAGCAATAAGCCAGTAAATGACACTTTAATAAAAGGCCAAGCAGTTGCCAGCGTGCCCAGCTGGTTAAAAAGTTATAAAAGGCTGCTGGCCTGCACCCATACCTACCAGCACCAACCCCAGACCTCTCAAGCCTGCGAGTGGCTTTATACCCCACATAAACCATAAGCTGAAGAAACATCAGTATAAAGTGCTATCAAGATCAAAGAACAGCAACATATGCTGATGGGCTCTAACCACAGCAATGATAGTATCTAATTCATATCACAAAAGGAAGCATTCGCTGAACTGCAGCAGTGTTTACATACTGCTCATTTCTGAGCCAAACTGCCTAAACCATAATTTTTTGCATAACTGTTATATACGCACCATTGTCTAGTAACATAAATCTTACAGTGTTTTGCAGCAGTAAACCAATTCCCTCCGAAGCCTAGCAAACATTCTTTAAATTCAGCCTATCTGTATAATACTTGCCTTTTGGAACTGAGCATAAGCTAAGACGTTCTGCACAGATTCATCGTGTAATTCACGTAACACTTTGTTGACGTTGTTGCCAGCAAGTTATCGAAGCAAGAGGAGGCCTCCACTTGCACTTTCCAAAATCCCAGAACTGCCGTAGGAACTTGTTAGCTAATCCAATTTAAAGTTGGGCTCTTGTTTACTGGTGGAAAGCAAATACTCTCATTTCAATGTAATACCCAACATCTCTCTAGCGTGAGCTGCGCTCACACCAAAGAATCCCCACGTAATTCAGGGATTTACAGGAACCCTTTTCCTCCCCAGAGGAATGAAGTCACCTCTCAGCTGGAACATAGCTGCCATTTAAAACAGGCCACCAAGATGACCCAACTGGTTCAGCATAGCATTGGGAAGACAATACTGCAACCAGCCAACACTGGAGGGAAGGAGGGTTTTAGGTAAACAAAGCGGAGCTATCCATAATGGGATCTGCCATGGAGAGGACCTTATTTACAGGCATCACCTTGAGAGGGGTGTAGGGTTGGCACGGCTCTTAGTTTGCAGGCACTTGATCCATGCTTGAATTATCACAACGTTACAGATGGATTTCCACATCTGCACAGACTGTGGGACCACTTGCCAGCGCTCAATTGGGAAGATTTCCTTTGCGGAAGATTTCAGGTAAAAGGGTATTTTTTCATATCTTCCCCAGAACTAGCCCTCTCCACAACGAGCCACAACCGATCCATGCCCCTCCGCATCCCACAGGCAGGTATAAAGCACGCGTTGCTCAGTAAGCGATACAGACCGTAGAAATAAATGGCAAAAATCCCTCCGTTGGCGGCATCGCTGTGGAATTTCATCAGGACCTGATTGGAAGAGCTTTGGGCTGATTTCTTAGCAGAGTTGCCAGTGAACACACCAAGCTGTGGGGCTGTTTGCTGTGGACCATCCCTAAAATCACGTCAGAAACACAAGAAAAGAGCATTATTACATGTCTTTAATCCCAGACAACAACCAACCTCCTACGCTGCATGCACAGGAGCTCCTTCCTGCTCTTCCCTCCTTGTCCTCCCTTTTCTACATCTAGATATATTCTCAGCAGCTCCCTGGGGAGCTGACCTGGACTCCCAGTCCCCCTCTCCGCTCCGCTATAACCAGGGCAATTTTCTCTGGCAGTGCAGTGCTTACCCAGTAGACAATTACACACATAAACTTCATTTTTAACCTCAGAACTTGAAGAATTAGAGCCAGTTTTCCAAAGGGGTTTCACTCCCTGTTTGCACAGCAGACACTCGGGTATTTTAAACGTCAGATATTGATTGAGTGCTACAAGCTCAAGAATTTGGCCACAAGCTTTTTAGCCAATGCAGCTCTGTGTGCTCCCTTGGCTGACCAAAGTTGATAATATGCCATTTCGCTTCCCTTCTCCAAGTAGGAAGGGAAGATCCAGCCTGTAAGGCTCCTGGGGTGAAGAAATCAGTGCCACTTCATTAACCGCAGCAGAGTTGCGCCCGTTTTACATCAGAGGTCACAGTTCCCAGTTGCTGCTCTTTAAAAGGCAGGTGGGGGTCGCAGCCAGTTCTGGTGCCTAACGCATCCCAGCGCTGCCTCTGCAGTCTGGGAGATCAGCTTGGATTGTAGGGCTGCGTATCAAGGATTGCAAAAGAAAAACCAAAAGAGGACATTGGTAAATGCAAATGATTTACCAACGGCTTTTTCTGCATTCAGCCTCTATCCATAGACAGGTAGCCATCGGTAAGGTGCAAAAGGAAAAAAAATGAGCCCCAGAAAATGTCTGTCAGAGAAATCAGAAGTGAAAGGCAATTCCTGGTATGTGAGTCCGAACAAGATTCATTTCAACTAAATTCAGCTTGAGATAAAGACCCTGTTTACCATTCATAAAGTCTCCTCTGCAAAGCCCCTCAGGCTTCCCAGGAGATGTTTCCTTATTCCATTCAGCAGAGCACTTTGGAGACGAAGGGACAGGCTGATGAGAGCATCCAGCAGGACGAGCGGGGCTCTGCCGCCGACCACCCTCCCGCCGCAGCCGGGACGCCGGTCTGCACCCCCTGGCAGCTCAGCCCCACTCACGGTGACTGTGGCAAAGCAGTGGGACAGTGACTGCTAATCCCAGGCACCGCGGGGGGCTGATGTGCCTCATTTTTAACTGCTGCTGATCACAGAAATTAACGGCAAGGAAGACCTGTAAGGTCTTACAGGCGCTGCTATATGGCCAAGGGTGGGACTACTCTCTGAGCTGCACATCACCGAGGCAAAAGCACCACGAAAGCGACGGATTCCTGCACAGACTCCTCTCTAGACCCAAAGGATGACATTGCCATCACTTGGCATGAGCAGCCTAGTCATTCAGCGATCGTTCCCTTCACTGACCTTGCACTCCCTGCCTGCATTTTTCAGGAATGCAACATGAACAGCATTTGGAGACAGTCACCTTGTCCAATTTGTTAGCCCCTTGCAGCACATGGTCCTCAATCTAAAGGCCCTATCAAGCACGTGGAGTTTAAAAAAATTCCAAATCCTCACCCCAGTGTCCCCAGAGGATACTCCTACTCTCAGACACAGCACTACCCACGCACCGCAGCAACGGGTGCTCGGTTTATCAGCCAGAGCATCTTTCTGAAATGGAGCCTTAGTAGCAACCCCAGTCGGTCCTCACACCTCTGCTGTACCCACCAAACAGTGATGAAATCGTTGTAGGGCTCTGTTTGCAGCAGAGTGAAGTTGAGATGGATTCCATATCCCACCGGCACTGTGAGAAGCCAAGTGCAGTCCTGGGAATTGGGGTACTGGTTGGGGAAGCCAGGAGAGTAAACTGTACCATTTTGGGTGGTGATGTTCCCCCCACAAGGCACTGCAAGCAATCAAACAGAAACACAAACCTGATGAAGAAATATCCCCCCAGACAATCACTTTTAAAGATCCTCTATTTCCCATTTTTCTTTCCTTTATTTTGGATAAAAAGATAGCAATCCTGGAGGATCCAGCCCCAAAACCTTGGCCTAGCTTGCCTCGGAATAATTCATAACTGCCACAACCACATCTAACATTTTCAACTTCATTCCATTACAATAAATTTATTATTAAGTGCTTCAGAGCTGAAAGGAGACTGTCAGGGTGTTTTGTACAGATGTGATAGCCAGGTGCACAAATAAACTCTGTCTTATGCCCTAGTAAGAGTCTTTGGGTTCCACCAGCTGTCTGCACCCATGCATGGAAAATACAGCTCCTGACGAGATCACACCAGTGGGCAAATCTATCCACTTGTTCCTACAGCACGGCCTGGACCAGAGCCACCGAGCAGCTGGCTTTTCACAGAGTACAGCTGAGCAGGGGGGAAATGATGATTTGTATGACAGCAGCATCCAATTCATTAATCAAGACGACAGTTCTATTGCACTAGGTATCTTCCAGGTCCAAATGAACTTCCAAACTAAAGAGAGGCAATTAGAAACAGCCTGGGCAGCGAAAAAGAGGAAGATGACGTCCTGCTGAAGGCAACGCAGGAGGCCCACAGCAGGTCCCTAGGTTTGAAAGTCCCATGTACAAGCATCAGCTTCTGGACCTCTCTGGCACAGAAGTTCAATGGAAACGATGACAACATCTGCAGCGTGTTAACTGGCAACCTGCAACAACTGAAGGCACGGGGATAAGCGCAGACGGTGTCATCTGCCTGAGCCAGCTCTGCTCTACAGGCCACGCAGCTGTATTAACCCAAACCTTGGCTTAGGCCAACACATTCTCCCTCCCAACACAACTTATTGATTCAGGCGCAGTGCTGAACACTCACTCTGTTTCGTACAGGAGTAGCTCCACAGACTTCTACCACCCTGGCCCTGACTTGAGTTCCAGATGTGAGGTTAGAGCCAAGCTCCATATATTCCCTGCCTGCTTCTGCTCTGCTTACTCACGTGGTCTGTCAAGCTGAGAAAAGCATGTATATTTATGTAACTCCACATACTCATTTTCTGAAACAAACACCCAAGGAACCTTGGGGGCCAAGTTCCTTTCTGCCCTGCAAAGCAGCAGGCAGCCTGCTGATCACTGGAAAAACTCCCTGGAGTGGTGCTGGAAACCTCAGCTTCTGTGCATTTATTTTAGAATTACAGCTTCTCTTTTAATTAAAAGGGCTTTCAGCTGTGACCTGCGTGGGAAAGGTGAGGTGGTTAGCCTAAGGCAGTCAGTCCTCGCTGCTTGCTGCTATGCAAAAATGGACGATTTAAGGAAACAGCTAGAAAAGGAAAGTTCTGCACGGATTTAACAGCACTAGGAGCCCACCAGATGTGCACACAGAGAAAAAAAGCAAATGGTCCAAAACGTACCTAACCCCTCACCCCTCTGTGCTATCAGGAGTGCTGCAGAACAAGAAAGCTACTTAGAAACACAATAAAGAAGGAAGAAGTGGATGGTTGTAGCTGGCAGAGCTGATGCCTGAGGTAGATAAGGGCATAATCCTGCTGCCACCAGCTCCCCACCTTGCCAGCAGCACCCAGCTGAGCACTGGACAGCTTCTCAGCTAACACACATCTCTGCTGCATTGCTGGGGTCAGTGAAACAGCAGCTGAGGAGTCGGTTCTTCACGCTTTGTGTTCTCTGGGGTTCAAGGACTTAGGACTTAAAAGAGGAAAAATATCACCTCTCCCTCTCTTTCCCCAGTGCACAGTTCTTGCAGAGCAAGTGCTGCGAAGAGGCTGGGATAAAGGTCAGTGCTCCTGGGGAATGCGGTGGGAAATCTTCAATAAGCAGTCTTGAACTTCTTCAGGGTTCATATGAAAACCTTCTAAAGTAAACGACACAAAACTCAGTCCATTGGCCCAAAGGATGAAAGGCTGAAACAGCCCTATTGGGGTTTGAAAGGAGAATTCGTAAATCTGCACTTTGATGCCTAGAACATAGATCCACTCCTTCAGCCTGCAGGGTCCCCTCCTTCAGAAAGGAGACCTTGCAAGGTCACTGCAGAACGCCCATCTGCATCATTTTGGCGCTGCCATCATTGCCACCCTAAGGAGACTCGACAGGGACACAATCTGCCCACACTGCGAGCCCCCAGAGCTGCAAGGGTCCTTTACCAGGGACTGTTTTTATTTACCAATGCTAAATCAACGGAAGCTGAGCATTGTTGAAGAAATAAAGCAGACAAGAATAATTATTACAATCACCCTGGACTGCTTCATTCTGCAAAGCTTCATTCGGAAAGCGCAGCTCCCACGGGCATCAGCAGTGAGACTGGCAGCTAGAGGCAGTCCTCACCCATAGCATGAGATTCAAACACATTATCTCAAAAGATGCACCTTGGTTTTGAACTGTTCAAAATGTTCACTTTGACGAGGCTGAAATATGTTGAACATCAACTCACTGAGAACATGCTTCAGCATCTCAGGGGCTGAGGCTTTATTCAAAATGCGCGTTCCCAGTCTGCCTCCAGCGACGCTTTTGTTTCCAGAGAAACTTTCAGCCCAATTACAAACCAACGATTCGTAAGGAGGCCAAGAACAGAGAGCTGAAGCCTTTTCTCTCCCCACCGGCCGGGTGCTCTCAGGGTGACCCCAGAGCCATACCTTCACACCTGGGCAACGGGTGGTCCCAGTTCCTGTTGGTGCCGTGCTGACAGGTCAGGACGGGGTGGCCGATCAGCTGGTAGCCAGGCAGGCACTCAAAAGAGATGGACTGGCCAACGTTGTAACCGGCTCCTCTTACAACACCATTAGCAAAAGGTTCAGGGTCAGGGCATTCCTGCAGCTCATAGGCTGGAAAAAAAAAAAGAGGAATGCTTCATACTTCGTATTTTCTCACAAAAGCAGGAACAGCACACCCACCATGCCGCTTGGCTATTTCCTCCTCATACAACGATTTAATTGAAGGAGATAAACTTTAATGAACCGCGCACACACCTGCACGAAGGCTGAGGGAAAACCCCGCTGCTGGTTTGTGGCAGCCTCGGACGCGAGCACTGGGGCCCGCCCTGGTCCCGCAGCCCGTATTCGCAGAGTCACCCCGCGCTTCACTTCTAATTGGGAAATCTGCCTTGTTTTTCAACAAAACGTGGACAACCCTGATGACGAATGCAAGTCAATTGGTTAACATGTTCCACCTGGCATTATAAATTATTGGTCAGCCTCGCTAGAGCTAATTTGCATAGCAATTTCCATGAGATTACCCAGAGTGCCTCGCAGAGCACATTCCTTCCTAAATTGTGCAGTAGCGCGTGAATTATATGGCGCATGAACAGGACAGCCAAGACAAAATTAATGTTTTCAATTAAGTATGAGAAGCGGCTTTTATTGCTATTTCTGGGGAGTCAGCCCTTTGTCAGTCCTTGGCCACAGCACATGGCTGGAGACACATGCTCCATCCTTCCCACTCCTCGGATCCCTCTCCCAGGCAGCAGCTGGACCGCTCGGCTCCCAGCTGCTGCGCAGCAAAGCCCATCCTAATAAAGCCCATCCTAATTGTACTCAGTATGAAGTACGCGATCTGCCCTCCTGGGCATCCTTTGCCCCTTCGCATTCCCGTATGCCAAGGACAGGTGGACAGAGGAGACCAAAGGGTTTGGCAAAGACAGGATCAGGTGGGGATGCATTCGGACTTCAGCTGAGACTGAAAAGCTGCTGCAAAATTCCAGAGCAAACTCATGGCTGCTGAGGACTCTTCTCTTTGCACATGACAGTCGACAGAGCCAAGATCTAAGTGAATCTGGCTGGAATTAATTCAAAGGCATTTCACTGTCACAAAGCACTCTAGGAACATTTGTTATTTGCCGTAGGCATAAGCCTGGGTGAACAGATCGCAGTTATTAGGATTAGGCATGGCCTTCATGTAACACCTTTCCACTCATTTGGATTAAGTCCTCATGGAATTAATTCAACAGAATAGCAACAACTGTGATGCCTACCCTCTCTCCCCTGCCCTCACCATCAGCACCGGGGGACAGGATTGCCCCAGTGCTGCTTGCTCGGTGGTCTCCTTACCTTGGTATTCCAGCTTGAAGCCTGGCTTGTTCTGTGAGTGGTCGCTGTGGAAGTACACAGTGGTTTCGTGCGATGTCGACAGGAGGGAGCCTGGGATGTCGGTGCCGCTGAACCGCCCGATGACGTTACTGGTGTCGTACGGCCCGTTGCGGATTTCGACAAAGTCGTGGTTCGGCTCGGTGGAGAAGTTTAGGAACTGGATGTGAGCACCTGGAGAGGAGTAAGGAACAGTCTGCCTCTAAAGCTATACCCAAGCCGCAGCACATCGGCACCACTCACCCAGTGATGCCCAGTATAGACTGGTCAATCAGCAGGAGTACATTTACCGTGTTGGAGGTAAATGTACAGGAGGGTGCCTGTAGGTATATGGGTCCTGCTAGTCTCAGACAAGCTCAGACTATTAACACCCGTAGTTTCGTGCTGCTGGAGCTCCTGTGCACGCCTCTCCCTCTGCCTGACACCAGAGAAATCAGGAAGGCAAGGACAGAGCTACACGGATCGCCCCTCGCCAAACGGAGCGTAGCCAGCTCCGGTGCCCGGCCAGGCTGAGCCAGGTGTTTCTTCTCCCCAGCAGCACACGGCAGCTGCAGCAGGAGGAGGAGAGTTAATTCGGGAAACCGGAGAGTCAGCACTTCTTCCAGGCGTGCAATACTTCCACCTCCTGGCAATCAGGCACCCTGATGGGGCTGGCCTGGAGGAGAGCTGAGCTGGAGGTGTGCAAATCTCTCTTACTAATGGCTGGGGAGATCCTAATTTTGAATGTGCTGATGCCAGCATGAACTCAAGCTGAGGCAGGACATAACCCAACACAAGCTTTGGTCACTTGTTACATTCATAAAGGGTGATGCAACCGGTGATGCTGTAAGGCTATTACAAACGTGAGTAGTTCAAGACAGGGAAGTATGCAAGCACACTAAGGGAGGATGTTACAGCTGATTCAGAGGCGTGCCCACAAATCCGTATCAACCAGTTACGCTCCACAGTGACCTGTGATCACCTTTTGAAAAAATACTTATCATTTCCTAGCACCATATAAATGCATCTTTAATGGAAAGTGTGATCGGGAGGTCAAACAACAGCATTTCTATAACTCGTCTTGGCAAGCGATGCATCCAGCACTGACCACGCACTGACTGAACGGGGTCGGTATCTTCCTATCATCTCTTTTGTGATAGCATCAAACCGAACCCAGCTGTCTCACCAAACCCCACTGGCAGCAATATCCTCCAGGTGCAGTCCAGGTTGCTTGGATAGTTTCCTGGGAACCCTGGGCTCAGGAGCACTCCTTCCATCTCTTCTGCTGTTCCTCCACACTGGGCTGTAAAATCAACAGTGTTAGTGGTCAGGATCGCTTGTGGGTCTCTTGGGATGATGGCCATGGGCGGCCAGCTGTGCGGGAAATAAAGAAATTAAAAACTAAGAAGAGAAAAAGGAAAGCCTGCTATGGAACGAGCATAAAGTTTGCCAGGCACTGCACGGCCGCATTACTAATGCATGTGCCTTTCTCCTGCCCTCCGGAGATAAAAGCCTGGACCCAGAGATCCAGTTCTGGCAATCACAGTGGGAGAGACAGATCTGAGCTGCAAGAGGGGAGACAGACGCTCTGCTCTGTCCGCAGACATTGTAACAGTGCACATCATGCACGCAGCACTTGCTTGAATTTTTAACCACCTAAAGAAATTACTGTGAAGAAACAGACTGATCCTGTTTTGACTCCAGTTACCGCTACTTCTTTTTGTGGTTAACTGATCTACCCTGACTGCTACACTTGTCAATCCCTGGGCAATTACTGATAAATATAGAACACCGTGTTTGCACACTGACTGAAGTAAATTCCTTACCAAGAAGCGATCCAGAGATGACAGCACAAGAAAAAACGTTTACAAAAGGCATCACATGAAATTTATGCATAGATAGCATCTTTTCATGCTTATCTGGATGACCTCTGCCTTGTTACAGTAATACCGTCCAGCCAGATACACCCAGGTGTACTCCTAACACGTTCTGCCAGCGCAGGTACAGATTCCCTTTGTCCAGTACCTCATTACGCGTGCACTTGCTACTAACAAGGTTTCTCCCAGAAGATTTCTCTTTCTTTTTCCTCTTAATGGCTCTTTAATAGAACTACTTCTAAATTATTTAAAAGTCAAGCATCTGGATGAAGCAGACCAAAAGAAAATCAGCATGCTTCGCCAGGGAAGCCATGATCAGCGCGTGAGTAGCCCAGGCCAACGAGCCGCAGGACTGTCAGCACGGGGTGCTGTTTACACTGTGATAGTGCCTAGTAGATACGGCCCAGCCAGGCAAAATCCTACTGAACTGGGTGACCGACACTGATTAAAAGAAGAAAACTTGAAACTTGCTAGTTGCTCGGCTAGTCATCACTAGATGATAATATTGGGATCCTCCTCCATGCTGGGATCCCCCAACTCTAACGCTGAGCTGAAGGGCTTCTGATTTCTTTCAGAGCAACTCCTGTGGGTACGAGCCCTTAAGCTCAGTCATTCTGCTGTAAATGTGTCTCTATTTATTCCTGGCCTGCAGATCATCAGATAAAAGAACTGTTAGCTCTTATAATTGCTTTAAAGGAAAATGATGTAAGCTAGAACAGCAGGAGCCTGAAATAACTGTTAACTAAAGCTATTAAATGCATAAATGTCTCTCTCAAAGCTGTAAAATGTGCAATATGAATATTAAACATCTAGATTTGCTGAAAGCAAAATCTTGAAAATAATCCAAAAACTCCAGCAAGTTCCCTTCACCTCTGTGCCTCTTCTCCTAGGGCTTACTTCTTCCACGGTGGAAACCAACTGCCCGGCCCTTTCCTCCGAAGGCCTGGCACACTCGGCAGTCTCAGCCCCGCTCCTCAGAGGCGGCCGCGGGCAAACCGCTGCCCTGACGGGTGACCTGGCTCTCGCTGGTCACGTAGGACCTGCTGGACACCGAAGCAGGGACAGCAGGGCACCAAGTGGTGCCGTTCGGAGATCCTGGGACGTAAACAGGCTCCAGTAAAAGCCGCAGTTTTAGTAATATCATGATGCATTTCATACAAATAAACCACAGTCTTAAGATCTTCGCTTAAGATAAAAATAAAACTCTCAACCCATAAACCCAATCTGCTTTCAGTATAAAGAAATTTTAGGTTTTCCATTATGAATGAATTGTTGTTGAGAAAAACCTTTTTCGTATTTTACGTTTTATACTATAGCCACATTTTAAGCATTCAAAATAAAGCATTCTGGGTGGCCGATGGGGATGTTTTTGCTGAAATTTCCCCTTGCAACAAATAAAGATTTTTCCACGCTCTATCTCACTTCCAGAACAAAACTGCATTTCTCTAACTCGGACCTTTTACCTTTTATTTTTGTAAAAAAAGTACTATAAATGTCTGCTAGGTACAGAAGAACAAGAGCCTTACCAATGCAAAGCGGAGGTGGGTAATTCCAGCGGCGGACGGTGCCTGGCATGCAGGAAATGTGAGAGTGGCCCTGGAGGAGAGAAACACAAGACACGGGGTTTGGAGGGCCTCCCTCTGTCCCAGGTGCTTGTTCTCATCCTTTTCGCTGGAAAACGTTCAGTACCTGGAGTGCGTAGCCTGGTTCACACTGGAACGAGACGACATCGTTCACTAAATAGCGCTCGCCGATCTTCAGGCCGTTCCCAGGAACGGGGGGCTCCGGGCAGCTGGACAGACCGACGGCTGCGAAGGCAAGAGAGATGAGTGCTCCGGGGAACAGGGACGGGGTCTGCGCCGAAGGCAGAAGGGATGGAAACGCACGCCTGCCTTTTATCCCAGCCCTCCGCCCCAGGCACTGGGTGGGAAAGCCCCGCGGCCTTTGGGTTCCCCACAAAGACACCCCTGCTCGCGCAGTATTCCCCTCTGCTACAGGGCACGTCCAGGGTCCTGAGGCATTCACATCTAGTGCCTTCACTTCACCCGGAACACACTTCTTTTAATGCACGAAGGCGTCACAAATAATTTTGTGATTTGTGGCTAAAAATGTTTCTGGCTGAACCCCAATGACTTGACGGAAGAGCTGCAGCTGCGACAGCGTGTCCACTGCAAAGCAAAAACCGGCTCATTCTCAATGGCTCACAAACCAAAACACCCGCCACGAGCCCTCCCCATCCCGGCTCCGCATTCCTGCTCCGCGTACGCTCCTGCGCCAGCCAGGCAGCACCTGATGGAAGACCGGAGAGGATGCAAGAGGGAACTATCTGCTGTCCCTCGCTGGCAATATCGAGGCCATATGGTATGTGTTGTATGTCATTTGTCCCTTTCTGGGCAGAAGCAGCGCGGTTTCATTCTCCGACCCTATTCTTCCTGTTTTCAATTACAGATTGAATTTACCATGAGATATAAGCAGCAGTAAGCACGGCCGGTCCTTGACGGTGCCTGCAGAACAGCCTACGAGAATTTCATTCAATCCCATTTCCACCTGAGCTACATTTACAACTGGGAATATCCTGCTGCAAACCCAATTAACGATCCCCGAAGTCGCGTGTCGGGTGATGTGCTCTCCTTTACACACGCGCCTCCCCCTCTTCCTTCTGCAACACCAAAGGGAGATAAAACGAAGACCGGTGTCTGCAGTCACCTCGCACCCACCGCGGCTCAGCTGCCTGCCAGCACCTCCCTCGCTCTCAGTGCTGGCAGCTGCCACTAAAAGATAACCTTCTGCATCACTGCAAGGGCTAACGCTCCGCTTAAACCCTACAGTCTGCAGGCTGAGCCGAAAGCAGATGAAAAGAAGAAACGAGAGAGGAGATGCTGACTCTCCTCCCGAAACCCGAGTCACGCTTCCCAGCAAGAAAACATGTAGTCCCTCCCCACACATGGCTGTATTGCTTGACCTTCAGAGAGACAAGAGAGAAAACAGCTTTAAATAGCTTCCCATTCAGATCAGTGGGCACTGAGCTTCGCCCAGTCCTAAATTGTTCTTGCTCTGCTCTGGCTTTCGAGCATGTGGAGATAAGAGCTTTGCTTGAGGAATCCAGTGAGCGAGGAAGGGGAGGAAACAAACTCTGGCGTCTTAGCTCATCTCTCAAAACCTCCTTGCAGCACCTCTAACCGAACAAGGAGAAAACCTGGGGCTCAGGGCTGTGAAATTCCAATTGTACAAGCAAAGCAAAAATATTATTTCCAGCTGCCCTGAAAATCAACACCTATTAATTTTCTCAGCAAAGAAACCAAACAAGCCTGATAATCCCAAGCCTCATGAAAAACCTGAACGTGAATGTTGCAATGGGGTAACGCGGTCCTGAAAGAACTTATTGATTGAAACAGAAATGGAGAAGAAACGGAGTCACAGCAAGAGAATTTCTAAACCAACACCCATTTCTCCAGCTCCCACAGAGCAATCTGGGGCACACCTTCGCTCCCCAATCTTGTTGGCTGCCGTAATCTTGCTGGATCCATTAATATGCAAGGTTTCAATCTGCAAACTCAGTAAAACCTGGAAAGCTTACTACCAATTGGCCCTCTAAAAGCACACAGTCTCTGCAGTCAAACAGCTACGCCATTTCTGTGGACATTTTACGAAATGAAATGCACTTGCAAATCTATTTGCTGCTTTGGAAAAAATCAACAGAACATTGGTTGGCTTCAGAGACAAACACAAGATTCGTGATCAGAACCAATTGCCAGACACGGCGTCCAGCAAGAAACAATTATGTTTGCATTGCCCCAAGGAAGACTGCGTGAACAGAGACAGCAGCCCCAGCACATCTCGCATCAGCTCACCGTCACTGCTACCAGCGCAGGAAGAGAGCCAGACCATCACCACGCATTAACCGGTCCCCTGAGAGCTGCACAAAGACCAGACCGGCCCTGTCGCGCCCGCATCTTTAGTACTCTGCAAATGGACGAGCCTGCTCGCTTCCCTGACTGTGAGCTAAACATTCAATTTAGATGTGCTGACCAGAGCCGAGAGCTGCTATTCTGCACCCGCTTGCTTGTACGCTGTCTGTGCTGCTGCCGGACTGTATGCGGTCGGCCTCTTCTCCCAAGGAACAAGCGATAGGACAAGAGGAGATGGCCTCAAGCTGCGCCAGGGCAGGTTTAGGTTGGATATTAGGAAAAATTTCTTCACCGAAAGGGCTGTCAGGCCCTGGCCCAGGCTGCCCAGGGCAGGGGTGGAGTCCCCATCCCTGGAGGGATTTAAAAGCTGGGGAGATGTGGTGCTTAGGGACATGGGTTAGTGGTGAGCTTGGTGGTGCTGGGTTAACGGTTGGACTTGATGATCTTAAAGGTCTTTTCCAACCTAAACAATTCTATGATTCTAGAAGATCTGTCTAGCCCTGCATGCTGTTTCCAGCAATGACCAAGATCGAATGCAAAGAGCAGGCAGTCCCTCCCAGCCTCTGGCAAGCAGCATTTTAGGCACCTCCCGAGCAAAGATGACAGCACTGTGGTGAACAGGCCAACTCTCCATGTATTTTTAAAACTTTGGCCTCCACAACTCCTCCTGCCCCACAACACAGAGACCAAAGAGGTGCTACAAAGTGCAGCAGCAGCACGATGCGGGCCACCCCATGACCCCACGTCTCCTCTGCTGCATCTATTCTCCATTTAACGTTCACTCCCTCCCTGCAACTTGAGAGCAGGGAACCAGATAAGCATGGGCCTTAAGCTCACCGCTGCTTCCCCACTAAGCAGCTTCCACTTCTACAAGGCACCAGCTCCGTAGCCATTTCCCCATTGCTCAGAGGAACGGTGAGATCAAGGCTGAATTGCTCTTACTTTTGTATTCCAGGTGAAAGCCAGCAGCAGAAACGCTGATATCCGAATAGAAATGCAGATAGAGCTGGTTTGAAGTGCTGTTCAGCAGCGCAGGCACTGTAGTTCCTGGGAAAACAAGAGGTGCACAAAGATACTGAAGAGGATTCTTTTTTCCTCCTCCGTGTCCTCAGAGACTAGCTGCAGAAGAGGCTGAGAACAGAAAGTCCTTTAACTTAACAAGCTCTGTTGGTTTTGATCGGGTTCTAATGAGGCCAATTGAGAAATACCCAAGGCCTCTCCGCAATGGCCTTTTCAAAGTCTACTGATGAATTTCATCATCTGAAGTTTTACCACTTACAGACCAGACAGACTAAAAGCATCGAGAAGGGAACTGGTGATAAGAAACAGCGTGGGTGGAGCGCAGGTCCCCCGTAAGGTCCGGATTCCTTCTCCTGCCTCATTCCCTGGGAGCTGTTGCAGCACCAGGTCAAGGCAGTTCTACCCCAAACGCAGCGCTGGGAGCAGTCTGCTGGTCTTAACGCATGACCCTTCTCCTTACCAACCTCAAAGCACTTTGAGCACATTTGTTCATTAAATAAGCAAGAATCGAGCCATCAGTTTGCAAGTGGCTCTGCTTTTTGAAAGCTTTACAATGCTCTTGGGCTGCTTGCTACTCCCTGCTCTGCTAAAAGCCACAGTCCTCGCTGCCAAGCAAAAGAAAAGTGGTTTTGTAGCCATTCCTCCATTTTGGTGCAAACTGGCCAGGTTAGGTTAACCTGCTGAGCGCAGCGGTCTGAGCTAACCCCACGCAACCCAGCAGCGCTGCGGGAACTCCCGCTTCCAGGCTGCGGAAGCACTCGTGGGCTTCTGCAAAAAAAGCCCAAACCTAACCCACTGGTTCTGTGTTTAAGGCGCTCTATGAACATTTTCTGCAGGAAGACAGTAGTCAAATTCCCAATTCAACAAAGCATATGATTCCCTTTAAGCACGTGCTTAAATCTACTCCGAGTTTTTGAAGCACTTAAGCATACGCTTTAATTTTACGTCTGTGCTGAAGTCCAGCTGACGTGAATAGGAATTACCCATGCACTGATGGGCTTCCCTGAACACGATGCTGAACACGTACCAGAGAAACTTCCCAGCATGGTGGCCGTGTTATCTCCTCCATCGAACACTTCCAGGGAATCCCAGTTCTGCTCAGTAACAAAACTGATCACCTGGATCTGAAAAGAAAAAAGTAACAGTACAACTCCTGCAATCATGCTAATGAATGAAAACAATATCAATGAAAGGGCCACTAATAGCGTTAGCAACACACCCTGGGGCTTTAAGTCAGCACTGCTATTTATCTGTGCTAACGCACTGGCAAATCTTGGAGACCTCCTGCCTTTGACTACCACTGCTTGGGCTATACGGCTATTTTCCAGCAAGCTCCACACTCCAAACTTCTGTATCGGGGGTGCCGTCTTCTGCTGCCACAAAGGGAGAGCTCCGGTAATTTCATGGCTGATTTACAGCAGCTGAGAATCTGAGCCTTTTTTTTTCTGTTTTGAGAAATCCCTGAAGACCTCTGCAACACTTTCAAATGAAAGCAACGACTAACAACCCAAGAGGTAAAACTAAAACAAGGAAACCCCCATTAAACCACAAGATTTTTTAATCCAATGAAGTTTCTGCAACTGCCTTGTTTCTCAGCTTTTGGTCAAATCACTCAAATTGCATTTTCAAATCTCCCACCTTTCTCTGCCGCGCCCCATAAGGTTTGGAGGCTTAAGGAAGTCCTTTGACTCAGAACATCAATGCAATCCTCAAATGAGGAACATCATGCGATCTGATAAATCTGCATTTACACTGAAAAACAGCTCTTACACTTGAGCAAAGATCGACAGGTAATTGCACAGATTTGTTTTCCTTGATTACCATTGAAATGGATTCTGCCTTTATTCCTAAATACTGGCAGTTCGAAGTATTCACTGTCCCATTAACAAAAATAAGCTGTGCTGTAGATGAAGTTTGGTGAACAGCCCGAGAGATCAGGCAGCAAACCTGAGAGAAAGCCAGCAGCATCTGGCAAAAAACCAGCTCCAATCTGTAAGCTCTAGATGAAATTTTCATGCACTGGGTACCTCACATTAAACTTCTAGGCCAACAACCTAAAAAAGGACCCTTAAAGACAAATCAGGAGCATAAATGACTTGTACAACTTGGCCCCAAACAAAAGGCTTCATTTCTTGGCATGCGGCAGAAGCCGCAGTTGTTCGGCACCGCTGCCGGTGGGTTTGGGGAGAACGCCGAGCTTCGGTAATTCGGGCAGGCAGATTTCCCTTTACTCCCAGCCTTCACACATCTGCTTACTGCAGAGCCTCCATTCTTTGAGGTCTCCTTGGATGAAGATTTCCTACTGAGCCTAATGCTTCTGATCTGCAGTCGTCCTGTTGAATTCAACAGAATCACTCCCTTAAGCACAGAGCTCAGCAGGACACGTTCACCGGACTGAACGCTGTGGGGAGATTTCAGCGCCCTGCAAATCCCGACTGCACGCACCCATCTGCGCAGGCACGTGCACGCACACCCACCCCCCTCCCTTTTTTCCTGCAGTGTTCTTGTTCTGTATTTACTCATCCACTCCAAATAGCTTGCTTGCCTTTGCCCTGCTAAACATAAAATAAAACACACACACATTTAAAAACAATAATAAAAAAAACCCCAAACCCCATTATTTCTGCCACTTTAACCTTTTTCCTCCTTGATTTATTCTGAATAATAAAGCAGGCTATAAAGTTCCTGCAAAGTTTTTTTTTGCCAAAAAATGAGTGGAGTTCATCTAGCAGAAATTGCAGTGACCCCTGCAGAGCCATTACTGATCACACTGACCAAGTCAATACCTTTCAGCCTGCATAATTACACCCCTATTGTGATTTACATTATTGAAAGAGAATGCGGATTGAGAACGTACATTTTATTTGCTCTTACATTTTCTAAATTATTTATCCTCCTCGCCCCCCAACTTAACGGAATAAACATTTTTAAGGTCCTAATTCAAGTCTGACATGTGGATTCACAAGGGATCTGCATCTATTTACTGCCACGTATATAAATTAATTCACTCAGGAAGGTTTGCTACGGGAATGAATAATTCATGGCAGAAGTGCTAGCTCGTACACTGATTACATAAAAATCCTGCCAGTGACTCGCCGCTACCAAGAAAGCTTTAATTTCACCTCCTCCTCTGATTTACGGTTGTTTAACCTTTAATTGTTGTACAAAATGAGGGTAAACTGATGCTTAAATTAGTATCTAATAACTGAGAACATCTCGCACACAAAGGCAGGTGACCGGGGAAGCGGGGCAGGTTACGCAGCCGCTGTGTGGGAGCACGGCGGGTCCAGCTCTGTGGCCATCACCCTGCCTCTGGGCTGCCCCCAACCCCACAGCTCCTGCGCAGGGCTTCGCTGTGGCTGTTTCACTTCCAGGGGGGCCGATACCTTTCGCCGTGCCTCCTTCCCCCATAGAAGACTTCCAGTGGAAGTCACGAGCTGACGCGATCTGGTTTGATGCCGAGGGAAGATGTCGTCCCGTGCCTGGCCCGCGTCTGAGGGCAGAGCCGAGGGGCGGCGGGTCCCTCGGCACACCGGTGGCGTGGCGACCCCGGCACAGCCGGAGCTGGAGCCCCCAGCGCTGGTGCGGGTCCACACGGACTCTCGCCAAGCACCAGAGGAAGGGGTCAACGCTGAAGGACCACGGTCCGGCCCTTCAACAAAAACTTCCCACTCTAGACCTAGAAACTGAACTTACGGCTCCGGCGGCGTCAAAGCTCAGCCACAGGATAGATACGTACACTTCTTTGTTTGCACGCATTCTGTGTCAGACCCCAAAATATCCGTTCCCCTTGCAAGATCACATGCAGCAGGAAGGGGGGGGGGGGGGGGAGAGAAAAAAAAAACCAACCAAAACCCAAACCTTTAAAACACTTTGGCATTACATTTTCCAGTTTTAGATTAGAGCGCTGCATTTGCACAACCAAAGAGGTGAGAAACAAGTACTTATGAATAAAGACATGCTTTTAACAGCCCGCTGTAATACTCGCTTTCCTCCAAGCTTAGCAGACATGTGCAAAAACAGCTCCGCGGGCTGAGAAGTGGCAGCGAGGGTTTGCATTCAGAACACGGCAGTGCAGAATACAGACATCTATTCACATCGCTTTAAAAATTAAGTGAATTATCACCTCCTGATCCCAGGAGTCCCGAGCAACTTGCAAACTGCCTCAACTGTTCAGATGTTTTGCTGAGCTAAATGGATCCTCCTGCCATTTGGGGGTTTTGAGAACGGCTAAAATTTCAGATGACCAGGAAGGTATCAGCAGTGAGCTCTGAGGGTTTTGGAAACACTATTTTAAATGGCTTCAAACACAAAGAGTGGAGCAGAATTTGCTGGACTGGACACAGCAACAGCCTGGCAGAAGGCACAAAATATTATTCCAGGCTTGTGCCGTTTTGCGGTGAAGGCCCCGGTGCCGCTCCCACCAGCTCTGCCACCCCAGGCCCAGGTTTCGGTTTGAGTTACGATGGTGGCACCAGGTAAGAATCTCCTCTGGGAGAGCAGAACTGTAATCCAGCAAGGCAGAGCCGATGTTTCAATAAAACCATTGAGAGAAACACAACTGCTGCGTGCCAACAGCTCTGAGCGCCGCAGAGAGAGAGGAACCCACCTACAAGTCTATTAGCGAAATATATGATAGAGAAATAAAAGCACTTAATGAACAAAACCCTCGCGAAGTGGTGTAAAGAAGAAAGCAACCCTCCGATAATGAGGCCTGGGGAATGAATGAACCCGTTAAAGAACCCATCTCCTGCGCGTCAGCTGCTGACAGCGCAACGCAGTGTGAGACGCCTTCTGTGAGGACGAGGCACATATGTGCTGAACGGGAACTTTATCTCAGGTTTGGTCTCTGATGTCGGGCTTAATTCTCAACATGCTCTAGTCTGCATGACTATTTCTGCAGAGGAATGATAAGGACCACAAAAAGACCTGAAGAGAGAGCTCATTTACCTGCAGACAATGAACAGCAAAGCTGTAATTGTATAATCATACCGCGGCAACTCTGCTGGCATAACAAATCCACGCAGGCACTCCGAGCAAGCAACTCTTCCTTGGTGTAGCTTACATTGCTTTCAACATTGCATAATTAAGCAGTATAAAGATATATGCCCAAAATACCACAATTATTTTGTTACACCAGAACAGCCACGTGGCTCCAGTTGATTGCCCATGGAGAGTGCCTCCAGGAGGCAAAAATCTATTGAAATATTACCCACTTTTGGCAGTCATAGCGTAAATGAACGTCTGATTCCAGAGAATTACACATTCAACCGATCTCTCTCCTGTGAGGAGCAGCAACTTCGTAACACGTGGCCTCTGTAAGTGCCCCAGGTACCGTGCGTTCTCCTCTCCGGCTCGTGCTGCAGCCCCAGCTGCCTGCACTGTACCTGTATCCCTGCTCCTTCGGGGACTGTTATCTTCCACACGCAGTTGAGGCTATTCAGGTACGGCTCCGGGAAGCCAGGGGACAGGATGGTTCCTTTGCGTTCAGTCAAATTCCCACCACACGGCACTGAAATAAGCAAAGTAATGCTTGAGCATGGAACGGCTTGGCTTTATACGAAAACCTTCTCTTTAAAACATCTGCCCGTGGACAAAAAAGCAAGCAGAATTGGCTCATGATTTAAGGATAAGATTTGTATGAACAATCCTCTTTTCAGTAAATCTCTCATATAACTTCTAACACAAGCAGCAGGGTCCTGAGGCGTGGGGAACACTGGGTACATCAGCCCACAACACCGGTTCTTTAGGAACCGCTCTCCTCCAAAGAAGGTGAAAGCAGCTTTCAGACAGATCTAATTTATTCTAGATGCTGTCCCAGATCGCACAACTGAGTATTGGATCAAAAGGTCCCTTCCCTGACATTTGGGGTTGACTGCCCTTGTTCACAGGCAGGCCTGGCTACTGTACGTAAGAGGTATAAAACAGGCTTTTTTGTTTCGTTGCTGTTTTGGGGCTTTTTGTTGTTGGTGGTTGCTTTTTTTTTTTAACCCATCCCAAAGGACGTAATTTATTTTTCTAGCCCAAACTGCTGAACTGTTTTCCCTTTTCTTCCCCCAAACGCAAAGATACCTACCCACACAGGTGGGAACCGAAACGTTCCACTGAGCCAGCGCCCCGGGCATGGTGAGGCACTCGATGCTCCGGGAGCCCTGCAGCGCGTAGCCAGCGCTGCACTCGAACCGCACCACCGCTCCCACCGCGAAGTCGCTGCCCAGCCGCCGGCCGTAGCGAGGCTCCGGGACCGAGCTGCACTGGGTGGCACTGGTCCGAGGAACCGCTTCCATTGCGGACAGGGGAAACCAGCAGATTGCAAAGCAAAAACAAAACAAAACAAAAAATGGTCAGAGCAAACATTTTGGAAATGTTAAGTGCCAAATTAAAGATCCATTAAAAACAACACAGGAATCGGATTATACCTAAACTCCAAGAGTGGCTGAATCAAAACATGACCATTGAGAAGAAATAACATTTCATTCGAGCTTGGGTCAGTTCAAGTGATACTTGAAATAAAAGCAGCTAGGACATTACAGAACTACGCACGCTTGCTAAGATGAGACTGTTTGCCTTCAGAAAACTTATCACATCAGAAAGGTCATTTCTAAATCGGAAACCAAAGGCCTTCAGCAATGACTTTCCCAAAAGCTGGTTTGCCATATAATGCCAGAGCCTCAGCGGAAAACCCTTCAGGTTTCTCAGCTCACTCATTACTATAAAGGACAGCAATTTTAAACAATCTTCTTCATGATGAGAAGGGTAAGAGAAAGAAAAGGGGAATTTAAGTTGTGATGCTGCATCACCAGCTGTTGAAATTGCCTGCATTCCTGTTTGATACTGGAAACAACAGAGAAAGAAAGGACAGATATGTGAGGGGAAAAATGAGTCAAAGAAATGTCTGTCGCTGAGGGAGAAATCAATTTATATTTTTCTCTGAGGTGCTTTACGATTTATTAGTGTTTAATGCCTGAGTTGCTGGGAGGGGGGAAAATGTGAAGATGATGAGCACATTAGCTATATTGTTTGATTTTAATTTCATTCAGAGATGAACGTCAAACCCACTGTCAAAGGCATCACGCAAGATGACCAGCAAGAAGCTGCAGTGTGGCAGTGGTCTGGGGGGGGGAACGGAGAGGCGGGAAGGAGCCCCTTATGACGATGCACTGCTCTGGGCAGATCCAAGACAGCCAGACTACTGATGGATCTGTACCTCTGCTCAGATAAACCCAGCTCAGCCACTTGTGACCAGCGGGCGTGTGCTCGGCCTCTCTCCAAACCACGGAAAGAACCGTGCCTGTGTGCTCGACCCTGCAGCTCCGCTCCCCACTTCAGGCTGCCCTCCACACGCTGCTTCAGGCGCCCGACTCCTTCGCCTCGGGGGAACTTGCCATACACGTGCATCACTGGACGGGGGAGGCTTTGGGAGAGAGAACCCCTCGTTTGTGTAAAAATGAGAGTAAACGCCGTTAGAGCCAGGCAGATGAAAACCAGGGCTGGCTCGCTCTTTCACTCTTGCTTTCCATGCAGTAATCACTGAAGAGTGTGCAGCTCATAATTAGCATGCAGGAGGGAGGAGATAATCTTTACTGATTTCATCAAAACCTTTGCTTTGCTGAAATCTTTAAAGATTACTATCAGAACTACAGTTGTTTTACAATAATTAGGCAGAAATTCAAGAGAACAGATCTCTGGATACTATAAAATCCAAACCATGCTTCACTTCGCCCCCGGAGAAGGCACAGGTTGCCTCTGCTGTCTGTCCCCACTTTACAGTAATGTGCACGTAAAAGCTTGGCTGAACCACAGATAACTATACAAAGCATGTGGGTGAGAAAGCCCTTCTGTTTCCCCACTATTCTGTGCATCACTTTCTATTTACTACTTTAAAATCTCTAAGTGGGACTCGCCCAATGCAATGCAAGCTGTTACTGAAAGGATCAAGGGGCAAAAGTTTGACAGCAGGAGACCTAAGCCTATGACACGCAGAGAGGAAGGATTTCACAGAGCTGCTAGACAAGTGTTCAGCTGCTTACACTGAGAAAATGTGCTAAAACGCCAGTGGGAAGAATTGCTTGGGTATCAATCTCAAGAACTCACTGTGTACTCGGGGCATGATTCAATGAGATACTTCAGATACTAATCCTGGGACGCGCGAGGGTTGAGGCTGAGTGAAAAGGGAAGGTCTGACTACAAAGTACCCACAGCAGCCAGACAGCCCTGCAAGTTCACTGCTACCAAAATAATCTTCATCTCCTGTGATATTTCCTGCTCAGACAGAAAGCGTGCAAGGACCCGCAGACACCAAATGCAGTTCAGGACGCTTCAAGACATCACTGTATTTTTGACCGCTATCTCGGGACCGACCTGAGGACATCTCCAGAACACAACGGTACTCACCTTGGTAGACAAAATGAAAACCTTTGGCTGTAGATTGACCCTTGGAACTAAATTTGATGAGAATCTGGTTGGTGGTAGCTAACGGTAATGATTCACCTAGATAAGGAGAAAGAGATAAAACAGGAGAGAGAGAGATTACAGCATTAGCTACGCAAATGGGTTGCACGGAGCAAGGTGTTAAATGGCAGGCTGTATCTTTAGCTTGCTTTTCCCAGCAGCAACAGGGACACGTTCCCTACCCGTATGAGAGCCCGAGAGGGAGCTGAGGAGCCGGGAGTGCTGGTTGGGGCCATCGTGGACTTCGACGACATCGTTGAGCGCGGTCTGGAAGAAGGCGAACTGCCCAAAGACCACTGCGGAGAGAGGGAGCGCCGGTCGGGGCGGGCAGCGGGACGAGCCGCGCCGCCGTCCCCGCACAGCCAGGGCCCGGAGCCGGGGCATTTCAGCTCCTTTTATTTCAGGAGCTTGGCAAAGATAAAAAGGGCCTGACTGACAGCCCTGGAAGATGGGAGCCCTTTATTTATCCACAAAGTAGGCATAACAGAAGCAGCAACCAGCCTCCCCCGTGTTCGCTTGCCAGAACGCTTTAACACTGATTCATAGGCCGAAAGGGATTCTTTTATGAATCATCCCATTTGCCTGCCTACAGAACACAAGGTATGTAATTTCTCCAACTGATAATTATTATTTATTATTTGTATTGAACCTCTGTCATGAAGCGGGCTCCCGTTGGGTTAGGCATTGTACGAAACCTGAACAAAATAACAATCCCTGTCCTGAAGAACTTAATTTCTAGATTGAACCTCTCTGGTCAGGGAGGACCACTGCTAGGGAGGGAGGACACTCGCAATTTTATTAACAGTCAGTCCTAAGCCTGCCTACAGAGACTGCTACCGGGGGAGCCGTGCAGTCCGCTGGGTCTTACTGCATGCATTGTAAATGCACCTAGGAGCAGGCAGAGCTTATAAAAGGGAAGAAATAATAATGAGAGGATCCGAGCATTTTTTTAGCTAGCACAAAGAGACTTTAGTTACTTATCTGTATTTTTCAGAATATAGTAACTTTTTTTTCCTCCCAAATCTGCACTTAGAAGATTTTTTCCTCCCCTTTGTCTCCTCTCCTAGCTTTGCATTTTCAAGTTGTAAGTGCCCAGTTGCAGATTCACAAGCTGAGAGCTCTCTCGCTGTGAAATTCATCATCCACCAAGCTACGACATTTGTTTCCTGCACATTCAGGTTTCCAGCACGGCTTTGATGCTGGGAACGCTGAAAAAGTGACGATAGCACACCCTGATGCCTGCTGTACGCAGAATCTGAGAAGTGAAGGAGATGGGAAACGCATAACATTCACTACTAATGGTTTTCCTGCTTGTTTTTAATGAAGCTATTGAAAGGTAGCAGGTGGAGAAGAGAAACTAATTTAGCTGTCATCCGACTGTAGGCAAAAGTCAGACTTGCAGATCAAGACTGTCTAGCCTTCTAGCTATTGTGTTTCTTAAGACAATATCAAGATCTGCTATAATAAAACAGGTTAAGAGGTGTAAGAGAGCAGTGAGACATTTCCCCAGTTGGATGCAGGAACTCGGCTGTAACCTACGCGCACAGCGGCAGAAGGGCAATTCCAGGGCAAGGAGCTCGTGACTGATGCCTGTCCGTGGTGGCCTCGTGCCCCCCCTTGCTATCTTAGCAAAGGAAACCACAAACAGCTGAAAAGGCCGCAGGGACAGACCGGATCGATGCAATGCACTGAGAAGCAGCATCAAATAACAGAATTTAGAGACCTTCACCTGCCAGACGGTCTGCACCTCTCAGTGCAAGTGCTCTTTAAGAACTTCACATTCCCTTCAAAAAGAAAATATGTTAACCAGTACTAATATCCAGCTAGCTGCCTCAAAGGTTTCTAGAACATCGATCGTTCTTGTGTTCAAGCTCTGACCAAAATTAAGCAGCACTGAACTCTACAAAAAGAACGCCGGTCCGTTTAAATGGATGTGGCTTTTGTTCGGATTTAGTTTTAAAATTTAATTTACATGTTATTTAAAAAATAAAAATTAGTCATAAGTACCATAGCTGCACATCCACAACACTATCAATTTTTGTGCTTCTCTGCTCAGACAGATTATTTAGCACCACAGTTAGCATGTGTTTATGGCAAATACATTTTGTACTCTCGGAGGTCCTCTGAGTCTGCTGCGAGCATTAATCACCATGAATTATTTTTTGCTGATTTTTCAACTCCGCATGACTGGATATAGAGCAGGAATTGGAAGGGGAATCACAAGATGGTGGTTCTTTATTAGGTTTGGTTTTTTTGGTCCCCTCATTTTTGAGAGATTTTGAAATTCAGAAAATTCCCACCATCCTTACTGACTACGACAAAATATAAATAGCATCCAACAGTGCCACTTAGTATTTTCCAGGCTCCCTTATCTCCATTTATAGATGCACTTATTCTACTGCTTTGTTCAAACAAAGAAAAAACCCAAACAAGAGAGCTGCACAGACAGTAGGACGGATTTTCAAAAAACCATCCAAACCCGATACCATAGTCCTTCGGCACAACGATGAAGTACAAGCAGACTTGTCCGCTGGTGTAGTTCTGGGGGTAATTTGGAGAGAGGACGATGCCATCCGAGCCCGTGTACTGACCGCCACAGGGTGCTGTAAGAGAAAGAGGAGCTCACCGAGCGTACCCCTGCCAAAGCCTGCCTTGAACCGTCAGCCTTTTCCCGGCTGCTTTCAGACCCGCGCCGGCCCACGCGCTGTAACGCGCTGCGATGTCAGCGGCCCCCAGCCACCGTCGACTCCACGCTTCGGCTATCGCAGCTCGCGCTGCAAGTTCTTATTAAGAACAATAAGGCTTATCCTAGCCTGAGTTCGTGCCTGCTTCGCATTTAATTATCAAGACCAGGCAAGGCTAAGGGATAACACGTATGGTGGTGTAGCCTAATGTGTGATTTGCACTGCTCTCCACCCGACCTTAAAGCTCAGGACCTGACAGGATGAGCTCCTGCTCTCTTCACCCTTTCCCAGCAGCGGGAGCCTGGCTCCAGCGGGAACGGCATCCTCCCCACCAGCGCCTTTCCCAGTCACAGATTTCCTTCTCCCAGTCACCACAGACTGACGGCTGTCTCTTGACTCACTTCTCAGATTAAGAAGGTCTGACTGCAAACCCATCACTTAACCTTTTTCTCATTAAGCCAGAAAACTAAACAAAAAAACCCACAGAACCCCTAAGAAAAAACTGCCTTCTGTTTTCTCAGTAAACTCTGACCCTGCTCAGGAACGGACACGCTTAAGGGCTTTGATTAGCAGGGATCAGGTTAAGCAAATGCTTAAGTGGCTTCCTGAATCCTGCCCTGCACTAGGACCCAGGTTTTGCCATGCAGATAATGTGTTCTGTCCAGCTTTCTCTCTCCTTCAAAAGAAGATTCAAGAAACTTCATATAAATTAGCTCCTCCTGATCTCAGGGTGTTAAAAAAAATGAAAAATTATGGAACACTGAGGAAAAAACACCTCTGTCCCCTTGCAAGCAGCTCTATGCAAATGCAACATCAAGACTCGCATTAGGATAAACTGCTGGAGTGTCTGGTGATAGGCAGATCGTTCTCTACTCACCTCTTCCCTTGGGCCTTACCTGTACAGGTAGGTCGAGGTTTGTTCCACGTGGGTTTTCCATCCCCTCCCATTACGCACGTCAGCGTGGAGACCCCTTCAATGTCGTACCCTCCGTCACAGTAGTAGGTAATGGTAGATCCCAGCTTCAGATCTGTACCCACTCGTGTGCCGTTCTTAATTGATCCGGGATCGAAGCATGACTCCCGGGGATTTTCTGCAAGAGAGAATTGCCAAGATCTTTATTGCTCTGATACAGCTACTCTCAAATTTTGGTCAACAGCCTGGTTTTTGGCTTTTCTTATCTGGTAACCTCACTTAAGCATATTGTAAAGACTACTACCGTTTGCAGAGTTTAGACTGCAGCATTCCCTCATGCTGCTGAATCTGGGGAATTATACAGGTCAGATTCTGCTCCAGACCATTCTCTGATGCTCAGCTCCAGCACAAGTATACTGGAAGAAGGAAGGCTTCAGTTCACACACATATTCACTGGTACCCAAAATCCAATCAACGAGGCAAAGCTGTGATTTAACTATCTACACTCGCTCTCCTTTCTTGCACAGGGGACAGGCTGCAAAGGAACTTTGCAAACCAGGGCATATAAACACAGATTGAACATGCAACACATTTCAGATGTGCTACATCTGTTCACATTATCTCCTTGGCTCCTATCGTGCCTGTATCCAAGAGCTGCCTGCTCTCACCATGGAAATACAGAGTGCCATGTGCTAGCTGGTTGACTCTCCAGATGTGCAGCATGGCTGCAATTATGGCAAAATGATTACAAGCAGTTAGACAAAATGAAGACATTTTTCTCTCTGTTCACTATGCCCTGCAGAGTTAAAAACCCCATTTACATATGAAAATTCCAGTAAAGACTACAGAGCTGTCAGGACTTGGATATTTCTTTCCTTCTTCTTCTGAGGGCTTTTTTCTTTTTTTTTCTTCCTTTTTTCCTGCATGAAATATAATTAGAGGCTTTGATTAATCCTGCTCTTTTGTCATTTGGAAATTGCTCATTAAAGATGAGGGCTTTTCTGAGAGCAGTGGGTCTGTGAACAATTATAATGTGTTTAAGCATTAAATCATGGGTTTTTAGTATTTGGGGAAGGGGTGGAGGAAAAAGCAGAAAACAGTGAAGCCCCCAGATCTTGCTTTTGTTTCTTTGTTTGCAGTGAAAAATAGGCTCAGCTCTACGGTTTCCTTCGCACAACAGCTGTACCACTAGCTAGCGACCAAGGTAAACACAGCACAAAAGGACGCAAAACGTTTCCGCCAGGAGCAGCTGTCCTGAAATGCAGAAGTGAGGCCACTGTTTTTTCCTAGAACACCAGTTCCCTAGTTTGGGAGCCACAGACTGGTCAGCCCTCAACGCTCCTCACAGACCATCACACGCTTGTACCATCGAACTTTAAATCGTGAAGTCCTGGGTTCTCCTCCGTGTTAGTGGTATCTTGCTGCACGAACTTTGTACAAGCCACTTTTCCTTTCAGCAACCAGTTCCAGTTTATCCGATCCTGGGACGGGACACACATGTGCCTAGAAGCATAATTACTGCAGCGTTCAAAAGAGAGCTTTGATACTCGGAACACGATGGAGAAGACTGGGGTTCTAAGACAAAAGAAGTCAACAAATACTTTTATCCCATTATGTCCTGTGTGGGATCTGACGGTCGGTCCTGCTGGGACAGGAGCTGGGCACAACAGGGAAATCTTGGTTATGGTGAGTACGACATCAGGACCAAAAAGCTCGTTTCAGTCACAGCACTGGAAAGCAAAGCCCTTGTCTCTCTGGTCAGCTCAGATGAACACATTCCCTCCTCATTCATCCTTACGGCTGTGAGACACCAGCCGTAGCTGGAGAAGCGAGCCTTCACCATCGCTGCGAGCCCGTGGACCGTTCCTGTGCAGACTGGTCATCACAGACCCCAGAGGTGACAAACTGCTTCTGGGCAGCCGTCAACCAGAGCACCGGAGACGAGCAGCGCAGCCGCACGGCCCAGAGTCCACTGTAGCACACGAGCCATTTGCAAGTGTACATGCTTCATCTACTTTTCCAAAATATTTTTTCACTCTGCAAGCCTTTATTTCTCTGAATTGTTAATATTCACTTTTAGACACTTTCATACAAAAGCTGCACCCAACGGCTTTCCTTC
Source organism: Platalea leucorodia (assembly GCF_965183815.1). Classification (NCBI taxonomy): domain Eukaryota; kingdom Metazoa; phylum Chordata; class Aves; order Pelecaniformes; family Threskiornithidae; genus Platalea; species Platalea leucorodia. Next base: position 7,458,278 of record NC_138840.1, on the reverse strand, counting down.
TGACCACTTTATGCCTCTCTTGTTATTTTGAACAGTCTCACTGCCTTTCATCTAACAAGTTGATGTGGCTTCTACCTGTCAATCAGCCTCCCACCCGGCTGTCAGATGTCTTAGCCATGTGCTTGATCTCAGCCTCTGCTCTTGCTTTGAAAAATCATGACACTCAGTGCTCAAGTCACTCTGTCTGCTGAAAAAAGGGTGGTGGCTGATTGCTGAGCACCAGCCCCACTGCTTTTGTTGTGTTTTCCTTATTCTTAACTGTTTCTCTGTCCCCTTGAGGGTCCGTGCCTTCAGGGACACCACTCACCTTCGAGGACGATGCGTCCTGACACACCAGTCCTACGCATACCTCCAGCCGAACACTGACCTGCCCCGACGATCCTCAGCAGCAGGCTACAAAGGGAAGCAGGAGCTCAACTTTAAGGAAGTATTTGGTTGCGTGGTGACAGCAAAAGACTTGTAGAGGGATGTGGGAAAGCCACAGCTTTTCCAGCCTTTGATTTATTAGGCTATGAAGTGAGTACAGCATGGCTTGCCCGTTTAGAATTAACATCTTATTTTCACTTCAGAAATTGAGAACTTTACCCTGATGTCCCAATTAACATGGATTCAGGCTGCCAAATGCTTAGAAAAGAGTCAAGACAAAAATGCCATGAGAACTGGCTCATTAGCCCACAGAAAGCAGAAATTTTCTGTGCTTCCCCTCTCCTTTCCCAAGGAAAACTCAAAGCCTGCATGAGCTCCTAGACCAGGAGGTCAGGCTTTCATCTGCACGTTTGAGAACAGCTTCACCGGAGCGCGGTTGTCCCTCCAGTGCATCGTGAACTCCATGTCTGTGAACACGTGCAAGCCTTTACTAAGAGCTAAGCCTTAAAGCAACACCAGGAGAAACTGTCTAGAAGACTCCTTTTTCCGCAACAGTCATCATATACTGAAGACAGGACAAATTACATTAGGATCTCCCGGACCAGGGGCAGCCTTGGCATCCCGAGCAGCTTGGCTGCTGCCACCCCAGCTCGCCAGGAGCCCAGCATCCTCTGACTCAGCCCAGCTAAATGGACTAAATGTCCTTTTCCAAAGGACAGATCTGTTTTTCAAATACAAGTCGTCTTAGGGTCAAGCATCATCTCCCATTTCTGACTGTTTTAACAGCAAACAGAACTGGATGTTTTTAAACAGCTTGCCTTGCAAAGGATTTTACAGAATAGTGTTTCTGTGAGGAATTTCCACTTTAAATAATCCATAAGTAACGCTGAATATATGCTTATAAGCTCAGGATGGGCAAAATAGTTCTGGCGAAATAATAACAGATCTGAAATAAGGCTTGGGGTTTGGTGTTTCCCCCCCCCCATTCCTTTGGAAAGGTGAAAAGTAATCAGTTTTGCTTCATTTGCTTTCAATTTCACGCCTCTTCACTTCTGGCCCACAGCAGAAACAGGTAGTCCTAAAAAGCGTGAGAAAACCTCCCGCTTTGGAGCATCCAACCTGGAAACCCCTTCCTACCCTCTGCCCCAGGCCTGGGGAGCCAAACCTAAAGACGCACGTGGGTCCCATCCGGCACCGACCCCTCAGGACACGTTGCTCGGAAGGAGGCAGCGACTGATGGAGTCTGACCCACTTCTCTGCCCACGGCAACAGGTCCCCAACGCTCACAAAATATATAGGCGGGGGGGATAAGTTGGGAAAAGCTCTCCAAACGACTAGCCTGCCCTTTACGTTACTAACAAAGTGTGGTCTCAGTTTAAAAGTATCAGTCTATGAATACATAAAATGTGTCTTAAAAAAATCTGTGGTTTGCGAGATGCCGCAATGCAAACCGACTATTGGAATCCGGTTGATTTCCCAATGAGAAAAGATCATCTTCACTTTAGAGATGAATCCCTGGCCATATTTAAAAGAGTCTCCGGTAGCATTTTCTGGCAATGGCAGCTTCATGGAAGACCCTCAAACCAAGGGGGCTTTTAAATTGACTGGAAACAGTTTTTGAAACTCGTCCAGTGTTGCTCTGTAACCAGAAATCTCCCAAGTATAGCTAAGACACACAATTATTATCTCTGTTCAAAAGATAATACATGTAGAGATACCGAGTTAAAAACCTTCGTTTTCTGTAGCTGAGACACTTAAAAGAATTCTTAAGCAACAACTGGAACAAGAGATAAATTCTAGGCATATTGCAAGCCATCTCTTGTTTAAGCTTTTGCTTTGTAACCGCCTTTCCTATTTTGTAATCAAGAATTTATCCTTCTGCTTTGTTAGGCTAATGTTTGTTGGGCTCAAGCGAGCCTGCTACAAACACAGCACACTGCTTTCACAGAAAGGACAACATTAACTAAGCTGGTGTTGCAAATAAGCACTTGGTTAAAGATTACGGTAACTTCAACAGACCTTGAACGGGGTGCCCGAGCGGAGCATGTCTTCCTTGTCAGGAACCAGCCTGAACCCAAAAATCTACTCCCTACTGCTAAGTCATCCCAAGAATAAATTCCTCCCCAGCTGAAACCCCAAACTACTGCATTTAAGTTGCACCTGACCCTGTGAATCAATCCAAGGCTTCATGCAGGCAGTAAACCAAACCTCTGTAAGTTTAAGTGTGCGTGGGGAAAGCACGCTTACGGTTTCTTTGCTGGTAACCTTCGTTTGATTTTTCGTTCTGCCGCACAGCTGGCAGGGCATCACGGGTGCAAAGCAAAAGATAGGAGTCCATCTACCAGAGGTCCTGCTGGTGTACTGTACCAGTGTAGCTAAACTGGGAAATTGCCTGGCTGAAGATCTGCCCTCCAATACTTTCTACGGCATTGCTGCATTCCCACTTCACTCTCGCTGTCATGCTCTATGCAAAAACTGGCATAATAAAAGCCAAATTCATTCCTCTCTCTCTGTTTTCTCCATTCCTCCTGGCCCCAGAGGACAACTTTCTCTTGAAGAGCCATTGCCCCTGCAACAATTTCCAATGAAGTGCTGCGGCTGTTTGAAATTCACCCGGCACAGCGTAGCTGCAGGCTAGCAACACAGTCCCAGTCCCAGGGAAGATTCAGGATTTCAAGGAGGGACTGACAGATGGCTGCTTTGCTTTTTTTTCCCTAAACATTACCAAACGAGGACTACAAAGCCCCTGGTAATTAACAGTATTCACACACAGCTGACACAGGTGATACATGGTATTGGGGGAGCCGGGGGCAGAAGCCCGCGCGGGCTGCAGCACTGACCAAACTCGACGGGCTGGCTGCGAGAAGACGGTGTCGTCAGCTGTACTTGGGATTCCACGCTGGCAAGGAGCCGAGCTCAGTATTTGATTTTCTTTCACACATGCTCCCTCCTGCATTTCTTTTCTTCTTCCTTCGATTCCCCAAAGTTCTATTTTCTGCCGCTTCTCAGACTTGAATCCCAGGTTCCTTTTAAAGTGTGGGGAAATTAATGAGCAAACTTAAAGCCTCATTCTTTTCTCCCAGCAGTTTGGCTTTGTGGGAAGTATGTAGGCGCGATTAACGCCGTAGGAGTGTTTAGGAGAAAAACGCATCGCACAACCACCCTAATTTAATGAGATTTCATTTGTTAACTGCTTTCTGGCTGCCCAAAAAGAAAGGGGAAAAGAAGAAAACACAGGACTTAATTTTCAGTAAAATTAATTCTAATGAGAGCAGAAAACGTTTAATCTCTGGAATCTTAAGCAGCGCTGGTTGTCTTTGTCTTATTGTTTCATAACTTTACTAGAGGGAAATCCAGCTGTTCAGCATAACTAACAGGAATTGCCATTTCACTGTCATTTAACCTCTGATCAGGCCAATTCAAAAGCAGGAACCACAGAGCGGAGACAGGGCATAGGAAGAGAGAACGGCCCAAGCACGCAGAGAAAGCAGCAGCAGCAGCCGCCCATCAGCTCTCCAGCACGAGCTACCGCGGCTCCCACAGCACGCCGTCGGGCCAACAAGACCCAACAGCCTGTTTCACAGCGTACGCCACGGATGCAAAGCCATGCTTCATAGTGGCACGCGTCCAGTACATCTGACGCCATCAACGCTTTTTTCCCATACTGCAAACTGGTCCATATAGGCCAGAGGAGGCTTGAAGAATCATTTCTTTCCAACCCTGTTTTTTCCCCAGTTTTTAATCCTTTTCTCCATTCTGCATAATCCTGGCTCATCAGATCCAGCTTTTCAGAGCCTATTTTTTACTACAGTTTGTAACAACTCCATTCTTCCACCTACCCTATGCACAAACAAGGAACACGCTCTGCCAAAGCCTCCCTTTTTTCCCCATCTCCCAGAGCAGCAGTGCCAGGTCTGTCACTTCCCAGCTTGCTCCATCGCCAGAGAGCTAAAAGCACCCAGGGAGAACTCCAACCACCGCCCCTGTCTCTCACCATTAGAGCTGAAGCCATCAAAATGTTTTACTTCCTCCTCAAGCAAGCAAGAAAAAAAAGCCACTGCTCTAATAACGGTGAACTATTCTGTTCATTTTACTAATTATTAGTGAATTTTTAAGCGGATGCTTTAGAATCTTAAGTGAAGCAAAATGCACGTATTTCAGGAGAGCTCCACTGACTCAAGGGAGCTGAGCAGCCACCTCCGTGATCCTCGCCCCCCACCCAATCCCCTGGTACGCCCTTGAATGACAGTGTGAAAAATTCAGACCGAGATCCCATATTGGATATGTATGTCTGCACCTCCCTTTCTTGGACAAAGCCGCTCTTGCCACTAAGAACAAATCTTAAATCCACGGCAATGTGGAGCATTCCTAATAACCAGTTAACAGTTCAGCATTCTCCAGTACTCCGAAAGCTCAAATCTGCAATGAAGCAGCATGTTCTGCTCACTAAGAAGACAAAACTATTTAAATTCTGTGTGGAGCAATAAAGATTATACAGAATACAGCCTGTACGTAAATGTATGTTTTCTGGGAATCGCCCTTGATTTTCTTTAAGGGAGGGAGATGTAAAAACTTTATTCTCTGTTAATGAAAGCCCCACACAGAAGCAGCCACATGTGACTGATCCTCAGCCACACAGCAGTCCTATAATACTGCTCTTATCTACCTTATGTACCCTGGCTCTTCTGCTAGCCTAAAGGATACTCTCTCTCCAACTCTCAATTTTCCCTCCCATGCCTCTTAATCAGCTTTGGTGGTGGCAAGGCAGACAGCAGGATTACTGCCCGAAGAGAGGTTTCCACATTTTCTCGAGCTTCTCCCATTTGGTTCAGCTAGGTGCTTTAACCTGAGAACAAGCGCAGGTAAAATCCCCCGTCTTTGCTGAGGCAGCTGGGCCGGGTGCACCCCCGCACCGCTCTTACCTGTGTAGTCAATGACAAATCCGGTGTTGCTGACTGATGCATCGCTTCGGAAAGCAAGGAAGAGGCTGTTACTGCTGCTCTCTATCCTCTCGGGTAGCTGGGAGCCGTAAAAGCTTCCGATCAGGGGGCTGAGAGAATCGGGTCCATCGTAGATATGAAGGAAATCATAGCCAGGCTCCAAACTGAAGCTGCAAAGCCAAAGGAAGAGTGCTTGAAGTACGAGCACGTTACAGCAGCCCCTGGAGAACAACAGAGACTGTGGTCTTCATGGGCTGTACAACGAGACAGCTGAGAGACTGATTCTGCCCCAAAACAGCTCCTCGGCTAAGTATGGGACATTTCTGTCTGTTCCATATGTAAGGATTCGAGGACTGGCGATACAGTCAAGAGCACAAAAGCGTAAGCCCGTGTTGCTGCACGGGCTTCCTATGCTGCACCAGTTCCATGGTTATCTTCTGTAAAACCATGGGGATATCAAAGAGGAGCTACAGCTGAAATATGTGCATCTCCTCCCAAATTAAGGTAACCTCTGAGAACAGATTACCCGGGACTACGGGACAGCCCTACCAGCCTTGCTTTGGTTCCTCCAGAGAGCAAAGAACTCCCACGCAGAGCCAGTTCACCCAGGCGGTGCCCCAGGGCTGGTATCCCCTGCCCGTCCCCGCAGGCAGCCACAGGAGGGGAACCAAAGAGCTCTCGGGTACGTACGTATTAAATACCAGGGCAATGACATAATCCGGAGAGACGGTCAGCTTCCAGTCACACTCCTTCCCCGGCGGGTACGGCTCCGGGTACTGCGGGGACAAGATCACTCCTGCCGGTCCTGTCAAGATACCTCCACAGGGAGCTGGAAGGCAATCAAGCAAAGGGGTGAGGCTTTGTCTTAGAGAAACTTAAAAAACAGTAGATGAGATGCAGGAAGGGGTTGGAAAAAGAGATATGGATCGATAAGGGGCAGGGAGGCAGTTCGCAAGGCTGTCTGATAGTAAGATATGTATTACAAGAGCTTGCAGTGGCCCTAGCAGAGATGAGGGCTCTGTTATTCCAGACAGGGTACGCGCACGCAGAAACAGAGCTGTGGATACTACTACAATCTTCCTAAGATACGTAAGTGAGCGACCAGAAGGAGAGAGAGACGCTTTATGCTTTTCTGTGGCATTTATTTAGGCAACTGCTGGTCAAAGTCTGGATGGTTGCTAAATAAGCGAAAACATGTTGTCTGGGTCTAATGGCTTGTTCGTGTTTATTACAGTCACCAACACATTAAATGCCAAGCTGATTGAAAAATCCATTATTACTTTTTTAAGGCTGCAAGTGCCTGCATGTATTTCCACTGTGGGAAATCCTCATGATTGATTTATTACTGTCAGCCTTTCTGCAGTCTCTTCATGAGGGTCGATGCTCTAAGCTTCCCCCCGTTGCTCAGATTGATCCTCCCAGATTTGGGATGGGGTGAGAGAGAGGGGAGCACAGCCTGTGTTCAACTCGAGTGCCTGACACCAACCAGCCTACAGCAGTGCCAGCACCGAGCAGGAAACGACCCAGCACGGGAGAGAACGAATCGTGGAAGGATCTTCCATGAAGGAATGAGCACGTGTGTCTATCTCGTGGGCTTTTATAAAGCCCTGCAAATACACGAGAATCTACAGATAACAGGTAAAACGTAGTGGGGCTGTTCTATAAGGATCACAGTAGAGATTAAATCAGAGACCCTTCTCCAAGGCCCAAAACCAACTTCTTCAATCAAGTCCATTGCAGGCTACAGGCCCCGGGAACCGTTATCCCTCTCGAACAGACGAGGAAATCACAGCACAGACAGTGAAGAGCTTAGCTGAAGGCCACGCACAAGTAACCTCGAAGAACCACAAGCATCACTTCTGTGTCCATTTACCTTCATCTTAACCTTTAGGGTGCGTTCCTCTTCCAGACTGTAAAGTCATGGGAAAATTCAGGAAGAAACTAAAGTATACAGCCTCGCTTTTGAAAAGCCTGAGGGAGATGACTGTTCCAACACCCTCTCATTTCTTTGAAAATCCCACCCATAGTCTCCAAAGGATTTAAACTAGAAACTGGTCCAAGCCATAGCTGTTTGGAGTTGGGTCGGGATGCAGACTTCAAATACCCCCAAACCTCTGGGGGCTGTTTCAGCTGAGGTTCCAGTTCAGCCCACATTGTTTAGGGACTGCAGAAGTTGTACAATAAAGATGTGAAAATACATTTGAAATGCTAAATCCAAACATAAAATCCAAGCCCTAAATTAAACCCCATTTTCCAATTCAGCTCTAACTAGGCAGCCTGTTACACAGTTACTATAAAACTGGTATTATTTGGCCACTGATTATTCCTCCAAATCCTTTGTCACTGAACAGAGGGAAGGAGCAAGGCATGGCTTTCAGCTTTTGCACACAGCTTATGACTCCTACAACAAGACTGCCAGACTTCTGTGCAAAAGAACCCAACACAATATCTCCAAGTCAAACTGGAGATGACCCATGGGAATTCATCTCGCAGCAAGATTAAGGCACCAGCTACACTTCTCTGAAAAGGACTGAGAGCCCAGCTTCTGGTGTGAAAGAAAACTCAACGGGAGAATGACGAGATGGGCATGACATGCAACAATATGATTTAGTTATAGCTCCGGGAAGACGAAAAGGACTGTCTCTATCAGGCTGAAAGGGTGCCACACTAGATCATCAAGATAGTCATTCAGAAACCGAGTCATCCTGCAGGGAGCATAAATCCTGTGCATGCTGCAGAAGTTTCCTAGCTGGCATTAAATCAGAGGTTAGAAACAGAATTAACTGATTTTTCTTGCTTGGGATAACAGTGCATAAACAGGAATGAAGGTTACAGGGTAAGTAATTTGTGGCTAGCATTTAATTGGCCAGCAAATTCGATGTTTATTGCTCTTATGTGCTTAGCATGACTGTTTTTATGTGTTCTGGACATATTAAAAAGAATCACTTTTATGAGCTTCTTTTATTACTTTATGAGCTCAAAGAAAATGTCAGATAGTTCTTTCTCGTGACAGAATTTGCTGTCTCCTCAAGCAGAAATTATTCACCCATGACCCCAATCCTCTCTACCAACCTGAGTTTTAAAGCAGCCTTTAATTTTGACTTGTCAGGTTAAATATCATCACTTACATTGCAGTATGTGCTCTGAGCTTCCAGCATGAACTAGATTCTCATTGTCCCAGACACTCTGGGGATAAACCTAAAAAGCAGTTCTATGAGACAGCTACCTGAGCCATATATACCCTGTCATACACCTCTTCAAACCAGGTGGGACTCACCCCCTTCAGACACAGAAGTCTTGCAATGAAACAGGGCAGGGAACCAGTGCAATGGGAGGATGGATGCGTGTTCATACCTATGCAGGAGGGAGGGTCTGGTTGCCAGAAAAATCTGTTCTCAATCTGCACACACGTGATTTTGGCCTCCCCTTGCAGAGCGTATCCCGGATTACACTGGAAGACGATGGAGTCACCTGCCTCTTTGCTGTCACCGCTCCGGCTCCCATTCTGGGGAATTCCTGGGTCATTGCAGGAAGTGGCAGTAGAAACTGAAGAGTATTACAAAAATATATATTTAATATATATATTTATATTTAATACAGGCTTACAGCACCAGCTGTACTTAGACTCTGTCCTTAAACAGATATCCAAGCAATGACTTCATTCTTCATCTCTCCTCCTTCAGTATCCCTTAAAGTCGCCGCATACACAAAAACTGGCTTTTACTTTGCACTGAGCATCTGCCGCTCCAGCTGGTAAAGGCTCTGGGGAACGGCAAGTTCAAGTGCACTACACAGAGTGCAAGTTTGATGTATAATTGTGCACATGCATGTTTACTTAATAAGTCCAGACATCCACTGATCTTACATGGCATTTTTATAGAATTCTGTGTCAGACACAGGCTGCAAAATAAACTAATCCGCTAGCACTTTTCACTTCCCCTGAGTGGCAGAGCAATTTAGCCTTTAGCCCTGTGAAGCATCAAGCCTGACCTTTTAGAAGTGCATGTGTTCCCCTCCCAGTCTCGCTGCTGCGTCCCTTTGAGGTATGAGATGATGCCCTCAGCTGCTTCTCAGCTGGGGGCAGGCAGCAGAGCTTCACTGCTGACTGAGCTCAAGGTCTGTCAACACTACAACAACTTAACAGTACGGAAAGTCCTGGAGTAATAGAAGTTTTGCAAGCTTATATAGATCATTACAGTCCACAAGATCCAAAACTGTATACTTCTGAGCTTAGGTCTGACTACTTCGTCACACCTTGTGAACAAAGGCTTTGAGCAGGAGCATTCAATAAAGACCAGCTCCGTATCAGGCAGCGGAGCAGAGCTTATTTCCTGCTAAGTTGATGAGAGTCTATTACACCTAGCCAGTTTGGAGAAAGCTCTTCTTAAAAGAGCCGGAGGAAATCCCTCTCTCTCTTTCTGTGCAACTGAAGATAAGCAAGTTAGCAGCCCAGTCTGGTCCTTCCTGGCAGGCTGAGACACAAGCCTGGCAAAGAAAGAGGACGGCAGAGCTGTGTTGGGTGACACAAAGCTCTCCCTCCGTCCTGGTCACCCCAAAAGGCGTTGGACCCAGCACAAACTCTGCCCAAAGAGCTGGCCTGCTCTCCCAGCCATGCAAGGCACCCTGAACAGAAAGCTATGGGCAAAAACGTGGGAGAGAGAGAACGAGCTCTGATGCTCAGATGTGCCTGAGTCCCAGGAAGGTCGCACCATCATCCACCCAACCGCCTCCCTGTTTACTACCATCTCCAAAATAGGCGTCTGCTGGTTGGTTACTGGACACGTCAGTGAAGGCCTGCATCCTGGAAACCCGTGTGTGAACGCTGAAATGTATTACCCTAATATAAATGAAATTAATGTGTTTGCAAGGTCGAGTCTTAGGTAACGGCCCCCAGGACTCAGGCAACAACACATTGCAGTTGCGTTACATGTAGTGCTGCTGTTAGCAACGACATCCCTACAGCCGATAGAGCTTTTTGTGATCTGCATCTCAGGGGATCCAATTTGAGGGATTTTAAATAGAGTTGGTTTTCAGAGACCACTGACCAACTGCTCTCAGAACGCCTGGGGGAAGTTGCCTGCATACTGGTGTCTCTAAGGGACCTGTGGGAATGTGGTGCAAAATATCTGTAATGCCTTCTTGTGTATTCCACAATTTACTGCTCTACATCTTGCTGCCAAGTTCACCACTGTGAAGGTGACTGTAGCAGAGGGAAGCACAGAATTCACCTGCATTGCAAGGACAAAATACAAGAGTTTGTCTCGATTTGCAGAGACTGCACCCAAAGGCAGTAGAGTGCAAACGGCTGGGAGACTGCACCGTTCCTGCTGTCGTGTTCGATACCACGTCATTTGCTCGCCCTCCGTAGTTTGTAGATAGACCTGAAATCACTTATCAGCAAAGCCAGGTTTGGACGATGCTGCGGAAACAATGTAAAGCCTACCTGAAAACTGAACAGCAAAGCCCTGCTTGCTTGTGAAGAAATCAGTGTTGAACTGGAGGATGACAGAGTTGAAAGTACTGTGGATATCACCGGGTAAGCTGGACCCGCTCATCTCCTTTAGGAGGATGCCATTCTCCACTGGACCATCCCAGATCCTCAGCACATCGTGGAACTCCTCGGTGTGGAAAACCATGAAATGGAGCCTGTGTGGCAAAATGAACTGGAAGTCAGACCACAATCTGAGCTCTGCCTTTTTTTCGGAAAGGCTTAGAAATGTGATTGGTACCAACCTAAGGTAGCTTGGCCCACAAGGAATGTGTTCTCTCCGGTTATCTGCAACTCAGCCTGGACAAAGTACTTTAGCCCTCTACCAAACTTCATCTGTCTATAAAACCCAAGACCTCTTAGTCGCATGCCTCCCTAATAAAACACATCCATAAACAAAAAACAACCGAGTCATGGATACTCATGGTTTCTGAACAGTTGGGTCCTTTCTGGTGTTCTCTCCTGAGCGAACAAAATTACTGATCTCTCCTAAAAAATCTTGAGGAACAAAGTAAAGGTCCAAAAGCCCACGTGGGCAGTGGAAATGCCCCTAGCCTCTATAACAGAGAAACACAGAAATATTAAGAAACTTAACCTAAAAAGAGAAATAGCAGAAAATGTGCTGGGGTCCCTTCAGACAACTTACATATATTCATCCAATTCACACATTGTCCCTATGCCGCACACAGCAACAACCTCGGCTGTCCTTTTGGGATTTTTGGTGCCCTGCAAGGAACAGCTTATTGTCAAGAGCCAGCATCTACTGATAAAATGCACTGATTTTTGTTACCTGCACTCAGATCAAAGAATTTGCTCCTGGCACCAAGCTAATCTTGTGTACCGGAGGAAAAAAGGAAAGGAAACAACCAACACCACTCTTCATTAAAACAGCATCATGCTGGAAAAGAAATCCTTACCAGGGTGTTAACTGCCCCAGAGGTTAATGGAAAAGGGCAGAAAAGGGCGCGCGGGAGGGTGGCAAAGAGGTGGGTGCAAATTCTGAATGCTGGATTGCAGCACCTCCGCAGATTTTGATGTTTTACAAAGTTCTGGATGTTGCAAAACTGTATCTAGATCAGCTAACAGAATAACTTCAGCAAGAAATGAAGAAAAAGTGAGGCAGCATGAGCCAGCTCTCCAAAATGCACAACGGGAAGGGAGCGAAACAGAAATGAAGAAACTGGCAGCTGGCAATGAGATTACTCTGTGCTCTCAGCGAGGTATTTATTACGATGCTCTGAATGCAGATTTCGTTTCCATACTCCGTGTATTTTACAGTTTTGTCTGCCCTGGAGAGAGGGCTGCAAGGCCTTCAGCGTATGCAGCAACCGCTCCTTAGTCCTGAACTGCCTGCAGCAGCGCTCCTCAGAGCTCGTCTTCTGCTTTTAAACTAAAACAGGGCTATGCCTGTTTGGCACTTCCACAGAAAATTCCCCAGGGAAAGCCCAAGATGCTGGCAAGAGTCATCACGGTGAGGAAATTCACTCCAGAGCCTGTACCAGCGATGGACCTGAGGGGATGGGAGAAGGCCAGAAGTTCCCTCCGTGCCCAGGAGAGGCCTGGTGGCACTCTGGGGCCGGACAAACTTGGTCCCAACATCAGTGCCTGGAGGGATGCTCCTCTCTTCCCACCCTGGGCTGGGGGGTATCACACTGCGCTTCTCCCCCCCAGGCCAACCTCTGTTGTGGAAGGATGCGAGCAGATGAATCCAGGCTTTGCAAAGAGCTTTGGGATCTTCCAAGATCAGAAGTACCATCTACACATAAGATGCTGTCAATTATTATTGTTACACCCAAGGGAGTTATCAAGTAAAGGCTGTGATACATCAGGGTTCAGTCCCTTCCACTCCTGCACTTAAAATGCCAACTGAAGAGAAGGCATTTAATTGCCTCTGTTTTTCATTGCCACATTATCACTGGGGGAAATACCATCTGACACAATGAAATGAGGCTAACACGGGGTCACTCAAGGCACGCCAGTTTGAAACAGGGACAGAAATCTATAAACCATACTGAGAAAAATCTGCAAAAACTAAAACAACCAGGTACTGTGCTTAAAACCCTGACAGCCCATGGAGGAAAACAAGGAAGCATTCACTTGGCTGCTTTCCCATTTATCCAGGGCAAACATAAATAAATCAGGTAGAACCATAAAAGGGGAAAAAAAAAAAAAATCCAAAACACTGCAATGTACTCAGCAACAAAATGATGTCCACAGAATCTGACAGAAACCAAAAGAGCTGAATCATAAATCTACATAGCAGAGACCTTGAGCAAAGAGAAAAAAGCTAGACTCGAGGAAAGTAAGAATGGATCATAGCAGAGCTGTTCTCCACAGGTGCACTGGCCTAATTACGTTTGCTCTCAGGCTAACTGGTTCTAGCGAGCCAAAGCTGCCAGAGAAAACTCCTTGCTGAAGGCCTCAGCAACAGGGGGATGCTGGTGGAGACTGGCCTGGGGTGGGGGGACACCCTGGACCCACCGCCTGGGCGGGCTCCCCGCCGGCTCCCCGGGGACCACGGCTGCCTGCAGCAACTCACTTCCCTCATTTATTTTTAAGAAACAACTTGCAGGCAAGGCTTCACCGCGAGGAGAAAGCCTTAGCACGGTAACCAGATGGCACAGTGGCAAGGCACAGGTTGTCCAGTGCCTGTTGGTTCAGGAGTCTATTGGGATAGCGGATTTTATTAAGTAAACTGGTGTGCTCTGGAGCAGATCAATCTATTCAATAGGCACATCTGTAACCAAACAGCATGATTTTTCTATCAGCCTGACTCTATTCCCAGCAGGGCTTCGTTTAAGACAAGACAGAGACATTGGTTTAGCAGACAATGGAGAGGAAGAGAGTTTTATTCTTGCACTCTGACAATCCCAATTACATGCATGAAAATGCAGCAAAAAACAAATTAGGAATTGCGGGTATATATAAACACATGTGACAGAGGGAAAGTTCTCCCATCTTAGCAAGGGGCAGACAGGAGGAGACCAGCTCTGCACTGACAATCTGCATAATCTTTGGCGAGCCATCTAGCCCCGACTCTTCAGAAAGCACCCCCGCATCTTGGCTGACCAACCTGGGGCTCTTTCTGCTAACGTTTCCCATCCAAGCTCTGGCCACTCCAACTTGGCTCTGCTGTGCAAGAGGCTGGGCTCCCATCTGGAGCTGGCTTCAGCCGCCGAACGCAGCTTGACACGCTGGGAATGCCCACGTAGCTTGCACCAAAGCCGCAGGTCTTTCCCGCTAACAGCGGTTTGCAGGGCTGCCCGCTGTCTCCCGCTAGCCCCGAGAGGGGTCCCAAACTTAAAAGGTGTTAAATGCTACGTCCCTAGAAATCTCCAAGGAAGCCAACTGGAACATCCCAATATTCTCACTCGTATTTCTAGATGAGACTGTGAAAAATGGAACCTGTCAATACAACACCATCCCTTAAACTAGGATTAGCAATATCATTAAACTCTCTTACGACACCGAGATCACTGCTATACAATAAGATGCCAGCGCCGCTTCTAACTGTGTATTCACTGCTCTCAGCTCTGCAAGCAGTACTCAAAGGCAAGTTTCATTCATTTGCCAGCACACCCTCCTCCCACTTCTTCTTTCTCTCCCCAGGGTCTCACAGATAAGCCAAGTCATTTTAGTTGTAATTTTATGTGCGTGTGCATGCGTGTGTTTGCACATGCACAAAATTAATCCTCTCTCAAAGTGCAACCCTTCAACTTTCATGGCAACGATGTACAGATTAATTTTTCTATCTTCCTCTCCTTCCCCTCATTCTGTGCAGATACAGCTTTATTCAAAAAGCTTTGGTGATTAATTTTAATGTAAGTTATAAATGAGAGCTTTATACAATTGTATCATGCGTGAAGAGGATTATTTTTCCAATGGATTACCATAAAAATGAAGTTGCTGAAAATGTGCTCTCAACTACCCAGAGATCATCTGTTCTGTTTGAGCTGCCAAATAAAGGAACAGAAGAAGGGAGCTTTCATCTCTGATGAAAGGAAGGGTCACCAGGTGTATTACCGTACTACTGCCTGGCATCATTTTCTTTCAGTCTTGGCCCCTTCCAAGCCTCTGGCTGATCCTGCCAGCCCAAGCCTACAGCTCTGCTCGTTTGAGTACTCCTAGAGAAGCAACAGGCATTACGTGTACGAGTCAAGTTCGCTTGCTGAAGCAGTCTCTTACGCTTTTAGGGGGGCGCAGGAGAGAGAGATGAGGGGGTCTCACGTCTGCTTTGTCCTATAAAAATCTTTGGATTCTTCAGAATCTTTTACAGGAGAATGAAAAAAAGAGAAGACTTCAACTGGAAGTTGCCTGTGCAGGAACGGAGCTGCATTGGCTGTGCTCTTTGTCCTGTGTTCACACCAGAAACCATCCATTATTGACCCATGCTGAGGAGCAGAGCTAAGAGAGGGAACTTCTGCATTAAGTGAAAATTGAAATACTGGACTGCATCTATCTCCAGCATAAATCCATTGACTAAAAGCACCACAGAGCTCAACACGATTAACAGTCTCTGCTGAAGAGAGGATGAGTGCTGGTGCAACAAGGAAGCTACGGTGAAGATGAAAGGGCACTGACAACAAAGGAGCGCAGGACTGGAACAGCAACAGGTCTCGGGTCAGCACAGAAGCAGGGCTGATGCACCAGCTAACGAGCACCAGAAATAATGACGGGAGACCGTGGGAGAAGAGGATTATTGTTGAACAGACCTTATCATCTATGTTTCTCCCCCTCAAGTCCCATCATTTAGCAAAAACATTGCTTGCCAATATACTTCAGTCTTCTGTTGAAGATGGCTTTAGCCAGACTGAAACGTGTAGGTGCACACAGAGTACTGAAACAGCTTGCTAGGGCTTGGGCAAACGTCAGCATGGGAGCAGCGGTTAAGCAGCAGGGATCACAGATGAAGTATCACAGAGCAGGAAACTGCTTGGATTCTGCTGGTGACCGCACTGACTTTACGAGCCAAATGTTCTCAATACCATGCTTACCCAACTGCCAAATTCACATAACTTACAAACAAATTACATTTCAAACTGCCACTTTCATAGAATCACAGAATCAACAGAACAATAAGAGAAGTCAGAGGAGCAGGAGGAGAAAACAGTCTCGGGTCTCTGTACAGACCAGATGTTTAGAAACCATCTTGAGTCTTTTCCTTCAGGAGGATAATTACGTTGTATGTGTTCTATTTATTATTAAAACAATAAAACAATGCAATTAGAAGATGAAGGCTAAGTGCTGTGGCCTCAGCTTTCCAGCTGTCCACTCACACCTGGGGACCGTCACACCTGACTGTTCGTTCTCGCAAACGGAACGTGGCAGAGCTCATCCCCTTCAGCGTTCATTTACCCTGGCAGCATGCAGGGGAGATGAACCAAACCCATAATTGCCTTCCCTTTATCCCTTCCTGGGATGTGATCTTCCAAGCAGTTTTATATACACATCCTCAGCTTAGGATTACATCACTTGGACATACATTAAACTGTTGGGAAATTCAACACTAATCTGGTGGAAAAGGTTTGTTTCTGAACACATCCCATTAAGGAAAGGGGTGAAAAGCACTTACGTTGTACACGCCTGTAAAAGCTGTTGGAGGTTATTTTAATACAGTAATACCACAGGCAGCAATAGCAAATAATCTGGCTTCACCACCCCTGGCACAATAGCTGTTACGGGCACAGGCCATACAGGGCTAAAAAGCTTCAGAGAAAGGAGAAGCGACGCTGCTTCTGTCCAACCTGGCAAGGAGATAAACCGCCTTTGTTCCTTCATTTGGGACTCTCGAAGTGACAGGGCATTCTCTCTACCTGCCTTACATAATTACTGATCTACTTCTGGAAAAATAAGCCGTACGTTGAAAGAAAAACGAGCTACAATAACCTGGCTCAACTCACCCTATCGTGCAACCAGCTTCTGCCTCTATTGTCCAAATACAATTCAGATTATGATCGTAGGGTGTTGGGTAGCCAGGAGACAGTATCCGTCCTGACGACTCTCCTTTGATAGTACCCCCACACTCAGCTGAAAGAAACATATGGGTTAGTGAGAAGATTCATGACATATTACGGTTCTTACTTGGCAACAATGCAAATCTCATCCTACGAATACAACAGGGAGTATTTCTTGCCATTTAAAGAGATTCTTAAAGCCTACAAAACAAAGATAAAGAGAGTCATTTAATTCAGCTAGAAGACTGAGTTATCAGAATAACTCTGCACTTGTGTGCACATCCCTAACGCCCGACATGCTGTCAAAGCTCCCCTCCACCTTTCTGACTCCGCAGTGAATAAAGGCAGAGCCTGCCAGCATCCTGCTTCACCCGATTCACACACGTGGGGTGAAAGGGCTCAATTCTTCTGCCTGTATCTGCAAAAACTCTTAACGATTCATCAACGTGGTAAAATGAAGAAGCCAACGTACGTATGGATCTGCTAAATGAACCTCAAAAGAACGTGAGGATTTTGAATACATTTTCATAATGTATCCATTAAAATTCTGTAAGTTTCCACGTGCTCACAGACACGACCATTCGTATGTAATCTATGTATAGCAAATAGGGTAAACGTTAAGATGATGCATAAATCACAGAAATTTGTCTTTTTACTTCAATAATCGAGGCTAAAATTCGGCAGAGAGTTACCGCATAAAGAATAGTCCTAATTCATGGGAGAATACAGACTGCCAATGTCTGAGCACATCACTTACAACCATGAAAGCAGCCTTCTGGTTGTTGAGATCTCTCAGACGACTAAGTCTGTAAGAACTTCACCATGTCCTGGAAACACTGGCTAATTATGAAGTTGTCAAGTAACAGACCAACAGCACCTCACTTAGATACACAAAACTTTGTATCAGAATTTTCCAAGCAAGAAGATATCCTTCTGGAGCGCTACAGGTAGCTAAAAAAAGACTGAGGGAATTAAAATGTCCGATGATCTGGAATCAGATCTCATGCAGCTCTCAAATAAACATGACTTTGAATTGCCAAATGTCTGGACACACGTTGATGTCTGCCATTATCAGAAAGTGCTGTTCTGTTTAACACATCCAAGGGAAAGGACAAGGACTGGAAAAGCAGTAGTCTCCTTGCAGTGAAGCAAGAAACCTTGTCAAATCTGTGCTCAGAGCACAGTGTTTCATGTTAAGACTGCTTGTAGACGTTTTGCAGAAACCAGCGCTCTCAGTCTGAAGATGCCTTACATAGTATCCTTGTCACGGCCTTCATTAACGTAGATGAGTTAGTTAATGTCATATGTCTTAGCAAAGGAGGAAGAAAGGGCATTCAGTGCAATGCCCACAAGCAAAGTACTTGTAAGAGGACGTTTCAAAAGCAAGAGTTGTCTCACCTACACAGGTTGGCAGGGGTTGATCCCAAGCTCTCCGCTCCCCCGTCAGGCAGACCAGCACCCTGCTGCCTCGCAGGGTGTAGCCAGGGTCACAGCTAAAGGATACAGAGCTGCCAGCAAAGTGTCCCTCATCATGGACCTTGTAGCCAAACTGTGGGATGCCAGGGTCCTCGCATTTAATGAGTTCAAAACCTGGAGCAGGAGAAATGGCATCTGTTTTCATCAGATATTTAACAGCCAGCAGATACTAATACAAGATCATGTTAATATTTTCTTCTTAAAATCATTTGCTGGAGAGAAAAAGCACCATATTGCAAATTAGTAATTTTTAAATTAATATTTGAACGAGATCCCAGAAATCTGGTATCTCAGCTTCGATCCAAAGTTTCTGTATCACCGCTGCCTCATTCACAACAGAAAAGGTTTGCCGGCATAATCATCTCCCCCACGCCAGCTCCACTTAAGACTACAAGATCTTTATGGAAAGGAGTGTTTCCTTGGCCATGCAACTGCAACACAAATACACACCGTTACACCTCAGATTCCCACCTCACAAGCGTACGGGCCCAAGACTTACTAGAAAACTGCAGCTCAAAGCCTTTACTCGTGTTCTCGCTGTTGGTGATAAACTCAAGCCACATGCTGCTGGAAGTGCTGTTTATGCTGGTGCCGAGCATTTCCGAGCGGCTAAAGGAGCCCAGCAGGCGCGCAGAGCTATTGCTGCCATCGTAGACCTGGGAGGAACAAGAAGCACATACTGGAAAACATTTTGTTTGCTACTTCAGGGACCAAACCATCCACGAGTGCAAGCAGGGACAAGCTCCTTTGAAGCCACTGAAATCATCCCAACTAAGAGTCTGACTTGACCAGCCCTCACGACGCTGCTCATTGGAGGAGCAGGACTCATACCCTGGAGGATCCGCATCCTCCTCCTTACACCTAAGCGTATACTGCACTCAGGGCTGTGTTTTCTGAACTAAGCTCTCTTTCCAAAGGTGCAGCACAGCTACTGGGAAAAACATTTTCTCCCTACAGTGATTCACAGATGTGCCTTGACCCTGCTTTTATTTAAGAAAAACACAAATGGTTTTTTTCTTTCTTTTAGATAGCATGATTCTCTATGAGGATAAAGGGCAACTTCTCACTAGTGGAGATTGATAGTAACTTTCCTCAGGAGCAGATGAGAAGTTGATGACAAACCTGTTGAGAGAACATCATTTCTTTCACAACAAGTATATTCTTTGCATTAGCTGCAAATCTCTCTCTCTTTCCCATCATTTGTGAGCTGAAAATATGTGGATTACACCTATCTCACAGTGCAGAAGTACGGCACTTAAATCAGGACAGAGTTCTCTGGGAAGATGGCTTAGCACAGCAGCACACATCTCATATTAATGCCTCCTACAAAACCATTTCTTTGTGGTTAATAGAAACTCAGCCTGGATTTGTCTCCTTCCTTGGAGTCCTGAAACTTGTAAATGCAGATTAATCTAAGACTGACTATAGGAATGCTGAAGAGCTCGAGTCTGGAGTTCTGCATTTAAATAAACCCCTTTTTGGGACAAATGAGCCTTGATTTCTTAAAAAACAGAAAAATAATGCTAAGAACCTCACACCTCCTCATGTGTTAACAGTTCCCCCTGTACAGCTATGCAGATAAGAACTGAAGTCTAGCTACAAAGGAAGAACCTCCGGCATTCCAACAAATCTCTCAGTCTCAGGGAAGACTTCACAGCAGAAGGTGCACTGATACGGCAAAGATATCTACATTTTTAATGGATACAGAATTTGTTTCCGCAGCCATCTGCAGACTGAAGCCTCAAATAACCAGCTAGGCTGAAGTGCAAAGGACATTCACTATCGCCTTAGTGCTGCTGCCAGAGACTGCTAAGAGCCGGTGAAGTTCAGAGGTGCCGATTCCTTAAAATTACACAATATGTTTTTACGCGCAGCAAACTGATGCACAGCAGTGACCCAGGCTGATCAGACAGCGTCCCTGGGCTAGAAGATATCGTTCCACAGATGCATCACGTCTTGTGTCTTGCTCTAACCTTAGAGGAGATACACACAGACAATATTCTAGCCCAGCTGCCCTGCGTGAAGCTCACTCTGGTCCGTGGGAATCTTGCTGCTCTCTTCCCCACGGCCGTGCCCGTCACCTAACGACACGGCAGTGACTAAGGGTTACAGCAGCCCTATGAAGGGCTTTTTGGGGGATGTCAGTCCAATTCCTAGTATGAGACTCTTCCAGAGATTACCACTGCACTGTCAGCACTGCCTGGGCAGCATTCTCCAGAGATTAGTCTCAGCTAACTCCATTAAAATTTTAGAACATCGCTTCCCTTTCAGATCTTGCTCTCACCAGCAGCACGGTAGTGCTTCATGGCCAGAGACAGAAGAATTACCTTGAGGACATCTCCTGCCTCCAGTTCAAAAGTCCTGGCTTTCAGCTGGATCCCCTTTCCTGGCTGGGTCTGGATGGAGTAGATGCACTCATGGTTGTTGTTATAGTTTATCGGATAGTTGGGGGACAGCAGAACGCCTTGAGTTCCAGTTACAGACGAACCACATTCAGCTATATAAAGACACAAAACCACATTTTAATAACCACATGTATATTCTAGCCATACAACACATGCAGGTGATTCCTCCAAACGGCCACAGATGCTCACTCCTTCCTATACCCATCTGCTACCACATCCAAGTGCAGTCAGCAAACAAAGCAGTACTTAATAGCACTTGTATCATCATTAAACCTCAGGTGCCTTACAAGAGAGATTAATACCCTCTCCTTATACGGACAGGGAAACCGAGTCACAGAAAGTTGGCTGGGCCTGTGCTTATGTTCCTTCTTGACTAACAAACCAGAAGGAAAATAAAAAAATATTATTAGATTGAAATATTTAAAGTCTTTTCCATATTTATACAAAGCTCATCATACACCTCTATATAGTATACAAAAATCATGGTATTCATTCAACAGTGAACACAGCACGCCACTGACTGCTGGTACCAATGTGTTGCAAGCGCCAGAGCTCTTTGTGCAGAACGATACGCTTAGTGAAACTTCCAAATAATTACAAATGATAAAGCTATGCCTGAATTTCAAAATCTTCCCCAAAATAATTTCCTGAAAGCTAAGAGGGCAAAAGTTGACCTTATTTGTTGTTAATGCTGCCCTCAGCTCTCCAGTTCATCATTTGACAGTATTTTAAAAGACCTCTTGTCCCTTGCTCCCTGCATTTTTTTTCTTCCCAGCTTTGCAGCTGACAATTACATCCATTCCCATTAGAAAAAGAGAAAACCAGAGATTCTTCTGCCCCTCAGTTTCTGAAAACTAGCTCAAATTTACATCTGTTTCCTCCCACCAGGTCACTCAGCGAACCACAGCGGGCTCAGGCTCTTCCGTGGCACAGGCACAAGTGACCCTCCTTGCTCAGGAGACAAGGGGCTGGGGACAGAGCAGATGCCGAGGTGGGAATCCCCACACCCCTCTTGCTCCGGGAACTGGAAGGGCAGGGGTAGTTAATGTTACTGCAATTGTTTCCCTCTTCCCTGAGATGGGTTTACGTCCTGTGACAGATTATAAACGGCCATGATTTTAGAAAGAAGGAAATAAGGAAGGAAGGAAAGAAAGAGTCCTTTCCCTGCTGTTACTCACTCCGACCTGCAGTCCGTCGCTGTTCCACTACACCCTTCTAGTAAGGCTTCTCTGCTCCTTCACCACACCTGCTTCCTTTTCTACTCTGCATAGTGTGAACAGCATTTGATTTTGAGCCAAATTTGAATTTAGAAGATTTGTGTGACTCAAAACTTGGCAGAATGACCTTCTCTAGAGAAGAGGATGGTTGCTTTGGAGGTTTGACCTATCTTGGATGTCCGGAGATCACAGTCTAATGCTTCTGGAAAATAGCAACAACCATCCTTCACCTCTGTATTTTATGTATTTTAATGGTAAGCTTTTAAGGACACAATCTCTCGCCCATACGAACGTGCCACAGTGAGGACAGCAGGACTGCTCCGGGCATGTCTTCACTACATGAAGTAGTGAACACTCAAGTGCATCTGAGTGCAAGATGCAGTACTACTGTGAGAGCACCGAGCTCCACCAGAGCTCACGGGACAACGTGAAAATGAGCTCTTACCTGCTGTTATCACCGGGAGGAAGCAGAAGTCCACAACACTCACATACAGCTTGAGGGCCCTCTTGCAAAATGGCATCCAAAGGATGTCCTCCTTGGAGGACGCCTGCTGTCAGCAGTTGCTGCCTTGTCTGAGTGCCTGATTTCAGCTAGGACCACTGCAGCCTGTTTGCTACATATATATATACACACACACACAATCCCTCAACGCATGTAAATCTGCCTTGCAACCACCACGTGTTTAGGATTTTTCGTTACTCCCTGATTAGCTCCCACATGAGCAAACCGTGGTTGTTTTCTCGGCCTATTTACCCTGAAAGATTTTCAGCTGTAAAACACTGGCTCCCTGTTCCTTGGAGTCCTGGTGTTTTGCATGCACGGCTGGGGAGAGTCACTCCAACTTGCCCTGAAAACAGCTTTTCTCATTAGCTAGCTCTGCCTCGTCTCCACAGGTCCTTCACAGCACACAAAGTTGCTGGCGCTGAGCGAAACCATCACGGCGCACGTGCAGCTTTCTGCACTGACTCTGCCACCTCTCCTGGTCCTCCACAAAGTATAGGGTTAAGTAAGGAAGCAGCAGCAGATACACCGAGAGGAGGACCTCTGGAGGCGACTTTCTCCTCCTCTCTTGCCACGCGTGAAAAGCGGGACGTTCACGTTAGCACAGATTACGCAGGGATGATGCTGGAGTCATCACCGCTTGGGATCTGGTCTGAAGCAGCAGTCGGTGGGGAGCGTTCCTACCCTGGAGAGGGGTTGGCCAAAGGAACAAATCACTCGTTTCTCTCCAGACCCATCTCTAGAACAGGACTTGAATACAAAGTGCCTGGGTTGTCTGCCAAAACCAATTAAATCTCCTGTGATCTTAATGGGTAAGTCTCCAACATCCATCTATATCCAGGGCGAGCACGCAGATCAGCGTGTGCAGAGGGGACGTTGTGGACAAAGCTGTCACCCTGCCGCCAGAGCTCTGTGCACATCACCAGGCAGTGAATTTGCCCCATTATTATAAACCCAACACGCTAATTCAAAGCCAGCTGCAGTAGGGAATTGGCAAATGGAAGCCAGCGCATCCACTTAGTGATGACGTCTGAGGATCAAGTTTAAAGCTTTGTTATGATTCTTTTTGATTTCTATTCCCCTGATTAGCTTTCTCTGCAACCTGATTATTATTCATGCCCTGAAGAGGCTGCTTGTCACAGCAGGATGATGCAACCCTGTGACCTAAGCATTAAGCAGTGCTGGGAAACGCATTCAGCATGACACGACTCAACAGACTGAGAAAGCAGACTGGCTCTTGCTGGGATGCTCTCTTTGCAATGGCCCGCAAAGGTCACTAACACAGACCAGGAAAATCTACCTAGCAGGCTTTGCCCGAGTGGCAACAGGTAAGAGATCTGGTCTGCCTGATCTGAATGACTCCTTCATGGCTCTGGCTGAGAGCACTCAATAGTTTCCCACTTAGTAAATTGTACAAAAAAAAAAAAAAAAAAAAAAAGTTAAATCTTTCTGCAAAGGCACAAAGCATCCTGCTCCCTTTCTGCTTTCTTGCCGTAGCACATTGCTACTTTTGCCCTTTTATGCCAACCCTTGCGCTTGGAGGGTACTGTGGGCTGGGCAGGGGGTGCTCTGCAGACCTTGCCAGACGAGACTGTCTGTAGCCCATCTGCATCAGGGCCGACAGCCAGAGGCTAGCTCAGTGTTGCAGATGGATTTTTCCTCTCCTCTATCCTTAGATTTATTTATTAGTATAAATAATGACTGGAGGGGTTGCAAAAAGGACTTGCAATGGTTAGGAGGTGAGAAAGGGAAACGTGGAAGGTGCAAGAAACCTCTGGAGGATAAGGAAAAGGTAAAAGCCAGGAGTTTCCCAGAGACATCCATACTAACGTGGAACTTGCATTGCCTAAGATCACCCACCCAGAAGCAGCTTTCACATCTGGACTATTAAGTTTTACAACAACCTGATTCAAAGGGAGGATGGCCTTAAAACCATGCCGTTTTACAGAAACTATCCCAAAAGAGATGACAGATCTCCCCCGGCTCGCAATTCATTTCCTCGTACAGTCGCTGGGGCTCGACCGCAGCACTGTGGACGGGCTGCAGAGGCAGAGGGCTTCTGCTGCCGTGTGTGACCCCGCCTGCCACGCGCTCGGCGTGCTCCAACCTGGGAGAGGACCGCAGCCCTTCTGCCCGTCCCTCCTGTCCCCACACACAGTTGCAGGGCTGAAAGCTGATTCCAGCTCCCTCTCCCCCATCCCTGCACCAACCCCGCTGCGAGCTGAAAGATGCCATCCTGGGGGATGCCACCCATCCCTGCCCACCGAAACAATCCAGCACAGTGTAACCAACCAAGCAAAATGAAAGCACATGACCACCTACCAACACACCTTGGCAGAGGCGAACTCCACACACGCCGTCTCCCCCCGAGGCAGGTGATGCGGGATGCGCCCTCCAGCCGGTAGCCGGGAAAGCAGGAAAAGGTGAGGACATCCCCCACTCCGAACTGCAGGCCCTTTCTGATGCTGTAGGCTGGGACCTCTGGCTCGTCACAGGGCTCCAAATCATATTCTACAGGAGACAAAAGGACATTTACGGAACGGCAGGGTGACACCTCGTACTCCCCAGTGAGGGTACCCCGGTCCCTGAACAGGAGGATGAGGAGGGAGCTCCGAGTTTCGATCCAGCCACAGCGAAGCTCTGCAAAGGAAGCGTCCATGCGAGACGCGCGTCCCGTTTGAGCCACGAAGACCAACTTGGGTTTCACTCCCAGTACGCAGCCCCCACGGTGTTGCCAGGATCTCGATTTAAACCAACTCAAAATACAACAGGTCCCATTTTCTGCCCCTGTTGTCAGACAAACAAGAAAGTGACATCAGTGGTGACAAAACACGATGGAAATTTCTCATTCTCCCTCTGGTTTACTCAAATGAAGATGAATTGATCCGGATGGGATTTCTGCTGCCTCTACATTACTAATCCTGAAAATGAATGAACGCAGCATCCTGCTTGGG
Organism: Platalea leucorodia; assembly: GCF_965183815.1. Taxonomy (NCBI): domain Eukaryota; kingdom Metazoa; phylum Chordata; class Aves; order Pelecaniformes; family Threskiornithidae; genus Platalea; species Platalea leucorodia. Next base: position 7,432,976 of record NC_138840.1, on the reverse strand, counting down.
GAATGCAAGAGACCGTTTAAGCTGCTGCTAACTGAAAGGTCATGTAGCATTATGGCTAATAGCCAAATGTATGTCTTTGACCACAAAACATTTTGAAGGAAACCTGTTTGAGGGTTATTTTTTGAAAATAACAAACTTGCAAAGTACAAAGTATGTACGTATATATCTAAAGGAAGCTAAAAAAATAACTGACTCCCATTTTCATTTTCCAAGAAAGGAAATAAGTCCCCAAACGCATTAAAAATAATAGTTATAATTAGATAATTTGAGGCAATTTTTTTTAAGGCAAAATGCCATTTTTCCCCCATCAAGATGAACGTTAATTGGAAACTTTCTGACTAGTTTCCACGGAGCATCATATGCAAATCCCTGACTTCAGAGGCCAGAACAAAGGTATCGGAAACCAGTTCTCTCAGTGCAGCAGGTTTAACTGCCTCTATGGCAACAGCTCTGTCCGTCAAAGACGGCGAGCACATCAGCACCGAGCTCCACAATAAAAACGGTCATTTCTCTTCTACAGCAGCAGGCTGAATCTGCAGCTGTTGCCCTCAGGACTAAAAGGTATGCTGAGGTACAGAAAAGAACAGCAGCAATACGATAAGCTTTTGTCCGGTAACTGATTGTTTTACAGAACGGCTTGTCGGGGCACTCAGGCAGTAAAGATTACATTTTCTGAAACGTGTGCGCGGGCAAGCACTTCGGCAGTCATTTGTAGGACTTTGGGTTAAAGGACACAGCTAAACACCTTGCGCGCTTCAACCAGAGATTACCCATGCAAAGCGGTTATTTACAGGCGTGATGACCTGTTCTGCATAGGCAAACGTGCCCTTTCTTTGAGTCTCTCTACAAGAGCACCATGCACACGCTACTCTTCATCGACAACTTCTGAAAATCTGGAATTTCATTTGAAGAAACCAGCATTTTGTATAATCACCAACAGTTGCAGCCTGCAACAGAAGTGGCTTGGTTGGGGAAGCGCAGGGCTGGACTGGCTTACTGGAAATGCCCAGGGCAGAAGCTGTCTCGCCCAGCCAGATCTTCACCGGCACAGCAGGGCGAGAAGGGTTGCTGCAGTCAGCAAAATCCTGCATCCCTCGATGCCCTGTTACATGCCCCAGGAGATCTGCTTTCATCTGTTATTACAGCAGGTCAATTAGAGGAAGCCCAGCGAGGGAAAACACTGTCTCCAGTTCCCCAGCAATGCCAGCGGGCTCACAGAAACGTGGCCTGGGCTGCACGTGGCATGTGTTACATCTAGGACAGGCTGAAGCCAGCTGCAGAGGCTGGGTCACTGGATGAGCATCCAAGTGGAGCAATGAACCAGAGCAAAAAAGAGAGACCAGAAGGACAATGGGAGTGACCAGCTCTGCCTTGCTCCTTATCCAAGAAGTCCAGATTGCTCAACGTTGCCTTCCAAAAGATCCCATCTGTCCCAGCTTCCCATGTTGGAAATGGAAATGCTGTACCTACTGCAGTGATTTTCCTCTGATAAACAGAAGGAAGGCATCTGGAAGAAAGACGGATAAGCAAACCCCAAGAAAATGCAAGCTGAAGCTCCATAAACAGAGCAGAAAAGACGACCACGTGAGGAGGGAGAAGGCAACAAACATTGACTGGGGTAATAAGAGGAGTGACTGTCAGTGACCCAAATCACGTGCACTGCATCAACAGAAAATTGTTCCCAAGAGCTGCAGAAAAATGGGAAGGAAAGGGCAAGAATGAAGTCTTTGTCCACCTCTTCTTACCTGAGAAGGTGATGTTGAAACCCTCATAGGACATGGAGAAGTCTGAGATGAAGCGAATTTGAGCAGAGAAGTTTCCGAAGAGCCCTGCACTAAGCGGGGCAGGGAGCCGAGAGCCCGTCAGTTGCTTCAGCGGCTGAGCAAAGCTGGTATTTTCAGTGATGAGGAGGTAGTCGTGGCCATTCTCCAAGTGGAAGGTATGAAAGGTGAAGAACACACCTGCAGGGGAGGAAAAACAGAGATGGCTTCAGCCAGCAGCATTCATACGGCACCCCTTCATCCCAGAGCCAAAGCCCCTCTGCTCTCCCCGAGATGACACCGGTATTGATTCCCTGTTTCCCAGCAAAGACCAGCCCAACTGAGAAGAAAAAGCGCATTGAAAATAAAGGAAATAGATGTAAAAAGTAAAACAAGGGTACGGTACGAGGCCCAGAACAGAGAAAGGCAGTTAAAATCTTCGATCCCTGTGCCTTTGTAACACGGGAACAGAGACGACACGGGCTCGCTCGAGGGATGCTCGAGCCGCAGAAAGGACAGAGCCTGGCAGCTTAGAGGAGAATTTTATTTTAAAAGTGTTGACCTTTAGATGGGGAGCAAGAACAGCAAAAGCTGTAGTTGTGAGGACTTGAAAACAACAAAACCAAGTTATGTTCTGGAAAGAATTCATACCTAGAAAAATAGGACTTAAGCCAAGTATCAAGGTCAGAGAGGCTTTTCCAGAAGATAAAGTATGCCAGCAGTGTGACTGCAGAGACGCCGTACGCTTTCCTTTGACAGGACTGAATGCTGGTCCCCGGAGGCTGGAGGACAACGGGAGAGATGACGCACGGACAAACCTCTTTCCTCAGCCGTACGTGGCTCGTACGCCGGCCACGTGCACCTCCCAAGCGCGCGCTCTGTCGTGCGGCCACGCTCCCTGCCAGCGGCACCGCGGTGTGGCCAGCAGCACCCCAGCACCTTGCTGCAGGGCCCAGCCCAGCCCCGTCCTGCTGGGAGGGGGCTGCTGCTGTCCCTTCCCTGCCGGTGACCCGCTCCCCGGACCTGCTGTCCCCTCCGCGGCTCGCGGCGGGGAGCGCGCGTGCAGCCATTGCGGATTTTGGCAGGGCAGGCAGAGTCAGGGGGGTTAGCCCCGGTCTTGCCAGCCGTAGCAGATCTTAGAAGCTAAGAGAAACCTACACTTTTATCCACGTTATACTGACAAAAATAAAAACCACAACAGATCCAGCTACAGAAAGACCAGACAAACACAGGAAAACTATTTTGTCTCTTCTTCCAAATTCAGTTTCAACAATTTGAAACATCTCGGTGAGAAGGCTGTGACCTTGCTGCATTTGTAAATGAACACGGAAGGAGTAATGGATTAGTTAAAGTACCCTTCACACCTACAGACACAAAATAGTAAATACTTCAGGCTTTTGCAAAAGCCTCCAGCTAGGTGATTTTTCATGCTGGAATTCAAACACAATTAGAAACATTCTCTGGAAAATAAGTCCATCTTTGAAAAACAAAAAATGGCAGCGACGGCTTTCAGAGAGCAAAGCCAGGCAGGATCTCATATCAGAAACCCTGTCACACTACCGTCACACGAAGTTAGCAAGCTAAAGCGATGCCTAGCAATAAAAAAGCCTCTTTGCATTTATATGGCTTCTTTCATCCAAAGATCTTCGCACACCTTCTGAGCACCACGGGGCAGGCGCCCGAGCCCCCGCTCACGCTGCATTGGGCTTTACACTCCTCACAACCCCACTGCACTCGACAGCGCTGTTTGCAGGGAAACAGGCTCCTCCATGCAAACACAAGTGCTGTAACCTGGCCTTCATTAGTCACAGTTAGATCCCTACCTCCTGGCTCGCACCAGGAGCGCCCAGTGGCACGACCAAGCGACTTCATTTAAGCCAACGATTAACAGCACAGAGACTGCCAGCCTGGCGAGACCCAAGGGCTGTCTTGCTCTGCGTCCCATCTCTGCCAAAGTACAGCATCAGCTGATTCAAAAGCAAGCACAGGAAAACTGTAAATAAGGATCAGAGGAATAATCTCCTCCTTGCTCCCCATTCCCCATTAATTTCTGGAGATCAGGATGAGACCAACCTAGAGATTGATTAAAGCTCTGGAGCATGAGATTTAATACCCATCCCAACAGCTTTTCGTCAGCATCAAATGGTAAGTCTGAATATTCCATTTATCCCTGTGTCTATCCAATTTCTTTTTGAAGGTTTACTGCTCACATGCAAGCAGTTTCCTTCCAAGAAATGAAGGACAGAGAGGTTGGTAACCAATACAAAGCCCTTCCCACAGAAATCACTGGATTGGGAAGAAGCAGGGCTCACAGGGTCATCTCAGCTGCCCATCTTCACCCCTGCCACGCAGCTCATTGCGCCTTGCCAACCTTTGCTGGCCCAGGCAGAAGTATTTGTGCGACTCACTGCTTAGTGATGCTCGAAAGGGGACTCGACTTTGACAACTCCTTCCTTATACCCAGGTAAATATTACATGGAGCCTGGCAGAAAACGTTCAGTTCTACTGTTCCCCCTGAGAACTCCACAAAAGTAGGAAATGTCTAGCAGTTTCCAAATGTTTATTATTCTTACCAGCAGTATAGTCAATTGAAAACAGATATGACCTGTTTTGGCCCGAAAACTTGGTGAGACGCAGTAAATACAAAATGTTTTCCCTGTTTATCAACTGACAGCAAATTTATACCCTTGCCTTTACAAACCCCAATCTAAGGACCAGAAATAATATCACTCCACCAAGATCAACACACCACCAGAGAAACAAAAGCACAATGCAGTCCCCAGAACGGGGAGGACAGCCCCCGGCTCCAGGGCTTTTAAGGCAACAACTCCAATCGCAGAGCACGAGGCCTCTCCAGCAGCAGAGCCAGTTAAGGGCTGCGTAACTGCAGCCACAAGGGCTAATTACAAACTCATTTTAAGGGATTTGTGACTCTGATTAAACCTTTGCTTTGGTCTGAAATTTACTGTGGCACAAAATGTCTCTGCAAATGCAGGTTGTGGGTTTTTTTTTTCCATTCTCTGTAAAAGAAACAGCAAAACAAATTATAGGGAAAAGAAATCACTTTGAAGTTCTCAGATTAAAAATAACAGTCTCTCTTTAAGCATTTAAATACCTTTAAAATTAAGCTGCTTTTAAACTCAAATTGTACAACTCGTGAGTCCACAAAGTAAATCAGTGTCTGCAGTCACATAAAAATAACTATTATAACAACCAACTTGTTTCAATTAGGGGACTCGTGTGCTGGCCACGTGCGAGATGCTCATCAAGATCCGGGAGCGAATAACTTGAGACCGGCTTTTACAACGCAGATCGTCCCTGCTCGGTCACGGCTTGGCAGGGATCGGGCCGGTGGACTGGGAGGCACAAGCCCAAACCCTCTTCTGTTTCAGGGGAGCTGAAAGACTCCGCCGGCCTGGGACAGCAGCAGCGCTGCGAGCCCAAGCAGCAAGGCGTTAGTAGAAGCGGGTGTGGGAAACGTAAAACCAGAACAAGAAAAATCAGGTACAATCAGGCAAACACTTAAGTCATGTAAATATATCCCCTGCTCGCAGCAGAACTCTTACAGCTTCTGGGTTTAGCAAGTGCCAAATTTACCCGTGATCGCTGATGCGCCCAGTGGCCTCCAGGAACAGGGAGCCGAAAGCAAGGACAAAGCACAGAGAGAAGACTCTGCGCTGCGAGCGCGCTGCTGATGAAGTCAGCGGGAACGGGGTTCAGTTACGGCTTTTTTTAAAGCCTGTTCTGCTCTCCAGGGACTAAATTCCTTCCACTTCAGCGGCTACTGCTCTGACTTAGGATCACACTGTTTCCCTGCTCTTTACTGAAGAATGAGAAGAAACGTTGTGGGAATGCTGAAAGGAGCTGGGAGAAGCTTGTTGCAATGCATTACACAGCAGTTTAACACAGCAACAGCTGGGAAAGTAGATCGCTAAGAAAGACAGAATATTGTTGCAAGAGAAAGGATGCGTACCTATGCGTATGTATGTGTATGCGCACTCCCACCAACACAGCCCAGCGTTTAAATACATTTCAACATCGTCCACAAAACATCAGAGAAAGGACATCTATCTTTGTTTGTCTCCTCCTTTCACTGCGCTGGTAAATAAACCACTGGCCTGAACTACAGGGACAGGGAAGGAGAGGTTTTCCTGACATGTAACCTGGCTACGTGCCAGCTTATTGTAACTGTACAACGTCCTCTATCTATCCTCTCCTCTCCCCCTGACCTCTAACTGGATTTGGAGATTCCTGCATCCAAGCAGCTGCCCGGGTGAAGCTTTCCTAGCCCAGAAAGCTCCACAAACGCAAGAGGGGCGATTCTGCCTGGGGGCGAAGCACGGCCGCGGCAGCCGCCCTGCAGAAGGGCACCTGCGCAAGGGGGGGGCCCAGCCCGTGCCGCAGTTTATTTCTGACGAGCTCCTGGAGAACAACCTTGAAGGAAGGATACCAGCAGTGGGCAAGGAGAGGGATGAAAATATCAAACAAAACACAGCATGAACATGCCCCTTTCATTGGTATAGAGGAGTCTCCTTTTCTCAGGATCTTATCCTCACCTTTCCAGCACAACCTGATAGGTAAGAAGGGCTGAAACTCTTGTCAAAGGCCTGGAGACCTATACATTTTCACTACAACTAGCTGGACTTACAGAGCAGCTCACAGTTTGATTTTCTAATATTCATCACCTGCAGCTAATGCTAGAATTTCCAAAGAAACTCATAGGATTCAGACCGTGAAAGCCAGGACCAGTTTTCCAGAGAGCTCAATATCCAGCTTCTCCTAGTGTGACAAACATGGTCCGGTTCAAGACGGTCAGATCCAGGGCTGAATTCTTTGGATGATCCAGAACTGCACCCCACTGAACTGCTGCAAGCGATGTGCTGTTTCCTGTACTGCTGAACTGGCCAAGGCAGGGCCTTTTACAGGACAGGGGACAAACAGCCCTAGACTTGGGCAGACGTACCTCCACTCCTTGAAAATGCACCATGTTTTTTCAAGCCTTGCTTAGCTCGGTCAGAAGACTTTCTTCTGATGTTGGCATAAAAGCGCACAGGCCGTCAGAGTTGCACTTTGTCATATGAAAGAGTGTCAGTTTGCTGTGCTGTGCTTAGCTTAGCTCCAGGATAATGCAGTGTCTCATCGGAGAGCCGAATCCAAGGCAGAGTGGATTAATGAAGAGTGGATTGCTGCTACTCAACAGAATACTTTTCACAGCATGGGATGGTTCCCCTTAATGCACTGTGCTGTTCATTGACAAGTTTATTTGCTGTAATACAAATGGTATTTGCAAAACTGGCTCATGATAGCTCCCGTCGTGCTGATATCTGGTACGATGAGACAGTTATACAAGAGCGCATGAAGTTACATAAAGGGTTTATACCCTTTGTGCTTACGCCAGGCAGATACTGCCTGGATCAGGAGAAACCACCTCCCACCCTTGTACATAAAACTCGCTCTCTAATCGTCAATAATACATTTTCTTGAAATTTTCCTCCAAGACAAAAGATTTGCCTGTGCTGCACAGGAGATTGGACTAAATAGATCTGCACTTTGCACTTTGCCTCTATGCTGGCAATACTCCTAGCTAGCGGGGAAATGAGAGTTGCAGAACTAGGACAGAGCTGGGAACTGAGAGCCTGAGTTCTGTCCTATGTCTGGAAATGATTTACTACCACCTCTCCATCTGTAAAATGTTACACAGATAGTGATCCAGCACTGCAAAGAAAAATAAGGCCGAAAGTACTATTGAGTACCAAGTTTTACTGCAGTGGTGTCAGTGGCAGCTTGCCCTCCCTCCATGTGACATTACTAGCAATACCAGGTATCCAAAGACCAGCTACCTTGCCAAAGGATACCGCCACAAAGGTCTGAAACCAAAGGTAACGCCTGGTGCAGGCTCTCAGATCTGGGGGTTTGATATGGGCCCATCTTTCCCTCTTAATCCTCTCACCTTAAAGGGATTAAGAAACGTGACACCAAAAACCTCTGCATCTTGTCCACAGACAGTATTTGAGCGGTGGCAAGAATGGCAACGGGCCAAGCCCATGGGTACCCACCATCACCGCCTTGGAGACAAACTCTTGGCTTACACAGGGAGCACTTGCCTCCCCCATTGACCACCATCCTCCAGTCCATCTCTAAAACCACTCTAAGCTAAAGGTTTCTCACCTTTTCCATGTGATGTCTCTATTGTCCACGTGCAGTTCAAGTTATTGGGATAAAAATCAGGGAAGCCCGGGGATAAGATGGTACCGCTGGAACCACGAATGTAACCTCCACAGAGAGCTAAAAAAAAAAAGAGAGAAAGCATTGAAGAATTCAAAACCCGTCATCAGCTGGAAGAATATCAGTTCTTCTGAATGTCAAAGCAAAGCCCAACCCATCAAAATCAAACAAAACACACAGATCGAATGTCATGGCGAACTTCACAATTGCTGCTTTGCTTTTGCAGTAGATCTGCAATGAAGCGTTTGCCATCTCCTGCAGATGTTATCTTCTGCGCTCCTTACCCTCGCAGCTGGGCAGTGGCCGGCTCCACTGGAAGTTCGGCTCGCACTCCAGGGCTTCGCTGTCACTCAGGGTGTAGCCTGAATCGCAGCTGAACGTCACCAGTGCTCCCACGTAGAAATCGTTCCCATGACGCTGGCCGTTTACCGGGATCCCCGGATCCAGGCAATGGTCTGACTGGAGCTTCACAGCTGTGGCAAACAAAACCACTCGGGTCAGACCACTCAGCGGCTGCAGAGCCTGCTGCAAGGGGCAGTGATGAGCCTGGGGGAAAGTTCAGCTCTTCTATGAGCTCATTCAAAGTCCTACCAATTATCCCCAAAGTAAGAGGACAAAACGGACAGAGGAACTCAACTCTGCCTCCTAAAATCAATAATATTCTGCAGATGCTAAAGCTAGAAGTTTTTTTTTAACTCTAAACAACCAAGATGGTCAAAAAGCAGAAGCTGCTGCTTCACTTGCAGTAGCTTCACATTCTCCAATCACTGTAAGGGTGCTAACTGCCTGGCAAAGGGGAGAAGCGAGTCCAATGGGCCTCTGATTGAGTCCATTGTGCTGCTGGAGAGCGCGTAATTACATGAATAACTTGCACTCACTTTCATATCGGATCTGAAAGCCTATGTCAGAGTGGCTTTTGTCAGTGGTGAAGAGGAGGTAGAGGTAGTTGCTGGTGCTGATGAGGAACTGGGGCACCTGAGTCCCATCATAGACACCTATCAACGGCGAAGAATAGGAACGTCCATCTCGCACTTCCAGGGTGTCATAATTCACCTCTGTCTTAAATCTGAAAGGGATACAGGAATATGTCTGTGAAAAACCAGCACGGCTAATTTTTCCTTATTGCAATCCTGAATGTGCTCTAATGACTAGAAGGCAGCAGAGGCCGTGAGGAAATACGTGGGTCTGTTCCTACTGCCTGACCTTCAGCTGGCTGAGAACACGTCCTTCCCTTCCTACGCGGTTTGGTTTCTTTCTGATCCTTCACCCGCTTCATCTGCTGACACCAAACAGTCTTTGCAGCAACAAGCATCTTATGCCGCATGAACAATCACTTCTCAGACATACAGACCCAGGTTCAAGAAAGCGGAGCCCTCCTCAAAATGTGAAATCCAGGGCAAGTCAAGAGACTCTGCGCACCCGAGTCAGGGCAAGATTCTCACCGCTGCTCCTCCCCGGCAGGCTGAGCACGTGGGAGCTCAGCCTCCAAAAACGTGTCCTACGTGTGTCTAAAATAGCACTGCAAATTAGCAGGAGTTAGTCAAAACAAGAGGGGGAAAATCACCATTTTCCACCTTTTCTTCTTGAATGTTAGGTGAATTTTAATGCCTTGTCAGGAGTTAATTAAAAAAAAGAAAAAAAAAAAGAGAGAAAGAGAACACTCGCTGCCAAACACGGTGCTGAGCAGTTTGTTCCCTTTTCCTCCGGGGGCGGCTACAGCTCAGCACTGCTGGGACCACCCAAAACAACCGCGAAGAGGAAACTTTTGCAAAGTCCGGGGGAGCACCTGTCAAACGTGATCTTGATGGGGTAGCCCGGCTGGGCCTCTATGACCCACGCGCAGCTCAGGGAGTCCTTGTAGAAGCCAGGCCAGCCAGGGGACAGGATGGTTCCGCTGGGCGACGTCAAGTGGCCCCCGCATGGCGCTGGGGACAAGGAAAATGACACAATTCAGGTGAAGAGCACCACGGAAGGTGCGGCACGATCGGACGCACCCCTCCCTGCCAGGCAGTATCGTCCTGCCATGCAATAGCTTTCATGCATTATTGTTCCTCACACGTTAAAAATAATCAGAACCAGACGAAATAACAGTAGCTGGTAAGGAATTGCATTTTCAGCTTCAACTGAAGATGTAGCAGCCTGCTACTGTACCTGTGGGAGTCAGCAGCCTGACCTTGTGCAGCGGCTCTAAGGGGACAGGGTACAATAATAATTATTAGATATAAAAGCAGAGAAAACTGCAAGGTCAGTTTGCATTTCAATAGCTGCAGGTGCCAGAAAATCTTTCATATCTGTGGTAATTGAGTCATGTCTTTTCTACCACAAGGGACATCGCAAGACTATGGCATTTATTCCACATTGTGGTCCCTTGTGCCATCAGCAGAAGCGGAAGGCATATTATTATCTTTTCTGGAAAAAGGACACCGGATCTGATGGACCAGAGGTACAAAATCCTATAGCCCTAAATAACTGCAATGTATTATCCTCTAAAAAAATCAAACGGGACAGAAAAGTGTGTCTGTTCCTGTGAGTTTGTGTTCCCCTGCTCAGCACTTGGCAGGGTTCATCACCAGGTATTTCTTCATGCCCCGCTGAGTTAAGTCACTGGTGCTGGTCACGCACGTCTCGCACGGCAGCGTGACCACGTTACTGCCAGCTGAGTCCTTGTGGACCAAGGGGACCCTGCTCCTCCAGAGCAGCCGCTGAAGCACCAACCCAGGGCCAACCGTGGCACGAGCTCTGCGCAAGGGCTACAAAAAGTCACACTTGAGATGACCTTAAAGACCTACGTACGTCTGGGCCTAAAACCTTCGCTGCTGATCTGAAGGACGCCAGATGAAAGTCAATTGATCTCAACCGGATCCTAACTAATTATTTTTGAACAAGAGGCTCCTTTCTGTCCCAAAGCTACGTAATTTCCCATCAGGACTTCTATCCACCTTTCAACTCTTTTTTTAGGTCTCTTTCTTTCCCATTGATTTTTTACTTCTAGTCATCAGTAAATCAAAGCCTTTTATTATTGTTATTAGAAACACACCTGTGATAACAAGAACTGAGCTAATAAAAATGATCCCCATCGTTCATTTCACAAAACATTAGAAAACAGACTGAGTTCAGCGCTGGGCGATTACTGGACTGGCACTTCCTCCTAAGCGAACTCCTCTGTGCAGACAACGCCTTCCAGAGCTACGTAAAATCATGGCCATAACTGAGAAGCTGAGGGTTAGAACTGAAGTCCAATAGTCCTTCAGCTCTCAACAACAAATGCCTCTGCCCAAATGATGGCAAAAGGCCCCCCACAAGGTCCGCACTGCATACCTTCGCTATGGGTTACCTGACCGGGACCCTGACCGACAGGGCCGTTCTCCTTTTCCCTGAAAGGCTGCAAACACCAGGGGATCATTCTCCCTCCCGGGAGCACGCCCAGACTAGTAGGAAAGATGGTAAAATTTACCTTCACATCTGAGCACTGCGTTGTTCCAGACCACGTTCCCTTCCTTCAAGATGCAGGTGATGGTTTCTGAGCCATGGGTCCTGATGAAGCCCTCATCGCAAAGGAAGGACACGGAGCTGCCAAGCTGGAGGCTGTCACCAAATCGCTTTCCGTTCACAGGCACGCCAGGGTCAGGGCATTCGTTATGCCTAAATGCTAAGAGGGAAAGATAAGAGAATAGTGAGCAACTTGTTTCCCCCACCTCTGTCCGATTCAAAAATAAGTATGTTGGACCACAAGCTTAGAAATTAAACAGTAGTTTCACGTCTTTCCTATGGAGACAATAGCACTTGATCTTGCCCCTGGACAGCGGACTCTCTTCACAGGGAAGACCAAACAGCACAGACTTGAATTTGGCCCACTATCATCCCAGCAAAGCTACTGTGTTCTGCACAGACGAGTCAGCCTGTGCCAGAAACCGCGTCACCACCTCTTCCCTACACTGCGAGGACACCCAAGCGTGCGTTCCCACCGTTCAACTTTTCATCTAGTTGAAGTGGCTCACACTTCTCTGTTCCCTGTCCCTCCTGCAAGTGTTCATTTGCAACCTGAGAGAGGAAGGATGAGATTAAAACCATTTGCATCCAAGAGGTGCTGAGATACAGGGGCCAGAAAAGAGTCTGCAGAACCAAATTATCTTCCTAGCGATCTTTCAGCTATAAAAATGCACAAATACTCAAAACAGAGAAAGATTTTTAAAAACTCTAAAGACCACAGCGCGTGCATCTGCACAGAGGGGACGTAAGTTAACTGTTAATGAGAAAAAAAAAGAAAGCTTTAAGGCCCTGTGGTTAAAAGTAAGGGTCCTCTCAGCACGTCCTGTGATTGACTGCCACATAGTCCCCGACCTTACTTGCCATCGTTACTAGGATAAAAGGAAGGACACACAGCAATTACCTTTCCAGGTGTTGCAAAGTTGCATGTGGAATTGCACAGACCCATAGCTCTGTTTAAAGGCCTGCCCTTTTCCAGGAGTTAAAAACTAGGCCAGCCAACCAACACGAAAGTAAGCCTATAGCCTTAATTCCCCATTAAGTGCATAATTATGTACTATATCTCCATATGCTGGGAGGTGGTCTTCAGAGATGAGCAGCATATGAAAGATTAAAGCCTGCAGATTAATTACACACACATGCTTTTAGTATCTTTAATGCACTTGATCAAATTCAGATGAGTTCTGGATTTCCTACAGAGCATCGTTACTCTCATAATATCTTGTTATATACACTGCTAAAGGGGAAAACGCAGGCTGAATCTGTTCCTTGTGCTCTGCTATCTGTCCCTTGTAGCAATATGTTGTCTCCTCTCTCATACCTAAACTGAAGGAAAGGACGGTAAGGCATCTGAGAAGGACTCAGGAGCTCCCCTTTGGTAGTTCAAGCAGTCAGAACAGATTAACTCGTGTACTTGAGTCATTTACAACAATAAAAAAATTGGCTTAAAAACGTCTTCGTACAGGGGAGAGCTGCAGCTCCCAACACGGGTAGGTGATGTATCGGGGACGCATACTGGAGGGCACCACCAGCGCTTCTGGACGCGGCGTCTCCCTTACTTGCAGGATCTAGGACTCAATCCTGGGTACGTGATACTACCGTGCACAAGCTACTTCATCTGATGAGCCTTCAGCCTGCTGTAGTGTGGCAAATGATTTCTTAAGACCTCCGATTTTTTTTTTAAATAGAGGATTTGCAATCATAGCTAGAAAGGCTATTAATTTAGCTGTACCACTAAAGGCTATTATAACAAAGTAATTTATCAGTTCTGCTGAATAGGTTTAATAACGCTCTTTAGAAAATTATAGGACAATGTAAGGATAAAATTGCCATAGCGTTCATTTGAGATTTGATGACTGGACTCACGTGAAGCCAAATATATCTGTGGAAGTTTCAATGCTCTACATAATAAGACATTACTACGTGTTTTTCTTTATCTTCAGTCTTACATGCTTTTAGGTATCAGCAAACGATGGTAGCATTGACTGATGAACACAACCATCCGAGATCTAGCAAGTCCTCTGGATCTGCATCAAGCTGTCCACAAAGCACTGTCTCCCCTCCGCGAGCAGGGCGGAGGCACAGAGGGAGAGCAGAAAGCCCACCCCACGCAGCGAGCTGCGGGCTGATGGCAGAACAGAAACCCTGGCTGCTCCACGGACAGACAATCCAGGGCCAAACTGTTTCTTTCACCAGCGGACAACACTTAAGCTTCACATCCAGAACGAACTTGCGCAATCAGCTCTAAGCTTGACACCAGTCCTAAATTACCCAGCTGCAAATCTGAAGTAACCCCCAATTTTCAGACTTAGTCCGGATTTACAATGGTTTTAGTGAGATCAAACGCCAGCCCGTTAGTCCCCAACAAGAATTTACAGCTTGAAATAAAAACCAGAAGGAAGGATCAGGCACTTACTGGTGAAGGTTATGTTGAAGCCTCTCTTCTCCATGGAGTGGTCGGTCTGGAACTCCAGCCTGGCTACGTGACCGCTGCTGGTCAGAGAGGAGGGGATCTGGTTTCCTGAGAAGGTCCCCAGCACCGGAGACTCAGCAGTCCCACCATCCTTCACGGCTAGGAAATCAAACTGAGGCTCCACATCAAAATCATTGAAAGCCAAGTGAATTCGGCTCTCGGGTTTAGCTATAATTAACCAAACACAGTGCAAGCTGCTTCCGTATTCTTCAGGGTAATTTGGTGACAGCACGATCCCAGATGGGGTGGTGAAGTTGAAAAAGCAGGAAACTGCAATAAGAAATCACCATCAATCAGGCAGCACGGTGCTCCTACAAGCTGCTCTGTCGTGTTTCCCCCTCCCCCTTATCCCTTGAGCTGGGTGATTCCTGCAAATTCCCAATTGCTTTGCTTCTCAGAGACGATTAAAGAAAGGAAAGGCTCAGTGCTCCATTCACTGCTAGATGTCAGTGATTTATTTGCATGGGGAAGAAGTGACTTCAAAGTAGTCTCCAAGTCCTGGTTTTGGTTGATTTTCAATTTTCCAGCCTAGCACAGTACTGCCTCTTTTTATAATAGCGCGCCTCCTTACATTTGCGTCGGCTTTGTGCCACGCACGGTGGAGCACGCGTTTCTTTTACTGCAGGAAGAAAACGTCCCTCAGCCAGGTGGGGATTTGGGATTTGGCAGGTCAGTTCTCCTGCATATCCCCGAGAGGAAGGCTACACAAGAATCAAATGTGTGACTGCAGCTAGCGCAAAATAAAGTTAGCATTAAACGAGTTAAGACTTTGTAGCAACGTCTCCTGTTGTGGCCACAACTCAGCACAACCGGCAAAACGTGAAGTAAGGAATCGGCTCAGCTGTTGCCCCGTGCAGACCCCCAGGCTCCTCTGCTGCTCTCCGTACCCACGCTTTTTAGCCTGACGTGCTGGGAGAACTGCAGATGCACGTCTGAGTGCGGCGCAGACTTCTCAGGATTTGCTTAAAAATCTGCACTTTTAGTTTGCCAACTGCAATTTTCACCCATGCACCTCAACAGATGTAACTGCGCCCGGGCAGTCCCGCTGCATTCAGAAAAACTCCTCGCGTCCAGGCCATCCTCATCCTGTATTAAATATTTGTGCGACGCAGCAATAAATTGTCGACTCCTTTAAGAAGGAGCTGCGAGTCAGTTCGCCTTTCTCTATCTCCTTGGGCAGCTGTTTACAGCTGTGCCAAACGAGCACTGAAAAATGAAGGCTGCTGTTTGGTTTTGGTAGTCACTTGGCTGCGCCGGGCAAGGAAGAGCCCGGGCACCTCCCCGAGCTTCCCCCAGGGGCCAGGGGCTTGGGCCAACTCAAAGCAAGCACCGGAGGCTGCAACCCGCAGCCCGGGGTAGGGGCAGCTCCCCTTCCCATGACAAATAAATCACTGACTTCTGCTGGGGTACCACGTTACCAAGAAGAGGCATCAAACTAGACTGCCATTCCCATGAAAATAATTAAAATCAGTCTTCAAATGAAGTTGAGGGGAAGAGTGCATATGAAAAAAATCTTTAGCTCTCAAGGGTTTTCAATATATACTGTATTTCAGCTGACAAGGTCCATTAATTTGAAAAAGCAAGGCTGCCTTTTAAGCGGTACCTACCCAGTGGTTTTGGTATTTTATGTATGTATGCTTTACTCATCTTTTTCCCCACCATGACCCTTGGTAAAATCCATTACTTGGAGCATACATCTCACTAATTCCTGGCAAAAAGACATCGCACAGAGGAGGAGACTGGTTTTAGTTTGGCATTTATGCAATTATTTGGTTCAATGCTCACCCTCCCTCTGTTATTTTCCCTCGGTCTTCCTTCAACTCTTAATGGTTTCAGATCAAATGAGATGGACGTTACCATGACGTTATCAAGGCTAAGAGCTACACCATCTATTTCCTGCTCTCAGCAACAAAGAGAACAGATTAAAGAGAAAACAAACTGCAAAATATCCTCAGGATTCTGGCTCTTTACTAGATGCTGAAATATCGAGGGATTCTGTCAAATAATTCTGTCAGCAGAAGCTTGGTATAATCTGCCTAGGAACAGTTATTGAAAAGAAATGCATTCACACCCAAAGAAACATCTTAGCAGTAGGAACCCCCCACAGGAGCTAGGTATCTCCTATAAATTTTTAACTCCAAAATGGTAAATTAGCATTCATGCAGGACTGACAGTATCACACAGCCAGCAACAGAGAGGTACAGTTGCTAGCGCAGCTATTACGGCAGAGCGCTGGTGGCTCATTTCAGGAAATAACAGCAACAAAGAACTTGCTGACAAAAGAAAGCAAAGCAGAGTGAGGGAAGAATGTAAAATTAACCTTTGCTAGATAAAACAAAATGACAGATGAAAAAGTAACAGATAAAAAACCCCAAAAGTCTCTGCTGCAGGGAAGTAAATGACAATTTTGATTTTCCATAAAACAACAGGCGTAGGAGACAGCCACGTTGCAGGCTGGAGGACGAGGGCCGCCGTCCCACGCATCCACGTCCCGAGCCCGCGGCAGGGCAGCACGGCAGAGCCCTCCTCGGTGCAGCGGGGAGCTCGGCTTCGTCTCCCCGCGGGTCACCGGCCCTGCGGCACGGCCAGGGGCACGGCCAGCCCAGGGAGCAGCAACCGAGCCCGAGGGTTCATTAACATGGTGTCTGCGATACGAAGATTTTCTTTATCTTTTTAAGCAGGAGAGGCTTATCTTCAGCGCGAAAGGGGGTTTTTGATCTGGGGCTGCACTGGACAGAGCTGGCACCGGGATCCACATCAGCCTCCCTGCTTTCTCAGAAGCGCTTTGCTGAACACTCGGATAAAAGCAGAAGCTGTTTAACAACGCGCCACAGACAGCGAAATGTGCTATCAGAACAAAGATGATCGTACCCAAGAAAGGTGGAAGACAGCTGAGCGCTACCTGTCTCATGCTGTTTGGTGCATCCGAGACAGTCGGGAACAAAGTGCCCCCGAGGAGCGAGCAGTCACTCGAAGCATGACAGACAGACAGAGGTCAGCCCTGCTGCCTGCAGCCTGTCCGTCAGGATCACCGAGTCAGGAATATCCGTGACCGAGGCCTTGAGCTAAGAGACTGAAATTAGTATTTATTATGGTTGTTCTTAAATGTTACGAGAGGACGTTTCATTATGTGCATAGCATAGGTACAAATTTATAAGCCTATGCCGATCTTTGTCAATAATTATTATTACTGATCAAGTACTGCAAAAGCAATAAGAAAAATCCCTTTATTAAATACAGCAGAATAAATCACAGCAAAACTCAGTAGACACAGAGTACCTAACAAAGCCAGTGAGACTCATGTCATTAGCGAATGCGTACAAGATATTTATTCAAGTCATCACAAACATTATCAAGATTCTGTGTCCATTTAGAGCAGTAAAACAGTGAAGCAGCAGCTCATTGCTTCTTGTCTTAGAAAGACGAGTGGGACACGTGGCTGTGGCATGAGGGCACTGCCCCGCGGTCCCGGTGCGAGATGCTCAGGGCCGAGCTGAACACGGAGGCATCTGACAGTTATTCACCAGCACATCTGCTTGTTGCTGCGCTTTCACCCAGGAGCAATTTCTGCATTTGTCTGGTCACACTAAGCACAACTTGCTTCTCTTCTGCCTTCGAAAGATCCTGCCTCCTCCCAGACCGTCTCGCTTCTCCTGCGAGGCAATGCCTGGCGGCCCCAGACACTCCATCTCTGCTCAGCCTGCACGCGAGACTCCAGGGCTGATCCCGGGGAGGGGGCACACCTGCAATGCATGGGAATGGGAAAGGCACCAGGTTCAGGGGCTGAAAACCAAGCAGGGAATCACTGTAATAATTTCAGTCTCCATGGAAACAAAAAAAATCCTGACTTCTCTCTCAGCTTTTAGATACCTTTCCCACTCTGACGGCTTGGGAGAGAACTTGAAGACAATAACGGATTTTCTGCCTTACCTTTCCTTTTTAAGAAGATCTCTCCTCTAGGCATAGCTTGCTGATGGACTGGAAAAATAGGACCTCAGCAGGAGCCTGGTTAATAACCAGCACGGCTCACTTGGGGAAGCGTACGTCCCCAGTAGCTAACAGGGCTGGAAGCTCAGGGCACTGTTCAAGCTGCGAAGCAAAGTGCTTTACATTTTGTATTTTCTTCTTTCAGTATCTGCTGTTTCAATAAACACATCTGCATCACAATGCATTTTGCTTCTTAAAACCCCGAGGCACCAACAGGGCAAGTGGGAGGTGAGGGAAAGGAGTCTAGAGCAAATATTAACTGGGAGAACTTTTTTTTATTTCAGAGCAACAAACTCTTCAGCTTACTCTGACGGAGTACCTGTCACCACCAGCATGCGGCTAACCGGGGGCGGGAGAGCAGGTATGTTAAGAATAATGAAAAATAGGCAGGGTTCAGGTACCAGACCTTGAGGAAAATATCATCAGTGAACTTAAAATAGACTGTATAGGAGCCTCTGTGCACACAGGAGAGCGTTACAATACCAAAGCGGGTTCCATTTCTACCCACTCAAAACAGGAACAGTGATTGCGTTACTGGGGACAAGAGAAGTCTCTTAAACTTACTGGAAGATGCCGATCCCCACTAGGGCCGTGTTGGGCTGCTTGTCTGCCAGGGGTTCTGCAGCCGGCTGTTATTCAGGAGGTGCTCCAAGGCTTCTGCACAAAGACAAGATGCTTTCCTGTGTGTCCCTGTTTATTTTAAGGGATCTCTCCCCCTCCCTGCGGTCTCTCTTGGGAATTGGTGGCGGTGTCCACATGAAGATGGAAGTCACTTTTTGGCAAAAGCCCCAAAGCACTCTAGTGGTCTTGTTATGTACCTTTCCCGTTTTGCTCCTTCGTGGCTTAGCAGAGCATCCTCCCTCTGCTGCAGCGCTTGGAGCCGTCTGCCAGCTGCTGCAACACATTCGTCTCCTGCAGGCTGGAAGCTGCAACAGGCTGGGACTTGACTTGACTCCCCACGCGGTCCCACGGTATCGGCACACCGAGTGCATGAAGGATGACTGCTGTAACACCAGAAAGGGCAGGACACCCCCGAAGCGTGTAACTGCATCTGAGGTGATGGCAGCTGCATACCAGTGATTAAGTGCAGCAGAGGGTGTGTGGGCAGGTTCAGCCGCACGTGAAGCTCTGCTCGTGGGGAGCAATAGAAAGAGCCTTGACGATAAACTTGCACACATCGACTCCACCTGCAAATTGGAGATGTCCCATTGCAGCTTTCTCAAACACCAACCCCACAGGTAAAGCATTAAAGTAAAATAAGGCAGGCATAAAGGAACTTCTCTGCAGACCAGATTGAAGATGGCAACATAACATACACCACATTGCTGTTTTCTGGATATAGAGATAGGGGAAGGGGACAGAGGCAACCTCCCCGCCTGATAAAACCAGTAAGTGTCATTTCAGGCTCAGACTCACATAAAGAGAAGCAACCCATCAGGCTGAGCAATTGCTGTCAGGAATACGGACAGATGCCTTGGCACAGGACAGCTCATTTACAGCAGCATGGAACCCTATCAGGGTAACAGTTCAACTGATTCAATCAGTAAAATAACAAGCATGGAGACGGCCCAATAAACTGCATCCTCCTGATCAGCGCTGAGAGAGCAGCTGGGAGCACCTCTGGCGAGCGGCGCGCAGAGCGACGCGGCCGGACACCGCTGCGAAGCCCTCCGCTCCAGCTCTGCCCACGTGCGGGCTCTCTCTGCCGGGGCAGCACCCCTGCTGAGGGCGTGAGAGCTGGCTACGTCTGCTGGATCACCACCACAACCTCATCTCGCACCCTCTACCCTTATTACTGCAACCCTCTTGCTGAACCAGGCTGACTGCAAAAGCACCCCAAGCCCCTAACAATTTGTTAGAAACCGAGAGAACACACGGAGCAGCAGCTCACAGCAGGAGACCGTCTCTCCCGGCTCTCCAACTGCTAGACAGAACTCACTGGCAAAGTAACGCCAAGGAGAAAACAGGCTCCGGTTTGACCCAGGTGGATGTCAGCTTTCCTTAGATAGGGACTCCAAGGGAAACTTTGCATCTCAGTTGACAAGTGGCGTGCTGGAGGACGGGCAGCTTGTTTGAGACAACTCCCACGGAAGAGCAGAAGGGACTGGTTAAGCAGCCGCCTTTTCAAGTCACAGAAAGGAAAACGGAAAATTTTCATATAGGTTACACCAAAAAAATGCCTGGGGAGTGCATGGGGGACAACAAGAACACAATGAATTGTAATTAAAAAGGTGCTTAAGTACATTCCCGCCCAGCCCAGCACTTAAGCACATATGTCTACTTAAGCAAACATTCAAATCTCAGTGCTTTGATAAACTAGGGCTGCAATGCAGAACAAGGGCTTTGAGGGAAAGTGCCCTGCTTAATTTTAAGAACGGAATGGTCTTACATGGCTGCAACCGTGAAACAAGGTTGTTAACAAAAGCTACAAATCCCACATGTATATAGAGACCATGGTAATCCTGCCTTCATTTAATTTGCTTCCCTCACTGCCAGAGAAAGGCTGGATCTCGATGGCTCAGGGGAACAGGCCGCAGATAAGGAGCATCTCACCACCGATTTGCTGCTCCGAACCCAACTCGGATCAAGGGCAAGCAGAAGGTGTTAGCAGGTCCTGAAGGACAGACATCTGTTGCACAACGTAGAAACCATCCAAGCCCTGGAAGCGGCCCCAGCAGGACACGAGCCCATTTCTTGGCAGGCTTTCAGCTGCACAAACAAAGGATGCGACCGGCTGCTTTGCAGAGGTCAGAGTTGTCGGGTTTTGGTAGGTTAAGGTTAGCTACCAGTTTCTGTTCCCAACTTGTCTGGGAGAGATAATTAGAATGTCTCTCTGCCACTACATCAGGAAAATCGTATCAGCAGGCTTCATAAAAGCATCAGTCGAAACAGAACAAACAAAACCCAACAAAAAACAACCCCACACAGCAAAACAGCTTGGAAATAAAAATTAATAGAATCCCTACACTTCTTCCAAAATCCACTAAAAGCAACTGCATCGACAAGCAGATAAACAAGTCCAATGTTAGCCAGAAAACCTGTTTACAGCAGGAGGGATAAACATTTTGTGAGTTAACATAAACTGTTCCATCAGCACTGCAAAAAAGTCAGAGGAATTAAGAATAAAAGGAATAACATGAAGAGCACACAATGGATGAGGTTTCATTGGAAGACTGAGAGCCTATGCTACAGTTCAGAAATCTAAAAAGCTCCCTTATAATCAAAAAAGTATCAATTCCTTTAAAAGAAAATTTTCTGGAATTTCTGATTAAAGAATTATTGGACAATAAAGGATCATTCTGATCATCTTATCTGTCCACCTCCTTAATACAGACTGTGAAACAATTCCTGCTTCCTACCGATCTCCGGAAAGGAGCATCCAATCTCAATTTATTAGGTATGGAGAACCCATCACTGCCTTCAGCAGACTGCTCCAAGGGTTAACCACTCTCTCTGTTAAAAAGCTATTATTTTTAAAAAGGCAAACTATGCTTTTATCACTGCTAACTTGAGACACACTTTTCTCCAAATTACTCTTCATAGGTTGCTGTGAATAGTGGGCAGAAGAAAAGAGAAGAAAGAAAGAAAGAGAAAGAAAATAATGACCAATTGACAATTTAATTTAAAGCTAAATGAAAAACTTGTCAAGTGATATAAAATTACATGGTTCTGTTCAGTACATTGCTGGGAAAACATCTATTGCACTTTGCATTTCCAGCTACTAATCCTGAATGTTTGTACCAGGCAGTGCACACAAAAGGTTAGCCACTCAGCTCAAAACTAAAATTTGCAATCTTTGCAAAGAGGAGCTAAGATTATTCAGCAGGTATAATAGGCCAATATGGGATTAGGAAAAAAAAAGGAGTAATTACCACTAAGGAGAAGAGAGATTTTATACTGCTATTAAGGAAAATCAGATGCTTAAAAGGCTGGAAAAATGCACGAAATCATAATGCCTCCGAAGAGGACGCCTGTGTCAGTGCCGTGCTCCTGCGCGGAAGGATGGGGGATCCGGGGCTGTGCCGGCCTCCTCACGGAGCCAGCTCAAAGACAGCTCTCAACAAGGCAAAGGATGGCGTCGGCACTCGGTTGGGTCCGAGAGAGTCCATGCACCGTTCGGACAAGACAGCGCAGCTCTCCAGCGTTAGCGGGCACAGCGCTGCTTCTTCCCAGCGCTCCCGCGTGTCACAGCGACCGTGAGCAAATCGGTGCGGAGAAATGGGCCGCGGCTGAGGTTTTCAAGTGAACAAGAAGGGAAGAAAGCATAACATCTGCTCCAAAGCCAGAGAAGAAAACACACGATTTAATATAATTTCAATTGGAAATGCTTTGGAAAACGCCTTCTGCTCTGTTTAAAGGAATATTATGCATGACTACTGCTCTACGCATGTCTGTAATACAAAGAGTTTACGGTAACACAACAAAGTCATTGGAAACTAATGAAGATCCTAAAGCAAGATCAGAGCACCATGACTGTCGTGACTATCCGATCAACGGACGTAAAGCGTCTGGAGGAGTCAGAAGTACTCTGAAACAGCCCCACTCCAATGCCGGCCCCTCCATGTAAACACACACGCGCGCACAGATTCATCGCCAGCCTTTGTGGAGTTGCAGTCAAGTGACGCCAAACAAAACCCCCTCGGTTCAGTGCAGAAACCTCCCTCCTCAGGGTCGCCTGATGCACTGCAATCGGAACGTACATGCCGTTTCATTTACCTTTCAAACATGTGACGGGTCCAGAAAACTTGAAGTTTGCAAGTCTGAGATCAATGAACTAAACTTGTATCAGAAAACAATTTGTTTTCAGAAATTACTCTCCCAGAGCAACTGGCAGAGGAGAGTTAAAACAAGGCAAAAACTTTGCCTTTATTCAGCGAGGTGGTTACAAAGGACGTAGATTGTCATGACTGTTTATGCCATAACCTATCCCATAAAATGACGGCACTGCTTGACACAAGTCAACCATTCAGCTGAAGGTGCAGGGCTGAAAACTCAGGAGTTGTAGGTCACAGGCCCCCGGGGGCAAGGCTGCGTGCAGGAGGAGGAGGAGGGAAGGGAAGGGGAGCTGCTGGGGAGGAATAGCAAAGAACCTTGCAAGACTTACTGAACTGCTGCAGAAACCCTCCGAGAGCACTATCCCCCTGCAAAGGCGATGTTAGCTCTTCCTTTCCTTAGCAAGGAAACATAAACCTTGTGAAACAAATTTCGGTCATAGAAAATGTTTTGTAGCAGGGCCTTCCACTGCAATAGTTCACATAAAATTCAGATAATGAGTTTTTCCCTACTATACATGAGTATGTTTAAACAGTAATTCCAACCATGTATTTGAAAGTTATGGCACTGCTGAAACGCCCTGCTCCCCGACTACGTCTATCCAGACTTTCATCATCATTCTCACTGCAGTAACTGAACAACTCACCAGCTTCCCCTTATGGCTGTAATTATGGGCTGGTTCCCCATTCACAAGCTTAATCATCTCCTCAGCCACCGGTAACTGTAGACTTCAGTTTGAATATTATATCCCTTATGAATTCCTACCATCAGAGCACAAACTTCATCTAAGTAGCACAACGGTTTTCCTCAGGTACCATTTATCTGCACGACATCTCCTAAGCCCGTTTTGCTCTTCTTCAAGACTTTAAGAAAACGGAACGTAGCTCTGTACGAAAGCAATGGCTCGGGTCATCCTGCGTTATGAGGACTGCCCTAGCCTTTGAGATATCACAGTTCTGTAACTTCAAAAATGCAAGTGTCAGAGCGAACAACGGTAACTACAATGCTGATTTGAGCACTACGAGGTGCTGCAGAACAGGGAGAAAGAGAGGTCTGCAGGATCCAGTCATCAGATACCCAGACACCCACACTGCACAGAAGCAGACACCAAGCTCAGAGCACAGACGGGTGATTGTGCTGCCCCGTCCAGCCACGGCACTACAGGTTCCCAGGCTCCAGGGCCCTTGTTTCAAGTGTCTCGGATCAGCAGAGACAATCTGAACGTACATGGCAAGGCCACGGATACGTTGCTTAGTAAGGGGTTTGCAGAAGACGTGCACTAAGAAGTCTTGCAAAGTTTCTCAAGTGCCCTATGTGCTCACCCTGGATGGTTAAGGGATGCAATGGCAACAAGGAGGATGAAGATGGAAGGTCTGTTATCATGAAGGCACAGACAGTCACGAATTAAGAACCCGTTGCAATAGCAGATGCATTACTTAAACGGTTTGTGTTGCTTTGTCATCGAAGCCCCAGGAAATGAGTTCTCCACAATAAACTGTCTGCTCATAAATCACTTGCTCAGGACAGCAGGATGCACCATAGCGCGCTGTTTAATCTCCTCCTGCATTTGTCACGCATTTGCGGCCAGAATCAGAAGCACTGAATTGTTTGCACATTCCAACTAGCGGCACATAAATCAGGTTACCTTATTTTCCCACCTCATGCCCAATACATTTAATGGTCTCCCAGCATTTACAGAGAGCTGTTACTAATCCCACTACAGATTTCATGCCAGGTTACACATTTTGTCATGTAACCTCTGCTGATTCATGCACACTAATATGATGCTGTCTACAATAAAGGCAGGGGAGTAAGGTGTAGAGAGCACTATGAAATACTTTTTCCACTACCTACATGTTGCCTTGTTGATCGTGAATCTCCAAAGCTGGAGGGCCACAGAGAGCAGAATACAATGGAATTATTTTAACTAAAAGATTCATGCCTGTGCTATGCTTTTCATGGACTGCTGATCAGGGCTTGATTTGATACCCCTGTTCAGTATCTATCTAAAAAAAAAAAATAAATCCTACTTTACTGGAAAGTCTCCTTTCTGTACTACCCTGATGCAATCCTTTCATACTGGGCACAAACTATGAGCTTGATCTCACAGCCAACTGTCAGCAAGAACCTCACCCAAACCATCAGCTGTTCAAATTCATCTGAACTTCTGGGAAATGTTAAAAAAAAACCCTTCTGGTGCTAAGCACAGAAACAGTCTAACACTTCCCACTTCAAAAATAACCAGGGAAACTCCATTTTCCTCATCAGCATCTTTAGCTGATTTTCTTACAGAGAAAACCAAGAAGGGAGGGAGTCACGGCATCTGGAAAAGACAAACCTCAAAGTAATTGCTTCCTTTCCCCAAACACATTCTCAAATGCTCAGAGGTTAAATTAGTGTTTGAAAAGAAAGGCACTCACTTGAAACTGGTTTCCCACATTCTCCTATAAATTGCCAGTGTAGGGATGCGAGTGCCCCGCTTCTCCCACAGCTCCTGAAGAACCCAGGTTCAGCTCTGAAGTAACAGGGCTTCCCCCCCAGCTGCGTAATCGCTTTGGTACGGATCAACTCCTGCCACACTACAAATGAGCGTTTTGTCCTGGAGTACCTAACACCAGCATTTCTATTTATCTGCATAATGAATACACACTTCTAAAAACTAACATTTCTGTTTTCTCTCTATCAATTTTCCCCACACTTTTGCCCTCTGTCTGCTGCTCACCTGGATTTTCCTATTTTTTTGTTAGGTTCAGCCTCACTCCCCTACACCATAGTATCTGTTCAAAGGCACAGGCTTTAACATACCCAAATAAGCAGAAATGAGACAAAAAAAAAAAGAGTTTGCTTGTCACCAATTGGGGAAAATATAGGTACTTTTGTGAGTTTTGGTAATGTTCAAATTCAACATTGTTTCTGAGTGAAGGTTCAGGCAATACAATAAAGCAGATTGCCCAATGCATCTTCAAAGGACAGTGAGGCCATTAAAACCCAATGGGGACTGTGCATCCAACTCCCATTTACAGCTGAAAATTTTATCCTTAGTCACTACTGAGAGCATAATATCCTACTTCTGCTGAGAACTCATGCAACAAATTAAGGTCCAGCAGCAGGGAGCCTGAATATTGTCAGATAATGAAGGAAAATTAAGTGGCCAAAAATAGAATCAAGTTTTAAATTATTATTTTTTTTGTGTCCCTGCCTCCTGTCTTGAAGACCAAAGCCCTTTCTCTCCAGAAGGGATCTGAACCAGAAGGCCGGGAGGGCAGAGAGAGCACACGGTCCCAGCGCGAGCCCCAGTCTCCAGCTGGACGCTGCTCCCCGCTGCTCATCCCTTCTCTGCCGAGAGAGGAGCCAAACCGGACTCTCCCCACGGCTTCAGGGAAGTGAAGCTGCAGCTTGGTGCCGTCTCTGCCACCACGAGAGCGTGCCCTATCCCGGGTACCAAGCACAGAGCACAAACATACTGTTTACGTGACCACCTCACCACGCAATGAAGATATTTTAGAGCCGTCTCCTCACTGACTTACAAACACAAACTGGTTTCTGAGCAGACCACTGGCTACTCTTTTGGCAGGTAATTGTTTTCTGTCCCTTCAACTCAAAGGCAGGCTGGCACTCAAACTTCAAACTGTCCCCGTGGCGAAACGTGGATCCTTCTCTCCTGCCATAGGCTGGGATCCCGGGATCACCGCAGCTCCCTTGGTCAATCTCTGAAAGAGAGAAAACAAAAGTTGCATGGGGAGAGGGCTCTGACGCCAAGCTGGCGCAGCGCCTGCCGTACATCTGCGCTGCGTCCTGCTCGCCAGTGCTCCGGCAAAGACATCGCATCCGAGGGAGCGCTGGTCCCCTCCGCACCGTCCCACGCGGGAGGGGGGTCCGTGGCGGCGCAGAATGCAGCCAAGATCTGTCTTTAACACACGGATTTTACCACTGTCACTGAAAGGCCCTCCTAACAACCTAACTGCTTCCTCACCCTTAAATTAATCACCACTAAATGAAAAATACAGCGATACCCAAGGAGATCCTAATCTGCATCTGCTTCAAGGACTTCCTTGGAAGCAGACAGACTGTGTCACTGAAGGGGACCTTCAGCACTCTTCGGCGAAGAGGATACGGTTGGGATGTTTTGCTGGACTGCGATGTCTGCTGTCTCTCCCTCCCCTCCTACCCCCATTTCCATTTCTCCGTGCGGTCCCGAAGCAGACAGCTGGCGCGTTATTCCACGGAAATATTCAGTTTATCTCTTGCTGCGCATGTATTTTGACTTCAAGTAAATCATGGACATAATTTTCTGTTATCTTCTGCTCCGTACAATTTCATTTCAAAAGGCCCCCCTGCTCTGTATCACTATTAGCTACAAAACTTCATTCCTTTACAGCCTCCTTAGTGCTCCCACATTATTTATCTGCTTCACATTCATCTCGTCTTCCACATTCTCTAGTTTTTATCCCCATCATCTACGATCAGCCTCGCTGTCTTTTCTCCCCGTTTTCAATTTCTTACACCAAATTGGAAACTTCTTTTATGACATTTTCTTTGCAGAGGAAAATCGCATAATCCGAGATTTGCATTACTCCATCTAATATTCCAATTTGGTTTGAATAACAACCAGCACCTCATTATTATTCTGACTTTGAGCAACTTAGATACAGGTGTATTTTGAATAGAAGTCACAACGAGACACCTAGCTTCTGCTACTGCTGTATGCATCTTGAAATAAAAAGTCACTGTCAGGTAATGAAGCATCCCAAAAATAATTTAACATAAATTAATATTAAAGTTTTCATGAAATAGGTTTCTTTTTTGCCTGTCAGTGAAAACTGTTTGCCAGGATTTACGTATGTTCCTGCAGACTTTGAAAATCTACATGTTTAAGATCTGTGCTTACACATAAGGGACAAAAAATAAAACAGTTCGGATATTAAAGTAGCACTGAACTATATATTACTCTCTAAAAAAAAGAAAAAGGCAGGACACAAATAGTGCAAATCGCAGAAAGAAAATTCAGCTTTGAAACTCAAGAAATAGTAACAAGATCAAAGGGTAGTGTGCGTACTTTAAACGTGTATCATTGTGACCTGACAGAGACATGGGAAACTGATAACGCCTTCTGCTACAAGTCAACAGCCTTTAAACATTAATTTTTGTTATTCTTTTCCTTCTCACACCTTGAAGTCTTGAAATACAGTATTACCAAGTAACACTGCTGGCGCGCTGTCCCGCCGGGCGCCTTTCATCCAGCGCCTCCAGCTCCTGCTATCGCTGAAGCCTGCGCTGCTGGGTGCCCTGGGGAAGGAAACATTGCACATCCCAGTAGCACTCTGGTTGCTGATGCTTGCTCAGAAGGAGATGGCCGCTAACACGTCACTCCAGCCGCCTCTTAAAACAACGCGCACAGCGTTAAGGGCGAGGGGGAGCAACGCAGTCAGCTCCCAGCCCGCTGTGTACCCAGCACTGCCGGGGCCACGGGGAGCAGGAGGGCCAGCGCTTCTCAGCCTGCTCCTCCACGTTCAGAGGCTCTTCCACTGCGAAGCAACAAAACTCTAACACACAGACATGCAATGTATTCCTGCCCACACCTGACTCCAGAGAGCCCTGTCCTCCTAAAGCCCATGGGAGTTTTGCCATTACGTTCAGCAAGGCTAAGATTTCATCGCCGACCTGAAGATCTGCCCTCTGCACATATCTGTGGCTCGGGAGGGACGGTGGCCGCGGGAACCCCGCCAAGGGGCTGCAGACAGACATCCAAGGAGCTCCAGCTACTGCAGAAGCCAAGGGAGCTACAAATGTTCAGCATATTCACTGCTTCTGTAAAATGAGGGTATGCTCAGGCTACCAGATACTCAGAAAAAATGCAGCCAAGCAAAGAAGAATAAGTCCCTTTTGACCCTCTGCTGAGAAAGAATAAAGGTAACACAGATGCTCTCAGGGTGCTGACGGCAGGGTCTCCTCCCTCCCTCGTGAGCCCGCGCGGTCCTGTTCTGCCACGCTGCACGAACCCAGCTGGAACGTCGCTACGGACAGTGAAATCACCGGTTTAAGAATGGGAGAGAAATGAAGAATTAGAGCTCACATTTTCCACCATGCATGTGATCTCCTTGTTAGCAGCAGGCACACAAAGCTAGCACATTTTATTACGCGGGAGGTCAGAAAATGGAATTTCTGTCCTGAGAAAAATCCCCTGGTTCCTACATTTCTTTTCATACATTGCAAGATTCATGAAATATTTGGCAGAGCAGAAATTCCAAAAATGAGTGGTTCAGAAATATCAAAACGTGTTACTTCAATAAGATTGAAACATTTCTCCTGATGAATGTTTAAGTAAAATCACTTCCACATTAGAATAATAAAAGTCAAAACTAAACAAGAACATCTAAATCAAGTGTTGTGACATTATTTAAATGAAACAAGTTGAAACGAATCTTTCAAAACTTCTCCATCAAATATTATATCATGCAGATCAGATTCTGACAAAACAGCATTTTCTAACGGAAAATGTTTCACCAGGAATTTTTCATCAGCTATTTATGCTATTTGTCTTCTGGCGGTGGGTGGAGAAAGCGGGTCCCTTTGCTCAGCGCAGAGGAGGCAGCCTACACATCCAGTGACTAATGAGAGCGAGAGCCTCTCCCAGCCCGCGGGGGCACGGAGGCGGCGTGGGGAGCCCCAGCGCTCGGTCTCCGCTCCCCCGCGCAGCCGCACGGAAACACCGCAGGCACCCGACATTTAGGCCACTCTTTTCCCGGGGTTCTGTGGGAATTTCTGCTCCTGCCCAACTCAGCTCTGGAGGAAAATGAGGGTTTTGGAGCTGCAAGTACTGCACTAGCAAAGTTCCAGTTCCTGGAAAAAATATCCCCAAGATGTGGGAGCACTTAGAGGCCGTACCCGAGGAGATCACGCAAACGTTATTCCTAGTCAGAAAAGACCCTCAAGAATACATTTAACATCTCACACGCTATTTTGTATGTGTATTAACTTTGCTTAAACTAATGAAAGCTAATAGTGTCAGGTATGTATCTGAAGGAACCAGGACCAGGGAGCTTCCATTGCTTAGTTCTTTTTGATTTCGACAATGAGGAAAAAAGGATCCAAAGAGGAAACACTATGAGGAGGAGGAGGTAAAGTGAGAAGAAAAAGCCTTTTCTGCGTATCTTTGCCACATCCCACCTAAACCACTGTTGCCGGGCAAATGCAGAAACTGAATCTAGCAGGCTCATTAAAACCGTGTGGCATAACATCAAATCACTCCTGCCAAGGTTTATACGAGACTTAAATACAAGTAACGTGACCCCAAGAGCAGTTCAGGTCAACGCATCATAAGCTAAAAGCCTTCATGTCTGTTGGTTCAGCAGTATTTCAGTGCTCGCGCTTCATGACATGAGTCAATACATTTAATGGAAAAGCAGAGCAGGAAAGATATAAACACTAAGTTTTCTGGCAGACTTCTACCATCAACAACATTGGGGGGTTAGGTCATGTAGAACCTAAAAAAAAAAAAAAAAAGGAAAAAAGAAAATACACATAATCAGTGAAAACTACCTGCATGTTATCTGGGCTTGTCAGTGAAAGCTGGGAGCATTTCACTAGGCAAAAATCAAAGGCAGTGCTCCACGCCAGGGAGCCTCGAAAGCTGACTCTGAACAGCAGCAGCACTAGTTTCAGATAGGTGTATTTTTCCCCAAGTCTCCTAGGATCAGGCAACTTAAGACGTTATTGTTTCTTCTCAATTTGACGTATATACATGTGCATGAATACCTTTACATGCAGCTTGCACGCAGGCATCTATACAGAGAGTTCCGGATTTACATATAACACATATGTAAAAAGAGATGTGGAAACCCAGCGAGCTCACCCGACCAAGCACCTTGGGCAGCACCGATTTGATTAAAACCAGAAAGGTCAGTAAAGGCAATCTTCAGGCTCCAGCTCTGCAGAGCTCCTAAGCCTCTTAGCACCATGGGGCTAAATTTCAGCTCTAAAGCTAAGCTCTCCAGAGCCAAACACTTAGTCAGCATTTCAACAACAATAAATATTGTTTAATCATCCCCTGCCTGCAGCATGCTAGAGTTCAGAACATAGACCTTAGTCAGCTCTACCCAAACTAACCCAATTCCAACAGAAATCCAAACTAGATTAGTGTGTGTGTCTATAAATCTTGTTTTAACTTTAATTTATTACTTTATATTAAAAATATACAAATATAAACGTAAGACTAAACTAAAATCTGGCTTTGTTCTATTTTTTCGTGTTTTAACATTTCTGTCTCTTACCACAGAATTTTATACTATTGATGTACTTTTAGACTATCGCTTGTAATAACCTCAAGCTCATCAGTAACAGAAACACGTTTTCCCCACCCCTCCCCCGTGAGGAGGACCAAGCATCTTCAGTCCACCGATGGGGAACATAACTGCAGGAGGACTGCGCGTGATATTATGGGAGTCTGGATCCTCTTCAATGAACCCTAAATTTCTCACGAACTTTTGGAAACGTTACCCGAATCATTTATACCCAACCGCTACGAGGGGTTGACCTGGGAACTTTCAAAGAACCATTTCGAAGGCTGTGGAAGGCATCAGCTCTAAGGGGAGGGCATTCTCAGGAGAAGTCACCTGAGATTAAAGGAAAGGAGGGAGAAGGCCCAGGACCCCAGGAGGCTCTAAGCCCTCTCACAAGGCAAGCACTAAATTGCAGCATCAATCAGCTGCTATAGTTGTGAGAAAGAAAAGACATTTCCAGCAAAATGGAGCTTAATACAAATTTCTTCTGACAAGCACTGTAAGTCCAAAAACATTGTTCACTATTATGAGAGAATGTCTGTTTAAAAGGATAAAAGTGGCTGCAGTTGAGACATTGGAGATTTAGAAGTAATCTTCATGAACATTAATGAGCCAGATCCTCAGCTGGGAAAGACTGACACAGCTTAATTGAAAATCAATGCTGTCACACTGATTTACACCCGCTGAGCATTTGTTCCAAATGCATCCAATCTTGCAGTGCAGATTTGAAAAAACCCGACTCCAGATACCTCGCATTTCGTGTACTCTTCCTGGTGCAAATATGCCTCCTCTTCACTCACAAGTGAAGCAAAAGGACCTGGCTGGCGCCCCTCCTCAGGAACCCTACATTAAAAATTTGATGGCATATTGCCCTCCTCAGCATGGTCCTTCCAACAGGTCCTTGAATCTATGCATCAATAAATCCCTTAGGCATAACTGTTTCAGCACTAGCAACGGGCTTTATGATTGCATTACGCTTAAAATGTACACTAAAACTTAAATGTTTTAGGATAGATGGCTATTTAAACATACACTGTAAGCAATACTTTGCCCTTCTATTAGGCAGATTTTTGGTCTTGGCTTTATATAGCTCCATTAGCTGTAATCTTCCCCTCGCAATTAGGAAGAAGTGTGGCTGTAAAAATGATACTGGAACTTGTTAGTAAGTTGCATATAATTTCATAATGTATTTGGCAAGTGCTAATTGCCTCTTACTTAAATGTCTCTTGCTTTGTAACTCAAAGCAGTTGCAAAAGCTAAGAGATTTTTATGGACCTGGCTGACTGGAGGTTAGCTTAACCTCAGGGTAGCGCCAGCATGGACTTTAGGCATGGAGTGTATTTCTTTGTTCATGCACAAATCCATTTTGCAAGGTCAGTAAGCTGCTGTACAAAAACTGCAAAGATGCCCAGAAAAAGAGAGAAGATTTGAAGGATAGGCAGAGAGTAGCCTCCACGTCTAATACGCGCAAAGGACAGACAGTCCCCAGGAAGGGTCCCTCCTTCACGGCTCATCAGGGGACAGCAGAGCCAGAACACTCCCTTTTTTTCTTCTCTAGGAGGTTATGGACATAGAAGAGTAGAGCAAAATAGGCAGCAGCTATGCAGGTAAAGCTGAGGAGTAGGGAAGGGAGAAGCACGTTTGACATTGGAAGCTCCATACAACAGGACACCAAAGCATGAATGATACTGGTGATCCCCAAACCGACTGGTGAGGTCACAGGGAGCAAGAGCAGCTCAGCCTTGCTATAGATCAGGCTACCAAGAACATCGAAGCAAGTCAGAGGAGGAAAAAGTCAAGCTCCTTATAGATCCAAAGTTCACAGAAGATGAACAGCAGCATAAGGAAGTCCCTATATCATGTGCTTTGCAACTTTATGTGCTATGCTCTAGGGTAAACATAAGATTTATCAAGAGACTGAGAGACTATGTCCACATTGCCCTTTGGATGAGATTAACAAACCAGTCAGGATCTCAAAGCAGAGCTGGAGAGCGCTTTTGCCCATCCGCGGCTGGCAGGGAGGGGTGCAGCAGCTCTGCCAGGCTGCCAAGAGTCAGCCGCAGACCAACGCGGCAGGAGACAGACATCCCAGCTACCGCAGAGAGCAAGCTTTCAGGCTGGTACAGTCACAGCCAGTAAGACTGAAACAGTACCGTTAAGATGCTCCCTAGACAATCAGGCAGGATTTGCCTTTTCCTTCTTTCAATTCCATTATCTCTTATCCATGTCTCTCTAATCACTTTTCTGCTGACCTGGTCCTGCAATCCTGTAAATACTTCAGCATCGTGACCCAGTCCCCTCTTCAAGGCAGTGCTCAGCGTGCCTGGACATGCTGGCATTTAGTCCAGCTAGGTTTTCTGGTAGGCCAGGTCCCTTCAGGCTCCCAACTGCTCTTACTTTAGCATCAATCAGCAGCACTACTCTGGGCAGGTCCTGGCCTGAACACAACATGACACTTCCCTGAAACATGGTAAGTCCCAGGGAAACACTTTTAAAAATGAATGAACACTAACGTGCATTTAGGGTCCTTGAAAGAAACAGATTTAAATGTTACTGCTGATGTCAGTGGAAGCTGCTAGTACTCAGACGTTTCAGGAGCAGCCCCCATGTCTAGGTGAAGATTTGTGTGCCTACTTTTATGCATCAGAGCTGAACGAGTAAGCCATCCCTGGTATCAGCAGGTCATAGAGAAAACTGAAAGGCATTCAAGTGCTTTGAAAAGAGATTCGAGATGACAACAATACCAAAAAGAAGCTGACATCTAAGTGGAAGGGTTCTTGCGTGTCTGCGCTGGCGGCTGCATTACGGAAACAAGCTCCCCCTCCGCTGTCGGATGGAAGGAGAGCGCGTTCTTCGGAGCAGTGCTTACAGAGGAAGCTAAGGACCCTAGGTGGTCACGCCGAACGTGGACACACAAGATGGATTTCTGGAAAATCTAAAACCAACTCGAACCAGGAATCTAAGAAAAACTTCAGCTAAAATCACCGGTCACTTACACGAGTTAGAAGGCATACTTTTCATCGCACTTTCTCTAACTTTGCAAATACCTACAACAACAGTAAGCGCGGAAGCTTATGACAGAGTTCAGCATTCGCTTCCTAATGCATTTCATGAGTTTCTTTTGAAAAATTCCAGCATTAACTTTTATTTCATTTGTAATACTCCAGACGAGTCAAAATTTAAAGTAGCTGATACCACTAATCTACTAGAACCATTGATTACTTGATCTCATTTTCTCCCACAGACGCAGTCTGTTGCCATCAGCTGAAATTCGCCAACTCTTTTCCAATAAAGCAGATGAAATGGCAACAAAACATTACCCACCCAGTCTGCTTTCATGGAAAAGAAATCACGAAAGCTGTTCTTATTGGAGCAAAGCTTCAGTTTTAAGAAGAAAATCTGCAGAGCTTCAATATATTTAGAGAAGCTTCTTTCTCTCTTTTCTCCCAAACAACTGTACCCATCTCATCCCTGATCCTTCCACAACAGGTAAATTCTGAGACACACACTTGGATTACCTTCATACGTTGCTTTGAATCCCAGCAAGTTGCTGACACTGTCTGTCTGGAAGAGGAGCCACATCTGGTGGTGTGTGCTAACGATGAGATCAGGGACTGTGGTGCCTGTCAAGCTGTAAAAATAAATAAGAACAAGTAAACAGCCTGTACCTCTCCCCAGACTTATTTTCCCACCAAAATAAAGGCCCCATATACCTCTGTAGGAGCAGAAAATAACAAGAGCAATGCCAACACAATTAAGAATAATCCCAAAACAGAACACGGTCCAACAACCTGATAGATTTTCAAGACAGTGAATCTTCTGCCATAGTTGAGGGCCTGCAAGTTATCATCATCACCACTATAATAATTACAATTTAGTACCATTATTGTAATATATTATCCAGCATCAATAGTAATCATTTCCTTTCTCACTGAAGCAAAACACAAGCAAACAAATAAAATTCCCAGGACCCATACCGGCGACTGAAGCCTCTTAGCTGCCTTTAGAGGTATTTTGTAGCGTTACAAAAATTTACTTTCAACACATTCTCTGCTACGTTTCTATCCTGACAGAGAAGTTTCCACAAGGATCTCAAAAAACCCCTGGAAGACAAGGCACAAGCCTCAAATCTGCTGAATGCCCTGCGAGCCCTTGAAAAGTGCTACTAAGCCAGGCAGTACATGGGGATGATCGGGACCTTGCCTACCCTTCAAGGATACTCCTAGGAGAGTTGAAGAGATTTAGAAAAATGTCACCAATATATCCATATTAATGAGCCCTGTGTGGCTCATTCAGCCTTTGGGATTATCACCTCATTGTGGTTCAACGCAGCTTTAGAGTTTTATCCCCCACCCACACAAGCACCAGGGCAGGCACTTACACACACACAAATGCCCGCTTTGAGCACAGCTCCTTCCCTTCCCCCTGCTTCTGAAAACAGAGTAACAGCGCGTGGGAAGGGATCATTACTACAGGAGTATGAGCGTTATGTTGCCTGTCTTAGTGGCAGTGTTTAATGTTGTTGTTATACTATTGCTGCTGAGGTATCATCTGTGATAAATTTATAAATTACCTTAAGTGCAACTACTGCAAGTGGATAGGTGGGTTTTTTTTTCCTGTAGTGTTTGCTTAAATCTAAATACATACATATGTATAGATATGGCTTCTACCTGGCACCGTTCTCAAGTACAATAGCAGCACCTGAAAGACATCTTGATAAAATTGATCCCCGAGCTCTCAAGGCAGAATGACTGCAAACCAACACTGCAAGGGAACAAACCCAGCATTGATAGCGTCCTGTGAATAAATGTGACTTGCAACCTCCAGGCATAATTGTTGCAATTCCCAGTTTCCTGGGTAATCGGAGACAGCACGGCCAAGCTGCCAATTACTGTTTGTTTAGAGTGAAGCCAAATGACTGCTTGAAGAGTTGTGCTACTTATCCTACTCGCTTGACGTTCTTAACACTGGCTACCTGCTGAGCACCAGATTCTTTCCAATAGCCTTCCAGGTATCTAACGTAAATGGGACCAACCTTGCCATACACGTAACCCTCCTCCCCATCCCAGAGACATCCACCAGTCACGTACGCACCAGGGACTACTGAAACACCTGAAACCAGTCACCGCTCAAGCTTTGGCCGTGGAATCCGGCGTGGGTTTTGCCCTGAAATCACATTCACGTCTCCCAAGCCCATCAAAGTTCTCCCGGTTCTGCCCCCACCTTTGCTCTGTTATTGCTTTGACCTGCATCAGAAATGTTATTGATACCAGGGTGCTGGCAAATTAAGAAGTAATCTTGTTTTAATGACTGTTTTGCATCCAGAGAGTTTGATGGAGAGTGCAGAAGAAGTGCTACTGTTGATTCTTCTCAAGTTATTTAAGCAGCAGACAGGCAGGAATGAGGAACACACCAAGAGAAAAGCCTTCAGAAAAAGGCGCTTCAAAGGTTTTTGCATGCTTTCCCATCCCACTTTAACAAGCTGAATGATTGATTTGGGTGCTTGTTACTTTAGGGAATAAAATCCTCTCTGCAAGTCAGAAAGCTCAGCCTAACAATCTGTTATGTTCTCCAAGATGCATTTTACAGGGATGTGAGTGAGACTGGAAACAAATGGTCCTTCATACCTCAGTTTGGGATAACGTCTGCTGCTATGCAAGTTGATTCAAATGTACTTCTTGATTTGAGAGGCTGCAGGACTGAGTTCCTCTTGAAAAGCCAAGAATAAATGAAGAGCAGTAAGAAAATTGGAACTCCTATCTTTGACAGGGTTAGGTTTCTGCATGCTGATTCCTCCAAAAAACCTACAGCTGGTATCCAATGGATACACCTGATACCTCCTGCCAGCTCAATTCATGCAAGAGGGCAGCAACCGCTGAGAAAAGTTGTCCATGGACCTTCAACCACATTCATTAAAAATGAAGTATTTCTGTGGTCTTCACACCTCTTTCACATTTCATTAGTTTTCAACTTATCCTCCCAGATTGAAAATAAAAATAAATAAATTTCCCTGTTAGGACTAGCATGAGCAATTTAATGGAAAGTTCTCCCGCACTGGGAGAAGGTCCCGCACACTACACCTTGTGCCGACATTCTCGGATATTCCAAATTTGCATTAGCAAAGTGTTGAGGAGCTAATACAGAGTGAGAAAACGTGGAATGATTAAAATCAAATCTAGGAAAATCTTCACGGGCTTTAGGCAAACAAAAAGGGATGGAATGAGAAATGATTTCAGCAGGTTATTACAAACTACTCCCCTGGCAGTAATTTGCACATTTTGACCAATCAGCTGTGAAATGTTCTGTGACACTTTAATTACAAACACTTCTGCAATAATCAGACTTTACATTTATATACGTTGCAGGTTAGAGTTCCTGACCCAAGTACCACCGGTGTTCATGTTCTGAAATGAAATGTAAAGTAAAATGAACCTCAGAGAAACAGAGATTTCGGAAAGACATGCAAACGTTAAGATAAGTGAAAATGGAGTGGGAGGCTGATTCATGTGGAAAAACAAGCGAAGAGGAGGTATTAAAAAACACAATATGAAATATCTCTACCAGTTGGAAAGAGTACAACAGCTTTGCTAGAGTAGCTTTTGGAGAGTTGTTTGCTCTTATACATTTTTTATTAGATAGAAAAGAAGGGAGTCTTTCAAGTTAAGACACTAAAGCTGGATGCTGGAGGCCCTGGTTCCAACACCCCATTCATCACTTAAAATGTTCCTTCTGAAAGTCACGGTGACTTTTCCCTGCTTCTGCTCCAGTACCTGGCCTTGCAAGTGCCCTCAAGACATTTGAGGCTTTGACAAACACCACTGCCTTACATCTTCCCTCAAAAGAGGCAATGGTTACCCCAGCACGGCAAGAAGCCACGCTTTCAGAAGCGGTCAGGACCTGGACACAGCCAAGGGGCACGCCTGAGCTCCAGAATAAGGACAAGATACCTGTAGGTGCTCAAAGCTGACCTGCAGTCACTAAGTTCAAGCAAGCAGCGCACCTTTGCATTGGCACAGTGCTAGGCACGACTCACGATTTGCTCTGCTTTTAGGCTCTCCCCGCTGTTTGCGCACACCGTGGCACGGCTGTACCGGGTAACTTCGTGCTTGCAGTACTGAACTGCATCGCTCAGAAGAGGCATGCCGAGAGCGAGACAGATTTCCTGAAGTACTCAAATGTATAGCACCCTGAGGTCTCCAACAGCTTTTAAATTTTGGATTTCCATAAAGCTACACGGTATTTTACTTTAATGATTCAGAGAAGCTATAGCAGAATCATTGTTTCTTCAGTAAAGTGGATTTGAATGATATATAATTATCACAATTACATTTGAATGATACACAAATTGATTTCTCACTGACCCTTCAGAAAAGGAACAGAGAGACTTTACTGGAGGAAGAGCAAACATAAACCATTAGCATCAGCAGGTTAATGAGAATAAACAGCCTTCTGAAAGATGATCAGGGCTCACTCTTTTTCAACTGTGGCATTTTCTAGAGGCTGCTGTAAGAGATCCTGACTTACCCCTCTGCTACACAGGGATCCACTTCCACTGCAACCACCTCCTTAGCATGGTGCAGATTCAGAGTGGGGCATGCTGTGTACGTAAAACTAAAATTCAGAGAGACGTGAAAGTCGAAAGGGGGAAAAAACCTCTCTGTGGTGTGCACGCTGACTGCCACCCTCCATCAAAACCCTGAGGTCCCAGCACACGCTTTCCTCCGAGCAGCCAAGAGCTCTCGCCAACCTCAGAACTGCCTAAAAAATAGCAGGCACCAGAAACTGATGCTTACGTGCTGTAAAACACACGGGTCAGGGAAAACCCTTGCCTTCGATCTACTAACCCACGCGTTCCTTTGTATCATTCTGACACAGTCTTTCCAACTGAAACCAAAACCGTCTCCAGTTATTAAGCACTGAGTAGGAGATGGCAAATGCCAAGACAGAGCCCATTTCCCTTTTATTCCCTTTATTAGCTGCACTGTAACATAAAGCACTTGGTCTTCAAACCTTCTAAAAACAATAGACTGACAACACAGCAATTCTTTATTCTAAAAACCAGGGGCGTCACAGATTTCATCTCTTCCTTCAGTATGGCTGGACTGGTCCCGTACTGGTCCAACATCCTTTCCTCATAATTAAAATTGAAAAAAACCCAACAAAATAAAAAACTAACCCCAAATAACCAACCCCCCCCCAAAAACATACTTAGATGGGAAACACTGATATAGGAAGGCCCGGAAGGAAAGCGGGACTACCTACACTGTTTCCTCTACTGAAGAAACCTCCACAGAATATCGTATCTGCAAACTAAAGGTATATGGTGAGGGGGACCCACTCTCAGCCTTGAAGAAGCGTGTGTCATTGTGTACATGAATGCACACTGGCTGTAAAACGCTCAGAATGTCACTCAGAGAATGGATTTACAGCCACTTTGCACTGTTAAAAATGGCTGCACAAGAAGGACAGCACAGGAGAGAATGATCCAAACGGTTCTCGGTTTCTGCCTGCTTTGCCTTTACTCTTGCATCCGAACTTTAATCCCATTCACTCAGCTCCCTGGACAGCCTCAGCCTCTCTCTAACGGGCCCCGACAAAGGCAAAGAGAAGCGAAGCAAAGAGGTAACAGCCTTTCTGTCAGCTGAAGCCTAAGAAAATGTGACGGGAGAAGAAAACACCCAGAATAGTCAGCTCCACCAAAACCGATCGACAGCATATAAACCATCCAGCGAGGTGCAGCCGGCAGACCGGGACTCCATCCAAACACAGCAGCTACACCTTGTAAGGCAAAACTTCGGTGTGGGTTTCTCACAGGGACAAAGGACATGCTACTTACACGTAAAGCACCGTTTTCTGGTCTCCGACTTGTCCTCCATCACCCACTGTCAGAGTGTCATATCCTCTTTCTAGTTCAAATTCTTCAAAGGTGAGTTTGATAACCTGGTAAAGATGCAGCATGTTAATATGAATCAACTGCCAAGACAGCCAGCAGATCCTCTTGTCTTGTTTATTTATCTGTTTGTCTATTGAGGAGCAATTTATAAGAGCATTAATATCTTCAGGACATCACCAAAGGTGACCGTCCTCGCTTTTTATAGCACTGTAGCAATTCTTTCCAGACAGATTGAGCTCTTACTGAAATTACCTCTCAGATTTTTCTGCTTTATCTATTGATTTTCCAGATGACTTTATTGATAAAGATATGTGTGTTGGCATTTCAGCATGCTTTTTTTCACCAGGTACTGCTACAATTTCTTTCATAAACCTGAGATTATGGTGATGGATTTGAATGTGCATATGGGCAGCGTGTTTGTTACATACGGTGCAAGCGGAGAGTCTGTCTTTTGCTCTGTGCTGCTCAGAAAGTTCCCCTGTTTTCAGAAGCTTCTGTCAGACCAAGAAAGGTTTTACATGAATTACTGCTGGGGTAGCTCAAGGAAATCGTCTCAAGCTGTCCACAAACACCATCATCATAGTATCTGTCCACAGCTGGTTGATTCCTGAGTTTTCTCTCCTTCCCTATGCTAACCTTCCACCCCCACTCGATTTACGTAGCCTCTACGTATCATTTAGGAGCAGAGGTCCCATGGAAGTCGAGAGGTTTGTGTTCCAAATCTCCTGGCTGCTTTTGAAATCTATTATTCTCAAATAACTGAAAATTACAATGTGACTTAGGGGACAAAGGTCTTAATCCAGCTACAGACAGTGCAAGCAAACAGAAAAGGAGGAGAGCTTAATTTACAGAAGTGCTTTATCTTGACAATGCCAGGAAAAAAAAGAAATCAATGGGAACTTTGTTTCTTGGAGGTTTTTAACTGACCAGATTCAGGAAAGCACATGAACGCCTGAATGCATTCAGATCTTTGTGCACGTGCCTGTAAATATATTCAGTTTCCTAACTTTTAACAGACTAAATTACTAAATTTAGTCTCACATTACTTTTGTCATTTCACACAACACCGAAGTTATCAAAAGCAATTAAGGAGAAGGACCTACATGTGTGCCGAGGACCCCAGACACCCGATGCCACCCTACGCCTCCTGACGTGGGGCAAGCAGCAAGGCACAGGAAAGCAAAAAACTGTGTCTTGTAATTTCTTGCCTATTATAAACGCAGCATCTCCTGCAAACACTTGAGCACGTGTGCAATCACAGGGGGATAACAGTCCCAAAGTTAAAACCAAAAGCAATAATTAACTGCGTTATGTTAAATGTGAACATGCCTCCGGTCTCTTCAAGGCTTGTACCGACTCTCTAGGAAGCTGACAATGTTTTTCTGTCAAAAGTCACTCAACTTCAACCCCTTAAGAAAACGCTGGGTAGTCAGACATCGAATGCCTTAAGTGTTCTTTAAAAAAAAAAACAAAAAACAAAAAACAAAAAAACAATGGGCATACATATAGTTCAGACTGAACCGTCACGTGCTACCATCTTCTACATATAAATGCAATTAATGCTTTTCAAATGCATAGAAATGCAAATTACACATTTTAGCTGTGACATTCTGAAAGTAGGGTATTACCCAAAAGCCCCAGGGTCGTGAAAGAGGAGCCTGTGTGATACTTCACAGAAGTTTGGAACCATTAATTTTAGTAGTAGTACCAAAATATTAACCTGTGCAGATTATTATTAAACCATGTAATGATGGAATAATGTAATTAATACAAAGAACACTGCTGTAGAATGGCACACATCATTAGTTACATCAGTCATTCAAGTAAACTGCATTCTAAGAAGTCTGACCCTAATTAAATAACTAATTACATTCTAGTATACTGAAGACTGCAACCTTGTGGCACAGGAACAGGATGCTGAATACAATATTTATTTATCCATTTTCCTATTTTCTTTTCGGTCTGAAAGCTGAAAATTATTTAATGATTCATTAAACAACAAGAGACCTACCAGCACACACAAACACATGGATGACACAAAACCTCAATTTGAAGCTACTGAAGTGACAGGAAACAATTAGCGAAGTCAGGAAGATAGGCTGGAACGCGACACCTGATTGCAAGGCTTCGTGCTGCAAAGTGATTTGAAGTGCAGTCACATTCATAGGAAACCACCACAGTCATGCTCTCCACGGAGAGCAGCACCTCTTGCAGTTGTATCCAAATGCTTTACAAGCACACATTACTCATTTCCCCCCTCTCCCCATCTCAAGCATCTATCTTCGTTCGGGATGAATCATCCCCTGGAGGGGCCCATCTCTCTCCACCGATGACACAAGAAGCTTGGACAGAGCTCTCTCTGGCTTAGCTAGACTCCAGGTGAGAATAACCCCTGGAGAAATATCAACCAGCAGCATCCATTATGTCAAGAAGGTTCACAAATAGTTTTGATGCAAATTCACCAATTATCATACACATTTCTCAGCTCCCAAGTGATTTATTTCTCCACTGTGGCTGAAATTAATTCCCATGGCACCAGGGACCAGCAAAAAACCTTTATGCCCTGAACACCCCCCAAATAGGTTTGATGTCACCTTCTGTACAGGAAATAATTCCAAGTTGTCAACTGAAGAGCACTATGCCCTTAATACTGTTTATATAGGTTTCTGAGCAAACTTCGAGGGGATTATGTAGCTCAGTGAATCTGGCTCAGTTCTTTTCCAAATATAGAACAGATGACTTGCAAATGAGTTCTAAATTCAGCTCAGTGGTTTTCCCATCGCTCATATTAAAAGCTTCATATAACAGGACCTGATCCAAAGACCACTCAAGTCAATAAAAAGATTACCACTGATTTCAGCAGGCTTCAGCTCAGGCCCATAATGCTTTTTATCTTCAAAGTATTTTACAGGCATTTTAATTAATTCATCTTCAATCCTTCCCTCACCCATGCTGGGGAATGTGCAAGGATGAGATCATCCCCTTTGCACACAAAGGCACATGAGTTAGGGAGGTGAATTCTCTAACTCAGCAACATGTTTCTAACATGGGCCGTGCTTTAAGCAAGCACGAGTTTTATGTTTACTTTTCAGAGGCAGCACTATATGACTTGTTAGGTAGGAATACCAGTGACCGAGCTGGCATCAAAACTCGTACATCAGCAACTCCCATTGCTATACTGGGTTACGCACGCGAGCCGCTGCATTAGCCTACGCAGCCAGCCTGGGGAGCCGCTTGCTGGACAAAACAAATCATCCATGCCAGTGAATGTACCTGTCTTTTTGTATTTTCACCAATCAGGTATGGTCCTGTCTGCACAACTCTGGTTTCTGGAGCCTTAATGAATTCTTCAAACGGCAGGAAAAACGAAGGGTATTGATTTGTTTCCCCTGTTTCCCGTCTTCCCCAGGGCCAGAAGGAAGCCTGCGCCTCGCCTGGGCTCCCGGGGCCGCGCAGAGCCTCCCCTGCCATTCCCGCAGAGGAACGGCGCCGGGCTGCAGCTCCGACGGACGCGAGCAGGCGAGGCACCGTGCGAGGACCAGGCAGGCACAGCAGGGGCCTTCCCAAAACAGTTAGTGCGTTCC
This sequence comes from Platalea leucorodia, assembly GCF_965183815.1. NCBI lineage: Eukaryota > Metazoa > Chordata > Aves > Pelecaniformes > Threskiornithidae > Platalea > Platalea leucorodia. The sequence goes on along the minus strand of NC_138840.1, from coordinate 7,389,516 downwards.
TCAACCCTCCCTGCATCAGAGATGAAGAGTTTTCCCCCATCTGTAAATTATGCTTCCAGGATGAGACATCCAAAACCCAGAAACCCTTTATAAACTGATATTACTAATTAACTATTTAGCACTCCAAAGAAAAAGAAAACGGCAGTTCCTTTACACAGTTAACATAAGCTGCTGATTTGACCAATCTATCCTTATTTCACTTGTGCTACACCTCTTTACAGTGTATGATGTTGCAGCCCAGGGAGCACAACCTACAGTTTCTTGCGCTATTGAATCTCTGCTCCAAATTGGTAAGTATTGAAATTAATGGATTTTACCAATTTCAATCCCCTTTATGATTTATGAAAGCTGAGGATCAGGACTTGCAGATTCTGTTTTCTAATCAACAGTTTATTATTGCACAGGTTTAAAAGCTGAAGAAGAAACTAAGTAGGGGAAGAAGAGAAATTTTCCCTAAGCACAAATTCACAAAGACAGCAAGTTTTTGAAAAATGAGACAGTCTGCTCAGGAAGCTTGCAAAAGGAGAAGCTTGTCCTATCACACTGCTGAAGGAAAAGCAGAAAGAGTTTGTGCACGAGGCTGGCAGAAAAGCTAATGAACAGAGCTGAAGATTAGGCTCTGAATATTGAACACGAAAGCAATGTGACAAAGGGTCAATAAAACCGTGGACATGGCCCATGAGCATCTCTTGACAACTGATTGCCATCTCCTCCTTCATAATTTGTACCAGAAAACCCAAATGGAAGCATTAGCCTACGTAACACCCAGGGCACGTCTACATCTAGCTCGCTACAACTTCTTTCCAAACACAGAGGACTATTTTACATATACAAAAACTGGATTTTGCTGATCGTTGAAAGACAAAGATGCACAAAAATAAAGATATGTGTAATACACATACCGCAGGCTAAGATACTGATGTATTCAATAACCTGTCCGTGCACCGGCAGTGTAAACCCAAGGGTCTGCAGGCCACAGGCTGAACAACACAGCTGACACTTGAGCAGTAATAGCTGCTGTTACATGTGGTCTGCTCTCCACTTGCACATTACCCTGATGAAGGAGAACCTCCTGGGTCTGATTAACCAGTAAATCACTCCTAATAAATCAGCACTGAAAAATATCCTGATTCCACACTCCAGTTTTCCAGAATTTGGGTCATTACTACACTCCTCTGCAGCCAAATGAAGACATCCGCTGGATGAAATGACCAGCTAATGACAGACCCTTAAATACAAACTCATTCTGAAATTGGAACATAGGAATATTCCTCATTAAAATCATAATCCACCAGTGATCTGCACTTATTAAAGACTTGAACCGAGGTCAATGGGGAGAAAGACGCAGAAGCGAAGAGGCCCTTCAGCCAGCCCCAGCGCTAGCTGCCCTGCCACGGCCAGCGCTCCAGAGGCACAAGGTGCCACCCCATCAGCGGCAGCAAGCAGGCTACAACTGCGGATGGTTGCCAGCATTTCTACAGACCATAACTATTTCTAGCAAAAGATGAGATCCTGGGACACTAACGTGTTTGTGAAACGCCTTCCTTGGATCAGTGGCAAAAGGCAGAGTGCCAAAACGCAGGACTGCCCAGAGGCAAGGACCAAGGCATAACTGACAGAATAAGCACATGAGCTCAGTGACTTGGCATGCAAGACTTGCTCGTGACCTAACGGAGGTGATGTTAGTAGGAACCCAGATACTAAAAAGAATGAAACTTGTCGTCTTCTGAGAGCAGAAGATGGTGAATAACACCTCAGAAAGTGTATTTTGAGCTACACAGCGAAGTAATTTTTGTTCTTATGTTCCCATACGGATCTGGAGGAGAGAAACAGGCTGAGTTTGCAGGGCTGGAAAAAGCTGTGAGGCACTGACCACTGCCCTCCCTGAGCCAGTGGAAAATGGAAAGGGCTTGATCTTATGAAGGCCAAGGCAGTCAAGCTTTCTGCTCCGCATGATCAGCGACAACAGACTTGAATCCCACATGCAGACCAGCAGGGACAAAAAATCCCCACCAATCTCCCCTCTTCCAAACCTCAGTGAAGACAGAAAGGACTTGTTAATAAATTTACAATACTGCATAAATAGCAGTAGACAGAACCATACCTCCCTCCTCGCTTGCCCTCTGCCCTCTGGGGGCTGCAATCCCCGTTGGTTAGGGCCCAGCTACCAGCCAAAAGGAAGTGAAAAATCAGCATTCCTGGCACAGCCTTCCTGCCCCGACTGAGAGCTGGCTTAATGAGATGCTTTGCTAAGCTGTTTGGCATTTCACCGCCATTCACGCCAAGATATCAAAGAGGTTTTGATTAAAAATAATTACATTCACTTTTAATTACATCCTTTAACAAAATGAATTTTCAGCAGAGAGGCAATGTGATGTGTTGTGGTCTTTAAAGACAGTTGAGAAACATGTGGAAGAAGTCTGCGGGGGGAGAGGGGGCACAGCATCAGAAATAAACTTGAATGGCTAAATATCAGAGAGTAGTCCTCTGTGAAGCAGCATAGCTATACAACATTTCAGCTAAGGCTCTGAAGTAATGACATGGAGACGCATCTCCGAGACCTACCTTGGCTGGATTGAGCGCAGTGATGACCCACACGCAGTAGGCATTGTTATCGTATTGTACGGGGTAGTTGGGAGAAGTTATCACACCACTGGGACCACGGAGGTACATATCACACATCCTAGCTGTGAAGAGGAAAACAAGACAAATGTGGGAGTGAGGTCTCTCAGCTTCGGGATGTATACAGTGTTCTTTGTGGAGGAGAGAGAAGTAGAGGTGCATACAGTATGGAAGTGGGGGAGAATTGCTGCTGTGTTGTTTTCGCTAGCCAAAAGAGTAATTTTTTTTCCATGTAACATCAAAGAGGAAGGATTTATTGTGATGAATAGATGAGTGGGGCATTTCCAGGGGCCACCAAACAGATGGACCACCAGACCCACCACCACCACCCCATTCTCTAGTGCTCAGACTGATTTCATTTATTTTTTACTATATCAAAGCCCTCGCAGAAACACTTTCATGTCCAAGACAATGAAAGCAACTACACGGAAGGTGCCAGGTAAGACACAGCTCCTTTTTAGCGTCCCCAGAAGGCCGTATTTCCTTTCTTCACTCCAGGTCAAAAAAGAACACTGCACAGCAAGTATTTACTAGGTAAGGGCTGACTTCATTCTGGTATGACTGTGGACTCAGGGCCAAGACGGCAGCTCAGTTTTGTATCTTAAAAACATCTTAGGCAAAGTAGAAGCTGAAAAGTGCTTAAGTGGGGAAATTTTTGCCTGTGGTATTCCTTTGATGTAATATTTAACCAGAATATGTGAAGAACAGCATCCTGGTTTTGTAACTGCCTCTGCTGTTGTGATGGATCCTCAAAATTAATTTATCTCAAAGGAGCCGTATTTGCACATGTGGCATCTGCAAGGCTTTTTCCCCGCTCCGAACAGCAGTAAAGCATGGAAAATGATCTCCTGGCCAAACTGTTTGACTCCACAGGTGGTGCCAAGGGAACATGCGGAACGCTGAGAAGCCGCCTGCCCCCTCCTATGCGACCCCATCCTGGAGTCTGTCGCACACATCCCATCCTACCTGACAGAAAAAAAGGTAAATCCTGTTATTCCCATTTTAAAAGCAAACAGGAGCACAAAGGGATTGAGTGAGTCTTCCTGGGACCCAGAGGGAATCTGCTGTAGATGGGGAAGCTGAAAAACAGTCTTCCAAGTGGCAAGACATTTGATCACTGGGTATTAGTAACTGGTACAGTCCAGGGGGTTAAAAGCTGGCTCACCAGGCACCCTGCAATCTGAGAGAAACTCAATACCCAATAACAAAATGAAACAAACAGAAAAAAGTGGTATAAAGCTGAAATAAAAAGCAAATGGAAAACTTTTTATAAAGGAAAAAACACCCCAAAAGTTAGCAGTTAAAAAAAAAATTAAGTTGATTCATAGAATCATAATAATGCAGGCAAATCCTTTCTTATCTCTTGCAAGACGACACCATAAATTTCCTTTATAGTGTCACATATTTATGCCAAATATCCTCTTACACTGATTCAATTTATTCTAGGCTTGTTTCAAGAATTAGATGGGATTCCAAAGCCTTGAAAAAAATCGGCAGATGAAATTAAAGAAAAAAGAACTGAAAAAATACCGATTTATAACTTTAAGAGCTTTAGAAGGATTTAATTAAAAATACTACAAGTTGTTCATTATTACCATTACAAATACCACAATTATGCATGCCATTTTTAGAGACAGAGAGGGAATGAAAACAAAATGGCCAAGGGCAAAATGGGCATTAGGTTTTTTCCTGCTGAAAGAAAACTCCATTCACTGATGGCTCACGGCTGGGCCACAGGATAATCAGGATTATGCCAGTTAGGAACCACAGTCTAAGAAGCCCCACACTGCTGCCTACTAGCAGCAAGTTCCACTAAAGAGAATCTCCCTCCATCTTAGCTTTTCCAGATTTTGTTTCAGGCTTTCACCTTTTCTCCCCTCTCCTCCTTATCCCATAACAAGAAACACCTGGAATAGAGAGAACAGAAGGGGACAGAAAGCATTGCGAAGAGATGAGGACATAGTACACAGGTACGATGGACACAAATATAATCAATATGGTCCAGACATAATAGCTTACGAAGCTCCATAGTTAACGGCAATAGCTTTACTAGTGCCATTAGGCAACAGGAACAGGTGTTTTTCTTAAAATCTGGATTTCTGCAATCAAAAAATTGCAGGAGAACGAAGCAAAGGTTTCTTTCTCAGGCTTGTGCTGAAAAGACTGAAAAATTTGAACCCATATTACTCTCTCTCACTCAGCCAGAAAACAAGATTCACCATTAGAAAAGAATAAAGATCCTATTGACTTTTGACCACGAAGCTGGCAAGACCAAACTCCCATTTCCAAGAGCACAAATGCACTCAGGGCAGAGCTGCGCACACAGCAGTGGAGAGCTGACTTTTCCCAACAGGCTGTGAGCATCGAGAGGGGGCTCGGCTAGCCGTGGCCCTTGCCTGAGGCAGGGTTTTGAAAACAGATCCGTACCACGGGCCACACGGCAGGCTGAGGTCACGAACCAGCTGAGGGATCCTCACCAAGCAATGGCAAACCTGAGGACAGAATGGGTGATGCTCGAAGGGGACATGAAGGAGATGGGTTCTCTCGTTAGTCCTCATAACTCAGTAAAACGTTGTCTTCTCACCTCTGCACACTGGCCTGTGGTCACTCCATGCAACAATTATGTCGCTCACTCTCTTACAGGTGATGCTTTTGGACCCTTGTAAATCATAGCCCTCGTTACAGGTGAACTGGATGCTGGAGCCCAGCCTAGCAGACAGAACAAAGGGTGAAGTTAGCAACTGAGACACTTCTGCAGCAACAGCTCTGTCACTTTTTACTATCCCAGTGATTCTCCAAATTGCAAACAGAGAGAATTCACTGGCCCTCCAGGCAACAGCAGAAATGAATGAGGGGCAAGCTTTTGCCTCATGCGTTTGCTTGTGCTGGGCGCTGTTTGCCTGAGGTGGTGACAGTCCAAGAACGGATTTGAGTCTTTCAATGCAACCTTCAGTGGGAATTTTCTTCAGTGCGGGAGCGCAGACTCAGCCCCAAGAGATGACATGCTCAGCATTCTTATAAAGGAAAAAGAAAAAAAACAAACCCAAAAAACCCACCTTCATCTACTACTGAAAGGTTTGTTTTTTATTTTAACGCTTTGGATTCAGATCCTTTGCTGGTTTAAGCCAATGCTGCCTTATTCACTGCAGTAACACAATGCTGGTTTACAGCAGCTGAGAATTTATCCTATGGCATTTAGGGACTACTGGGAACTCCCTTTCCTCCACCCTCACCCCTCCGATCCATTTTCTGGATTTCAGGAGAATTTGATAGACTCAGGTTAAGCTGAAAGACACTTTTAGTGAACAAAACAGCCATCGACAGCAAAATAAGATTAAATATTGATTCACTATTGCTAACAGCAGGCTGCTTCATTCCGGCACACTTTAAATGAATGCAAGCAACTACAAGGGAATAACAGCATTGTTTTAAACTTTGTAAGGAAACAATTATCTAGCACCACGTATGCTTATTGACAAAGAACTGTACCAGCGCTTTGGGAAGTCACCTCAAATTCACTAGGGGCAGGGCCATGCTGTGACCAGCTAATTTGAGAAGCGATTTTTGTGCTGTTTGAGACAGTTCTGTCGGCACTTAACTGGAGGGGGGAATGACAACAAACATTGATTATACAAGCCTGGCTCAACGCCCATATTGTGGAAAGAGAAACACTCAAGAGATCACTACAGATCCTCATCTGGGACATGGTCTCCCGAACGCACATGTACACATTTATACACACTTGGTTCTTCTCCATCACTAGTCTCAGCAAGCTTTTCAGACATAATACATTTAGAGGTGTGCAGATGGTCTCTAAAAAACAGACTACGTAATGCCAAGGAGCACACACAATGGTTACAGACAGTAGCTTTGCAGCATGCATAAACACACACATAAAAGATTCTTACCTAAAATCGTTGCCTATTCTTTTGCCTCTCTCTGGAATCCCAGGGTCTGGACACATATTATGTCCCTGGGACACACCAACCTGAGTTACTACAAAGCAAAAACAGCACATACAGAGACAGAATAGCAAAAGAAACATTCTTTCATCAACTGTCTTGGTGGATGTGGAGAGAAAAATGGCAATTGGTAGCTCGAAAACCTGAACGTGTTCCATTTTGTTTAGAGAAAAACAGCTTTGGAAACAAATGTAACTGGAATCATTTCAGCTCAGTTTATACACCAAAGTGTTTTCTAGGAAATGCCAGCTAGGGACGCAGTTTTCCCTCCGTTCCACTACAGAAGTACCTCTGAAAAGAGTTTTTTTTATTCTGCAAAATTACATCAATTAAACAGCCCATTTCCGAAGCCTGTGATTAAAATGGCCACCTGTGACACGACAAGGTGACAGCCTGCCGCCCCTCCGAACCCATCCGAGTGGTGCCAGGGGAAGAAAACAACTCGATGAGAAGGTAGGTGTATGATACCAGGGGAAAAACCAAGCACAGAACAAAAGGGAGAAAGGAGAGGGAAATGCAAGTCTAGCATTTTAAAGCAAGTAATTTAGTTTGAATATGAAAAATTTTATGGAGCAACCTTAATGTAACTGCCAACAAACATGAAATCTATGAAGTGATCAGCACTGAATAAACACCTTCAAATTTCATTCTCTATCCCCCCTTTCCACCTTCCCCCCCAGCCTGTCAAATGGCGCAAACAAGCATTCAAGCATTGACTTGGGGTGGATATAACCTGGGTGGCTCCTGACAAGGATGAGATGAGATCTGGCAATATACTGATTTCAATTTTGAATTCCAGCAACTACCAAAACGCACGATAATATGGGACAAAGGCATGATTTTGTCATGGAGTTGTAGAAGTTTATGGAGCTCAGTTTTCTTGTATCGCTAAGGGAAGGACGCAAAGAAAGTGCAATACTTCTTGGCAATGATGCTGAAGCATGAATCTTAAGCAAGCATGGTTCCATTCTACCTCTACCTATCACTACATTAAAGGAAAAAAATCTCAATTATACTTCAGAACATACTGTGTTAGCACAGTGCCCCAAAGACCACTGCCAAATGGATGATAGCGCGGTGATAAAAGCATGTTTCTCACACCAGACACGTTGGCTCAACAATTTGAGATCTGCATGGTGCCAAACACGGTGAAAGATATGGAGGTGCATGCACATAAATATTGACATAGGAAGATAAGCACGTGGAGTGTCTACACATGCACAGACTGCACAGCGTGAACGCACAAAAAGGCAAGACCATCAAATACGGCAATTACTCATTGGTAAATTACAGCTCGCGTAGTCAGGCACCACAGCTGGAAGATATAACACCGTTCCTAAAAGGATGGAAGGATCACTCTGCTCCCACTGGTACGGGGCTTTCACCCGAGCATCTACACCTAACTGCTGGCTCCCTACGTTGAAGACATTACAGCTTCTGACCTTCTCCTAAGCTCCAGGCACTAACATCTGATCCCATCCCCTTCAGTTTTGAAAGGGCCTTTGCCTCTCCCGGCTTCCCTTCCCGCCAACCCCCTGCGCCGGGCACCGCTGCCGTGCTGAGGGACCGAGTGGGATGGGGCAGGGGCTGTCCCTGCCATCCTCCTCCGGCACCGCCGCCGCCGCACAGGGCTCCGTGTTTCGGCATGACGCTTTGGTGCTCCACCGTCTCCTCCACGTGTTTGAGGGCAAAAGAGGAAGCGAGATATAGCTTTATAGGAAACCAGACTCCCGAGAGATTGCTTTCCCTCTTTTGCATATTCATAACCTCACGTTAAGCTCAGTCACGTGGACAAGCAGAGACACCAGCAAGAGACAGAAGCATGAAAGTGGCACACGGTCTCTTCTGATGGCTGCGTTTTGTAGCTACAAAGCTTTGCTGCCACCTTTCACAGATTCTGATGATTCTGAACGTACGCCAGAGTCAGAAGGAAGGGAGCCCTGCCCACAGCAGGGATTTCTCTCTGATATTTTCAGTGACTGCGCCCTGCTATCTGAAGCAGCCATGACAAAACCCTGCTCCAGGAGCGGGTATCTCCAGCAGGTCTCAGAGATGCAAAATAATTTGGTGATCCTTCTGCAAATGAAGATGCCAGCTTCCAAGAGCCCTTCTCTGCTAGTGCTGGAAATGATACGCTGCTTCTGAGAAATGAAAGGTCGGCTGAACAAAGTACATAGGTGACACTGTCTTCCTTAGGGTGTCTTAAATCGCTGCCTACCTACGCAAATGTGATGATTGTGGATGCAGGTATCTCCAAACAAAGCAAAATTCATGCTTAGGATAGAGTGTACAAACTAGGGTTGTATGTCACAAGCCCATATGGCATTTAAGGGAAAGCACTAAGGTTTCTCATCTTACTTCCATGCCTTCTCCAGAGTAAAACCCACACTAAACAAGATATGCCTGTAACATACACATGCACAAACACAGCTTCTACAGGTACGTCTGCATTCGAACACTTGTATGCTCTTCCTTGCAGAGCAGATTACCCGATTGCCTTTCCACACCAAATTCTTTCTCCCATGGTCAAAAGACGACACAGACATCATCTTTTATGCCCATGTTAGTTACTCTGCACCGGTATCGCATCCATTTGTTACGTCCCATATCAGTGACAGCGAACCTTGAAGCCTCTGATTCAAAGCTTCAGGAGGAAGCAAAGCTGCAGATGACCAGCGAAACCCACAGGCACCAGCGGGCAGGTTGCCAGTTATCATTCACATTTCTGAAGGCTAAAACCAGTTCTTCTCTTGTTAGCTAGCATTTATTAGTATCTATATAACACGTGTAGATAAACCAGAGGACAGATAAGATAAAACAGAGCAAGGGGGAAAGGAAAGGTATCTCCATATCATGATAGTTGGGACATTTTACTTGTAAATGTAAAGGAGAGCAAAACAAAAGGAGAGGATGGATTAGATGGTCGCTTACAGAAACTTTTGTTCTTCTGTCTTTGGTTTTAAACACACACACACACGAACATAAACTAAACCAAAGGTTATAAACCATATTTGTTATGCTGAGAACTTGCTGTCAGTACTGCGTTCATCTCCCTGAAGGTTTGACTGATCTATGCCTGGACTGTAGCACTCCAAAATGAATTCTTCAAGGTTACTAGGAAAACAATAGATCTTAAAAACCATGATGAACTGTTCAATTTCTACATTATAGGCTCAAGGATTCTCTCCCCCAAACCACAGAACTAGTTTTCCACCCCTTCATTCTCCTCCTGATTTTTTCAACAACTTCCTTCTCATCATGTATTCAATAACAGCTCTGATTGCTTTGTTTGCCACAGTAATCCACTCCATCTGTTGAAAGAGCTCAGAACCTTCTTCAGTTCTCTGTATCTCCCCATATTAATAAAGAAAGTTCACTGACAGATTCCCAAGGGACAATTTTTTATTGAATTTCGGAATGTAAAGTATGAACTACAAAATAAAGCAGCATCTAAAAAGGTTTTACAAAGACTCAACATTTCTCAGCATGAGAAATACAGTGAAAGCAAGTGAGCTTTTCTACTGGCATGGGGGGTGGGGAGGGAAGGATTGTAGCAGTAATTAGTTGTTTTAAGAAGGTTAATCTTTATGATCACGCTACGGCCTGCAGTTACTCCATGCAACCATCTGGTCAAGGTAACGGGTTACAAAATTCAGTCCTAAAAGCAGGAGAGCTGACCTACTGCCAGCGTGCTCACCCCAAAGAAGCGCTCGCTGCCTTTCCGACCCAGGAAGGTCCTTCAGCACCCAGCAACCAAACGTTAAGCACTCCCAGAACCTCGGTGGTACTGATCCAGACATTAAATATTCATGTGTCTGGCAACATGCAAGCATGAAAAGGGTACAGACTTGGGCTGTGAGGCCCTAGCACTGGAGAGGACTACTTCCAGCTGGAAATTTTTTACTTGGGGAATTCTGAACCCATATTTCACATCTTGTTGCTATCTCAGAATAGTTCAGAAGTATACGAGTTCAAAAACATTTACAGACTTTCAGAGTTTAAAGACCATTTGCAAAGACTGTGTTTGCAGCATGCCCTACTTCAACCAAACACAGCTCCTTCCCAAGCTGTGCTGCCTAGCGCTAGAACCCAAGGCTGGCTCCTCTGATGCTCAATGGTGCTGTCGCAGTACAGCAGGGACCCACGTACTCACCCTCGTACCTCAACACCTGATGCAGAAAGCAGGCTTGCTGCAACGCTGAACATATCTAGAAGCTTCCATGCACTCGGCTGAGACCTAAAACTGGTCAACACCTCCAAAATGACTTTGCATTTGTACATTTGAAATACATTTTGACAAGTCTGAATATACACAGAACTCGCACCACTTCATACGATCCCTTCCAACAATACCCAGAAGTGCATTTTCAGGTACGCCTCATTCAAAGGTCAGAACAGCAACTTTGATGCCGTTCTGTAAAAGCAAAGTACCATGCTTTTCCCACTGTGTGAACATGGAATACACACACTAACGTACTGCATGCAGTAAAAAGAAATAATCTCCTAAATGCAATCTAAAGTTTAAAAATATTTCTTATCTCCTATTCTCCAGAGCTGTATTATTTTTTCCTCTAAAAATGATTAAAGCAAGATGTCCAATTAATTTTAGGGATGGTGAACAGTATGAGGCACTTGATTTCAATTTCAAACAAACATGTTTGACTGCAACTGAGTACAATTAGCATCTTCCCCCAAAAGTCTGTATTTTTATATATTCTTTTTCTGAAATAGTACAAAGCTGTTATGTGACTACATTTTGCCTCCATTCAGACACGAGAAACACACAGACTTTAATTCGGCCAGGTAGGATCTGGCAGCTGATGACAGCGTCCACCCAGCAAACCAGAAATCCTCCGAGAGACCTGCAGGGTATTAAGCACGTAGCTGCAAGCTGCCTTATGTGGCCACAGATTCTTCAAGGGAGAATTTTAGGACAGGTGCAAACAGCACTAGGAAGCGTTGCTGGTAAGAAAGTCTTTGAAAATAAAGCATGGCATAGCTCTAACTATTATCAAGAGACACAGAAATTTCTAAATTTCTGATATTCGAGCCAGATGAAATAAGAGCAACACTAGCAAACTTCACAGATCTTTAATCAGCCTGTCCCACCTGTATAATTATCTCTGATGCATGTGCAGACTCATAAGCTCTTGAAAGTTGGAGAGAAGAAGGGGCATGGCTAGCCATGCAAATCAAAAAAGCAAGGGAAAAAGAAGATAACATTTTGGGCTCCATTTTCTGGAGACATCTTCTCCGGAATCAGCATTTCTGAAGTTGAAAATTTGCTGTAACAGAAGTGTGACAGCAGAAGGCTGTGCAAGATAGAGGTTAATCTGGGTTTACAATCCAGACTTTGCTGAGAGCAGTGCACATGGAAGGGGCTGAAGGCACAAGGGTTGTGGCAAGCACCATGCTGGTAACGGAAAGGAATTTGGGCCACAGTACAATCACCATCTATATTATTACAGCTTAATAGCTTTCAGGCTAAGCTGCCTTCCTACGCTCTGTTTTGCCTTATCAAATATGACAAGATTAGCACTACCCAAGATGCTGAATTGACAGCTTTGAAGACTGGAGCCTGCTCTCCGCTGGGTGAGGATAAACTGGGCAGAGGCAACAAGAACTTCCTACACTTTTATCCTCAGAAGTGGAACACGACTGGGCAGAGCAGGATACGCTGGGAAGGAAAGTTCAGTTGCTGTCTCCTACTCGGCCTTCAGCGCCTTCCCCCGGAGCCCCCGGCAGGGATGGTGCTGGCAACATTCATTAGCAACAGGTAAAACTGCTGCAGGGAAGCAGCCTAGCATTCCCAGGAAGGAGCAATGGGAATCCTATATATATTCTCACTACCAGAATACTTACATACAGTAAACTAATAACTCCAAACCAGGCTAACGTTTTTCACTCGATGAAGACTCCCTTCCCCACATTCCCCAATATCCAAGACAGCAGGTATCCCACTCCAAACACATCCTTTCGTCTCCAGTGCCCACACAATCAAAGCTAGTGATATTTTCCAACAGAATTTCCTTCTCAGTTAAGTGAGCTGAAATGTTTATTACAATTAAATTCTTCTTGGCAAGAATGTATCGTAGGACCGGGAACATCTTGCATACAGGGTTTTTCTTAAAATTGAATTAATTTTCTCTAAACATGCCCCACCGTTTTGTCCTGAAAAACTGGAGACTATAAGCACTCTCCCGTGAGCCTAGAAGTGAGCCATTTTCATTTCAGACAGACAGCAAGTGATGTTTTAAATTCAGTTCATCCATTTTTGTTAACTCAATTTTGCATCCAAAATTCAGGTGAGTGAAATGTCCAAATGGTACCTCTTTGATGGGTATAATGGACTATGCAACAAAATGAGCAATTATGTCCTCTCCTCTAAAAACGATTTTAAGAAATGCTACATTCTGCTCCTATTTGAATTTATATAAAGTATAAACTCGAGTTAAGTCGGATCCCTCCTGTTTAATCTTACAGTCACCTTAAGAGCCCCGTTGTCTCTCCCGAGTCACATGCATAACGAAACTATGCGTCTTGCTTCTGCTTTGCAAAGAACCTAGTGTAAAGATGAACGGACCTAACGGATTTGCCTCCCGCAAGAGGAAAACGCAGCGGCGACAAAGCGATGTTCTGAGCACGCCTCTAACATATCAACCGCTAGATACACTGAAAGTGAGTAACTAATTGGGAGACCATAAAAATCAGCATTGTAAGCTCTTGCACAGCAGTGGTATGATTCTTCTGCAGGGACAATTAAATACAACACAAAGAGAAAAAGAGAGAGACTGCTACTGCCTCCGTAGATTTCCTCATGGGTCTTTTTTAGTGTGGTTCCTTATCCCTACTCCTAATTTTACAGTAGTAACATTAATTCAGTTTTCCAAATTGTTTACAGTTGGACACTTTCCACACTAAAAGATGACAGAAGTCATGAACCCCGGTCTGTCATTGAGCAGGAAGCATACAGTATATATTAAATGCACACACACCGATCCCCTCCATTCCCACTTTCTCGAGTTAGTATATGCTTGTGAATAGAGCACTGTAAGGAAGTGATGCAGTAATGCAGAGGGAAGAGAGGGAAAAGCATTAAAACTTTTAAGAGTGACAAAGTTTTAGAGATTACTGGAAAGTCAGATGAATGTTCAAGGAGATCATTATACAAAGACAGCGTAAAGAGGAGCCAAAAAAACTTACACACTGATGTCTTCTGGTTATTGTCCTTGCTGGGCATTAGCTTCACCCCTCTGGACTTCAGTTCGATTTGCTTTTTGACTACAGAGACAGATTTAAAACAAAGCAAAAGACAAGGAAGAGATTAGCTAAGCATTAGAGATTATTTAAAAAGAAAGCGAAGGCACAGTTGTACACGACCCACAGGGCAAGATACCCTGCATCTTTCCCTTACAGCTCAGACAACTTATCCTGACCCCTCAAAACCATTAGGGCCCCCTTTCATTTACCTTGTTAGGCCTGGACTAGTGGCTTTGGGGACCTGAGCCAAGCTGACCCAACTGGAATATAAAAATTGGGCACACAACCCCCATCCCTCCGTAACCATGCCATTTTGCTTAACATACTAAAACTGGGCAACAGACCAAAGGGAAGCTCTAAGAAGCTTCAGGGACCTTGAGAGTAAAATGCGGAGTTAGTTTCACCCCGTTTTACTGATGCAGTTATTCCATGAATACGTTATACGGTAAAGCCATTCTCTGCTTCTATAGGAATACAGCACTCAAATGAACACCCCATAACCGAAAAACTGTACATGATCTGCATGAACAGCAGACTCAAAAAGGCAGTAGAACAGCAGAGAAAAGGGCCATATTAGAACGATACCATTGGCAAAGAGAAGTATAAATTTAGAGACCCGCTATGAATAGCCACAGGCACATCAATCAAAATCTGCGTGGTGACTCTGCCAGAGGCCCTGTTCTGGCCGTTTGCCTCCCCGTCCTCAGCCTCATCCAGAAGATGAGGAAACACGAGGGGAGCAACAAGATTTCTCTCCCTCCACCCACCGCCAAGACAGTCCCGTCCTTCCTCACACAACTGAGCAGCTATTTGTTTTTATTATCTGGCCTGGGCTGTTACCGAGGTTCTCTCTACACAAGAGGGTTTTGCACAAAAGCCACGCTGCCAAAGCCACCGGGATACCAGGAGAGAGACAGACAACGGCTTCCTGCAGCGTGCACACAGATATTTCTGACTAACACAGAGCACAATTTTTACTGGCGTATTTGAAGTTAATATGGTTAAAGAAGAACTGCACATCAGAAAGCATGATGTCCAGATCACTTTATAGGATCCTTTTTCTGATGAGCCAGTCCTTATCTATGGAGAAAACCAGTCCATCTTCCACTTCAAACTGTTCTTTTCTTGTTCTTTATCTTGTCATACTTTCATCCCTAAATTAGCACATTTCTAAGACAAAGCTGTCAAGAAAAATTACCGATATAACTAACAAGTTTTTTTTAATCATGCTTTTCTGGCTTAAAAAAAAAATCTGTTTAGAACATCTGTTTGCAGGAGCGTCAGACAGAGAGATGTCAAGCACTATTCCTTGAAGCTTACCTAAGGTAGTGCTTTTCTGAGCTAGCTAGCTTGGAGCTTATTGTTCATCATCTGCTTACAGCTTTTTGCTTTCTCTTTAAATAAAGCAGTTATAACTTCAAACTGAGGTCTACATTAGCTTCAAAAATATTCATGAGGAAAAGCTTATGTTGTTCATGTCTGTCTTACTAGTGTTAGTATCTTTAATCTGTTGGGGTTTTTTTTTGCCTTTTTTTTAAAGAAGGGAAAGATAATTTACAGTATGCTACTTTCAAAGCAAATCTAACACACACTTGTTTCTTTTTTACTGTATTTTACTGTAAATCCACCAGGAGAAGAGCAGCAGGTCTCAGAACGCCCCCAACAGCCACGTATTCCTCCAGGTCACGGTGTGGTAATTCTGGGATATTTGTAGTCTGACCTCGAGGGTTTTAACAAACACGCTCTATCAAGGGACCAAAGAAAGGACACGGGGCTACAAAAGCTGAAGTTTCCAGGCAAGTCTGGAACCTATTTCTGCCTCAACTAGAATAGTGACAGCTTTAAAACACAAATGAGAGATGAAAGGCTGTGCTAAAGGCCACCGGATTACAGGCTACCTCACATAGCCTCTTGCTTGTGTGTAACGACCGCCAGCCAGCGATCATGTCAGCTCTGCTCCGGCTCAGGGCAGCAACAGATAAACACCTTGCAGCAAAATACTAGATGGGAGTGGGACGAGTTTACAGTGTCCCTCTTAAGGCACTCCATAGCCTTTTCCCAGCATAACAGGGAAACGGCTACCACGATGTTCTGCGCGAAGCCCCCGGCACCCTTCTGCTCGGCACGGCGGGAGCGGCCATCAGCCCGGCTGCGCCCACCTACGCGCTCTTCCAGTGGGGGAAGCTCAGCTCCCCCCGCCCGCGGCGGCTGCCCTCCTCTCGCGGCCGCCCTGCCCCTCGGCAGGACCCGCCGGAGCTGCCCCGAGGGGTTTCCATCGCAGGCAGGACAGCGCCAGGGCCGGGGCTCTCCGGCCTCTTGCTGACGCTGCAGTGCAGCACGCGAACTGCCTTCGGGATAAAGCGTCGAGGAGGCCCCGTTCCGCTTATCCTCCATAACGCTGCAGTTAATGATTCTCTGGCACTTTCCAAGCAAGTCCAGGGATAACCTCATAGTCACAGCCAACATTCACTCCCAGTCAATAAAACACAGTCAAGCCCAAGTATCGAAGGCTAAATTTGAGCTACTGCGGGATGTACAATGGCTCGTGACTTTGCAGTATCTAATTCATTGCTCTGTAAAGTGCTTTGGGGCACCATCAGTAAGAGAGCGGCTTTATAAAAATGATTTCCATTTTTATATTCTCCGCAACTTCCCTTGCAAGTTACTTTATACAATTACCAGTGAATTCTTCTCCTAGCCACACACAGAAAAGCACAAGTCTGTTGATTTCTGTATGATAAAGGAAGCCTGTGGCCTTAAAGGACGAGCAAAGCTTTCTGATCACCAGCCTATGCCCCCCCCCCCCCCCCCAGCACTGACGCTGACACCGTGGACGGGATAACGCATCCCCGGGAGGGTCAGGGCACGCTGACCGCTGAACTACAGCAACTTGCATTGACTTTTCAGGCTGCTGAACATCCCAAAGTCCAGCTGAATGCCATCGCTATGGAGAGTTCACGACTTCAACACGTCCAGGCCTCGCACACAACTGCAAATTTTTAAAGGACGCACTAAACAACAAAAATGCACCTGTATTCGTTCCTGTCTTCCAGATTCCAGCTAACAGACAGAGCCCCACTCCAAATTTGTGACTAATTGCAAACCTAGCTCCAAAACACCCAACAGTAATGAAAACAAGCAGCAGAAACCAGACAGTCATTACTAAGGACCAATCCTATAACGCAGAGGCTAAACTGCATTACCATGAAGTATATACTCCCCTAATTGCATCGTGTCTTTTTCAACAA
Source organism: Platalea leucorodia (assembly GCF_965183815.1). Lineage (NCBI taxonomy): Eukaryota > Metazoa > Chordata > Aves > Pelecaniformes > Threskiornithidae > Platalea > Platalea leucorodia. Next base: position 7,372,424 of record NC_138840.1, on the reverse strand, counting down.
TAATTGATAAAGAGAAATCACTGTAATACTCTCCTCTTAATCCTTCATTTTGTTTGCGACATGGAGACATAATGATGAAAGTCAAGCTTTACAAATTACTCAATTTAGATTAGAACAAGTCAGAATACAATATCACCTGTGTTTTTAAAAAATAAATAAATAAGAACAATTCTCCTACTCTATGCCCTCAAAAATCCAGTATATAAAAATCTGGTTTGTTTATAGATTTGAATGTGGAACAGTACTACAAAGGACTGTGTCAGGATAATTGGATGAACAGAAATTCCTCTGTTTTCTGGAGGGTTTTGCTGCTCGCATGTATCTGATAGATCTAATGGAATACTCAGTGTCCTGTCAAATTTGAGAGATGACATTACAAAGCTTTTCCAGCAAGCAGGCAGTCTGGGGTGTTTCTTTTAAACCGTTTCATGTTGCTCTAAACGAGAATTTAAGGAGACATTTATTTATTTTTAATTTTGAAAACAGCATTTCAGCAAAAATCTATTCCATGAACCTCTGTTCCCCTTGCTGGGGGACTGCTATTAAAAACAGACTTGCCTGAATCTCTTTTCCTCCTGCTGGGGTGTTTTAGTGTTATCTGGGATACTACAGCAGGTTGCTTACAGGGATTCTTACTCGAGTTGAAGAGAAACACCCTCAAATGCAACCATTTTGAAACTCCTCATTTATGCCCTCCATTAGCTAGCCAAAGCAACGTGTCTTTAGGAATCAGAGCCTGCAGCAAGCACCAGAATTCTCCTGTCTTTGCCTCTGTCTCAGGATTACCCAGGAGAGTCAACAGGTTGCACAGCATAAGCTGTAACCCCTTTGCAGCTCAAAGGTGTGATCCAAGATAAAGATTAGCAGATCTGTCAAAAATAAAGCGTATATATTTATAGATATGTACATATCCTTAAAAGCCATTTATGTGGTGCGGTATGTGCAACAGACAGTTCGTCACACCGTTATTAAAGGCGACGGTCCGCTGGCACTCTGCACTGTGCTACGGGCTGAAACTCGCCCGCATTTATCTTTCTACCTGAGGGTGGAGGACAGCAGGGGAAGGGAACGGGGCGGGGAGATCGATAAAAGATGCAATTATGTGTTGGTAACAATCAGCTAAAAAGCAATTTGGGATCCAACTTACATAATAAAATATGTGGAGAGATGGACTACACCAGACAGAGCATTATCTAGCTCTGTTTAGCATCGTTTTAAATTCAGCAGCTTTTTCATTACCTCCTTCACAGCACCTCGTCGCTATGACAGAGGGGATGCCAGGGGATACCTGGCTGCGCCGGCACCGGAGTAAGGCACTTCTAGCTTATTTTCTTACCACCTGCAGGTACACGGCATCTTTTTGGGGTGGAAGGCAGAAGAAGTGGGAGGAAGAGAAAAAGATTGATGCGCCAATTTCTCTACAGTTCCTTTTATTTGCTTTTACAGGGTGTGGGGGGGAAAAAGTATTTGCAAGAATGCACGATTCACCTTAAAGGGGAAAAGGAAAGGGAAAAATATTTTAACTCCCCCTGGAAGGGAACAAGTTTATTGTATTCAACAAAGAAAACCTGTATGCAGGCTGATCAGATCTAACCTTGCTTTTACATTCATAAGAGATTTCCAAATTAGGGCATGGATTAGAAAGAGCTGCAACAGAACATACAAAGGCGGCGTTCTGCTAAAACTAAGTATCAATGTTAAACAAGCTGGAAGGGAAATTATTTTCTTATAGATTATCAGCAAAGCCAGATACTGTCTCAGAGGACATAGGATGTTAATAAATGATGTCTATACATGTCTTTGGAAAACAGACAACAAATTAGATTCATGCTAACCCTCTCTTCTTTCTCTTGCACAATCCTGGGGTCTGCTTCATCTCTACTGCTGCAAAACACATTTTAGTTGCTCTACTTTATATGACATTATATATCCTATTTTGTATGTATTTATTTATCTGCCTTAAAATATTTATGTTCAGACAAGGTTATGATCCTATGAAAAGGGATACGCTGAGTTTTTTGAAGTTGCATTGGCATCTTTAATGTTCTACGGACACAGATTCCACTGACTGCAAATATCCTGCCTTTATACCTGGGGGGGTTGGGGTCTTTTTTGGTTTTTTTTTTCTCGTTTTAAGTACAGAAATCTTCCCAACAGATGGAAAGAACCAGACAAACTCCACAAAAAACAGCAAGTGTGTGAAGAATGAGTGTCAGATTCCCTTTGCCTGCTAGACAGCGGTCCTGCTTCAATGCCATTTCAAGAGCACATCTTTAAGTTCATCTTGTAAATGCTCAATACACAAAAGCATGGTTCATTATATCTAACAAAACAGTTTCCAAGGAGTGTGCTAGATTAGAACCCCCTGACATTTATCTAATCAGAGGAAATTATAACATTAATCTTTACTTTTCTATTTAAGAAAAAAGGATGATTCAGACAGGTGTTTTAATAGAAAGCAGCAATCATGACAGCAAAGGAAAATGTCATATCAAAAGCCATCAGCTGCATGCAGTCGTTTGTGTTATACAGAAAAAACAAAGTTTTTTTTTCTTATAATTTCAAGTACTTTATATGTTAAAGGAAAGCAAGGGAAGTTAAATAACAATGGTGATTCATAAAGCAAAGCCCGTGTTGAGGCGATGACAACACTGCTAAGGCTAAACAAACAGGGACCAAACAGGGCAAGTTCGCAGATTTATCAAAGGAAACTCCTCTCCCTTTCATTTTGTTCCTGCTTGTCTAGGGCTACAGTACTTTTTCTCGTCAAAGTCCTGCTTCTTCCTTTTGAGGAAAGCTACTGAACTACACTGGCACAAACCTCTGGAGGGTGGGTGAGGAACCGGGTGCCATTCCTTCTCCTTCCCTGCTTCATTATCCCTCTCCCTGATCCTGCCTCCAGAGCCGGCTGCCTGAAGCAATGCTGCACCACAGCACCCACAAAGTCCTTCAAAGTCCTCAGAGAGAATTGGGGTAAAACATTTCTAAGGAATCCGCTCAAACCCAGCTGTTTTGGTGACCGTTTGGTCCCAAACAGGATGCACTGAACTGCAGTTAGCTGTGGTTGCCTGCATAACTCAGAAGACAACAGGATCTTTTCTCTGCTTGACTCCTGTGCTAAAGCATTTCCTCTCCCTCAACAGCATCTTAAGATCCCAATCCTGAAATCCATCCTTCGAGAGGTGGCCAGTAAATACAGGGCAGTTTACACTTCGAACAGGGTCAGTGCAAACAGACAGTCACTGCGGGACTCTGGACTGCCCTTCGCCTGGTGGCACCCAGTCCGTATGGCCACAGCCCACGCAGCACATTCCGCAAAACTGCCGGTCAAGGGACATCCGCTACCAAAGCATACACTGCACGTTCATTTTCCCATAGCTCACAAGCGTTTGTCCTCCAAACAATTGCCAACAGTAGCTGCCCACGCAACAATGCCTGGATACCCAGCTGGAAAATAATGTTAACATGCAGGAAGTTGTAGATTCCTAGGGAAAAAAAAAAGTTTGGCTAAACAGACACTGTGAATAGTGAGACCGGGCAGTAAACATTTACCTTGATACTGGGCACTGAACCCCTTCTGCCTGTGGTTGCCATCTGATGTGAAGTGAAGCCGCAGCCAATTTTTACTGCTGATAACCGGGGCAGGCAAATTCATTCCAGTAAACCTGCAAGAAACCAACCAATAACAGCCAAATGTTATTCTGACTGTGAATTATACCCCAAATACCTGTCCTCCTCCCAGGTATCCTCCTCCTACATGAACATAGGCAATCCTGAACCAGTACCACAGGCTCAAAGAAAGCGCCCCATGGTTGTGTTTATGCACGCATTCCTTTGCTTGTCTTCCCACCTGATGCTTACACATTTGTAATCCCAGGGTTTCCATTCCTTCCTTCTAAGGCAACGGGTGCGGGGGGCTGAGCTGGGTACTCACAACGTCTGTGCTACCAGGCAAATGAAACGGGTCCAGCTGGGCAGCCCAGAGGCTCCAGTCTTCTCCTGCACCACAGAGCGGAAGGTACAGAACAGCCCTGCACTAGAGGAGCTCTCTGTGTTTCCCCACTGACAGAACCTCATAGCTCCGTCACCTTTGGTATCTTATTGATAGCACAGAGAAATGGCATACAATCATCTCAGGGGACATGCTACACCTAAGGTATGCAAGATGAGCCTGACTCTCAAGCTTATTCAGTTTCTGTCTTCGTATTTGGTTAACCCTGCTAAAAAAAAAAAAAAAAAAAAAAAAAAAAAAGATGTTTATTTTAACCAAGGAAGAGAAAGGATTGCAAGAACGATTTTTTTCTTTTTACTGGAAATAGCCAGCAAGAAGCAATGATTTATGATCTATGCCAACCTGGAGAAGATTACAGCCATCAAACATGAGATGGAAAGCTCCACAGCCCATTAGTAGTCCTTCAGCAACTGTTCTCTTCGTGTCTCTTTTTTTTTTTTTAAAGTATTATGCTGTTTGCTTTATTAAACTCCAGATCATAATTCTTGGCTGCGTTGTCACATGTCAAATCTTAGTCCGGAACAATGTTTACCTAAGTCACAGCACCCTTGATTTGAGGTACATAATGGTAGCATTAACCATGGTAAGAACAACACTACCATGACAAAAGCTATTATGGAATCCTATTATTGTTAATGAAAGCCCATTTAATTTTTAATCATAGACTGTCACTTATTTAAAAATTATTGGCATTACAATACCTGTGCTTTTTTAGATGAAGGTAAAAGAATCCCGGAAATCTATTCCATTCAAAAGGATGCTTCAGTTTTTATTACTCCACATTTTCAACAGCAGAACTGATAGCCCAGAAAATATTTTAAAAGTCCTTCACTGCACTAACATCTCCAAAGGTGAACTTACAGCAGGAGGCCAGGAGGATACCTGGGAGCGTATTTATTGATGGTAGATGAATTGCAATGTAATCCTGCTCTACTTGTTAACGAAATAGCAGGGATGATTATGCTGCATAACTAATGCATCTCTGCCACCTACAGTACAGACTTTAAACCTTGTATTATCTCGTGGCTGAATTCCGCGTAATTGTGAAGCATGACTGAAAACATTCTTTACACTATAAAATTGTTTAAGAGTGTTCCTGATCATTTCTCTATTGATTATTTTCATCTCAATTTTGCAGACCTTTCTGAAATACAAGGTGTTATAAAAATGTATTCTATGTGGCATTCTGCCATCCTTGGATAACTCAAAGACAGTTGAACCAATTTAATTTGAAACTTTTTCAAATTACTAAGTTCAAACAAATATATTTTGGGCTGGGATCAAACATGGGATGCCTAAAACCAATTCTGAGAAAGTTACTATGGCTGGTTGTTATGACAACATGTTTGAACTTAATACTCTTACCCCCAAAGGCAATTTTATTATTCATTCTGAATCAACAGTCAAACTTCTCATAAATAATCTTTAGGTATGCAGAGCCTAATTTTACTTTCATAACTGTGGAGAGCTGAGTAATCCAATTGCCTGATATAAGAACTAGAGAACAATAAAATTAACCTGCCTCAATGAGGCAGAATTTCACTTTCCTGTCCCCCCGTCCCATTTTTATTTTTTAATACGCATATCCTCTTGAGAAGTGGATTCAGTAGCCCGCAGACTAGTCATCTACTTGCACATACACTTCATTTTAGGTATGGGAATAGTCCACTATTAACTTCCATGAATCCCACATATGTGAAGTGCTAGAATTCTACCAGCTGAGTGAATTAACACTTTGAAAATCAATTAGAAAAATGAATGGATCGCACTTCTTGCTACCTTTGCAATAGCATAAATAATTACTGAAGGCAAAAAGCAGGAGTATAGAAAAATAATCAATCATAACTACAGTGCTTTGCACTGCTATAAAGAACTACAGAAGATTTAGGGTGAAGGAAAACTGTTCCCTGAATTTCCTGCATGGAAATTTTCATCAGCACCATATGTCATTTGCTTAAGACATTGACAGCTTTTTGAAAGGACTAAATCAGCCAAGAAATCACTATCAGGTCCTCATTTCCATATACACCGCTGCTCAAACTCTCAGCACCCAAAAAGACTGTATTCTCCAGGGCTCCAGTCTAACAGACTCCCTTTTTTCCCCTTTTATCTTCCTGCCCCTGTTATTCCTGAAGTTAAGCAGCTCATTGTTAACGTCAAGGTGCAGGCTGCGGTGTTTGGAGCTGGTTTAGGTCCCAGGCCCTGCTGGTCCTCAGCACCCAGCTCAGAGGTTTGCCCCGAAGGAACAGCTAAGACGCACCAACCACCACGGCAAAGAGGAAGAAGCTGCTCCCTTCTTCACACACCCCAGGCTAAATCAAAACATCCCAGCAGCAGAGCATCTTTGCCGAGCATCAGGAATCCTAATGAAATCACTGGGACAAGCACATGGAAACGCACCATGCAACATGTGGAAGCATGGGTTTTGGAGGTTTGGTTTTGGGGTGGTTTTTTGTTGTTGTTGTTGTGTTTGGTTTTTTTTTTTTTTTTTTTTTTTTTTAAATTGATTCCAGTTAATAGAATTAGTTTAGGAAAATAAAGGCCTTACTTTTTGATTAGCTTTAATTGCTTGCAGAAATATAACTTCAGGCTCTATATCTACACTGAGCCCAAGCCCTCTCACACACCCCAAGGAGGGAAATCTCCAATGGAATCTACAATGGAAATCTCCAACGGAAAAGAAGTATTTACTCTGTGAATGCGGTTGTTCCTCCCAGCCCCACTGCAGTTGTAAACCTACGCACATAGAGCACCTAATGGAGGAAAAAAACCCAACCACCCTTTGTTAGTGCTGAAGGTGGGAACCTGCTAGAAGGCGCACACCCGTATCCCAGGGCTGCACCCTCTCCTGTTTCAGGATTCAGCCAGCAGGCAGGCCACCTCACACAACCAGAACGAGAGCATCCCGGCCTTCCCACTCCTCTTCCCCAGCTGCCACCACCGAAGTCTGCAGGTAGACAATTGCAGGATGAAGGGTTCATTCCCACTGAAATGCATGTTGCCCAGCACCAGGCTGGATGGGTCGGGGGCAGACATGTTCTGATGGGTAAGAAATAACATGGCTAGAGCTACACATTTAATGGAAAACATCATGCTCACCTGCAGTTAACTACTAGCTTTTCACCATAAGGCTCCCACAGGTTTAAAATAATCATTAGGAAGCATTAATGGTTAATTGATAATAGAATATTTAATTACAGATAAACACAGTTGAACTGAAGCAGCTGCATGGTCTTTGAATGCAAATGCCCTGGCTGCTATTCATGAATCTCAAATGAAATGGGAAGGATGCTCAGCAGGCAAGAGTCAACAGCAATCACGAAAACCAGAGAAACACCCCAAGTCTCCTGCAGGAGCTCCCACCGACTTGGCCGTGCACGGGGATGACGCCAGGCAGCACCAATTAGCACTGCTAAACCTGCGGGCAGACTGACAGCAGCCCAAGACAAAAAGGCAGCCGATAAAGGCTGCGACGAGCTCTTGGAGAGGATGCTGATTGCGCTGTGACACAGAGTACACAATGTTTGTACCGCCAACTTCTCAAGGTCACATTATTTTTCTTTATAAACCCAATGCTGCCTTCAAGAAAAAGGAGGAGCTACATTACAGAGACTTAGAAATGCACAGAGCTAATTAAAAGCAGCTGAAACTCCTTTCCACATTCCCCAGCATACTTTTGTACTACATTATGTGCTCTGAATTTTCAACACCTACCATTAGGCCCAATAAATGATTGAATTTCTAATAGTCCAGTGAGTCATGTAAATAAAAGCCCTTCTATTTTGGACCTCTGCCACTGTATTTTTCAATATTCCAGAGTTTTCTTTTTTTTTTTTTTTTTTTTTTTTTAATAAGTCTGTTAGCATTTTGCAAAACTTTTCAAGCCTCTATGTCCATTTCCCCCCTCCTCCCCTTTCTTGCCGCCATCACCAGGAGATGTGAATCACTTGATTAAATATTCAGCTTCCTGAATGTGGCAACGTGTTAACTGAAATCTAAGGCTTTGGAATGACTAAGTAGCAATGTAAGAACTGTTTTTAAAGTAAAATCAATAATCATTACTCACTGATAGGAATTCAGTACCCATTTTATATTAAGCATCCTGGAGTCACTTGGAGAAATAAGTGAACTGAGCTTCCACCCCAAAATTTCATTTCCACAGCTGTACCTTTTTGAGTCTGGAGGCGACCAGCGAGGATGCTGAGGCCAGGAAGGCTGGGCGAGAAACAGGCTCCCTGGCCTGGTGACTGAGAATTGCCAGAACAGCCTTTCTCTGAATGTCAATTCACCCACCTCTTCAGTCGAGTCCCACAAGGACCACGGTTTTGGACACTTTGGCTTGTTCTCTACCCTTGAGAGGTCCTTGAAAGCAAAAGTTAGCATTTGAACCACGTTGAACACTTTGCATGAGAAAGAACCTGTTAGACAATGCCTAACGGTTCAGGCCCTATAAGATACTGAATAAATCTGATCAAGTTTCAAGCGTCTTCAATACCAATGTCAAGCAACCAGTGCAGAAATCGGTGCTCAGAAAACACAGGAACTCTTGTAATTGCTTGAAGAGCATTTAACAGCCTCAGAAAAACTCAATGGTACTGAGGATTTAAATTTTTTTTTTTTTCCTGATGTCTAAGCCTGACTTATCTTCTCCTGCAATTTAAGCTCATCCTATGCACAGTGGATAGAGAACAGATTCTAGCTTTTTACACCGCAGTCCTTTGTGATACAGACATCAAATCTATGTTTCCAGCACACGCACGGGGAGCTTTGAGGACAGCAGGCTGCTGGCTCCCCATGGCCATCTCCACAGGTAAATACACCGGAACAACGGGAAGAGCGAGCTTCTGCCCTGCTCCCACAGAGACACAAGGCTTTGAACGTGAACAATCAGTTTAATCTTAGTTCTTCTCTGAACAAAGACAAAAAACACTGCTCTAGGGGCAGCTGGGTCATTTTGTGATTGAACAAGGTCAGTGGAAGAGTTTATTTACTTGCATTTGTGATCAGGATGCAAGTCCCAGCTGTTTGTGGTACGAACATGGCACAGAGGACTACCTTAGGAAAGGCCCAGCACAGGCGGAAGACAAGAATTCACATTGTGATCGCAAGTTTTAAAAGAGCTAAATACGAGCATGCCAGCCGCTTTTCGCCGTTTCCAAGCAGATGCATCTGCCGTAGAAACAGGCCTGGTGCACTATGTGAAGGTTTCCTTCTGCTGTACCAGGTACCAGATACCAGCTTTATTTACCTTTCTGACCATCTTAACTTCCAGGAAAACAAACCAACCAACCCACCCAAGAAACCCAAACCCCACAGGTACTCAGCTGCAGCTCCCAACAGGCTCCCTAACCAGTTGGTTCCCCACTAGCAGGCAGTTGCCAGTCCATTACTCTTGCTCAATCAGAAAGACCCGCCGCACTTGCAGACTTTCAAAATTTCACTCTGAATTCTCACACTATCCCCAGGCCCCCCCCGCCCCGAACGCTGTCTACAAGTTTAGATGGCCTGTAAAAAACACATTTCTTAAGCAACTGATTTTATCCCAAATGCTTTCCAATATTGTTTTTAATAAGAGCATTAAGGTATTTTTTCTTAAGTGAAATTGAAGCCTCCGCGTTAAACGCAGCTCCTCCAATATCTTTATTGCATTACACAAAGGTTAATGGTATCAAAACGCCTCTTTTGAGCAAAAGCAGTGAAGTGTGCTTTTCTCCACTGAACTATTTTCTTTATTTCTTTTCTTGCTCTTGTATTTCACATTGGATTCAGGCATTAAATATTTATACCATTCACTCAGCCATTCCTCCCTTGGCACAATTAGTATTACTGTACATGGACGGCACTGATTAATCTGCATTCATGCGCCATTATCTATTTACAATCCCAATTCCTGCTTTCATTTGGTTCCACATGGAGAGAAAGAAAGGGGGGGGAAAAAAAAAATCAATAAAGTGTCAGAAAGTGAGCTAGAAGCACTAGAACAGTGGAAGGAAATATTTGCAGACAGAAGATCCAATTTTAACCACACTGAAATTTGATTAGCATGAATTTGACCGCAGTACTTCTTAAAGAACCCAAATACAACGAGCAATTCATGGCGTGGATGCTACACAAACCGACTGTAGGAGCGCGGGGAGTCGAAGGCCACAACTAAAGGTAAGAACTCCACTTGAAATCGCATTACATCAAGTGTGTTACTTTGAGATAATGGATTTAAGCATGAACTTGAAGGTATGCGTGTGCCCTGGTGCTGTCCAGAATCAAGATGTAGTCAAACACCAGCTTCAGTGAGCCCAAAGAGATAAAAGACAAAAGGAACATCACTGGGGCTGCCTTTTTTTTTTAAAAAACTATTCTTGTTTTCGTTTATCTTTTAACAGAGAACAAGCTGAGCCTCTGAGAGAGGAGGTTACACTTCCAAGGTCACACCAATACCAGCTCAGGACAGGGAGTTGCGCTCTGAGCTTTTAAGATTCAGAAAAAACTTTTCTGAGAGGACATTTAATAACTGGCACCTCCGAGACCCTCTTGGGACTCTGACTCAGCAACGGCTTGCGTCAGACACGAGCGATACGCGACTCGCAAAGTACGTACAATCCCAAACCTCTGCATTTCAGAGATACCTGGAATTCACGCCTCCCGCTGCTCAGGACCCCGTCCCAGCACAGCTGAGACACAGCTTGTGCAAGGCCAGCAATCAGAGGAGAGACCACGGGAGCTGCCAGCCGGCGTGCAGCACACGCTGCAGACCCTCCTCCGTTTCCCTTGGCTAGCTGCAAGCTCAACAGCAATTCTGCAGCGCTTCCCCTTGCACAAGGGCTATCGCGAATTTCAAAGCGTTGCATTTTCCAACAGCCTCATAACTTTAGAATAAATACTTTAATGGCAACTGGTCTTGGCTAGGACCTGTCAGGGGACCACGAATCCTCGATTTGTACGGGCATGTCCAAGCACAAGCACTTGCAAGAAAATTGCAGCATCGCTGCGCTGTTCACACTCTTACCGAAAAGGACTCAAGATCAACCTTTGGCTCTGTGCTCCTACAGCACTGCGCACCAGCCTTCTCCGTTCCCAGCACCAGAGTACTCTTTATTTAATCTCTCTTTTTACGCCCCCTTGGCACACGTGTGTCTGTAACCACGCGCCTGCCAGTGATCAATAACATCGGCCAGTCTGTGACAGACGCTGGGTTCTCCTGGAGTCTCCAACACTTCAGGTGAATTTGCCCGATATTGGATCTGCCCAGAGCACAGCTTCACCTTTTCCTGCTGTGGCTGTATTTTAATACTAACCCCAAGAGAGACCCGCTTTAGCCAACATGGCTCTGTGCAAGAAGGAGGAGGTGAGGTTTCAGCAGCATTTCCGTGGCAGGATAAAGCAGTCGCAGGAAGCTTAACACAACCTGACAGTCGCAGTCAATAGGAGATTTAAAAAGAAGAGCATGCACTCCTGGAGCCTTAGCAGAACAAGAGAAAAACATACACAAACTGCTTAATTTTGGGGCCGTAGGTGCTCAGTTTAACCAAAATCATTCAGGGTACAGAACTGACGCTGCCCCAAGCCCCGGCACCCCCAGCGCTGCTTTGCAGCTCCGCCACATCAGCCTTGACAGAGGCTCCCATTTCCTCACAGTCTTCGTGACACCGAAGCATTCTGACTATTCAGAGATTTATTTTCCTTTCAGCACAACTAGGGGACATATTGCAGAAGCTATTCATATCTCTGTGTATTATTATTCACTTCACCTGTATTTTTAACTTTTCATCCAAACCTCTACTCAAATTATCATGAGAGCTGTACCATTAATTCTGAACATCTTATTTCAGCATGTCTGCTCTCTTAAACAAAGTATCCTTAAGCACCTCTAGACCTCACTTTTCGGTCGCAAGAGACATCCCATCACAATGGACTTTTACAAGGAAAATGAATAATTAGATTAAGTTATTGTTCCTCGCTCAATGCTGTAGGGATGGAAAGAACACACCTGCATCCTAAGGCTGTTTCAGGAGCAGCCACACAAGCCTAGAAGATGCTCAGAAAGCGGGAGATCAGCTTCCCACGCCACCCCAGCCTTTGCAGGGTCAGCCTGGGGACTCCTGACTGTGGAGTGCCCTGTAAAAAAAGCAGTCCGCAAACACTGAAAACGAACTTCTTTGACCAGCCAGGCTTGTGTCTTGTCATCAGACGAAGTACTTCTCACCTCAGAGGAGGGGCTTCAAAGTGCTTTCCACCATCGGCACATTTTTAAGACCCGCAGTGGGGCTCACAGGCCATCTCAACCCCAGGGACAGACAGAAACAGAGCTGTTTTCTGCAGGCGAGGCAATACTCTCCTTTTCCAAAAGGAATGAAAACTTGCTGAAGAGGACAGGTTATTTTAGAAATGAAACTTCTTGGCACGTTCAGACATACCGTGACCCTACAAACTCCAGTGAACCTGGCGACAGCAGACCAGCTCGTGATTATTGGAAATGAGAGAATTACGACAGCACTGCTCAAAATCAGCCCAGTCCAGTAAACGCCACCATTACTGACTCAGGACGGTAGCACTAACAATGAAAGAATTCCTCCGATTCGGATTTCACCTCAGTCTTAGTTCCTGGACGCAGCTTAAGGGTAAACCCCTCTCCTGATATAACTAGGGCACAGCACTTTCGACCTCAAACCCTCCGCCACCGTGTTGTTTTCTCTCAGTGGAGCTACACTGATCTTTTAACAGCAGAACTCAGCTTTAGCTCTAAGAGCAACAAATCACTCCCAAAGCCCCCCTGTTACAGCGATACCTGCCTTTGCTCCTTCCAAAACCTGGTGCTGGAAGGGAACTCCGATTAGTTTATCATTCATGGCTTGCTTATTCTTTTTTTTTTTTTGCATTCCATTGAAAGATGAACATGTTTCCATGCAGCAGCAAAACCTCAGTCATTGACATCAACTTTAATTACTGCCTGCTCCCAGATAAATTTGCTGGCTAAAACCAAATCGATACTTTTTTTTTTTTTGCAGGAACCTTTACAGTGAAGTTCTTAGTTCTTCATTTTTAAGTGACATTTCCCTAGCTCATCTTTAAAAGACTGTAAACCAAATCCGTGGCTGATTTGAGTCGACGTAGCTCCACTGGAGACAAAGCCAAACTAATTTACACTGTACAGGGGATCTGACAATCTAATTCTTCTGCTGTTTTCCTTAACCTATGAAATGTTTCAAAATTATTTCAGTCTCTCATTAGTCTGAATTCTCTTGGATCTCAATGCTAGATTAATTACGGTCACTTTAATGAAAGATGTGATTCATTAGTCCACAAGAGTTTCTGAAACTGTCACAACAGAGCAATTCGACAGGTAAGATGGTCTCTGAGGAATTCTTATTAAATTTAGCAGTTATTTATGAACATACCCACCCACTACAGATAATTGGTTTCTTACACTGAATACAACTAGACAGGGTATTACATACATACACACATGCATATATATGCACGTTGGGTATAGAAAAGCAAATGGCTCATCTTGCAGGCAAATACTTTGTTTTGAAGGCATTAATAGAATTTAGATTTTCACTTTCAGAGTAAAATCCACTTCAACCCGAAGGCACAACTTTACATGCCACTTGCTGCAGCAATGAGCAGAATGCAGATGGTGCATAAAGATAATTGTAAAGCACTCAAGTTGGGCAGGAACAGAAAGCTACTCTTCAGCCTTCACCGTAATGCAGCTAAGTCACATTATAGCTTCAACTGCAAAACGTTACTGAGGTCATACATAAGGTTTAAACTTCAAAGCTGAAGATGTCTGGCTAATTCCGAGATCTTTCAGAAGGGACATATCCAGTGATACAGTCTGGAGGAGGGGGGCGGATTTCTCTGCTCTGCCACAGACTAAACTGAGGGACAAATTCCAGAATACGGGCTTTCTTCTGCACACCAGCCTGGGAGAGCCACATCCCAGAGGCATGAAAAATTCCCACTCTTTGTTGCTGTCGACTCTCCGGGGGTGGGACCCCATCAAAAGCTATTAAGGAGAAAAGGCTCCTCCTCCTGTACAATACCTGTGTCAGTGACTGGAACGGTACTGCCTACAGGTAGATCTGGTGGACTTCTTGCAAATGGGCCCTTAATGCAACCCACCCTCGCTGCAAGTTGATTGAACAGAAGGAAGTCAACCGACAGAAGAAATGTGTTTCTTTATGGCTCAGAAAAGCAAGACTGCGAGAGCACAGCCCCATCAACTGTGATGGTCGGTACTGAAAAAGGAGACCATATTGCTGAAACGGGTGTGTTTTATTACATGAAAGTAATACTTTTACTATGGAAATAGCATTTGTCTCCAGTCATACCAAAAAAGGTAACAAATGTGATTATATTTATTCTATTCAGGAGAAAATAAACACGTAATTCAACACAACAGAAGAATGGCTAATGCAATTGAAGCTTACTAATGCTGCATTGCAAATCCCCCAAAGAAATCTGCTACAGCTTTATTACAATTTCCTCTAAACCCTTTCCGCCTTACTATCAGTGCTGCAGAGATTGTTTTTTGTCAGTGCAGGCAGAGTTAGATGTGTTGATAACAGAAGAGGCTATATTTATTACTAGATACATAACAACCATTTCCATCGCTGCATGCACAGATACACTCACATCTTTGTCAGTCTAACAGTGCACTTAAATTCCATTAAACTTGGACTCTTTATTGACAGATTAGGCTGGAAAGCCATGGGGCATGTTTTCACAACATTCAGCCCACAAAATTCTGCAGACTGAGACCAACAAGTTGAAAGACGATTTGAATTTCGGCATCCCACTTTTCCAGCACGCCAGCCGCAGAAGTTGCTTCCTTTGGAAACTGGTGCACAAGCGGGTCACCTCACCTTTCTTCTTAAATACACAAAACCCACTGAACTGATACTGCCTTCCATTGCCTAACTTTACAATGCCAATAATGGAAGAGGCGAAGCTTAGTTGGCAACTGGAGTTTAGACTGAAGCTCAACCAGACACAGAAGTTCACAACTGTCCTATTTTCTCCTATGGACTCTGCTTTTATAGCCTGGCACTGTTTACAGTACGTCCTACTGGCAGGTATGCTTTCGTTAAGCATTAATTAAGCTTTAGTTAAGCATTCAAGAAGGAAAAAGGGACATATCCAAGCCTGCTCTGATAATCTTTCAAGCTCTTGAAGGAATACTACCTTTAGAAAAGAGGTGGAAAGGAGACAGTCGCATGCAAAAGACTGTGACCTCTCTGAAATCCCAAAGGATGCTTACAGTGTTTCCCACCATATTCAGGATTTTAGCCACAAGACACCTATAAGACGCTATAGTCAGATGTCATCGGCTGTCACCAAACCCGCCCATGTGCCATCTCTAAAGACTACTTTCCTGTCTCTTTCCATTTATTTTTTTATAGTTTCTACAAAGGCTCTTCTACAGTGTAGCAAAAAGTCACAGAAACTAAGAGAAAACAAGATTTGGAAACTGAAGCTTAGATTACTGACAGCTCCATGAAGACATGCTAAAATTACAGCAGTCACGGCTGTAGAAATTACAACAACATGCAAAGCAGCCTCAGGAGGAAGAAAGTAACCAGAAATTGCAAATTCTCTTATGCAAAGACTTATTTTCTAGCTTCACATTTAGCATAGCGATACATGAATGTGACCAGCACCTACATAAGACTGCAGCTCAATGCTGATGATGAATAATGGCACGCAAAAGCACCAAATGCTGAAATACATCTTTACAGGCACAGTGCTTCTGCCTCCCTTTTAAAGATGAAGGGAACTGATGGGCTGTGTAACAAGGTGAGGTGGTAAGGCCTCCAGAGAAAGGTGTAAGCCAGGTCTAATGGCTGCTGCCTCCAGGCTAAGTCTGAACTCATCAAGTGAAGAGCGGCCCCGGGTGCCAGTGCCTCCGCAGCAGCTCGGTCCCCTGATCATTTCCACCAGTTCCTCCAGAATGGGACACTGACAGATGACAGCAGCACCATACAGCCTAGGGAACTGTTCCCCCTCCTCATCAACTCAGAGGAGGCTCTAAGATTTATTTTCATTTTATTTTGATCAGTTGGAAACATGCATGAACCTGGAATGATGGCAACATCCCAACAGTTACAGCCTACGTAGATTGCTCAGATGGTGCTCAACTCTTTACTGTATTGTGCGTTCTTCGCCCTTGCTTAGACCATGAAAAACTGCTGTCCTGTTACAGAAAGCGTACAGAAAGATGGAACTGGATCCACCACTTCTGTACTTCTGGATATTTACATAAAATGACTACATTTCCCATCTTTTTAGCAGACAGAAGGATTTTGAACTATCACGGTCAAGACTGTTTTACTTCATAACTTCCAACTGCAGTAGGGTGACAGTTAAGACTAGAATTTCTGTTGAAAAGGGCTTAGTGGAACCATCTGCTTATTTACTCTAGATATTAATTTAGCATGAAGTCCAAAACTGAAGAAAAACTGCATAATGGCTTTAAGCCAAATCTACAGAAGCCACTTTGTCCCTAAACTCCATCCTCAAACCTGCTCTAAATTCTTTAAGAGCCTTCTTGTGTCCTCTCTACAGAGAGCACCAAGTCCAGCAGCATCCTGAAACACAGCACAGCTCTCCACCATTTCTAGCATTCAGCATCGCCACCCACCACCAACCAAGTGCCAGCAACTCAAGAGCTAACGCTAAACCCTGGATTCTTACTCAAAGTCTAACCTCAAGATCTCTTTTGCAATAATACCTAGAGTTAAGAAATAATTTGAACAAATAATACTTTTTAAGGCAGTACGTCCATCAGCTTCAGCAGGATTTTGACCAGACTGTAGATTTATATTTCAAGCGGGTTTTACAAGAGACAAAAATGAGGTTTTATCACTGCTCATGCAGAGCTGGCCAAGGACAAGCTGGAGTCTGCTCTATCATGTCAATCAGCTGTGTCTCATAGTTTTGAATAGCAGACCAAAACCTGTCCCTCATTTACACTCAGCACCACAGGACCACACGCCGAGGCTAGAAAGTACAGATAGCATCCTTAGCCTCCTTCAAAGCAGCACACAACCCTCTTCTCTCTTGAACATCTCTATTTGACAGTGATTCAACACGGTTGTTTAGCAGCCTCCTCCATTGCTTAAAAATTACCATGACAGGTATGGAATAGTTCCGTGTTCTAACCTTCAGCTACGACCAAGAGAAAGTAGTTTCCTTCCTCCTTGCTCTAGCCACGCATGTTTATATAGTGACTGTGTCTACCTTCATCATCTTTTACATTCATCTCCATGGCAATTCTCTTTTCCAGACCTTGTTAGCTGCCTTTCTGGGAATTTGTTTCCAATCTTATATTTATTCAGAACTGGCATTCCCCTCCACATGCGCCAGCTGCTGGAAAATTTTATATATCCCATTAGCAAACAATACAACAATGTCTGAAAAATCTGTCTGTAAAGCTTGAAGAGGTTTGCTGGAAACGTGGATTTTCTTTTTCTTTTTTTAAATTAAACTCTCCAATTTCTGAGTACAGACAGAGTCTAGATATAAAGGGAAAAGGTTGTTCTGAAAATTTTTCTTTGTGAAAGGTACTTTGGTAAATGGATGAGGTGGACTCCAGGACATCTGCAAAGAAGCTGCTCCATTCTGTCATATTGCTGCACTCCTCCTACCAAATCCCGTCATATTCGCTCAACTTTTCATTCAGAAAGAAGGAGCAGAACCCTTTCCATTAAGGAAAAAAGTTGCTTCCACTCCCTCTTTCCTAAGCATACTCTTGTGCCAGAAGTAGTGGGGGCAAGAGAGGAAGAAACCTCCCCGAGAGCCACCTCCAGCACTACCCGACAGCCGTTTCTGTCGGTCAGGACCTAAACTTCCCTCTCACAACAACCACCACAGTGCACACAAACCAAACTCTGCCTCCTCTTTTCTAACAGCAGCACTGAAGGTTTGTCCTTAGACATTAGCCTCCTGGAATAGCTTACTCAATCACGAAAATTACTTCTGTGCTAAACTTAAGCTGCCAAAACTTAAGCTTTAGAAATAATTAACTCCGTATCTGACACTTGCGAGCGCCCATGCTCAGATAGGAAACCACATAAAAATACCTTCCTCTGAATACTAGCAAAAAAAATTCAGAACAATGTCCTTGAAATTCGGCAGTAAGAGGAGGTCAAATGAAAGCAGGTCCATTAGCAGTAACCAATATTTCACAGCTCAATCTTACCATCTTCAACACAAAGTGCATGGCAGGCATATTACAAGATGGTGGTGTTCTGGCATCCCAGCTAACAGATGTACAAGAGCAACTTTGCTATAAAAGATGGGATAAAGATGTGCTTGTTTTTCTGCATGCTTAAGGCAGGAAGAGAACATGCAGAGAGGACTGTGTTATGTGACGACTTTGTGTTATTTTCTGTCTTAAGTCTGGAAGGGATAAAGATATTCCACACTGCAGCCAACTTAAAGCCACTGGAGCTGAAAAAGAAGCGAGTATCTTCATCTTCCTCCCACTGAGCCCACTGCATCTTCGTCTGGACACCAGCATGGGCACTGGACTGCGCGATCCCCCATCTCCCTCTCCCATCGTGGGGAAACTACAGTATTGGGGAGATGCACAGAGTTGACGGAGGACACACCTGGACTGTCCCAAGTCCCCCAAACACTTAATTGTCTTCAAATCAAGGGCTTATCTGTTTAGTATTTAACAGAAATAAAACCTGATCTTAGCCAAGCATCATATCATAAGCTAGCACTGAATACACGAATGACAAGTTACTCACTCCGGGGTCAGCTCTGTTCTGCATTTCATGCTCTCCTCTGCAAGGTCCTGGGACCTGAGAGAAGATGCTTTCACATTAGCCAAGGCTCTGTGACTTACAGGGCCAGGACTGAGCTTTTCAGCCACAAGCTCCCTGCGAAAATACGGCAAGTCATTTAATTTGAAAATTTAATGGAAAAATACTTCAGCAGCAGTGTAACATTGTCAGGAGAAGTACACGCAGCGCCATACCTACACAACTGCAACAAGAGCATGCCACAGTTACAGCAAGAGCCGTGGTCAACAGCAGCAGCGATGTGTGAATGCAGCTACATCCCCATGTAACTGCAGATACAGCATCGCTGTAATCCACACACTGAAGGCGGCACGTCCCAATAAGTCCCCCTTTGTCTTATAGGAACCCCTTCGGCACCTATTAAAAGTGAAAATGCCTTTATCTCCAGTATAAACCATTAATATTTTATGCCTGCAAGGAGGTTGCAGGGGCAGTGGGAGAAAAAAATTAAATTACTCTCCAAGGTCATTCAAGCAGACTCGGTAAATGAGGCCTCCCTGAAGATCCATAAAACTGAAATATACATGTCCTGTATATTAAAATTTCAGAAAAAGAGAGAGAGATCAACTATTATTAAAGCTCTGACTGAGAGCTATAAAAGGCAGGAAATCCAGTGTTAAGTTAAACACTGGATCAAATTCAAGAGGAGCAGAATGGAGGAGAAAAAGACACAGATAAGGATTGTTTCCAACTGTGAACATGTTTACCTTATTAATTTCTGATACTCCTATCCTCTGATCAAGGTGCTTGGGATTGGGCAAAAATTAAACAAAAGCTAGGCACAGTTCCCAGAAAACAGCCTGGGAGCACTATATCTTCCACAGACAGCCCATCAGTAAATCTCCCTATTTTACACAGAGGAGGTCAGTATATAATTATCTACGGTACCGAAAGGGGAAGCGGCCAAGGTGACACAACAGGCTGATGGCCCAGAGCCCAGGTCCCCAAGCCCTGATCTGGTGCTCTTTTCTCATGTGCAATCTGCTTAACAGTCTAGACATGCCTGGGGTAAGACCTTGTTCTGGAAAAGTCATATATATACACCGATTTATTTGTTCTCATGTTTCCTGTATTTTATATAGTATATAAACTACTTTTGTCCCAAATTTCTTCTAGGTCCCTAACTGTATTTACCCAGAGACCAGGGGCTGGAGAACAGACCAATTCAGCATATTAATGCTGAACGTTTCAGGAGCTCCTCACAATTTACCAATGCCATCGACTGCATCAGCCGTTTCCAGTCATCTCTGAACCAGCCCAACTCCAGCAAGGCACGAAAGGCTCCTCTCAGCCCAGCTCCCCTTGGCTTCCTCCTCCCTTCTCCACCAAGTACATCCATCCTGTCCTTATAAAAAGCAAGTCCTTTCCAGACCTCCTTCCTTCTCTTCAGAAGGGCAGCACTGTTGTTGCTCGGTTATGCTAATAAATAAGAGACAGGCAACAAAAAAGATTATCTGTGGAATCACTGAGAGGAATTTTTATGAGGGAGTAACGATTCAGTAATGATGATGTTGAAGAAGCAGTCATTTGTGCAGAGTGGTCCCCCCGGTAATTTCTACAGTGACTACAGAAGTATAATATATAGGATTATTGCAGGGAAATCTCTCATAATGAAGCAGATCCTTAACTTGCTTTGACATTGTCATTTTACACCACACTATTTAATGCGAGACCTGCAAAGTAATAAATACTTATTTTGCCAGGGTATCAAAGCCCCGTGAGAGGTGCCAGCTACCAGCTAAAGCAACAAATTAAGTTAGATTCTCATTGTTGCACTGAATACTACCTTGTCCTCCTTGCCTCTTTACAAAGAAAAGGAGTTACCTGCTTAAACCCTACAGGAAGGCCTGAGAAAGCATTCACTGATAAACTAATGCTTGAGCTTTAGTGCGGTCCAGCAGCAGGGACAAGAAAGCCCCTTCAGCAACATTCAGTCAATGAAGCTGTGGAAGACGACTTGTTTTCCCCCTTTGCTCACCCTACCACTTTCTCTTCCAAGCCAACATTAATGGCTTCAGCTCTTCCTGTCAAGAGAGAAATTTTGAAGAGGTGCTTGCGATATCATGTATATTTACTTAGCAAGCAACTGAATAATTGGAGCAGAAGAGCATAAAACAAGCCTGTCCCTATGCTTTTTGGTGAATTATTTAAACAAATCCATTTTCAAGGGGCTGGTGTAACAAAATAGTTTGTTGTTGAGAGAATTCCAAGCATTCGATCCAAGTAAATAAATCACTGTTTCTGAGGATCAAGTGGCACATTCTCATCAGCAAAGCGAGGGCTCCTGTGTCTATCTTAACATGCCAGCACATCCAATAACTCAGTAGTAACTACTTCAGAGATTCCCTTGGTGAAAGCTTTCAGAAAAGGAAAACAAACTCATTTTAAATTCCACCTGCCACTGTACTCCCACCTTCAATCAGTAAGACATTTACAGTTCGGTTAATCAGGTTATAAGTGATGCTCGTTGCCTCCTTAGACAAGAGAGCACACCTCGCTGGCTGATGCACCCCGGCCCCTGCACGGCCCTGGAAAGGGCTGAATGCGCGAAGGAAGCAATTTGTCCTTCAGAAATCCATGGGTCTCCACTGGGCACCTGCCAGTCTCACTTTATTTTCACTCTCTGCACACGACCTCTACTGATAAACGGGGGCAATTTCTTCTCAGGACTTGCTAGCCTACAGTCTTCACACGCAACACTTTCATCTTAAGAAAGATCAAAGTTTTTTTACTGCATCATTCCTGCCAAAGGCATTATGGTATTAGCTTCATCAAGAGGAAGAAAGGTCTGGATATTATTGCCATAGTATTAATCACCCCCAAGTACTTAAAGCCATGAGCAGGTTTTGAAGAAAAAGGGTCTTGATGGGCTTCGGAAAACACCCACAACTGCATTGTTGTTGGTATCGTTTTATCGTGCAAATCATAGCATTATAAACCAATCTCAGCCCTTGAAAATTTAATGTCTGCAGAAGTCATTTTACTTGTTGAATCAGCTGCATTTAAGAAAACATTGCAAAATTATCATAAAAATCTCCATAATGTGAACAATTCCTATTACAATCTAGGCAGTCCATCAGGACAGACCCCGTGGCTACAGGCACTGAGCAATCACAGTGCCACAGCCAGCCACATCCCCAAAGAACTTACATCTTCCACAGACAAAACAAGAAAAGTAGGGAGGGAATTAGTCAAGGTCACACAAATGGATTACAGCAAGCTGTGTAGTAGGAGGAAACCAATCAATTTTAGAAGTCATTTAATGTACAAAATATACAGTACAGCTATGCAACAGTCCTGTGAAAAGCATCTGATGTTTATACAATACTTGCTCAGTCAAAGTTTGGAGGAGGAGAAGGATTTGTTAATTTAGGCTGTTTCATGCTGTCTGCTTAATATCAATGGATTTAGCTTGTGTCTGTTCTAGAGTTGGACAGAGAGAGTAACAGAGATTTAATTGGCATGAATCCCACAGCAGCCTCTGCCAGGAACAGCTGCTATCTGTCTGGGAGAAGAGCCATTCTTTTCCCAGAGTCCTACAGTATCAGGACATAATAGACTCAAAAAACTACGTGATTCATTTCTTACCTTACAGACTGTCTCGGGACTTAGGGTTAACACATCCCTACACGCAAGGAAAGGGGCTTCGGAGAGGAAGCCTTGCTTCGCATCCTGGGTGCGGGACACTCGTACAACGGACTTGGCTTTGCAGGGACTATCTGCCCAACCGGGCTGTCGGGGCTGCGTACAGACACAGGCACACGCCGCTAATGGAATCTTCTGGAAATCTGCCTGAGCATAACTAACCATCGGTAGTAGGTAGGACGCCCCGGGGGAAAGCAAAGACCAAACCCGTCCGCTAATATGCTTCCACACTTCTCGCTTCTCATTTGCCTCTTCTTCCAGTACAGTCCTCTAAGATACAGCGCAGGAAAACTTCTTGAATAGCGAAGAGTTTCATAGGACACGTGTCAAGGTTGACTAAATATTGCCTTATGTCTAAATTAATTGTATCATCTGTAATGATAATTGAAAATGATTAATTCTAGACAGACCTGACTGCCCCATAGCTCTTCGGTGTAATTCCATGGGGAAACCAGCGTTCTCAGAGAAGTGGGGGGAAGAAGGGTTGGACAGAGAGTGTGTAGACCTGGGATGCTACTGTGGCTGCCTTCAGAGAGCAGCAAGATCTCCTGCCAGGTGCTACACAGCAGGGCACTGGCTGAAGCGCAGAACTCCAATTTACTGTCTAGCACCAGTGTCTACAGCACCTTCTCCCGACGGGGACCTGCCTGCTGCCTGTGATACCTGAGGGAACACAGCCAGTAGCAGCTGGAAGGCCACCGTCTCTTCTTGGCATTTAATATTAATCACAGCTAGTAGAAATGCTCCTTTTTGTCAAATAGCAGTGGGCTGAGAACTGGGGCTGGAAGGTAGCGAGGGTTCTGCCTGCCACTGCTACACTGCACAAAGCCCTCGGGGACAGCAGTGCTTACACCAACACCTTTTCCCTGGATTACAGCAAAAAATTTCACACAGAGAAGCCCAATGCCCGACCAGCAATGGTGGGAAGGCTGGAGGGAGGCGAGGGAAAGATGTGCAGTTGCCACCTTCCAAGGGGCTTGCCGAAATTTATACAGGAATTCCCCCCAAACACCACCCGATCAGCTCAAGATCTCCCTAGAGCTAACCTGCTGGAATTGCCCCTGGGTGTAACGAGATTAGGACTGGTTATCGGGGAAGCCTTGAAAGATTCAGCTCACCCAATGCCTAGATTTCCAAGCTACTGCATACACAAAGCACGCAGCCAGCCATTCAAGCTAGCAATTCTTCCCTACACTAAAAACCTCATTCTCTATTTTTAGTCATCCAGTTGTACAAACACAGCCTCCCATACAGGTACCCCAAGGTAGTAATTTCACTAGGTACCTAGACATCACCGTGACAGATGAAAACAAAGACTGACAGGTTTGGTTTTGTTCTAAGTGATAATTTCTGTTCTTTTTCTAAAAGCAAGAATCCTAGATCTCCTTCCAGCACCCAAAGATTTCATCTGCACTCCTGAAACCGGCTGACAAGACCAGTGCCCCAACCGCAAAAGTTCGTTCCGTTTACGGAAAGCCTAGCTCTGCCCTAGAAATTCCTTGGAAGAAATCCACTCTTCATCACTGAGATTTCTTCCTTCTCCTCTCTAGACATTATGCCTGCTCCAAAACTGATTATTCCAGGTCTTTCTTCTCTAGTCAGTTTTTCTTTTGTTAAAACAAAAATGGTACTATTATATGGAGCCCTGGACAACCGTAGGTGAAAGTACTACAGAGAGGCAGCTGTTATAAACAAAGTAAATCTTGTTAATGTTTGGGGGGGATCAATATCAGAATAAGCGGGGGGAAAAAAACCCCTCTTGTTGCAATTGTTCGTGAGATGTACAAAGTTTGAGCAACTTCCTCTGCCCGTTGGTATACATCAACCTTCATTATGATAACTTTATTGAAGTGCAGTTGAGTCATTTAATATTTGCTGTGTCACAGTTAGATTATCAACACGTACAACCAGGAATGGATTTTTACAGCCACCAGATTAAATTACACACCCTCACTTCACACCCAGAGAGGAGAGACTCTCATAAAAGGCAAGTCTCTAGTAACAACAAATAGCAGGTACATTAAAACAAAAATCAAGGCAGGAGGTGGTAGCAGCATTTTGTCTGTTCTGTTGACAAATATTACCAAAATATAAAACCCAAACCACAGCGGGCACGAGAGGGAGGTGATCTCACTATCAAGGAAAAACAGGCAGCATATTCAACCCAAACACAACCACTATCAAGAAATATTCCCGAGATCACTACTCCTTGAACCGTTATCTTACCCACCAGCATCTTATCTGGGGATTCACAGCACTTCAGCTCTGCAGCATTTACATACAGCATTTCAAATAATTCCTCTCAAATCAACTGCTTATCAGTTCCACGATGTCCCTTTCCCTCACTCACAAGATGGCTCTGCAGGTTGTCCTTTATTTTTCCCCACATGTAACACATCAGAGCTGGACTTCACGTGAAGAGAAGCTGTGTCTCAGGTTAAACAAGGAAAACGCTCGGGACAAAGCGCAAGCGGTGGGAGCCCACGGCCGACCCGCCAGAAGCGCAGGCGGCCACAAAATTGAGATGATAAAGCGAGTAAGCCAGACCATCACATGAAGCCACCCCTGCATTCGATCCTGTGCCAGAGCACAGATGCAGAGGTCCAAAAAAAATCCGGAGAGCCCTTGCTACCTTCCCAGGCACCCTGGGGTGGTCAGTAAGAATAAAGTGTGCCTACAGAGCTTTCAGCCTAAAACCCAATTCTCTAGGCGGTATCATGCAGTTACTCTTTAATAGCATTTTTTTTATGGCATGGAAGAACGAACTTAATATTGCAATTACTTCATTTAATACCATGTAATGGCTGAACAAGCTTGTCAGCCACCTGGAATAGAGAAAAGGCAAAGTATAGTATAATTGCATTAAAGTGGAAAACATGAGTAACTACTCATATTAAAAAGGATCAGAAATAAAAAGGCAACATAGTGTGAATTACAGAGAAAATAAATACTTTATGACATGCAGCTGAAGATCTGGCATCTTTTAGCAGCACCTTGAAAGCCAGTTCAGCACATGAGAGACCATTCTCCTCCCAGTCACCTTTGCTTGCCAGTCAGGGCAATGAGGGGGAAAAGAGGAGGGGGGAGCGGAAAGCACACACTCCACAGGGCATGCAGAGGGGATCGCTTGGGTTCACACACGGAGGCAGTAGGTCAAGGACAAGGCACCTCAAGAGCTGATTTTTCCCGAGACGTAGTCAGAGAGGTGGTGCATTGCAGCATCAATGCCCGCTGCAAGCGTAACACCGGCGCTTTGCATTTTGATAGTCTGGCAGCCCCAGGTCTTAAAGCTGTTTAACCACCAGCACCCCTGCTTAAACAGCCCTTCTGCCAGGCACAAGATCATACCGATCGCCCAATTTTACGGCAGGAAAAAGGAGACTGGGGAAAAAAAAAAAAAAAGGCTATCCTTTGGAAAAACATCTGTGATGACCCTCAGCACTGCTGAAGGCAAGCATGCCACCGCATGATTTCACGCATTCCTGAGGGTTAAGTACTCCTTACTCCAGCTTGCAAAAACCAAAAAACCAAGTCTCCCAGACTCTAGAATTAGAGCATGATGATGATGGCTGACACTTTCAAAGACTGGAGTGAAAGTGCTTTACCTTAACAAGAGAAGAAAACAGCAGAAGTGGCAAGAACGTGTCTTATTCACATTTGCTTTGCTAACTTCTGTGCAGGAGGAAAAGCAGCAGTAATTGCCACCGTAGAAATAGCTTATGCATCAATATTTTGCTAAAAGGACCTATGTGCACACCTCAGCTAAAAAGGGAGATATTCTGATCAAAATTAAGTCTTTGACCTTAGCTATATGCAACTGAGAATACCTGTATCTCTAATAAATGCAAAACATTCAGCAAAATATCATCAGATTAGGAAAGGTAATATATTATTTCTATTTACCTTGCGACTTCTATGTAATATTATTGTGTTGGAACCTTTTTCTGCAATCACAAACCAGACTAAGAAGGACTCCAAGAGGTGAAGCTTTTAAAAGTATCTCTAGATTCACACTGTATAATTATGAGAACCAACAAAGACAGACAGCGCTGAACCTTTTACTTTCTTCTGCTCTTATAAACGGTAAGCTTTCAGACATTACACAACTTTTCTTCTCTCTACATACTTTACATAGATCCTCTACACCTTAGTGCGTGTCTGATCTTTTCAGCTGAACTCTCAAATGTCAACATTCATTTACCTTATAATTAACATCATTATGAGCAGTGACATTTTTCTCATCTTCCTGCTTTTTTTGTGTCTTGATAGTTTCTGTCAAGGGGCTGTTTTCACATTCAGGTTTTTTAAAGAAATAGTAAAAAAAAAAATGTTATTTCAAGTTAACAGCTAACGTATATTGCAAAGATTAATACTGATGAGGCAATAACTTCAAGCACTGCTGGAAGCACTCTGGCAATAGCTTTACCTTTACATTAATTGCAATTCATGTAGAGTCTGCTACTTTTGTTAATCTTCCTGTGTTGCCTTTTACATTATTCCTTCCGGCATGAAATTTCCACCTACCATGAAAAATTGGAACCAATTTCATACCTTAATCAACACTCATTAACTAATAGGCAGAGAGGTGAGGTCTTAGATGACTGAGCCATTTCAGAGGCCAAAACTTGTAAAGTTTTTTTTTTGTTTTGGTTTGTTTGGGTTTTTTTAATGGAGTGTCAAATACTAGAGAAACGGTATTACGTGTTATATCCACGCTTTATAGATTCTACTTTTCACTGGAAATCCAAACAGGTCCACAACAAAGATTTTCTTCTGCCAGGACTGATGGCAAAATCTTTTCTTCATAATTAGGTGTCTGCGGTCTCCGGACACCTTTCTAACTACTGCACTGCCTAGATAACGACAATAAGCAGGTATCTCAGAACAGCCAGAAGCCTTGTTCAGGTTCAGTTAGAAAAATGGACAAAACCCCACTTTATTGAACAATTTCAGGATGCCTTGACGTACATTCATATGATAAAACAAATACCACCACCCCAACCGTTTTGCAGTCCCCTGACTGATCTAAAACCCATCATTTTACACAGGCAGATGTATCAAACACTCAGCACCGATGCGAATGGGTTCATTCCCACATCTTCTGTGGATTCTTTGAGAAACCTATGCACAGAAGCACACAAGGACTGCGACACTTACCCACCTCGGACATGCTTGTCAGAATTAGGCAAAGTAACGTCCACCAGAGACCATCTTAGTAGCCCAGCAAAGGGAGGGCCAGCTTGGAGCAGAGTACGCTCCAAGGTGTTTTAAGTGCAAGGATCTCATTTCACATGCCAGCTATATTCATGTGCTGCATGCACATACTAAAAAAAAAAAAACTAGTCTGAGGAAAGTAAGACTGAATTATTCCTTTCTGATGAGCAGAGTGAGCTAACAGAACACCTACATGTCACTACAAGCATGACAATTGGACTTCGAAGGTAAGGAATACAATGCTATTTTGAAGGCTTAAAAATCCCACCTACTTGGCAAGAATATGCTTTAAGCTAGCAGTAACGGTATTCACAACTTCAGTGATACCCAAAGGAATTCCTGCAAGAACGGTGCTGCCTTACATCCCAACTGCCTTCCAGCCAAACACCATTAAGAAACTGAAAAAACACCAAATCAGTGTCTCACCTAGAGATGATAAACAAGAGCAAAGTGGGAAGAAAGCTCTGACATATTACCAAGGATGAAATGATCTTTTGTGTTGGAAATACCCTGATTAAGTCTTCTGATTTTTTTCAAGCTCCATGACACACTGTGGGTGCCCCTTCACGTACACACCCACAGCCTCTCCCCCCAGATCCTTCAAACCATCGACCCACAGGCACCCCCAGGACAGCACGTGGATGCTAACAACAAGGAGGAAGGCAAGAACCGTCCTTCCATGTCCCAGGGCCCAGAAAGAAATTTATCCTGAAATAAAAAGTCAGTTGCTAACAGAGATAGAACAGAGCTTTTAGGTAAAGACTGTCAAGTGAAAATAAAGGCTGGAAGCTTGTTAAGGCACAGAGTATCTTTCCTCTTCGGTACTCGAGCTTCCCTCAGCAAAACACACAGCAAACTCAATGTACCTTGCTGTGGTATCAGCAAGGGACAGTCATTTTTAAGATATAGCTCCCTATAAACTCGTATCAGATAACTCTTTTTCTACTTTTTTGTGATGTTCCTGACTTATCATATATGACAGCAGAGGAAGGGGGGTAGCAACAACCTTGCAACCATTCCTAGCTGTAGTCAGCTCCAGAAGCACCAAGACAAGCGTAAAATGTTTTCCTTAGCTGCAGGAAAAAGCCGAGCTGTGGACAGCGAGATGCAGCACGTGGCAGAGCAGACACCACGCTGCAGAACATCAAGCTATCGCCGCCAACAGATAAACCGCTTGCAGGAGACCAAACCAGGGAACCTGAAGATGCTGAAATTGCTCATTATTAGCAGCATGTATCACATTTGTTTTCCCCCCAGATTTTTTTTTAATCTGTATTTCAAATTAACAGTTTTCAATTAACATGTTTTTACACACATGAACTCTCTACACGGGCTGTGGGTCTGTTTCAGGCACTTTTTACAGGCCCTTGCTCATCAGGTAACGCTTCCATTTCTTGACTGGATAATTCCAACCACTGACATTTGTATAAAACAATATTTTAAACATATTTTATTACATTAATATGATCTTCAGGCTTAGAATTCATTGTCCATGTAACTGCACAGCCAAAAACCTGTTGGTGTAAACACCCAGGTGCAGCGGGATGCTGCGGGGCTGGAAACGCACTGATGGCCAGGTTTCTCAGTGCTGAGCAATCTTATTCAATCAATGCAAGGTGGAGCACAGGAAGATATTCTTTGCTTTCCCAGGGGAACGTTCCTCCAGATCTGAGGGATTAGATGCAGACGGCTGTGAATCCACCGCCTCTGCACACAGAAGCAGGAGGGGAGCCGAAGATGAAGACCCAGTGGAGCTTCACTGTCTCCTCCGCGCTCAGCAAGCGCACAGCAAGCGCGCAGCCTTGAGTTCAAGGGTCTGCTCGGAAGTGTGACACTAACTGTATTTGGCCAACACCAACAAGTTTGTTCTTTAGAGTTAGCCAATAACGCAAACTTTTCAGCTCAAACTAGGATGGAGCACAAGCCTTCTACGTTGGCTTTCTAAAGAAACCAGGCCTGCACGAGGACCGAGCAGCTCCTGGCTCCACTGCCAAACCCCAACCACATTTCCCAGAGGCCGGGGGGCTCCAAGTCATTAAGCTCCTGGAAGTTTCTAAAAAAAACATGCTGCATAGCAGAGGGCAGATGCTCAATATGCCACTGAGGAAAAGGTTTAACCATTAGACCCCAGAGAAAAGATTAGCGGCCACAGTCACAGGAAAGGCTTTGCCCAAACACTGTCTTAGATGCAAACACATCTGAAGTCAGGCTTTGCTGGGCTCTGCTGCCTGCAAATGATTTGTGCTTAATTACCATTCTACCTGTAAAACCTCTAGTACAGAGGAAGTTATAGTAATAAAGCTATTTTATTATAGCATATTTGCCCACAGAGGCCCCACTGAAGCGGCAGCACGTTAAACCCTACCACACCTTTCTGTGCTGGAGAGGAGACGGACAAGATGGATGGTTGTGTCCCCGCACCGGCACTGACCTGTGTTTATTCCAGCACTCCGATGCCAGGATTTATCTGAACAGAGTTGGCCGATTTTGATGAATTATGTAGGTAATTCAGGGACATGAGCAAGTATTCTACTGAGTTCAGATTAATAGCCTCAATTCAAAGTGAATTTTATAAATGGCCTAAACCAAGCGGGACACACACTGTCTCATGTGCATTTTAACACAATGCACTCCTTAAGGCAATTTTACTGAGTATCATCAATTCCACATTTAAATGAAATTCCTGGGGAAGATCTGGAAAGAACACAGATAAATGAGGCTAAATAAACTAAATCAGGGAAAGAGCAAGAGAGTTTTATTTGTAGCTGCTGAACTCTGGGTATTGGGGAATCTAAAAAGTCTCTTAGGCAGAATTATTGAAATAATAAAGCACCTGCTGAAGAGACCTCTGCATGCTGTAATGAAATTATTTCATTGCCGCAGAATAATCACAAATGCAGGTTCTCTTTTGAGAGCAAAAGAAACAACGGAAGGGAAGTGGGATAGAAAAATGGAATGCAAATCACCCTCTCTGCTCAGAGAGAGAGCAAAAAAGGGCCGTGACATGAAAGGAGCAAGCCTTATGGTACTGCAAACAGGCTGAGTTCCTTCCAATTTTATTCACTGTTGTGGGGTCACTTGAAAACAACTGAGAGTAAACACAGAAGGGGAACAGACAAGCACAAAAGCACCATCATATTGAAGTATTTTGTCTAGGCTTGATTTTGCCACAAGCTTCTACATCGCCTGGCAAGTCATCTGCCCCAACTCCGACATAATTAAACAGTCCACCAATTACAGAAGTCCTACTAGTTGCAATGGAATTATGCAATTAAAAAAACCAACCCTTATCTGTGTGTAATAGAGGGATGACTCCCTCCTTCCAGTCTTCTGTTCCCCATCTTTACCTTTCAGAAAGACAAGTTCTACAGAAGAAGGGTCTGTTTCATAATTTAATACTGACGCAATCCACTACATACGGATATTTAACACCACTGGGAGCTTCAATAAGTCATCTTGTACTTACAACGAATGGTCAAAATCTCAGTTTGTTTTATTCATACTCCTGTTCTTAGTCACAAGAATTCTGAAGGGGGCAGAGAAGCTAGCCATTTCCTGGGAACAACTGATTTAACCTTTTAAAAACAAGCAAACAAAACACGGGAAATTTCTTTCTTTTATTCCCACACAAACCTGCAGAACCTTATTACATTTTCATTTACTAAAGTGTAATTAATGAAGGCTTTTAAACCCTCAGAACCTTTCAAATTAATGAAAAGTCCACCCAAATAAATTAGACATGTAGTCCAAGAGCTGCAGATTTAAATTACAGTAGTTATCCTGACAGGAACCAAGAAACAGCTGTCACATACAATTATTTTTAGGGCTGCTACTAAACCATTTTCACATTATGAGCTGCCACCTCTCAGCAGCTAACAGCAGCTTCACATTTTATCATGACAAAAAATTAGAGGCATCCCGTTATCTCCATGGGTATTACACACATTTGTAATATACTGTGCATTAAATGGAGCTAAATCCCAGTGCTGGGGGAGGAATGCAATCCTAGGCCAGCAAAGAGCTGTTACATCACCACAGCTATGACTTCATCCTAACCCTTTAGCCAATAGAGTTACAGGAAGCAGATCTGGCCCTACTGATTGGCTCCGGAAACTTTATGTCATAACTGCACAATGAAGTCATCACCACCACAGATCCCAGTACGCTCCAGCAGCCACCCCACCGGCCGGCCGAGCCTCCTCCTCCTCACCATCATGCCGGAAAAGTAACTCCATCCCAAAACGGAGCAGGAACAGCCCAGCTCACCCCGCCAGGCACACCACCTCACCACGCCATGGCTCGGCCTGCTCGCAAGCTCCAAGGCGGGAAGCACACCACTTATCTCTTCTACCTCTCCATCAAGGCAGCCAAGGCCAGCCAAGATCCTGCAACTAGTAGAGAGATTTCAAAGAAATGCTCAGAAATATGGAAAGCCATGTCCAAGGAGGAGAGAAGGAAGCATGAAGAGATGGCAAAGCACCACAAGACAAAGCGCCCAAAGGAGAGAACATCGAGCCCTCTAAGGGGAGTGAGGAAAAGGCAGAGAGGGGAGCAGAGCAAAAGAGTTACGTTCAGTAGAGCAAAGCAGCCGCTACCTCCTTTCTTTCTCTTCATGGCACAGCATCGTCCACAGCTTCAGAAATCAAACCCACACTGGACAGCGGTAGAAACCGTCAAGAAGTTAGGGAAAATGTGGCACAAACAGCCAGAAGAAGACAAAGAAATGTACAAAGAGCAGGCTGCACGGCTGAGGAGGAAAAAACAAAAGAGAAAAGCATAGCTCAGGGCATGAGCCAGAAACAGCCAGGAAAGGAGCTCACAGCTGAAAAAAATCCAAGCAGAAAGGAGGAAATGAAGACTTTGATGGTCTGCTTTGCTGATAAGACTGTGACCCTCTGCAATTTCATCTCGTCACTTGTGCAACTACAGCTCCCTGTGAAGTTTCAGCACAGCTCATAAGCCTTAGTAAAATAACTGCAAACGCTAGATAACCACAATTTTTTAGACAGGGCAATAATTCAGAATTAATATAGTTGGCTCCATATTGATGGCAACAGGAAGGCTTGTGCAGCCCAGAGATGGATGGTTCCTGCTTATCCACAAAGAAAATAGCAATGAGTCTTCTCTGCCTCCTCTCCCCTCCAAATCACGAGTTAAAACACGCTCCTTCCACAAAGGAGGAATTCTAGTCCTCTAAGGCAGCAGGTCCTGGAGCCTGAGAGACAACCCCTAATGCAGACGTGCCTCGGGGGAAACACAAGGCCCTCCAGCACTGCCAGGGCTCTTTAGCCGGTGACCTGCTTGGGCTGCGGGTCCTGTCCACAGCACACACCGTGCGTGCCTCGGAGGCGGCAGGGTAGAGCGAACAGAGCACGCTGCTCCCCTGCGTTCCGCTGCTGCCCCACACGAGTGAGCAGCTGGAGCTTCGAAACCTCTGATCCACCTCAGACAGGAGGGTGTGGGAACCACGGCGTCCCGCTCCCAGCTTGCGTATGCGGCCCCACAAAGACCTGCCAGGCAGCACCGTGCCTACAGTCGTCTGCTTAGGATGGGGCATCTCCACAGCCAGCGTTTGGTCCCCAGCCCCAGCGAGGCTTGGAAGTGAAGAGGAGCAGCCACCAATGGCCTCTACCAAACATATTTACCTTCTGGTCGGATTCACCAGTAATTTCTGACACTAGTATAACTAACATGCCAAAAGACTGCACAGAGACTGGATAGTTGGCTAAGAGTTTGGTCTTAATATACCTTAGTATATTAATATAGTAGATTAATATATGCAGCAATATGTAAATTTAAAATGTGGGGGCCTCCTACACAACTGATCTAAACAATTAAATGGAAATAAGCTTGCTTTTTTGGTTTTTTGTTTTCAACTTTCAACCTTTTGAACAGCAGATAAGGTGGGAGGGACGGCAGTTTCCGCTCAGAGGACAGGAACAGCTAACAGCCAACTCTCCGCAGGTCAGCGAGGAGAGGAAAGCCTTGGGAAGGTGCACAAACTCAGACCCCAAACCAGCGCAGGTATCTGTACCTGCTGAAGGACTGGAGGACAGAGTCTTGCATCAGAGAGGTTTCCCCTCTTGACCGCAGCCTTTCTACAGGTTCCTAAAGGAAGAGTCACAGCCCATTTCCACAGGAGGGTCAGTGCCTATTTCTTTTCTTTAAACAACTCTGTCCCAGGTTCTTTCCTTTGGCTCAACCAAAGCCTAAATTTGATCCAGAAGACTACGTCTGTTATAGAAAGGCCGATGGCCCGTGCTATTTCACAGCTGAAGTGAAATAACAAGCAAGCGCTGCTCGGGCAAGAGGTTATCTGGCTCGTAATGACATCTGTGCAAAGTCTGCACTTTGGGGAGCAGGTCAATCGCTTTCTAGGTTCTCTGAAGTCTTTGCTCCCTGCATCTCATACAAGCCCAGTGCTCCTCTCCAGCTTGTCTGCTCCACGAGCACAGCCTCTGTCACTCTGCTCCCTGCTCGCGCACTTTTT
Organism: Platalea leucorodia; assembly: GCF_965183815.1. Classification (NCBI taxonomy): domain Eukaryota; kingdom Metazoa; phylum Chordata; class Aves; order Pelecaniformes; family Threskiornithidae; genus Platalea; species Platalea leucorodia. The sequence continues at coordinate 7,338,253 of NC_138840.1, read as the reverse complement.
AAGTTTCTTTTTTTTTTTTTCCCCTCTTAAGAAGGGAAAGATTAGCAGGAAAGAGCAGGGAAAATGTTCGTTCTTAAATGCTGCCTTGTGTATGAAGCTGCTCCTGTCTTTTGCCACATGTCCTTGCCCCAGAATTACTGGCCATTTTTTTCTGAAGTTAAAATTTCATTCCAGGCTGAAAAGTGCTGAGGTTTAACCAGTCTCCTCTCAAGATCAGGCTTTAAAACCAGTTCCTCTACCTTACATACTGCCCACACACAAAAGGGAACAGTGAAAGACTCACAGTGGAATACCCCAAAACATGTCCACATCGTCCATGATGGAGCATGGCCTCAGTGCAACACATCAGGGTACTGCAGTTAAACACCACCTTCTCACCTTCTGTGTGCACCAGGGGAAACACTGCGGCTCAAGGTCCCTGACTCCATACACCGGATTTTGTTAGGGTCTTAGCACCATCTGCTGCAATACCTGGAGATGAAGTCAGTGGTCAGCAGCTCTCACTGCTGGGAAACTTAAAATCCAGGACATGGCCCCAGTAAGCTATCAGTACAAATGCTGACAATATTAAGTAAAAAATAATACTCTGCTATGACTTGGTAGCAGAGCGTTTAAGTGAGCAGGGACAAGAAATATCACTTCAATGGTTCTCACGACTGCACGGCCGCCAACAGCTTGACAGTATCCATCAATTAAAATCTATTCCCAGCTGCACTAGTGATGGTCACAGCAGACTGTACCGCTATTTTTGTCACATTACAAATACGAAGCGGTTAAAAAAGATGCATCAAAAAGGCCCAAGATATTACCTATCCAACTATACTTTTAATGGAATCTTTGTGTCTTCCGTTCCTCAAGTTGCACACTTCATAAACAAATGGCATTCAGGCAAAATCATGCTCTGTGAAGTTGGCACACAGGTTCCACTCAATTCAGCACATCACAGTCTGTTCATGAGTAATGTCTTCAAATACCTGCAGTACTGCCTCAAAACACACACTTCTTTGCAAACACACACTCCAATAAACTCCCAGTACGGCTATTTCTACCAGCCTCTTCAGCTGAAGTGGAATCCGAGAGGCTGAAGGACAACTCCGGCTGCCAGCTCCGAATGTACAATAAAACTCCAGTTACCTGCAGTGGGAAATCTTTCACGGAGAGGAAACAGGAGGGCCCGGAAAACGCTACACCTGAAGTTGGTCAGTTTTTCACCTCTGTCTGTTTTCACACTACTGGCATATAGACTATAAATGAAAATAATTGTTGGAGCTAAGCATTAACAATGAAAAATAACACTTGTGGAGATGCCTTACAGTAGCAGCAAGGAAGCCATTGTCTTCAAAGAGCCTGTGGGCAACTGGCGGAGAAAGGGGCAGTAAGTGATTTATATGGCTATCATGGGGGAACACATTTGGAGGCTTAGGGTAGGTTCCTTCATCTGCTTTCCACATCGGAGTAAAAGCATGCAATGAAACTCCAACTGAAGCCTTTGGTTTCTTAAAGTATTGGAGCAAATGAGGCTCACTGCAAGCCTTTGCACACTTTTCATGTACTCAAAACTAATCTTAATGACATTATAACATCTATTAGTAACATTTTTATCGTAATGCTAACTGCATTGTCACTGCTAAGGGAAAGATGAGTAAAGAACACCTTATAGGTTCTACAGCAGAAAATTAGCTGGACTACATCCCCTTCAAGTCAGCTCAATGGATTCACCTGGATAACTGACAGAGACAGGGTTTGCTCTCCCTGCCATCTCGATGTGGGGGCTTCAAAGGGGCTAAGTTTCCGAGTGGAAAAGAATAGCCAGAAGTGTTAAATCTTTATCCAAAGCCTTCAGAAATCCACGTCCCTGGACTCTGACCAGGGGCACAAACACACATCTGTCACCACAGCCATACCGACACTTGCACATGCTCCCCCATCTTCCTAAAAAAAAGAAAAAAAAAAAAAGGCAATCTGAGCACAAAAGCATAAAATACCAGTAAGGAGGCATGGGTGCTACACTCACACTCCTACTGACATCAAGAGAAGCCTATCTGTGTAGATATTCCCTCTTTTACTTGTTAAATGGGAACAATGGCACTTCATCCTACCTCCCTCATTTAGCTGCCACACTCCTTATGCTAGCAATTTTCTTCTGTGCGTGTAGAAGACATAGTCCAAAAGCTCTCATATTACAGCGACAGTAGCAGAAGCACTACAGTATTTCTGAATAGCAGATCTATTTAATAGATGTTCTCTGCAGTAATGCTTCTACATCGTTGCCTTATCTGCTGTGTAACACATCCACGAGAAGTCATGTTCGCAGAAGCTTACTGATACACTGGGCGTATCACACAGGTTGGGAGTAAAAGCAAAACAAAACCCAGAAACAAAACACTGCAATTCTTTCTAGATGTTGCAGTGAGGAGTTGAGCCTTTGAAAGCACTTGTTTGGGGGTTGGGATGTTTTTTTTTTTTTTTTTTTTTTTTTTTAGTATAGCAGATGCACCACTAAAGATTTGGCATCCCTCAGCACGCTTAAGTTATTAGCCTTATTCGCATTTCAGAGAGTTAAAGGAAATATTAAAAAAACATAAGATTAAACGATTATAGCAAAACCCCACATCAACTACTGCGCAGTTTGGCAAGCCATTGGCTGCATTTGTGTCCCCAGAGGGCGGTGGGTCCCCCCAGTAAATCCCCCGCAGCCTAACAGCCAGAGCAGCCCTGGCTCTGGGCAGTTTCCCTCTTCTCTCCCCTTCTTGCTCCCAGCAGCCCACGGCCACTCAAAAGGGGTTTTGAGAACAAGCCACGGCAGCCTGAGTCAGGCAAGCCTGGCAGAGGCCTCCCCCAAAACTCCGCTTAGTCAGGAACAGATTAATTCTTTATGACTTTAAGACTTTGTAGGAAGGGCCCTGTCATAAGTTAATTGAGATGTTACAACTTAAACACTCTTACAAAAATCAGAAACTGGAAGTGTTCTTCGCTCATTAACTGGCTGCCAAAGAATCTTTTTGTTTTAAAGAATCAATAACCTGCTTTTGTTCACAGCTTGATTTTAATATGACCAAAAACACACTAAGTTGCTCAGAAGCTAAAAAGCTACCAGGACTGTGGTGAAGACAGCAACAGCTTGCTGCTTTTAAGTCCATCTTGCAACAAAGCACAGATTGAGCATTACAGAGCACATCCCCATCTGCACAGATTTGAGAGAGAGGCCTTGTTAACTTTGATTTAGATCACAAATCACTGCAATAACAGACTCATCCTCTGCACGCCGGTACGACACTCAGCACAGCGGAGCCCTGGTTGGCGGCTGCTCGCTACTACAGTTTTAAGAGCTCCCCAGTTTGCCCTTCTGTCCAACAAGGTAACGGGTTTAGCACAGATGATGCCTGTTGACCTTGCAGCTCTTGGTGAGAGGGCATCTCCATTCCAAATTTGAGTGGAGATAATGAAACAGGTCTTCAAAAGTGTGCCACTCCCACCAAACTGCAAACCCATCTGTTTCTTTTATTTGATAATAGTTACCAAAAAAAGCAGGTGCTAAGTTATTAGAAGTGCAATTACAGCAGCAATTTGACAGACCCAATTTTGTCTTTCCCAGAATTCATCATTTAGATTGATAAAATAAATATTTGCTTGCGCTCGTCCTAACTCACATAAAGCCACAGCAGGTAAGTTCAGTCGGGCAGACAGATAGATGAGACTTGCAATTCTCTAGGGGGGTGATGATACGCATAAAATATCACAGAATATGAACATGAACAATACAGTTAAAATATTAATTTCTTTTCTACATGAAAAATAAAAAATTCACCAGACTACCATTTAGGAGACCACAATCACCAGTTAAGATAATATTAAATATGCTTAATAAATTACTTGCTTTGCCAAAGTATATTTTCCATCACTTCCATTGCAAAGTTTTATGCTTCCAAGAAGATCAAATGACAAAAAAGTATTCACTGAAGTTTAAATAAATTAAATATATAAATAGCTACTTGTGAATCTACAGGAGAAATTATTCAACAAGGATGAGAAATTAAGCATCAGCTGCAGAGTCCCAGTGACTGCTTGTAAAGCAGGGCTTGACGGGACAGGGATGGTGAAGCCGTAATCTCACAACTGCCTATTACTGTAGATTAATTTATTTGGATGATCCATTGCATTGGCTAGATCATGAGGGTGAGGGCATTAATTCCTCTTCTGGACACGTGCGCACGAACGCCACTAGTATTAGAGGATGCTATTACATGTGCATGAAGAGAAGAACACACAACCCACGTTGGTTCAGCAAGGCTTACATTTTAAGGGGGGGGAATCCCAGCATGACCTCATTCCTTGAGAAATCAATGAAGAGTTCACCACTTGACTTAATCCTGGTGCTGACTGAAACACAGCCTAGCATCCAACACCACTAAACCAAAACAAACGTACTAATCCTTTCTCGCCGTACTGGAGAGCAGCTTTATCAGATGGCAACAGCTCTGCGAGGGCTTGGCGCGGGCTGAGCATCAGAACTCCGGACTAAGCCACAGGTTTGTTGCAGGACCTTGGGCCAGTCTCCTCCCTCCAACGACCGACACAGGGAGCATTGCTCAGTGCACTCTCTTGGGAAGATTAAGAGGCCTGTAACACCTGAGCAAAGTCGCCAAGACAGCAGAGTAAGAACTGTACAAGGGCAAAACCTCCCTTTTAAGAAGCCTGCGTGGATGACCTTAACAAAACCTGAAGTCTTGCAACTACAGAAACCGTTGACTACTTGAAAGCGCTGCCAGTAGATCAGAAGTGGGGTTTACTTTTTTTTTTAAACCCGCTGTCTTCTGTGCACTCTTTGCTACTATAACAATTTCTCTTCCTCTTCCAGATTCTCAGAGATCTATCTGCATCTTTTCCGCTCAGTCTCCTCTACTGATGTGAGTTGCATCACTGGAGCCGACTGCTCCACGTTTGCCTATCATTCTGTATTTCCAAGTGTTTGATCAGGTAAGAAATCCTGAAACACATACTTCAGCCTGAAATTAAACAGACTGTGACAGCATTCAGAGAACGGCAGCAGACATTAAGAGTCCACTTTCTGTTAAAAAAAAAAAATCCACCTTTACACCATAGTTAATGCGGGGCCAATACTATTTTATACCTTCGCTAATGATCTGGATGATGGGGCAGAGCACACACGCTCAGCAAGTCTGCAGGCAACACAGAACTCGGGGAGCGGCTGACGATGGGCGCGATGCCACCCAGGGGGACCTCAGCAGGCTGGAGGAACGGGCAGACAGAAGTCTCGTGAAGCTCAAAGGGGAACACAAAGTCCTGCCCCAGGGGAGGAGTAACTCTGTGCATCAGCACAGGCTGGGGCTCGCTGCCTGGGAAGCAGCTTTGCAGAGAAAGACTTGAGGGTCCTGCTGGAGGAGGCTGAACGTGAGCCAGCAATGTCACCTTGCAGCAAGAAAGCCAGCAACCTCCTGGGCTGCAGCCAGCCCCTAATTTTGTGAAATCCCACCTGTTTTACAAGGACCTGAGCATCTCCCTTGCAGGAGTTCAATGGTAAACTTGAGCCAAGGCATCCAACGGACTGACAGATCAAGTGGCCTTACAGAGAAACCTTGCAGCTCTACTGCTGAAAGCAGCAATGCACATTAACAGGTTTATTAGCATTGCTACTTGTAAGTGAAAGCTTGGTGCAGCAATTATAGCTACACAGCAGCCAAATTTGCAAGGAAATTACCAGAATTATCCACAGTTTAGATGAACTTTCTACCCTTTCGATCAATAAAGTGCTATTAACAACTTATTCCAAGCTCTGCATTGTTTATAGCATTAGAGGCTTGGTGCAGCCATGGTAGAGCCTGCAGCCTGTTAAAGATACCCTCACTCGATTGTGTTAAACTTTAGTTCAATACGACTTTGCTGGAAAGAGTCTTACAAACCACTAACTCTGCAAACTCTGACATCTTCTAACCTGCAAGCCAAAGGGAGTTGCAAAGCTCTGCTGAGGTCAGGTTCTGGTCTCAGATTTATTACAGCAGCCACGCACTTGGAAATAGTTTCCATTACTTTTGTTGCTACCTATAAACCACTTAATAAAAGGATTCCAGGAAAAAATATTTAAGGAGAGGAAGAAACATAGAACTCTCAATTCCAAACATTTCAGACTGGTTCATGTTTCCCTTAAGGAAACCTCAGAACTTCAGGGTGAACGTCAGGATACAGCCTCCAGACTTTTACACCCCCAGAGCATTTGCAAGTTGTCTTAGCAGAATGTTTAGAAGGAAAATAAAAAATCCAATTTGAAATCTCCTGAACTTCATAGCAGCAAACACCTTAGAGTCAGTGGAGGTAAGCAAGCATCAAGTCTTTACCAAAGATTCGTTGCAGTCTTTCAGAGATTTAGGAAGATGGATTCTTGATAATTTGGTATAAAAAGCAAAATAGTTACTTTTTTGGCAACTTATTAAAATCAGAACTTCCACGAAGAAGGAGGAAAAGCGCCAAAAGCAAAGCAAGCACTGGCATCCACAGCAAATGCAGAATCTTTTATTTTGTCCCTTTGGACTTAATTAGTTCAAATCTAGAAAGAATGGTACCCATAAAGATGTTAAACATTAACAAAACTTCTGGTAACTTGCTTCAAAATGAATTTTAATTGCAAGCGCTGTTTTATACATATTCCAGGCTTGCAAAATTTAATGACTGTTTTATTCTTCCCACAAAAATTCCAATATATTAATTTCATGCTAAAAATCTATAGTTCCTTAAGAGGTCTACGGAAAAAAAAAAAATCAATGACAACATGCTCTGAAGGATAGTCACTTGAGGTCTTCCTGCTTTTGAGGGGTTCTTGTTGGGGGGCAGTGGGGACAGGGCAGACAGATATTGAACAGCAATGTACAGACCTTCCTGCTTAAACATTTACTGGTTTAGAACTGCTTTGATTTTTAGAGAGAATGTGACAATATAGATGCTCATGACCTTTTTCCCTTTTTAAACTGGAGATGAGGCTCAAATCAGAGCATGCATTAACTGAGTTCAAATAGACGGAAAGATTTTTACTCTGAGCTTTCCTCTACCTGCAATGACACTGCATGCATCAAGCAAAGCGGACAGAGCTGCCCAAGCTTTTCACCCTGGATGTTTTTACAATCAGGAACCGCATCCCACAGTACGCCTCATACAGGCCATTAACTACAACAAGAAATCAGTCAGCCTTCTAAAATCCCTAGGTTTCAGTTGGAATAAGAGGCCCATGCACTTCTGGCACCACTTAAAAGCAGTAAGATGCAAAAGCCATGGATGCCTCATCAAGCATATTGGAGCACCGATGCCTGGGTTTGCACCAGGGCATCAGCTCAGTGGCCAGCAGCACCGCTTACCTAGCCCGAGGGCCCGCCGGGCCCCAGCACCCGGGGCGCAGCTCTGCCGGCAGCACAAAGAGCACAGGGAGCAAAGGCAACGGGAGCCTAACAGTCCCCAGGCAGAAGAAAAGCAAGAGGGCCAGAAGAGCAGAGCACCGTGATCCTGCGCGTCGCCCTGTGCAACCCCCCTGTCCGTTCCAGGCTGGGAGACCCTCTCTGATGCAGCAACCCAAAGTTCATCAGGTTTGAAGCAAGCGCTTGGTCAACTCGTCCCCGCTCCTACCATTACTCTGGGTCCTCAGCCACTGACACGAAGTAGGTTTTCAATATCCAGGCACCCAGTCATCTCACACTGCACAGGCTGGCTTTGAAACTTCTTTCAAGATTTTCCTTTAGTTTTCCCTTCCCTTTGAATTTCTTTCAGGCTTCAAAAATTCCAGTGTGGCTTTAAAAACTAAAGGATATTTGTTCAAAGTCATACAAAGCATCTGTGACTAGGGGGGACGACCAAACCAAAACCGGCCCCAAACCCTCCCCGAGCACTCCCCTGCCCCAGCAGGCTGGTTTGAGCACAGGGCACTGCTCCAGGATCGATGGTGTTAATTTATTCTCTTACATTACAGAGCGAACAACCTTATTTCAAAATTCCTTCATGCCAGCTTCCAGCCTGAAGCACTTTTATTTTTTCCCTTTTAAGAACAGCTGACTTATCAAAAACAGGTTTTTCTAACAGAAAACCACAAGCTAAGCCACATTATTATAACAGAAGCAATTAATTACTTTTATGCCTTTCTTTTTAAGGGTGATCTTTAATGCAGGTAATTCTGACTAAAAGAGCTAATTTGAATTGCTCCATCATTTAAAAGACCATTATAAAAATTAATTTAGGTAGTGCAGAATGAAGACAAAAGGGATAAAGGACGGCACGCAGAGATGGGGTTTCCCCTGTGCTCCAACGAGGACGTATCGAACCAACATGCCTATTTTAAAAGTGGGGAGAAAGCTGCTCAAGTCTTCAGGCCGCTGGCAAAAAAGCAACCCGTGTTTTGCCTTTTTGGACTTGTACAAGGCAGGAATCGCCCTTTACACAGGACCACATCAGTGGAGCACCGTAACACCTCTGGTTTTCCAGAGTCTTGCAGAATTCCAGCTCACTGTGGCCAGGAAGACAGCCATTAGGTATTAGCTGGTGACAACATCTCGTCTATTACTAATCCTCTGATATTTACTGATGCCCTGGCATCTTCTTGATCCCCACTATAAATCCAGCCACAAGAGAGGTCCCTGTGAGGAAGAATCAAAACATCCATATTGTAAAACAGCCAAGACTGTCAAAAACAAACTCAGCATGAGCTAAAGAGATCACGACCTGCCATGACAAAACAAAAAGCTGCCAAGAAGAAGCAGCAAAATATAGTAGCCCCATGAATCCAAAACCATGATTTCCTTCCCCCATCTGGGCTTTGGGAAGGCTGATCAGATCTCCGTGTACAAGATATCAGAGACATTAAGAGGCAAGATATTTAGATTAAGTGTCTGCATTTAGTAACTGATAGTACTAGATTTGCAGTCCATGCTCGAGTCCAGCAGCACGAGAGACAGGAAAACCTATCTGTGTGAAGATCCATGGGGGCAGCACCTCCCAGTGCAGAAAGAAAAACACTGGATTTTGAAACACCGAGAAACAGAGATACCAAGGTGCAAGAAAACTTGTAAAAATCTATTTTCCTCCTACGTTCCACAACAGAAGTCATTCACATTTCTGCCTGTCAGCCCATTCCTGTGCCCTGAGCTCAGAACCAGGTTTTGGACCAACTCCTTAAAGAAACATCAAGCCCTTGAAAGGAACATCTCACCCCGAGGATGCACAGTTCAGGTTTCCACCGCCTAAGATCTGAAACAGTGCTTTACTAGGTGATACTGTATTAACCAATTCTGAACTGCTATTAGGCCTTTCACTTTAACACTTCATTTGCAGCTCCCTCTTATTTATGAATTGAGGAGCCCCCCCTGTGAATAGATCGCTTCCAGAAGCATCTCACAGATCTGGAACGGAAAACAGTCTCTGCTCTCTCCTGCTTATCCCGTCCGTTATTGATCCTTGCCAGGGTATCTTCATCTATTTTTTAAAGCAGCAGCAGCTCGGGTCTGCACTAAGCAAACAGGAACAGAAGTCAATTTTTTCACTTTAGCTGAAAGGTTGTGACTCAAGGACAAAAGGCCTCCAGGATGGCACTACAGCTATCAAAATGCACAAGTTTGGCTATCTTAAAAAAAAAATAAAATATATATATATGTGTGTGTGTATATGTTTTTGTACTCCGCTATATTTGTTAAGACGCATGTCATAGATAGATACGTCAAGATATATCTTAAATACAATGGACCAGCTCTGAAAACACACACGTTCTAATTCTTAATGTGAATAGTTCTTCCATTTCCATGGCTGCAGCGATGGCTGTGGTAACACTTTATTTAATCTGTCCTACAGAGAGGAACTGGAACAACACACATCAGTGTTTCTCTAATCTTTGAAACACTGACATTTTCCTCCACTGTCTTCACATCTACTCTCCAGCTCATCCGTCTCTAAGAGCACGTGGGGAAGGGTGGTGGAGCTGCTCATGTGTGAAGATCAGACAGAAGCTTTAACTAAAATAAAGCTCCTTGCTCTGTCTGTGTACAAACTGAGAGAGCACCTGCATAGATTGAAGGAATGCAGCTCCTATCAGCCTTAGAAAAACTCAAAACCTCTATCAATCAACAGTAAAATATTTAAGCTGTATGCTATCCAAATATTCTATCATCCTAGATGAAACAGGGGATAGGTCCCGTACCTAAACCCCCAAAGGGAAAAAAGATGCTGTTGAGTCAGCTCTAAAGTAACAGACTGAGAAGATCTCCAGCTTCAGTAGCTTACCTTAGAAACAAAAAACAAGGGAAGGGAAAATAGAAGTGAAATGATCTTCTGACAAGCTCACAACAGGTTATTGCCAAGTTCAGTTCTCCTGAGTCGCAATCTGGTGTATTAGCTCATAAACCTGTTAGTATGGTGGTATCGCCAGTTCACAACCCCAAATCTCAGCTGCAATCTGAACAGGAAGGGGTTGGACTAAAGGGCTTGAATGCACAAGAAGAGACAAGGTGTGGTGATAAGCTGCTTGCCCACCGTGACAGTAAATGGAAATAAATCCAATGCACAAGAACATCCTTCCTTCCCATCTAGAATGCGGTTTACTGCCAACTTGCTACTTAGCAAGGTATTGATCCAACTCCTGTTTATACAGGAGAGACGGACTTCAGAGAGCCTGCCACCAGGAGCACTCAGGGGCCTCTTACGCTTCACTTCTGCGATTTTTCATCACTGGAAGGTGCTGATCTGACACCTCTATCTTGCTAGAGGGCTACGCTTTGTCTAAAGAGCAGAAAATAACACACATACTTCACCACGTTACCCTTAGCAGCCAACAAACATCTCCTAAAGTAGGCTCTCTATAGATATTTTTTCCCCATATTTCGTGCACTTAAATATTTCTAGAGACAAGTGGAAAGATGAGGTTGGAGAGATGCATATGACCTGAGAATTGTCAAAAAATAAATGATGCTTCTCTGCAGCTTGACCTCATGCAAACCATACTAAATGCAATTCTTCCCCAACTTTAATGAATTAGCATATAATGCAAATTGGAAGGGAGTTGTAGTTTAATCGCGGTACATGAGATACGTTAGCATCAGACATCCAAAAAATCAATTTAAACAAGAGATGAATTCAGCACCAAACAATCTATCAGTTGTGACTTCCACCTACAGCACATGAAGGAGAGCTACAGAAACTGAACACAGGTGAACAAGCCCGTTCTTTCATATGAGAAGCAGCTGCAGTGAACCTAGGGAGGAAAACCCAGCAGGCAAATATCATTTAAAATATACTTTGTGAAGCAGGTGACATGTGAAAACAAAGTACTTACATTCTTTAACACGACTTGTAAATACAAGAAAGCATCCATGAATTGGTCCACAAAGAAACCCCAGAAGAAAGAGGACTTTGAAAGTACCGAAACAGCTGCAGAGGTGTCTCCGCTCTTCCACTTTGAAGTTGCAGATAAGGGTGAGCAGTGTAAAACATGACTATGATCAGCTCTGGCAGACAGATTTTGTCACACAAATCCAATTCCCTCTACACAGTGAATACCTCTGCAAAGGGAGACCCCTCTGCGTATGCACATCCTCAGTCAGCTTAAACAACGGTGGAGCCTCGCACAGAAAATGGCGTGAATTGGTTTCTGAACAAGAAAAAATGCAACGGGTAAGGGCAGAGACATCTCCTGGAAGCACCTGGAAGTGAAGTCAGTGATCTTTCCCACCAACATTTGTCCAAATCCTTGCTTAAACTGGGAAAGCTCAGTGTCCCGCTGTAACAGCGGAGGAAGAGACATGGTGTTTTAAAGAGAACCGCAGATGTCCAACTTTTTACAACCTGTGTGTGATGGCTTAACCACCACACAGCCACTCGCTCACCCTCTCCCTGGTGGGATGGGGGAGAGAATCGGGGGGGGGCAGGGAGTAAAGCCCACGGGCTGAGATAAAGACAGTTTAATAGGACAAAAAGGGAAGAGAAAATAATAACGACAAAAGAATATACAAAACAAGTGATGCACAATGCAATTGCTCACCATCCGCTGACTGAAGCCCAGTCCGTCCCCAAGCAGCGATCGCTGTCCCCAGCCAACTCCCCCCAGTTTCTATACTGGGCACGATGCCATATGGTACCCAATAGCCCTTGGGCCAGTCTGGGCCAGCTGTCCTGGCTGTGCCCCCTCCCAGCTCCTTGTGCACTGGGCAGAGCAGGGGAAGCTGAAAAGCCCTTGACCAGTATAAACACTACTTAGCAACAACCAAAACATCAGTGTGTTATCACATTATTCTCATCCTAAATCCAAAACACAGCACTATACCAGCTACTAGGAAGAAAATTAACTCTATCCCAGCCAAAACCAGGACACTGTGACATCATTTGCACTTACGTGAAGTCTCCTTCCCCTGCCAAATAAAGGTTTTATTCACCAGTTTACAATCCGTATGGTCACTTATATTTTGGGTCACATCCAGAAGGTACTCTTGAGATTACCAATATTTTTCTCAGCTTTCAGCCAGTTGTGTTATACTCATTTGCCCAAGGTCTGTCTTTAAAAAAAAAAAAAAACCTCTTTAGATTGCAGGTACTGAGTGCTCTTGCAAACGAGCTGTCTTTTTCTTCCAACATGTTTGCATCCAGGACAGAAATAGGTAAATATTAATTTCTTCATGTTTAGTAACCTTCAGGGATTTTTCCCACACCCTACAGCCTTCCTGCACCTCATCCCTTGAGGCGCAGGCCACACAACAGTAGCCTTCACACAGGGTTCTCTCTCTGCCTCGGAGGTGACCAAACAACGACGAAGGACAAATTGGGATAAAAAGGACAATTAAAACATGATCAGGGTAATTTTCAGCCTAAAAGCATCTTCTTTCTTGGCTTAAAAAGCTAGCCTGAATATTCATGAAATGCTCTCTACTATCTAGCAAATAGAATTAATCATATTAATGCATGGAAAAATAAGATTAGCCAGAAAGTGGTATACGAAATCTAATCATGTTTTATTGAATGAAACATGAGTGGGAGAGGTCATGAGGCCCTTTCATTGTAATTTGTCACAAAAGTCTCTCTCCCTGCCACGCTCCTGGCAGCAGAGTGGTTCAGCTTTCGGAAGCACTGAGCACTCGCCTCCCTGCAGAGGGACGAGCAGCCAGCAGCAAGGAAGCGCGAGTTCTGCTGCCTCCGTGTTTGGCCACGCTGCAGCTTCGGGAAGGAGTCGCGCCTATTGTCAACTAAGTGCTTGGCTGATGAGAGCTAACATAGTCTGCACATTATTTTTCTCAGCTGGGGTACAGTTGAAATCTTCCCTTCCCTACCAAAAATGTATGCTAAACTATGGAACATCTTTAAATACCATCTTACCCTGATCAGCCCTTTCTTCCAGAATTTCCCAGTTATTTCTGCAGTGTAACAGACCAAGGAGCTCTAGGACAATGTGCAACGCTACTCTACAGAAATTACTTTGTACAAAGCATTATCAATCCTTTAACTTCACTTCAAAACGGCAATCAAGATGCTGACAAATCGTTTGCATCCACGAGGGAAGCAATCAGCCTTACCTCTCAACTCCCTCCAGGAACAGAGGGCTCCCGATACCATGCCAGCTGTCTCCCATCAGGGAGAAATCAGCTCACTGACCTACAAATTCCTGTTCTTCGCATTGCGGATCCATATTAAAATAAGGCCTGAAGTGCAGTACAGCAAGCTACAAAAGCTGGTACATCCCAGGGAACAGACACACACGTGCCAGAGGCAGCAAGGGACCACCGCCGCCGCACGCCAGCAAGGAGAGCCGCAGGCGCTTCAGAAGGTGCTTGCGTGAACAGGGATGGTCTGGGTTCTGACAAACTTCTCCAAAATGTTACCTCCAGAGAATACGCCTTCTAGGAGAAAAGGGGGTTTTGCAAGAAGACTATTTCCCACTAAAGCAATGTTTTACAGCTTTAAAGCCTTTGTAGAATTCGTTTCCAATTAAAAGCACTATGAATGCTTTAGAAGAAAAAAAAAAAAAACCAACCTGAACTGTACCAGTCAAATAAGGAAGTCTATTTTCCAGATGCCGATGAAGATGTAACTGACATTTAAATAGGGATTTCAAAGGCCACTTCATACACATTTTTTATTCATTCCCAGTCCTATGGAAAACATTACTATGGAAGAAAAGCATCTGAATATTACAGATAAAGTATCCATTAGTTAACTAGCTCTTACAATAAGGAAGCTTAATTCATTGCACAAGAAAAGAAAACTCTCACAATTGCATTATCTAGGCTTTAACTAGTGACGAAATAAGTTATTTCAAGACACACAATTCAAGTCTTCAGCCTCGTACATGCACCAGGGCAGGATAATGCTTGTCAACTTTCAAATAAAAGCAATTAATGACTGGGAAAAAAATCAAAAAGGAAGTGGCAAGTGTGAGATGAAAATCATTTTAAAGCACTCATCAGGCAATCTGTTTTACAGCATCCCTGCAAAGAACGGCAGCTGCTGGGGAGCAGGCGGGGCGAGCACAGCGGAGAGGGCCCCTTCTCGGCCCCCGCGCCGCGCTGGGCGGTTGTTCGCCGTAACGCAGAGTCTGCCAGATTCCTGCAAGCACTCTCCCACTACCCTGTCCTGGTAGCAGCAGCATCAGTATAACCGGCAGCAACATCAGGGCTCCTGAGCTGCAATAGGGTGGCAAAAGGAACGCACTTTACTAAGTGACAATACCCTAAAGCCTGATTCACAAGCCCTTTGGAGCCAAGGTCTTCCCATTGACTTCAGTAGGCATCGACTGAGGTCTGAGATGAAAATACATGCTGAAAGCTCCGAGACAGCTATCTAAGGATCAGAAGCTACTTTGATACAAAGAAAATACGTTGGTTCATTAGAAGCACATACAGAGAACAATTTTTCACCAGCCAACATTACCATCATCTGAAACAGTGACCTTCAAGAACACAGGCACTCTAACCTCTTACAGGTAGAGCACAAGATGTGCGAATAGATTAGCCTGGCCAGTGGTATGAAATAACTAGCATCAAGAGGGAAGCTCAAAGCAGATCTCGCATAGGAGAACTTTAATGAGTATTAGAAACCACTTAGCAGATAGACAAGGGTGGTGGGGAGGGAAGGGTCAACTGCAGATAATGACAAGGAAAGAAATAAAGTCAGCAACAGTCAAGAGGAGCTGCTGAAATATAGGTGATATTCCAACCATTCCTCCCCCTAACTCAGCTCTCTGCAGAAGCACAGCAACAAGAGGGAACTTCTGAAATGCTTTTCCAGAAAGGGCTGATGTCCAAAAGCGGTCTCCTGGGTTCAGCTCCAGAAAGGAAGATATTCTAGAATTAAGCAGAGGAGCCTTAAATTCAAAGGTCCTCAGTTCTCCCAGGCTCACCCTGGCACATGGTCCCTTTTATTTTACCCACTGCTCAACATCTGTACCATAATCCTTCTGAAGCAGAGCAAGATGCCCGTGTTGCCTTCGCATCAGGCACTGTCGTGCTAGAAAAGTAATGCAAAATAATACACATGGACATGTAAAGGCACGTTCCCTTGCTTTAAGGAAATTAAGAGACAAAGCTAAAACCAAATTCTACCCAAATTAAGTGCAAAAATAGTCCTAAGGAGGAGAAGGAAAGCATTCATGCAAGCAAGATGAGCAAAACATGGCTCCAAGGCTGAAAAGGCAGAATGAAGATGAGACACTGAAGAGGAGGAACCGGATTCAGACAGGAATAAACCCCCATCAGTTTGGCAGTTACTCACTTGCAGCCCCGCTTCTCCCACTGCATTCACTTAGCATGGGATTATTAACAGAAAATCACGGAAAAGCATTTCCCAGGGGAGATGACAAGGGAAGGCTCGAAGAGTGGGAGGGCAGCAGAGGGGCAACATGGCAGATGGTGCAACCCCCCTAAAATTAAGACTTCTGTTCCATAAGGTAGAATAATTAAGTCAAGAGGAGGATCATAGAGAACACAGACACCACAGACCAAGACTCCACATTAACATGGCAATTCAGTATGTGCTCGTATCCTCCTGGAACAAAATACACAAGTGAGGCAACCAAGGAGAAAGCAGTTTTTAAAAGGACCATGAAACAGATTAAAAAATTAAAGGAAGTGGGTGGCATCTGGAAGTTGTCAGCCTCATTTCTTTCTTTCAAGGGTAAGCATTTGAACTTTCAAAAACGTAGCCACATTCAGTAAAAGTCATAATATGAAATAAAGAAACATAATTAAGTTCAAGAGGCAAGGCACCGTGGTGGATTGTAATTCAGAAGGGGGGCACAGTCTGGATCGCACAGAGGAAAAGCACAAGCAACCACAGCAGTTTCCATTCCCAAGGTACAGTGCGATTTCTTTAAGTTGGGCTAAGCAAGCTCAAAATTTGGACAGAAAAACGAGGGCCCAGTGGCATATGAAGTAATTCAAAAGCAAACCATATTCCCAGGTCAACGCACAGCTTCTCAGCACGATGCTATGAGGTGCTTTGCCAGGTAACCTTCTGTTTCAGCTGAGCTCAAGCAAAAAGATTATGTGAAATAAGGTTATGGAGGGCAAGGTGGGAAGAAGGTTAATTGCTGCACTAGAACCTAATACAAGGCTAAAGAACAACCCAAAAAGGTTCTGACCTTTCACATACTGTAGTATTTTTGATGAGAAAAACACCACACTACGATATAGCAGCAACAGGAGCACCTCTCCTAGCTAAAAGCCCAGCTCCTCTTACCAATTTGGATTCTTATAGTCTACTAAATACAGTTGCAAAATGCAACACAGCTATAAAAGCTTTGAAAAGCCTCATTATTAAAGAAGTCATCTACAACTCAAAGTAAATTTCCCATCTGAAAATTAGAAACATCTAATGAACCTTCAAAACGTGCCAGATAGTCTGTCATATGTAGTCAGACAAATGAGATACTTATTAGTTTTATCTCATGGAACTAATTCATTTGGCAGGAGCAGAGGTTTCTAAGTAGTTTCATCGGTGGAACGAATAGCCATGGAGCGCCAAACATCACCCTGAGGGGAAAGGGTATCAGTAGCTGCTTACCTGTTCAGCAGACAGCTGGAGCTTACAGTGCCTTGCCTTCACCTCCTCCTATTTTCCAACTCAATAGCATAAAAGAAACTTTATATGGCAAACATTAGACTGGCTTCCTATATTTCCACAACTTTGAAAATCCCTGCTCTAGAGGATCTCTGTTGCATGTGCATGTTGCACCTACACAGCCTGAGAACGAGGCTTCTACCTTTTACCCATCTTGCCTGCTTCAGCTATATTAGAATGACTGCAAAAACCTCCTTTGCTAAATATTTGCATTATAGCCAGCAAAATGTACACTTGATCTTAGTCAGTTCCTGTAAACACACATACATAAATTGGATTATTAGTCATTTCCTACACCACCTTCTCTGGCAATAGCAGCATAATGCTTTAGTAATAATACAAGTCATTATGCCTAATATTACATACAAGTCCCAGACCAGCTAGGTGAGACCTAAACAGATGACAAAAAGAAGTGCAAGAGAGACAACCACATTTGCATCGTTTGCACACACTTAAACTGCAGCAAATATGCACAAACATAGGAGACCCAGACCTCTTCCTCTGCAGGCAAAGCAAAAACTTCCCCTCTGTTAATGTGTGCTCAGAGTGCAGCCAAACAGTCGCTGCAGAGCATGTCCCTCCTTTCTCTAAACCTTCGGGGACACAGGGATGCTGGGGGTGTGACAAAAGGGTACAGCCACCCGTACTGAGCTGCAGCACCCGGGCTCCGACCGTCCCCGCAGGAGCCCCCACCCTGTCACCTCAGACATCCCCCAGCAACGTATCTAAGGACTCACAGAAAAACATGCAGGAGATCAAAGACAGTATTTTAAAGTCACACCTACCCAAAGCTTCAGAGCAATCACTGAGCTATGAAAGGGAAGATGAGGCTGGGACACGTCTGCCACAGAGCAGGTTCAGTGCCACCCAGGACCAGCCTGGAGACTTCCTTATCATCAGACACAGCCTTTGGATGTTTTAGGCGCTCAGCTTGAAACGCTTTGGCATTTTCAGTGTAGCTGAGCACCCATGGGGATGCTCGCCACTGAAGAAAGCTTTAAACCAGGTACCACGAAACAGCCGTCATCAGCAGATATTCCTGAGAAGTGTTAGCCGAGGGATTTAGTCAGCTCCGAGCAGATACTGACACAAAGCACACGATCAACAGAGCTCAGTCCCCTTAAGGACTGGAGCCCAAGCTGCTTTGAGGGATTTTATTCTTTTACATGTATTTATAGAGAAGAATTTCATTAATCCTTTCAGATCTCTCAGGATCTGAAAACGAGGGGGAAGAGAACCCCAAGTCTTGAAGACAAGAAAAAGTCAGGGAATAGTGACATTAGAGAACATATGTACCACGCATCCCTCTCCGTGTCCAGTGCGTCCTTGCCCTAGGATAAGGGCTGCGATTAGGACGGCCGCTCCAGCCGACCTCAAAGGACAACAGGGCAGCTACTGCCATCCTTCCCTTTTTTCTTTCTAGCCTGGAGACCCCCATATTGTCCTTTCTAATCTGATGGGCTCTTTTTCACACTGCTATTTTTTTCCCCTCCTGTTCTCTGCTCAGCAGAATTTTATTTCTCACCTGTCAAGGAAATCTAGACCCAAGGTCCCATGACAGAAACTGCAACAGCAGTTAAAAGAGCTGTAAATGCGTTATTTTATTAATATGTCTCAAATAGCTACTCAGCCTCTATTGCTCTGCTTGACATATGGATGCTTAGACCTGCAATGCCCTTTCCCTTTCAAGACTTATTGCAGGATTCGCATCCGACAGGTCAGGGACCAAATGAAACTCGTAACGGGATTCTCCGGGGAGCAGTTGTGCGTGCTGAGATCGACGCGCAGCGGATACAGCTGGGGCGACCGCTGAAGGCAAGAGGGCTAAGGGAACCTGGCTTGTAAAAAACCAACAAAGCATCTGTTTTTAAAGAGGGGAGGGTGAATGACAACGCAGGAGATTTTTAGTGAGTGCAGGCCAAGTCAAGCTTACTTAATGTGCTGAGTTAGTGCTTTTGTAAATACTACCATTATGTAATATTTCATAGCTTGAAAATACATATGAATAATACTCCACATGAAATTTAGTTTTGTTTATTTGTGTACATCTCTGGACCAGATTAAAACTATTTATAACACTTCAGAAATGAAATATTTAGCTGCAACATACTTCAATAGAATGGTTGGTTTGGCCGCAAGTCTATCTGCCATATTACCAATAATTAAAACTAGGTTTTCATAGACAGAGGGGAAAAAAGGTTTTTAGCTATATTTTCAAGCTGAATCATATCAACATGTTTAAAGAGGAGATATGAGCTCCAGTTTTTTTCCCCCTACAGGCAAAAATTATTAAAAAATGGGAAAAGTGAGTCATCTGAATTTAATTATCAGGCTCTGAGCTGCGAAGGCCAGCTTTGAAAAATGAAATTCAAAACAAGACTCTTTGTAATTCCGCTTATGGGACTGAAAAGTTTACTTCTCAAGAATACTAAATGAGGCCCCTTTGAATTGACTGGTGTGTTTATCTTGCCCATGTGTATTTCATGGAGCTATAAAAAGGCAGGATGAACCTCAAAAAGCAGGAGCAGCTTCTTACACAAGCCCTGGATGAAATTCATGTTTGTGTGACCTGTTTCACTCATTAACACAGTGCATCTCACCTGGCCTGCTCTACCAGCTGATTCAAACAAGAGTCCACTGCTGTTACAGCTCACAAAGTTCATCCAACTCCCAATGAAATACGTTTGGAGGAAACGAACCATTAAAGATGCAACACATGCACTTGGGGGGAAAGGGGAAGAAGGAAATTAAATACATCATTATTCCCTCTGACAAGGCCCCAAAACTGATGCCTGTAAAACATACTACCTTTAAAATAGCTCCTAAATCTCATTTTTAAAAGAGTGCATGTGCACGTACATGTACTACTGAAAGTCAAAGGGCTTAATTTTCTAAGACACATTTGCCATTTCTAAAGTTCTACCATGCTGTATTTATGGGTAGTTTATTTTTTTCCCAGCAGGTTCACTCTGACAGGCATTGTTTTATTTTTGGTATGACAAGAGACAGTGCTGCACTGGCAACACCTCCAGGCTGAATAATGTTTCTTAACTAGCTACATTCATCTTTACCACATACCACAGATGACTGATCCTCGCTGCAGTACATAATGGCTAAAAACTAACAGTGCCCTAAAATATTAATGCATGCTAATAAAACCAGTTTTTTTTTCACGAAACAGCAACATCTAATTTTCAGAGGGGTCCTGGGAACAGTAAACAATTGGTACATGGTAAATGGCAAGTTCTCTCACATCAATACATCCTAAACATTCAAATCCTATTCCCCCATAATTGCCAGGCAAGTATAAATTACTTAAATGCATGTTATTTGTGGCTGCAACAGAATCCTCATAAATAATCGTAATTTAACTTCCTGCTGATAATCCCAGGCATCACCTAATTATTTCAAATGCTTAATTCTTCCCTTCCAGAGGGGTGTTGGGTTTAAGACTACTCCCCTCCATTTGCTGCTAGTTAGGGCTTTTAACTGTTTGCTGAGTGCAATCACAGTACAGAAGATCAACTAGAGCCAGAATTGTCCTCTGGTACAAAAGCAACATAAGCAATACATCAAATTCCTTCTGCAGGCCCTCACTTCAGACTTCATAGCACTGATCATTTGGACAGCTCTTATATATGAGAAAAAAATCATCAGTGTGGCATTTATTATTATACATAAAAGCAGTATTTCTGAAAGCATTGCTCAAGCAAACTATGGGATGAGAGGGGCATTGAAATTCTATACGCGGCCTCCCGTCTAAAGGACAAGCTGATCTGTAGAAACATTTGCCAGAAGTTCATTAACAGTAAAGTCAACTTGTCAGCAACATATTTAGCAATGATGAGAAAATAATTTAGCAAAAACAAGGTTTGAGCGTGACAGCATCTGAGCAGGGTTTCTTGGGCTTTGAAGTGGTTTAAGGGTTTTTTGGTTTGGGTTTTTTTTTTTTTTTTTTAATTCTTTATTTCGTCTAACCAGCTACACTGTGAAATCTTATTGCAGAGAATATGATTTAAAGTAGACAACAGTCACTGCAAAGTTTACGAAGCAAATAAAAAGCATCCCAGGGAGTTTCATTAGGAGGTAGCAGCAACAACCTGTGACTGGGAATAACCGGGAACTACCCTCATCCAGGCACAAACTGTTCACTTCGAACATCCTATAAAGTTTGGATCCATGCATAGAAAACATCAGCAGGTACTACATGACTGTACAGACCACAATGAAGTATGGCCGGTAGTAACCTACCAGAGCGAAGATCCCTCTGTTCCAGCAACTTCTAAAACATCATATCCATCTTCCAGCTGAAAATCCATGAAAACCAGGGCAATAGTGTCTCCAGGTTCAGCGAGAATAGTCCACGTGCAGTCTGCGTTATTGCCATACTCCAGAGGAAAATGAGGGCTTGAGATAATTCCGCTTTGTCCCCGCAAAGTCCCTCCGCAAGCATCATCAGCTGGAAACAGAACACAAATTATCAGATTTTGCTGAAATGCACAAAGCAGTACATCAAAACAGAACAAGCCCAAATCCAAAGCAAAGCTTTAAAAGCCCCAGTGCTTTTGTCGGGGTGTGTTTTACTACACACTATTAAGAGACAACGATGTTGAGGGATGCAAAATCCTGTTAGGTCAGCCAGTGTCTCCTGGCAAGTGCCAGCTTATTCCCCATCATACACTTACTAGTGATTTGTTTAGTCTAATTTTAAACGCCAAGTGACAGAGCTTCTACCACTTCCCTGGGGAGGCGGTTCTCAGCCTGACGCGTCTCGCTGAGCCACTTTCCTCACGTTGTTGCCCGAGTTTTCTGTTCCATCCCTTATTCCTGATTAGGATCCCCTGAGGTGTTTTTTCTGCAACTTTCCTCCCACCTGTGTAGCAGCAAAGCAGGAGGAAAACCACCAGGAATTCAGTGACTGCGAAGGGTTTCACAGACATGTGAAAACGCTCACAGCGGGGGGAGAGGTTGGTTTCCAACTCGCATAAGATCTCAGCACCTTCATCAGCAACAGAAACACCCCCAAGGGTTGGAACAACAGGGCTTAGAGTACAAGCACTGTATTTAATAGAAATCTAATAACAAAGGAGTGGAGTATCCCACACACCTGCCTTACGTGTCCTTGTTTACTCCGATCTCTTAAGGAAATGGATGTTGTTACCAAAATCTTAGTGGTAAAAACTTAACCACTCATTCAGAAACCTAGCAGTGACATTTCCCAGTTACACACTGCATCTCCTGTTTGCTGCAGGTTCTCTCATTTTTACAACCTGAATTTTATCAGCAGGAGCTATTAGAGCAATTAAAGGAGGAGGATCTAAAGAAAACATGGGCAGGAAGATAAAGGAAACCAGGAATTCATTTCACTCGCATCAGGGCAGCTCACTGCTCTGGTACATGCAGCATCAGCTCAGCATTTATTTGAAACGCTAAGAAAAGCCTCTTAACTTTACAACATGTATTACAGAGCAGCATTTCAGATGCTTTAGTCAAGGAGCTTGGGGCTTTATATTATAAACACTTACTTTCATTACAAACTATTTTAAAAAAACCCTTCCAAACTGAATTTTAACACAGGTGAGAACATTTGTTAAGTGCAATGAATCTTCAGCACCTAAGGACAGGGCAGGACAATTCTGCAAGGCTGCTCAGGAGGATCCTTCAGCTTTTAGACCTTCTCAGGAATTAGTGTCTCATGCTGTCAGCAGGGCTGAAACCTGCAGCCTCTAACTCATGAAACTCGAAAGACAAAGTAAGACAAAAATATATGACAACTTTTCTTTCTCATGGCCACCTGCTATCCCAGCGCAGCCAGCCACCCGAAGAAGCAGAAGGCACGGGCAGACACATGCTTCCCTGGCGACCGATGGCAAGTGAGGGAGACAGGAACACCCCAGGCTATAACTTACTGTTTGTATTGCGTTCACACACTACGCGTGTTGTGCTGGCACCTCTAAGCCCCGTGGAGATCACAGATGGCCCTTTGCAACTGCCTCTGTGCTCAGACTGGGATGGCACGTTGCACGTTGCCCATTATCACGGAACTCACAGAAAGCAGGAAAGGCAGAAAAAAAATACGACCAAAATCCGGACACGCAGGCAGACATGCAACTACCTCTGGGCCGCTCCAGCAGCCAAAACTAGGACTGAAAAATGCCGCTGAAATCCTAACTCGATGCTGTTCCCTGGTATTCTATTACAACAGTCGAAGTTACCTATTTGCTGCAATCATATTGTCAGTGAATTAAAGTTATGCATGGACACTGAAGTGCAGTTAGAATCATCGATAAATTCAGGCTGAAAAATCTCTCAGATCTCTAGTCCAAGCACCAGAAAATCCTCCAAACTTCAACACGTCACACAAGATTCACAGCGGGACCTCCAAAGAAGGTCCATGCAAAAAGTAAAAGGGCCAATCCCAAGCCCTCCCTCTGACAGACAGAATGAAAATGCTTTTTAGAGGATGAATAGATTCTAGCCAAACAGGGTAAGCACAATTCACCAGTTTACTGGTATGTTCAAATTTAATTTCTCATTAATAAGTGCCCCTGCAGATGTCAGAAAGAAATAGATAGAAAAAAAGATTCTTGGACAGTGAAAGCTCAGTCCACGGGCCTAGCAGCAAGGCAGGCAGAGCAGGAGCAAAGTCATTAGCTGCTTCAGCAATGCACAGGGACCTGAAGGGGCAATTTACTCTTAAGATACATTTACCTCCAGAGGGGCAGCTGTCTCCAACATTACATGTTAAACATTATTGCCACCTGGCTGCTATTGGCCCTAGGCAACCATTCAAAGAACCTTTGCAAATAAGGGCCTTCACCACTACCATGAGACATCTTCAAGGAATCCAGCCTCTGTATGCGAACCCCACTTTCAAGGGCATAGGTGCTCTTGGCCAAACACTTGCTTCTCACTATGATCATGCATTTGTGCAGCTCTGGTCTACACAGAGCCCTTAAACACACACACACCCCCAAGAGAAAACGCAACAAGGGTTTGGAAGAAGCCATTCCAATCGGCAATTTCTCGGCCACGTTTACTATCGAGGTCTGGGAAGTCTGAGACTGCACCTGGTATGTCAAAGTTGTTCTTGTACTAGAAGGAATATAGGAGGGGACAGAGAAATATGCTAAAGAATTTTGGCTCAATGCTATACTAGAAGTTTTAAACAAGGGGACTACATTTTTTTTTTTTTTTTTACGGGGCTAAGCTAACTTACAGTAGCTGAAGATCTAGTCAAAGGTTTGGTGGTTTTGGCTTTTTTTTTTTGGTATTAAAAGGGGAGTTTTTAATTTAAATGCCTTGAAAATTTTTCATTGCAAAAGCTATTTAATGGAAAATGTATTCCCTTCCCATCCACCTCTTAATACACACTTCCTAGGTTTGCAGAAGTTGTTACTGTTTAAACATATTCTACAATCTTCCAAAATCTTCTTGAACAGCCCTTCAATTATTTTGGGCACGGTGCAGTCTAAGCAGCTGTTTGAGTTACAGTAAGACAGACCACATTTAATGAGATTATGCATATTTGATACACTTAAAATGTAGCTTTGCAAATGTTCTCAGCTGGCTTACTGAATTTTTACTCAACCGCCTACCAGAATCATAAAGCTATCAGCTCTACTTAAATTCAGCGAACAATCTGAGCAAGACTTCTCTCCACATGCATGAAAGTGCTTTACAGAACAGATTCAGATGTTTCCGGATACTCTTTTGGTGCTTCAAATGCACCATTCTGCTTTATTTGACATTAACTGACCCAGGTGAGGGTTATTCCTTCCGTGGCTACAGCAGAAGCCAGCATTCCAAGTCTGCTGGGGTTTTGCCTCCAGCATACCAACTGTCAAGATAAAAATGCAGCTAGATTTGTAGGACTCAGCTTAAGGTCCCATTTAGATTAAGTACTAGGCCTTATTTCATTCTGTGAGTACAGAACAATTGTGCAGAAAGCATGTAAAAACACACAAGATGCAATAAGGAAACCATTCCAGATATTTCTGATATGCATTATAGAGATGGGATAAATGTCAGCTTAGTCCAGATTTTACAGTCTGACCCAGACTTGCTGCGGACTTTCAGTCCTCAAGGCAAATTTCTGAGTTACACATGGTCTACCAGGCACCGCCAAGGTTCTCTTGTGGGCAGCCGCAGCTGCCACCCAGTTCCGTGCTCTCCTACTTCGCAGATCAGCATGGAGATGTCATTCGCTGCTGCTTTGGTGCTCCCTGAATGAGATCACCGCGGTTTTAATCCTTCCTGCCACGCAAGCAAGAAACATAACTCACCAGAGCAGAGTCTGTGCAGACTGAATTTATAGTCTCTTTTAGCTCAGAGTCCAAGAATCAATTTTGATATAACTGTCCTTTCAAAACCACGGGCGAGCTGCAGCGCTAGCTACTTCCACTGGCTCTGCAAAGACACACTTCACCGAGCCATTCTTTCTGCATCTGGAATTCCTTCCTACATTCCTTTCTCATTGAGATTACACTTGTCCTTTATTTAAAAAAAAAAAAAAAAAAAAAAAAAAAGTACTTCAAAACTGAGAGTTGGGTAAAGGGAGTGCAGACAACTCCTGTGAAGAAAAAGCAGCTGAGCCACAGCCCTCCTTCAAAGTGTTGCTGTCCTGGCACATCCTCTCAAACCCCTTTGTTGCTTATTCTTTCCTACCATGCATTTCTTTGCATCTTCGATTATTTTGATACATGAAGACTGGAATAGAAACAAAGCTACCAATATATAGAAAAGGATGTTACAAAGCAGAAGGCAAGCACAATGAGAAGAGCATAAAGAAGCCAGAAGAGGATATTGATTAGCATGGTAGAAACTCACACTGTTTCCAACACTTGTCTCGTACCTCTGCCATCATACTGGAGAGGAGGGGAAGAAGGAAAGGGCAGAGTCCCCAAACGGAACACCGTCCTTTGCAGTGACATTAGACAAGTCTATTCCCAAGACAGCAGCTCCCGAGATTTTAACACCTGCTCAGCTACAGGGTATCTTTCATCTCAATTTGTCAGGATCTGACCCAGAAGCACGATCCATCTCCAGCTTATGTTAAAAAAATAAAAGAATACGTACAAATACATTTAACAAACTTTCAGGTGACAATTACCAGTAAGCCAATATTAACAGAAGTAATTATAAGCTACACAGGCCACAAAGATCTTTTCTCTCTCAAGGAAATATCTATTCTTTTTCAAGCAGCAGTTTTGAAAACATTATGTTCCCTGCAGAAGGCAGCATAAACCTGTTTGTCAGTAAGCAAATCTTTCTGCCCCTTGCAACAACTGAAGTCTGTATCACCAGTTTATCAGCCAAGTACAAATGTCTGACTGCTGAAAACCTACTTATGGCAGAAGGAGTGTAGCTGGCTTTCAAATTCAGCAAGTCAATCTGCAGACTGTCTTTGCTACTTTCTACCTTCCTGGAACAAGATATAAATGTTACATGAGAAGATTTCTGCTTCCTGCCTCCAAAAAATACCTTGGAAGTTTTACTAGGAGGTAAAGTCTTCAAGGATCAGGATGAAATCTATTACAAAGGAGTGGCTACCTCCAGGAACCTGCAGGCACATTGCTACCCAAGTGCAGCTGAACATGCACATATTTTGCTGCCGTCAGAGCAA
The DNA here is from genome assembly GCF_965183815.1 of Platalea leucorodia. Taxonomy (NCBI): domain Eukaryota; kingdom Metazoa; phylum Chordata; class Aves; order Pelecaniformes; family Threskiornithidae; genus Platalea; species Platalea leucorodia. The sequence goes on along the minus strand of NC_138840.1, from coordinate 7,311,546 downwards.
TTCACACAGAACTGATGCAAGCCCCATAGCACTGAATATTCCTCTGTTCTGAAGGATATCAGATGCCACCATCATTGCTGGATTCAAGATTGAACTGGTGGTGTTTAAATTAAAAGTGAGCTTGGTAGTTCAAGACAAAAATGGTCTTTTACTCCATCTGCAGCAGGCATCACAAAAATTACAATAATGCCAACCCTCGACTTCAACACCTGCTGGGGTCAGAAGTTAATTCCTCCCTTATTGGGGTCTACTACACAAATGGCTGAATAATAGCAGGGCAAGGAGATACTGCCTTCCTCCAAAGGCAGGCTGCTATCAGAAAAATGCTGTCAGACTGGAGGAAACACTGGTCCATTGATGCAGATAATTTCCTTCTCTTCTAAAAAGGACATTGCTTTGCATACTCTCAAGGTTGAATTTCAGTGAAGGTTTTTCCTGCACACACTTCCAGTGAAATTAGAAAAAAATTAAAAAAGGTTACAATGAGAATCCTAATTCGAAGGAAAAGCAAAGAATCGTAATTGATAATACTAAGATGGCAACGACAGCTGTCCCTCTCCAGTGTCAGTTTGGCTGTACAAACCACTCCTTCAGTGGTGTAAAGCCCCAAAACTGTAGGTAAACCTACAATAAATACACTAAGTAGCACATATTACTGCTGCGTAATTCATTCAAGCAAGCATTAAAAACACACCAAGCAAACAATATTTGCTCACTTCAAATTCAAGATTTATGCTACAGCTTAGAACTGCTGATTGATTGCACAAGCAGAGTCAATAAAAAGAATCAATATAAGATGCTCTGCTGAAGTACACAAGGAATTGAGGGGAAAAGACTTCAAAGCAGCAGCAACTGTTTTGGTATAACAACACAGACACTTGTATATTTACAGACTTTCTAGTCCCTTGTGGCCCCAGAGAATTAGCAAGAAGCTCTCTATACTGATAAAGGCATCTAAGTTCCCCTACCCCAAAAGGGCTTGCAGGAAAGAGGGCCAGCCTCTTCAAACAAAGGCCAGATTTTACCTCCCATGTAGCATCCCCTGAGGCTGCCGGCCCCAGTGCCAGCAAGCCACAGCACACCAGCACTCTGCACAGACCCCCATCTCTTTACAGGCAAAGCACCGGCATCGCTGTGGAGCGTGCCACAAGGGAAGCCAGCCTGACATTGCAGAAAGCAGAAAATCCAGTCTCATTTTCTAGTGTTTGCTCTAGAAAACCTGCATGGTCTTGGGTAGGTGCCTTCTCTTATGGATAATACTCCTGCCTCCCCCCCAAAGAAATTGAAGTTAAAGTAGCTGTGCAGCATTTTGAATACTTTGAGCACTTCATAACCTTCCTATTATTCACCCAAACCCTGGCAGCTTTAAGGAATCCAATAGAAAGGAACCTCAGTATTAACTACATCATGTTTACTTTTCAAGTCTTTTAAATCAGGCTTACAGTCCATGAGCTTTCTCCCAACCCCAAATAGCTCATTAAATCCTGCTTCATTGTAGCTTGTTTCAGATGAAGAGAGGGCACATTACCTCTGCAGAAGGGGAGAGGAAAATCCCAGGAGGCACTGTTTTCCGAATTGGCATGGCATGTGAGCAACGCATGTCCTTCCAAAAAGAAGCCTGGATTACAGCTGTATCTCACTTTGTCCCCGATGCTGAACGTTGTCCCTTGCTGAATCCCGTTCTGCAGCCTTCCTGGATTTCCACATGTATGACTTGGTAGAACTGCCAAAGAAAGTTGCTTCTGGTTAGGGACAGTGCATTGGAACAGAGCTGTCAGGTGAAGAATCCAGAGGGAAGGCTCGTCTCAAAGTAAATGCAACACTTAAAAGGTAAAGAGCAAATCACCACAGAACTTACCCTACTGGATTGCACCAGAATTCATTAGGCCAGCCACGGTTAACACTGAAGTACCATTTCTACCGAGTATACATAAGGAACCAAAAATCACTCCCCAAGCTATTGAGTCAGAAACAAGATCCACTCTTTCCTGACCAGTTTTACCAGTTTCTAAATCAAATCATCCCTCTTTTCCTATGCCCCCCTGCAGCTCTAGTTAATACAATTGCAGTTGACTAGAATCTAGAGATTACATTCCTGTTTGAAGTAACATTTTTCAACAGACCTTTGCGAGGCACCTCAAAGGCCCCTGCAATGTGAGCAGAGTTGTATTATACCTTAGAACCACACAGAAGACAGCAAAACCTGTAATTAGCAACTATCGCCTAGACAAAAAGAGAAACATTTCAGCCCACCAGGATTTATACTTCATTGCACTGTGTGCTTAATCCAGATTTCACACATATGCATCGAATCGGACTCTGGACAACGCAGATGGACCCAGCTCCACCGAACGCAAAATACAGTCCAACAAAAGTTTGCATTGGAAAGAATATGGGATACTTGAATGTAAGATGGAGAAGATGCAGCTAAAATGCTAGTAAATCCTTAACTGATGCCTCTGTACAGCAGTTTCAGAGAATTTAAATAAAACTATGGGTTCCCATAAGCCACTCCAAAAAAGATCCATTCAAATCATGGTTTTAGAGCCCAATATAAAACCCAATGAAGACAACCAAGACTAAGAATGACTTAATCAAATTTGAATCAGGCCCTTGTGCAGCATCTTATATTATAGTTCTTTTTCATTAAGGCAGAAACATCACAGGAAGGAAAACATGGTCATTCAAAGCTGAGTGATGGTTTATCATTGGAAACAATTTTGTCAGGGGCATGAACAAAACCAGATGAATTTCTACAAGCAAAGGGAGGTTTAGCCCGCAGCTCTGCCAAGGAAAAGAGGAAGATTAAAAAGGAAAATGATACGCTAGCGTACACAGCATGCAGCAGAATAAAATACAACCAAAACTATGCGTAAGCATGTGAAATGAAACATAAATCCCTAACACTAACTGATGCAAAGACACTACCGCTCTGTCCTGCCGTGGGACAGTGCTTTAGGATGGGGATTTGAAACTTCCCTGCTCCAGCTCCAGTACAGGCCTTCCCCGGCCAGCAGCCCCGGCTGCCTGCTCGCCACAGAGTTCAGGTACCCTCAGAGGGCTCTCTACAGCAGGTATGCGGACAGCATCCCTCACAGCGAGGGAAATGAAAGACTAATCTGCAATGAATATAGGATTAGGCTTCCTGCATCCAGACAGACCACCTTGTTTTCTAGTTAACTCACCTCCAGATTAAATGTAACCTTACCACCTTAAGCTTGATTAATTTTAATGGCACGTACATCTCAACTCCTGCGTTGCTTCAGTTTCTCTTTTTTTTCCTGCTGTGACTGCAAGCTCCCGCCACCCGTCTGCCCCAGCACAGCACAGGCAGCACCCCGGGACGCGGCGCTGGGCTCCAGCCTCCCCACGCAGCCTTTTACGGCACAGCAGCGGGGGGACAGGTACACGCTCCGACAGCCAAGATTGCTTCCCTTTGCTCCTTCCCCCAAAATACTGTTTACGTCCTTCCACAAAGCGCCTGGAGCTGGGAAGTTCAGCAGCAACTTTCACATAGAAATATTAATGACCACGCAGGTTTTGAAAGAGGGGGGATGCTATCAAATACGTCAGATGGGTTGAAAAGCTGTGTAGATCTAATGTTTCATTTTCTGTAATGATACTCAAAACCCCAATTTAATTAAATTACCGATGTCACTTTTTGTAAAAAAATGAACCTATTCCTGCTTTTATGCTTCCTTCCTTTAAAATTAATGACTAGAACTTTGCTATAAATAAAAATCTATCATTTTTAAAAGTCAATCTCTAACACTAGCTGCTCTCTACTTAATGAACTGTGAAAGAATCAGACTACCCCAACCTGCATCGTATCTTAAAATCATACTCGAAAAACAGGATCTCATTTAAAAATTCTGCTTCATTTGGTTGCCTTAACTAATACCTTGTTACAGGACGGACAACGCACACATGCTTGTGGGGGAAGCAACATTAACTCCTTCATTGCTTTGGATTCAGTGGGGTTGCTGCAGGAATCTGTGAGCCTTGGGGTTTTTTTTAAACACCAATGCACATCTGCAGAAGACTTCTTCAAATCATTGCCTCGTGGACCAAAAGAACTGCTTCCAAAGAGGCTGGTGTTACATCCAGAGCCGGGTTCGGCACAAGCAGCAGACAGAGCTGCCGTCAGTCATGCCCTTGAGGCACTTGTGCAGAAGATTAATTTGGTCAGCCCCCAAACACCAGCTGATGAAGTACACCTTCGCCTACAGAGGGAGGGAGAAGAGTCAAAGGACACAACAGCTGTGCTCCCTGAGAAAGCACAGCTTCACAAAACCCCACAGCGGATTGCAAGGTGGGACTCCGAACCGCTGGGGTGCAGAGTCTGGAGACGGCCTCCTGAACCCCCGGCCGCTTCACTCGGCACAGCGAGTCCGTGCCTTCGTTCCACTGCTGAGTGTGACTCCCTGAGCCGGTGCAGCAACCGCTTCCACAGCAATGGATTTGTGATTCTACTCCAACGTTCCTGAGAAGAGATAACATTATTGCTCATACTTGGCTGCCTCTAACAGCCAGACTCTGATTGCTTGAGAGATTAATAGAACTGTATTATTTACATCAGATGTCGCACAGAATAATATTATTAAAGCTTTGTCTTACCCATTTACCAATTCCACTGTAGATTAGTAGCATGGATTTTTTTTTTTCCTCCCCATAAAAGCTTTGTTCCCAGCAATCAACATAATATTTTCCAGTGATTGTATGGAAATGAATGCAGCCACAGACCAGATTTGTACCGATGAATAGAAGGTCCTGTTAGTCGTTTTATAGCTAAGTCTGTTTCTTTCCATGATGAATTTAGAGCAGTTTATTTTATTTGTCTTGATTTGAACAGCTGCCAAATCGTTATCTTATTTTATGACAGAGGAAATAGGATTATTCTATTGCAGTTGCACCTGGAAAGCTCCTCAACATACCTTGAGCATCCCTGTCCCAAGGACTATTCAGATACACTGCCCTGGAGACCCCACTCCCTAAGACGACACAGTAGAGGAACCATAATCCTGGTGTTAATTACTAACACAGACACAAATGGAACCAGACCATTAACTGATGTCTGGAGAGGAGGTTCGGTGAGAGCTACAGCTACAACTGTCTTAAGAGATAACAGGAGATAGGATGATCTGAGAGTAAGGCAGAGAAGTTACCTTTTCAGCAATGAACTATGAAGAGTCACAGAAAACATCAGCCAGGAATAAACCCACCAAAACGCAGAATTCTCCCACTCCCTGCAGTTTTCAACCTATCCTTCAAATCCATTTATTCTTCAAAAAGAAACCTGTAGGGCACAAGACCAATCTCTGCCCAACGTTACTTCCTTCTGCTCCAAACTCTCTCCTTTTTTGTTTTCTCTTGCCTTTCATTTTGGGCTCCTTTAGTCCCACCCTTTGGAACCCACACACGCTCTGCTGATTTCTCTCTCACCCTCCACCTTACTCTGAGAGCATCATTCAAGATCTTGTGTGCTACGTAACTTTTTAGAGCAATGAAGATGCACTTCCCTGATGGAGCTTGTCCTGGTTTTGGCTGGGATAGAGTTAATTTTTCTTCCTAGTAGCTGTTATAGTGCTGTGGTTTGGATTTAGTAGGAGAATAAAGCAATAACACACTGATATTTTAGTTGTTGCTAAGTAGTGTTTATACTGGCCAAGGACTCTTCAGCTTTTTCAGGTGCACAAGGAGCTGGGAGGGGGCACAGCCAGGACAGCTGGCCCAGACTGGCCCAAGGGCTATTCTGTACTGTACAGCGTCATGCCCAGTATAGAAACTGGGGGGGAGCTGGCCAGGGGAGCAGTGATTGCTGCTCGGGGACTGGCTTTACTCTTTGTTAACTTGATATCCAAATCTATTCGTACAAGACCAGAGGTGCCTCTCAGATTTCATAGTGTGTTGCTCGAGAATGAACTGAACAAATTGGAAATAGAAACACCACATTTGAGAAGTTTCCACCATCCATTCCTGTCAGCTGCTGAAGAGCTACCAGAATAGCTGATCTGCATCACAAGCTTCATACCATTCACTGACTTCAATTTTTACCCCCATTTCCTTCTGCCCTTTTCAACAGGCTCCCCAGGCTGTCCCCAGCTTTTCTCATCCCCTTGCCCAGGATCACTACACTGGAAGTTTTCAAAATCAGCAGCTTTCAAAACCTAGTACTTGTCAAGCCATGTCTCCTTGTTCCAGTTCATTCAAAATTAATTAGTAGTTTTTAAGTCATTAGATGTGACTCAACGCATCCTTGGACAGCATCCCACCATCAAAACGCATTCAGCCTAATTACATCAGCCTTTCCTAAAACCCCATAGCCCTTTGTGTCAGGAGAAAAAAGGGGAAGAGAAAAAAAAAAGCGCAGAGAGATGTTTCTCTTCTTGCTCATCACACTGATACATTGGAGCTGCCTTACCCATTCAGGTACCTTCAAACAAAAACTCAAATCCATCCCTAGCTTGCTCACCATTCTGAAGAGAAATCTTCCCCATTTCCTATTCAAATTAATCTTCAGCTCCATTTTCTCTGTTTATATTGTTCGAATATAAAATAACCCCAACATTTAATACATCGAGATACTGCATTCCAGTCTATTACCCTATTTACATAGCTAAAAGAAGCATTTTTATTGCTTGAATTATCCAGGGTAGTTTACGACAGATATTTCAATGCTATCATTGTTCTAACCTTGAAATCTTATCAAGGAGTGCAACTTTTATGATATGAGGCCATACATTATCTCCTCATTCCCAACTGATTTTCATTCCTAATAAAAAAAGAAAAGAAAGCAAGCAAGCCATGCCAGAGTAGGCACTTATAGCTCCTGAATACAGTTATTACAGCAGGAATAATTTATAAATCCCAATGAAAGGATGCTACACAGACCAAGCAAAATAACAAAACCATTGACCTAAACTACTTGGCTCAGTCATCACTGCACTCATTTCCAAATTAATCTCCACTATGCTTTTTTAACCCTTCTTTCCAGTTTCCTGCACTTCCCGAACCTAGTGGGGGTTGGAAGTCAAGGCATCCAAGTGAATCAACAGAGACACCTCTTCTGCGAGAGATCCGGGCTGGGCAGAGCAGTATGTCACTCAGAAAACAACCTGGCACTGTATTTGTTACCTTCCTAGAAATTCAAGGAGAGAAACAGATTCTTTAAGGAGAATATCTCCAAGATCTCCATCACAGCTTCAAAAATTAACTAAAACACCCATGCATGACACAGACTGTGCGCATTTGGCCAGCACAAATGTGAACTCCAGTGGGAGGGGGAGATCCACAGAGACCAATTTCATCTCCCTCTTCGTCCATAACTTTTGGGCTAAGTACCACAGGGATGCTCCATGACTCTCTAATATCTTTCACCAGTGTTTTAGTGCAATCTGGTTTAGTTCAGAAGAGTTTTAACCTTCAGAATGTGTCCAGTGTGTGCTACAGAAACGGGAATTAATGGTATCTTTCTCATTTCGTTTTATCCTTTTCTATGTCATGATTCATTTCCAGTATAGCCAACAGAGATAAAGCCAAATGGAAACTATTTTTTCCCCTCTAATATTTCTTTGTTCACTAAAAACCAGCCAGATAGTTACTTTTGGATAATAACAAACCAGAATAGTTCACCATTCATCTTCTTTGTAGTAGTTATTCTAGGGCTTTTTTGGAAATTCATTTTCGGTTTTCAATTTACCTCCCTGGAATATGCTACAGCAACTTCTGTGCAACTTCCAAGAGTACCGCGTAAGCCGAGACAAGAATACTTTAGGTTTGATTTAGTCATCGCGCTACAGAACTAGCAAAAGATTCAAAACATAAAAGCAGTAAGATCATGGGAGATATGGCAACAATCCCGTGTATCTTCAGAGATGCAGGGAGCAGGATCCTTAACATTTGGGGCTTTATGCCGCTCATTATTCATACTTTCAAATAAGTGTCATGACTTGCTGAGCACAGCAGAGGAAGCCTGGCTAGAACGGAGATACAGCTACTGAAGGCTGGCTACAAAAATCTTTTGCTGGGCCCTGAAGAACAACGTTATGCTGGCAGATGCTTAGACGTCAGCAGATGCTTAGTTTCCAGAACCAGTGGTCCTCATACACCATCCCAACCTGGGATGCTCTCCTGCATCAGGAGCCTAATCAGCAAGGCACTTGAGAATGTGCTTATCTTTGTGAACATGCTCTAGTCCTGCTGCTTTTCAGTGCAACGACACTTGAACACAAGCTTAATTTAAAGTATGTGGTTAAGTGTTTTGCTTAGTAGGAATGGATTTAAGTGTATGTTTAAAGGCTTCATTGAACTGGCATTTAACAGCTGCAGAGTAACCTGAAAAAACTTCCCTAGGGATGAGGGTGGTTTTACATTTGTTTCCTCTCCTCCTCCCTTGCACTAAGGTTAACCGTTCCAAGGGAAACAAAGACCTGCATCTTTTTGTAACATAAAAGACAAGCCAAGAAAAGCAATACTGCAGTGGTTATCTGCACCAGAAGACAATTGCAGGTACCAAACGAAAGCAGAATTAAAACTGCAGCCCCAGAGAGTTCAGCTGCCATATCACATTAAGCACCTCACTCCGCTGTGCACATCAAGACGGAAAGCCGAGGTGTCAGTGTGAAAAAAGGGTGTCAGATTTGGAAACCCAGATTTGAACTGATTCTATCTAGACACTGGGTGCCAGTGTTGATCCGCTCTGCATTTTGCTGGAGAGTGTCCCTGGACAGGGAACGCTCTTTGTTCTGTTAAAAAAAGCCACTTCCAACTTTAGAGACCACATTGTTTATCTGCTTATTGATCTTCTCTAGCTATTGGCTGATTACCCAGAAACAGAAATTGTAGCCAACTACATCTGTTTTAATAAATATTTCACAGCAGAGGAAGGGCACTCACCACAACATATCATTCCCATTTTTTTCAGCCACCTCTCTGGAAGCAGCAGGTATCAAAGCACAGGGCAGCAGCAGCCCCTGCCAGGGCCTGGGCCGGCCGGGAGCCCAGCAGTGTTGGGGCTCCTCTGGTCTCACCTACAGCACCGCGCGATCCCGGTGCCCAAACACAGACCTGCCAAATCTTCACACCAGCGTCACACATAGCTTGATTTTCTTTCTTCTTGTGGCTTTCACACATCTTTCCTACCCCTCACTCCTGGCTTTCAGAAGCCTTTGGAGGAGCAGCTGGGGATGACACACCACGCTCCTGCTCCGAGCAGCAGCCCACCCATCTTCCCAGGCAAGACAGACTGAGTTAGCTCACAACTATACTGAGGTTAAACCATGAATAACCCATTTCCTCAGAAGTGGGGCCAGAAACTCCTGTAATTCACAGCTTCCCCTCAAACTACATAAGGTCTGGCTCACCCCCACAAATACGCATGGAAAAACTAGTTTTTTTGCCTTTTTCAACCGCCTTCATAGTTTATTCCTTCTAATTTATTCCCTCTTACAGTTACCTTTTCTGAACTTCTTTAGGAAGCTTGGCTACCCAATACCACACAATGGCCAATACCGTAGGCATAACTAACTGGGACATCAACCTTACAGAGCAGTACATTCACTAATCAGTGAAATCACACAGTTTGTGAGGAAATGCCCTTGAGAACGGGGAAGGTGAAATATTATACTGTTGAGTAGAACAGTCAATAGTAAAAGCAACCAGGAATGCTGAGCTCACAGCGCAGACACCTCCTATCAATAACCAGAAAGCAAATACATTTCAAGGATGGTGCCATGGAAGAGTCCACTGAGCTGCCAGAGCAATTAGGTGGTCTTCTGCTTCCGGCACTAGAGATTCATTATTAATCTGCGGTCATAACTGATCAAAAAAATCTAGAAGGTAATTTTATCCTCCTCACTGAAAACAAAGCTAAAGTGATCTGATTATGTCATAAAAACATGCCCAGGGCTCAGTCCTGTTTCCTAAATTCACAGGTGCCTATCTTGCAAAATTTGCCACAAGCATAATTTTGCAAGCTATGCAATAACATGCACTCATCTCAGAGAACAAGTTTTTAGCCCCTCATGGGATCTCCCCAGTGCTTGTATATATTCAGAAGCAAGAGCTTATTCTGATTTCAAGGACCTTACTCTGATTTCAAATCCTTGTCTGTTACTCAAAGGCAGACGTTGTGGATCTGGGTGCTCAGACCTGCCCCATCTTTTTTTTTTTTTCCATACATCCCAACCTATTTAATGGACATTAAAAGGACATTTACACAAGCTAAGGTTAAGGCAGGCAGGCAAGGTGAAACCATAAGACTAGTTTTAAAAAAAAAAAAAAAAAAAAAGGAACAGCCAAAAATCATAGTTGAGAGTTCAGAGAGGACGTCAAGAAAACATCCTTCAGTAGCAGGGAAGTACAGCGTGCTAACAGGCTTCCCAGAGACCCTGCAGAATTGCTGTCCTTGGAGATTTTCAAGATCCAGCTAAATAAAAGCACAGATGACCTGATCTAGTGTTGGTCAACACCCCTGCTTTCAGGGGGACTCTGCAGCAGAGCCCTCCTGCGGTCCCTTTGTTACTGCAAATAGGAGAATACCTACTGCTTCCAGATCTGTCAGCACGCTACAGAAACGCCACCAGGCGTATACAGAACCGGAGCACATTAACAAATAACCATGCGCTGCGTTCTTCCTCGAGGGAGTTTTTCTTTGATTGATATAAAGACTAGTCACTTGAAGTAAACATCTTGAATTTAAGTTGGAAGGTGACTTGCCTGTCACTTCTGAGCATGTGGCTTGAAGGACGTGGGTGTAATTTCATGCACTTTTTAGACAAGACATGGCTGACTTGCACTGTATGCCTCTCACGCTGCCAGACCGGTTGCAAGACAGGCCCTACAGGGACACTTGCAGCCTGCCTGCCAGTTTAGATTACTAACATCCACTTTCGAGACCTCTGCACTGACATATGTATTTGAGAGGGAAGGAGAAACGTCCAGCCACCTACTTAGCTCTTCTACAACTGGAGTGGCTGCTGGCCATCATTCATAGATCTCGGCACGAAAGAATCTGATAGCTGTTACTGCAGTCATTAGCACAAGTATACAGCTCCAGTTCTCCCAAACAAAACTCACCTTTTAGTTGGAGAAAACAAGATGGGGGGATGCAGGGAAACCTGGAGAGACCAGCTATCACACAGTGAACGTTCCTGTCCTGTTCCATTTTACTCATCAGCAAAATGGAAAAAATTCACCTCATTTACTCTTCTTCCCCCAGACAAGATACCGCGAAGCTTTACTCAAAGGTTAGGCCTGTACCTATCCAGAAATGCTCATTTAAGTTCTATCTAGAATAGTATGATGGTCCAAATACTTCAAGGAGACCTTGAAAATACCAGAAATTGATGCAAAGAGATGTTACAAATGAAAAATCCATATATACACACTACAAGAAAGGCATCTATTGTATAAATATTGTCATGGAAACAGGATACAGATTTGCTTTAAAAGGACACTCAGAGCACATTAATGGAAAGAGAAAGGACTGGAGTGAACCTAGGAAAGAGATACCTCGGGATCTCAGAACCGGCCTGAACCCCGTTCCACTACATGGGGCAAACCTCCATGTTGTTTAAATTTCACATCACTGATATTAAAGCTGAATGCTTTGACTCTGGTAATACAATTCTACACTGGAAAAGATCATATTGAAAGAGTTCATATGTAACCACAAAAATACCATGTTAGGTTCCCACACGCAAATAACAAGCCAGAAAAAAGACACACTTCACTGAGCATTCAACATGAAACAGCTCAAAAATAATTTCTTCCATTTTTCCCTGCTACTTTAATTACGTTGTTTATATGCAACACAAGTCTACTCTCTCTAATGGCAGCGATGCAAACCCTACGTAAACTTCAGGTGGGAGTAGGGGAAGCAGACGCACTCGCCCACCCAACCTTACCTTCTCTACCGCAGATGTTACTGCTGCCGAGAGGAAGGCAAAGGAACAAAATCTCTTTATTGCAGACAGTCCCCTTAACCTGTCTACCACAGAAAGGAACACTCAGCTTCTGTGACTTAGTTTACACCTTGAACATTTTGTATTAAGAAAGCACTAAATCTTAATCTAAACAGTCTTCAGCTCTTGAACCCTTCAAGCAACCAAAGCACATCCAGGCAAAGCACGGAAGTTCGACCTCTTCAAATGCTCACGTTGGAAAGAATTTACACAGCACTTATTTGACATGCAATTCAATCTAAAAGAAGTAAAACCTCTTTTCTCTGGAGCTATGCACCAGGCAGTCAGAGGGGAGACGCTACAAAGTCAGAGCAATGCTTGAGCAGAAAAAAATAGAGCCCATTGTAAAAGATAAACTAGAGAAGGCGACGCATAAGCCTGAAACTCAGCAGTAGCTCACTAAAGCTTGTAAGAGATTCGTGCAATGGACTTTTCTGTGACTGCCACCACAGTCTTCACTATGCTAGCTGAGCCGAAACAGATATTTTTAGACTAAAACCCTTTATGAGCTGTTCATCTTATTACTGCTTCATTCCATTCATTATATTTTTAATCATGTCCAAACAACTGAGCTATTAAATAAATTCCAAAGCAGCACAGCAGGCTGCGGCTTACGCAAGCTAAAGATCAGAGCAGTAGGAGAGAAAGGCTACTTTGGTTGCAGATTAAACCTCCCCATTCTTACAAAGCACAAAGCAACTGCTGGACTCAACTGCCACATATTCAGGATTATGGCCATTTCTCAGTCCTGTCTCCTGCTGACATCGTAAAAGACATTCAGGATATGATTTACTTTATGAAAGTTACAGGCATCCCGCAACGGGGGGAGAAAATTATGTAAGTACCCTTTCAGTAATGAACTCCCCACTGCAAACGCCTTTGTTAGCCTCCGCTACAGCATCTTTTAAGTGCAGATTTGTACACAGCAACACTTGAAGCTTTCCAGACAGCTTCAGCATCTTGTAAACTGTCTTGAAATGAGAAACTCCACACTGCTGTGACCACAAGAGAGCTGCTGTACTGCACACCTTACGTCACTTACAGCAGAGTAACTGGAAAACTTTTAGTGATGTTTAATGACATCCACCCACCTGCTTCTGTAAATGCTGAAAGGGTTCACTGTAGTCAGGGAAGTTGCTGTGCCCCAAGTCAGAAGGAAACCAACATCACGCATCAGAAGACCAGAAAGAACCTGCTGTTGTCCTACAGTTCCCACAGAGGCAAAAGATGGGTCTCCCTTCTTACGAACCCTGGGATCTGGGAGAGGCAGTCCCTGAGCATGATGGTTTACAGCCTGGGACAGTACCAATGCATCACAGGTCTTGTAGTTACATGTTTTGTTACTGACAGAGCCCTACGCATGGATTAAACAACTAAAGAATATAGGGAAAAAATGCATTTCCTAAGCAAGGATAAACATACTTTCCCAGTTATGGGATTACACCTGCTATTCAACCCCATCCCACCTCAATTTCTCATCTTTCAAATAAATTAATGCCATTCGTTCCTAAGAGTTTTTGCTCCAGAGGCTAGCCAAGCACTTTCATCCAGCAACCCCCACCCTCCTTTCCAACTCACTGCACCCAAATTCTTCCAAAAAGGATCATTTCCACCCGATAAACTACGTTCTACCAGATCTTTGCCTCCAACCAGAACATTTATTCTCTTGATCAAAGGGCTTCAACCCCTCGCTCGACTCACCATTTTTCCTCAGCTCCTTTCGCCACCCCCCAGCTCCCCCGTGAGAAAGCAGCTCCCACTGAGGAGCTCCCAGGAGACCTGGAAGGAGAACAGGGAGCCTCAGCTGGGCTTGGCCCAACGCCCCTCGAGGGGTGAGCGGCACAGGCGGGCGAGCAGTCGGTTTTGTTCTCGCTAGGATTACAGACTGCTGTCCAGTAAAATTTCAGCCGTGACAAAGTTTACTAGCACTGGAAAGCTACCTGAGGCTCAAGTGACATTGGAGATATTCCACAGTACAGAGACATAACAGAAAGCTTAAAAACATGTGGCATTCATATAATATTTTATATGTTCAAAGCATCATTTAGGCATTACCTGCAGCTCAGGGGACTAGTCAGCCAGGGTGGAACTCTATTTAGCATTAGTTCTCACGGAATTTCTGATAATGGATTCTTCACTTGTGCCAGAAATCCCATAAAAATAGATCTGTTTAGGGGGTAGCACAGCCTGCATGCTTTCATTGCAACCTACTGTCTCTAAAGAATAACATACACTTTTTCAAGCACTAAATAAAGTTTTCCTTCAATTTGATTTCTAAACAAAAGACTGTGATAGTCCTTTTATCTAAGACACTCATCTACTTTCAGCACTATAGCCTGAAACAAAGATTCCCAGGGAGAATTAATGGCTATCATTTCCGTACACACAAGTTGCACCAGGCTTTGTTGCGCTTTGGTCCAATGCACTTTCAGTAGCACAGATTTTTCCATAAAATATAAAAGTTATAGCTAGTTTGCCCACTGAGAACCTGCTCACACATAATTACATGTCTGGAACAAGAAACCTAACTTCCATTAAGTTTTTGTTTCCACTAACTTTCTTACCTACCAGCCACCTGAGGCTACCAGCTCAGGAGGACACCAACATGCAGGTGCCATCATGAAAATGAAAACAGATGAAGATGCTGGAAGATGGTTTATGATAAATGCATCAAGAAAGCACATAGGGACAACTTGGTCATGTATTCACAACAGAGCACAACTGTTAATGAGATTACTGTATGAAATATGCTAGCACAAACTCATTTTCCTCCCACTGTATGTTCCTGCAAGGCTGGTCTAATTTTATAGGATGAGAGGTTGCGTGGGAGGAGCAGGATAAAGGCAAGATCAATGATTGTAAGAAATTTTAATTAGCATAAAGGTTCCTCTGTGTTAGTTTACAGAATTGAAAGAAACATAATACAATGTCTGGAAGATTAATTTCAGGAGAGTCTGAGACCTGGATCTCTGTCCAAGACACTCTGAAAAACGTACATACAACAAGTTCTGACACAGCGTGTAGAACAAACTGCTCTTTTCTAGACACCGACAGGGTAATTTTCCAATCGCCTTTATGTCACTTCCATTAGGACTACGGAAACTCTTGTGCTTCAAATACAGTCTGTTTACTTAGCAGTGAGTGGGGCTTATGTAATTTTTAATATGAAATAAGAAGTCACTTGATGCCAAACTACAGGATCTATTCTATTAAAACACAGGATCGTTCCAAATGCCCAGTCTCAGATATTTCTGAGCTCTAGCCAAGATGTACGAAGAATGAGCACTGAAGTGATTAGTCTGCAGGAGGTGAAAATTCATGGAATTTAATGACACAGCACTGAAAAGAAAGCTCCAGCAGCGAGTGCTCCGGCTGAGCAAAAAAAGCTAGCGGTCTAAAAAGGAAGAGGGGTCAGCAGAAGGCTGAACCACGAGATATTCCCACATTGAGAAGATAAATGGACAGACATTCTGCAACTGAACATGCAGTCATGTAAAAACCCATCACCTTAGCTTACAGAGTGGGGAACCAAGTACAAACGGAAAGAAAAGCAAGAGTTAAAAAAAAAAAAAATTCCTGCAAGTTTTCTTCCTCCATAAGGCCAAGGAAAAACAATCATGAAATTAATGTGTTCTTCATCGAACAAGTAGGAGATACCATTCTGACATATGCATCTCAAACGGGGCAGAGAGGAAAGTTATGAATCCTGGAAGGGGAGAAGTATACTAGTTATATTTCAGATGTTACATGGTACGTAAGCAAGCATTTGAAAGACTAATCTTCTTAAAAACCATCAGACAGAAATAACAAGGAAAAAAATGCTCAGAAACTAGCCGCCACTTGCAGCAATAAGCTCTAATGGATTAGCTGGAACCCACGTTTTTATGCTTTTTATACCCACCCTCTTTCTTTTCTTCAGCTTTTGTGCTAAGCTGAAAATATCCAGCCATCCCATCCCTACTGTTTATGGAAGTAACGACAGAACTGCCAAATTCTCCACCCTCCATTCTCAATTGCTTATTATCAAGAATGGAGGCCACAATATTGAAGAAGCAATGTGTATTTATATCTCTTTGGCAGAAAGATCTGTTTTGAATGAATGAGCTCATATTTTTTCCCAGTCTGAAGTATACTAATGGCATGCGATTTGTCGTCTGGATTCAGTATTTCTCAATACAGACATACCTGGATATGAAAATCTGACCCATCAGAGAAGAAACAAACATCTGGATTTACACCAATGCTATAAAACACTTCTCATAGCTAAAATTATACATTCCTTTACTAATCTTAGTACAGTTGTGCATGAAACAGTTTTGGCCTTGAAATTAGTTGAAAGACTAGGAAGAAATAGCTAGAACCTCCAGGGAGGTGGGAACCAGCACTGAAAAAGAGCAGAAAAGATGTTCAGTGCATCTCCTCAGTGCATGCTTAGCAGTTGACTCCCCATTGAACCACGCCAAAGACCAGTTAGATGGTACTTCTCCAGTGCAAAAGCTGAACAGCTCTGTAGCTGAGACACAGCTCCTGGCTAGAAAAAACTAAAAGTCCAATCAGAAAAACTGTATTTGAAGTGTATGAAAACAGTATGAGTTAATCCTGTGAGTGAAAGGTATTTTAAAAGACCTGGTCTGTCAATCAGCTGTGGCCGCGGTGGAGGGAAGACTCCAGTGAGAGAGGCAGGGAGAGATAAGACCAACTGTTCAGTTATATCCTTACAGATGAGATCTCTCACTGTGAAATTTCCAAGATAAAGCATAGCATAGCACTTCCCCAGGGGCAGAAGGCAGTCGCCGTGACTTTATCAAGTAACTAGTTATAATTTTCATGCAAATAACAAGAATAATCAAATGACTATCACAGCTGTGTCAGCCTGAAGAAAATAACATCTATGAGATGATCAAAGCAAGCAGATGACCTCATAGAAAGCACATTCAAGATGTTATCTGTCCTTTTGCAACTTGTTTGCTTTGGTGTGAGCTAAAAATAAAAAATTACCTCTCAGACTGCTTATAACTGCATGGGTGAGACTGCCACAGACCGTGCACACCAACCACCTTCCATGAGCGCACACTGTGTTTACTGGTCACTATTCAAGGGGTCACGGGCATGTGTTATCCACCTTTTGTTTATTTTTACTCAGTCTTTGCTGGCACAGAGATGCAGGCAAAATGCATTTGTTATCCCTCAAGGCAAAGCACCAGACAAGTCTGCCTGTTAAGGAATGGATGAAGCTGTTGAACAAATGAGAAAAAGGTCAAATAACCTGAAAGAGCTTTTCACTGGTTTCTGGTGGGGGCTTGGTTTGGTTTGGTTTGGTTGGGGGGGGGGGGGGGGGGGGGGGGGGTGTTGCTTGTTTGTTTGTTTGGGGGTTTTTTGGTGTTTTGTTTTTGTTTGGGGTTTTTTTTTTTGTTTTTTTTTTTTTTAAAGCAGAGGTGGTTTCTTATATTGTCTGGTTGTTGAGCCTCAGGGTAGCATCACATGAGCTGAGCTTTCAGACACTGGCAGGTCTATTTTATTACTCTTTTAGCAACAAAAGCTCCATCTTTCTAAACTGGTCATGGCTGCAGTGGTTTTGTTGCATGCGTTGTTGTTTAAACGCAAAACTCCCAGGACATGAATTATCTTTTACACCACTTAAGCCCTGTTAAATTTAGTTGAAATACTGGGTTAAAAAATTATTAGTCCACACACAGAGGGCATAAATTGCATTCCTCACATCCTTCAGAAGCCAATCTAGAAATAACATGATGAATTTTATGACAGGGATACTCGGACACAGCTAATAAAAATCTACACTTAAGGAAATAAATGCGATAAGTAACACATTTTGCTTTCATTCGATTGCATAAATTAAAGGTCACACACTTAACTCTTACAAACTAAATTATTTCTCTTATAATGAAGTTTATACAGCATGTTACAGCACTGGGCTGGACCTGCGATGATACAAATCAGGAACTTCAGCTGAAATCATCCATTTTGACCAGCTACAGCTGGCATAATTTTTTTTCCGGGCAGCGAACATAGAAGTTTTCTAAAAGCATCGTCTTTACCAAGAGCTAACCGGATAGCCAGTAGTTTGATGTGAAAAGGTTCAGGATGCAGAGATGTGCCTCTCAGTTCACCCTGGGCAGTTCTCAGAAGCTGTATCAGCTTTCGCGCTATCCGTGCGAGGACATTGGGTGCTAACATCATTTAAGCTCTCCCCACAAAGTCTGGACAAAACATGCCCAATACTTTATATTAGAACCCGATCTAATGCTCTTTTAAGATAAGTTCAGTTTCATTCCTTTCAAGTGGGCATTGATCATATCAGACCAACATATCTAATAATTAAGCACCATTACGTAATTAAAGTTTTTGCACTAAAAATGCAGAACTACTAGACAATCATTAGGGATTAAATACTCCCAGCACAAAAGAGAACATGTAAAAGCCAATTTTCAGGAACAAATTGGAACCTGTTGCAGTTTTCCGTACAAAATTGAGGGGGGGGGGGGCAGACTGTTTACATTAAATTTTACTATTTTCTGTGAGTTTTTCCCTTTTCCACCAGAAGTATTTCTCACTGACCAGAGTCATCTAACAAATGAAATAGGTTGAATAATTTTCCCTAAACATTTTAATCTGTAGTATGTTTAGTTTATCTTTTCCATTTTATTTTGAATTGTTGGATTACCTGTTATTTTATACCAGGCTTTACTATCATCTAGAGACAGAATGCACTTTCCAAGGCTTAGTACAGCATAGCTACAAAGAAACACGGGTCAGATCTATTAGTACTTCTACAAGGTGAAAGAAAGCCAGGTCATCTTTATTTTGCTATACATTTCAGGGATTACTGATTGAGAGGCCCTGTTCTTATGAATAATAATAATACCACTGAGCCTTTCTGTGCTTGAATAATCATTGTATTTCCTCTTTAATAACACGATAGGGTTTATATGGAAGACTCAAGAGCATAAAGCCATAGTGACCTTCCCTACCTGAGAAGAAGCTGCTGAGAAATGACAGCTGATAAAAAACCAAAAAACACAGAGCAACTGAGATAATGCTCCAGCCATTTCATCTCCAGACACATCAGCCCATAATAATCAGAATGATAACAACAAACTCAGACTGATGACACTCCCTCCTCCCCCTTCTTTAAACAGCATTTCACCTCGCCATTTCTAATACTTGGGGAAAGAACCAATTCGCACTTTCTGCACCGGTTACATGCTCCGAGACTCCCTGAGCACAGCTCCAAACACCCTGAACACCGAATCCTCTCTGATCTGGATGGCAAAGCAGATACCCATGTAAAAGTACATTTTCATCTAGATATTGACAGCCTTACAGGCGCCGTTTCCTGCCACCTCCCTAAAATTGTTGTTAATAGTCTCCTCACACAGCAGCAGCTCATGCTCTGAATGAAGCATCGCTGCTTTTGCTCAGCCTCAAATTATCTGTATGTGGCATTTTCCAGACGCATGAGCTGCAAACACATTCAAGTAAATGCCTTTTCCCCTACTCATTTTTTAGATATGGTAATAAATAGCAAGAATTATAAAGGCAGTTGGTACTTAGGACATGAAGAAAATATTAAATCAGGAGAAAAATCTTCTTACACATGCACATACATACATGTACCCTCTCTACTAATATATAGGAAGCCGAACCATTCTCAGCACAGCTTTTATCTACATGAACAGCTTTTGTACAGCGTGATACAACACACTTTGGTTTGAGTCAAGGAACAGAAAAAAATAGTATAACAAAAGCAAAAAGCTCCATCCACGAACCACTACAGCTGTTGGAGAGCCCTAGCAGGGACTGAGAACAGCACGTCAAGGCAAAAACCAAAATAATTGCCCAGCATCCTTCAACACACGTAGTTTTGCCAGGGATAGCTGCGTCAGTGTGTTTGACTGATGCAGGGACTCACTAACAAAACTCAATCCAAGTAAATACCACAGAACAAGGCAGCGCAGTACGGCAAAGGACTTTTTGCCACATTGATCCCTTACCATGCACCGTGGACACAACTACGACTTTATTTTCCTTTAACCTATATTCAGTTTGCTAGATTGAATCCAAGGTGCCTCAACTGAAGTAACCAATGTGTTCAAGTGAAGAGCAGCTGCATACAGCTGTAAGCAGTCCCATGCTCTTAAGTTTTAAAATTACGAATTTCAGTAGAACACAGCCTGCATGAAGGGATATGTTTTGGTGGAAGAGGAGAAGGAGGGGCTTTAACATCTTAAACGGCTGACAGCTAATCATACTACTTTCTTCATCAAAATATTATTCAAGGTGAGAATGCATGGTAATCAGAGACACACAGATCACCACACAGCATGTGCATTCACTTCTGGAAGTGAAGATAAAGTTAATTAAATACTCATTTAATTTGAATTAAGATGGATGCACTCTACTTGAGCCGATCAAAACCCTAAACCAAAAGGCAGACTGCACAGAGTAGTAGCCTTTTGTTATTTAAGCTTTCCTGAAGATACATTAATTGTGTAGTCTAATACGTAGGTACAGGCCTTTTTCATATCATCTGCTGTAGCTCTCAACTTCTTCTCTGCTTTCCAAAGAGTAAGACAGGCAACTGAACAATAGGGGAATCCTGCCCTGTTCCTCAGCGGACAGGACGACTGCTTAAAGAGCTCTTCAGATGCACAAGACACCCCTATATGATACCACATAGCTCACAAGTTCTGTGCACACGGGAGTGATGAAAAGACCAAAGAAACATGATGTAGCAAAGGGGATAAGAGGTTGAGGCAGAGAAGTACAAGGCCAAGAATCACCCCCATTCCTACTCAGTGCCAGGGCAAGAGTGGAAGTGATGGAGACCTGAACACTTGTCTCCTTGTGTTAGATCAATCCCTCACCCAAAACACGATGCTTTCTGCTTAACATAGCCCAGCCCTATGGACATCCTGAAAGGGGGAACACTTCTGTTCTCCTCCACCACGAAGCCCCTCCTGCTGGCCTATGTCCTGACCACCTGAAGAGGGGCTGGGGTCCTTCTACGTTTCTTTTTCTTGCAAGAAACCACCAGGAGTCACCAGCAATTCAAAGTTAAGCTACAGATAGAGCAGGGCTCTTCCAGTAGGGTGGGCCCCAGCAAACTGCTTGGAAGTTATTTACTTATTTATAGTCAGGTTCTACTTGGACAGATGACATTTTAATCTCAAAACCACAAAGAAATACCACTGGGTAGAGAAAAGGGGAAGGAATTACCATCCAGGCTAGGTGGATTTGAACGGATTGAGAGGAGATGTCTCACCGGAGCTTAGATCCAATCAGCACATGTCAGAGGATTTTGTGGGATAGGTTTTCTGTTACTCAGTCAAGCAGGCTTCCTTTCAGCGCCTCTGCAAACTGCTTTCTATTTTCCAGCCATCGCTGCTATGAACGATAAGTCCAGTTCACAGCAAGCCACTAAAAGCAATGCTGGTTAGCCAAACCACTTCCTTCCTTTCTGCAGGAATTGCTTTGCCTACATAACCAAAAGTCAACTAGCCTCCTACTAATGGAGAAACTGGAGCTTAAAGCTAATTCTTCCTATCTAAATTGCTGCATATAGACAGCTTCAGTCTGTATTTTCAGCAATCCACACAAACAACTTCCTCTGAAGTATCTGATCTCTGTATCAGACGGAAGATAGATTTATGTGCCTAAACCTCTGGTCACATCAGAAGGCCGAAATAATAAAACCTGCAGTAATAAAGAGCTCCCTCCCCTGCCAAGGAGCCGAGTTCTGTACAACATCCTAAAAGGAAGTTAAAACATAATAAAAACACATAAACATAACTTCTTGCAATGCAAACAGATAAAGTACAGTAAGGAGCCCCGACATCAAGAATACAGAAACTGGCTCAGATGGTGACTGTGGACCCTTGGAAATGTCATTCCACAGAGGGAACACAGGATGGGCCAACAGCTATGATCAGAGATGGGGATTCAGGTTGGATCACTTACCACAACACTTTCCAAGCCGGGAAATGAAAGCCCAGGATTCAGATTTTCAAAGAATTTCAATGGCAGTCGATTTGGAAGACAAACTTAGCAAAAACCTCCTTAATGCTGACTATAATTAGAAGATATACCAGCCAATTCTAACTATGAAAAGAAACTCCACAGCTTTTGAGAAGATCTGTCTTAATTCTCACAACCTTGATCCATTGACGAGATATAACTGGGAAACCAACATATGGAGATAAAGTAAAACAAGAAATAGCAGCTGCATTAGCAGCAACAAGGATTTCTCAGAGATCCGAGGTGCTATCTTCAGCATCTCACCTTCCTTTTTATAGCTACCATGGTTGTACCTGCTCGAGCACACTGTGCATGTGTAAGGATCGAATGGTAATGAAGGACGGACAAGCCTTTTAACCAAATTGGCTTGGCAGTAAGTCTGAAATTTTCGCACAGCTCATTAGTGGTGACTTTTTATGGAAATGTATGCTGAAACAAAACCAAACGCATCTAACAACTACATGTTCTGCAAATAGATTCCTTGATTGAAAAGAAATGGCTCTCTATTATATGCGGTAAAAAAAAAAAAGGAGCAAGAAGGAAGGAAAATGAAGGTTTTAAGAAAGAACCACCACAGTGAGAGTCCTTCATAAAGTACCCTCCCACTGCTGTGCTGAGACTTGCAGGTATTATTTCCAACACCCTTCACTTGTCCAGTCACGTACAGCAACCCACAGGTCAGGCAAGTACATCTCAAGCACAAATAGCCCTCCATTTCCAAATGCTGCAAAAGCCGAAGCAATATCAAAGTCTCACAAATTCTTTAGTGTTTGCTGCACTACTTCTATACACTCGTCTCTCAAATGGGCTGATCAACAGAGCAGCTGTACTGTGAGGGGAGTAGCAGTGGGACCTCCTTGACAGCAAAGTGTACCCGTCTTGTCGCTGAGCAAGTGTCACTTGATGTTTGTTTAAATGCTTAGAACTGGATCCTATTTGCAAAGCATTAGCATTCCTGTTCTCCTGCGTCTGCACTGATTGATCTCATTTGCATATGCAAATCAAATGTCAGTATGAGACACTTAATATTCCCTCGACTTCATTTAGTGCTGCAGCAACACGGGTCAATATCTCACTCCATCCTCCAGTATGTGGGGAGAGGAGGGTTCTAGCTGAGTCAGCAAATGCTAATAAGCTTTGCTGCTTTCAAGTCTTAAAATCAATTAGTAGTATATTAAGGCAGACTTGCTGGGAGCTCATTTAAGTAATAAAAATCTTTTGTATAGCTAAAAAGAAAAAGAATAGGAAGGTTGACTCTTCTTTCCCCAGGGAGTTGTTTTAATCTGAAGTCATAATGGAAAGCAATGCATCTGCCACAACGTTCACTGAAACGGGGAGCCGCTCTGCCATTTTTGCTGGTTTCCGAGGGAAAGCAGTAAGGGTGTCAAAAAAACCCCAGTCTTTAGTACAAGTTTTTCCCCTTCCCTTGTTTGAACAATATTAACACACACAGACAGCAAGGACAGCATATCCACCGCCACCAACCCTCTCTGCCCTTGTATTCATGACATTAATCCTACGACACTGCAGTGGCACCTCACTTGCATTGACAGGCACAGAGCAGTGACTCCAGGCTGTCCCAGCACGGACCATCCCACCAAGTAGCACAGGCTAACACCACAAGCTTCTGGGAACAAGCACTGCCACGAGGAGCTGCATGATCACAGCTTAGGCAAACAAATGGTCCAACAAAACCCCACCCTGCAGCCTCCCCAGCCTCATCCACCTACAGCAGATCCACTGAACCCCCCCACTCAAACCCACATGCTTGGGGTTAGCTTCCCCACCCTGATGGGTGCTCAGCACCAGCAACGCTCTGGAATTAAGTGACTGCACCAAGAAGATCCAGTGAAATCACAGCAAACCCAATCTACACCAGCTGAGGGGCTGGCCCAGTACCACTCTCCATGCACCACTGGCAATCACAGGCTCACCCCCATCTGACAGCAGATGAAGCACAGAAAACTGATTGAAGTGGAGCTTTTAAGGTATTTTCCCTCACTCAGATGCAGCTTCTGCAAGTCACCAGGGCCTGGAGCTTGCTGCTTTGTTAAGCCAACGCTACAAATGGCACCAGCCACACAAGTACTTGACTTTGAGCACTCATGAGAGGCTCTCATCATTCAAAGCCAAACTGCACCTCAGCTGGCAACAGAGCTAATTTCAGCTTTATGCACCAGAAGGTATTTGCGCCTGAACATTCCCCCCACCTAAGAAAAAGAAGTGTCTGTTCATAGACAAGTGCAAGTATCCCTAGCCACGCTCCCCAGGGAAACACAGCGGCCAGGACAGCTATTTACATTTATTTCTTCATCCTCTAATCGTAATTTTCATTTTATGAGTGCCTGACTACCTGATATAGCACAAAGCTCATAAACACTGCGGTGGGCAAACACGTGGCTTATTTGCTTGATTTTACTTCAGCTAATTTATTGGACATCATCTGCAAGTATCAGACTGAGCAGCACTTACACCAGTTCCTGCCAAGGCTGTGAAAAATAATTTGAGCCACCTCTATCACGCCAATTGGCCATGCATTTCCCTTTCAAGGCTGAAATGCCACCAATGACTGGAATATGCTTCTGACCATGAGAATAGTTTCCTCCATGGAAAAAAGGAGTAAACAGATACAGATATGTGGAAATAAATAGCAAAATAGGGTTTACAAGCCAACTTTAGATTTCTCAGGTGGCTTTTTGCCTTTTAAAAGTTGTTTATAAAACTGCTCTTGTCTAAACTACTACCAAATCCTGAAGTAGTCTTTTTTAACATCACAGCCAAGACATCGAAGGTATGCATTCACTGTCAAGCCAACACCAGTTCTTCCAGTGCTAGCACAGGCCAGTAGCAAAGGGGAGCAAGAAGCACTGGCAAGAACTCAGGCTAATTTGGGATATAAAGCCCCGTTGACTGACTTTGACCAACCCGATGCTTTACTATTTCTCTCATCACGTTTGCATCCATCACTCCAAACACGTGACTGAACAGAACAGTTGACTGTGCAAAATCACTTGTTTCCAATATGCATATGGTACATTAAATGAAACAGTAGTTGCACATTGTGAACAGCTGATGACAAACAGGGACACAGCTACAGAGATGAGATATTGTGGAAAAATTCCAAAGAGCAGCCATAAAAAAAAATCTGAAACCATATGACAGGCAAGCCAATTGCCAACCAAATTTTTTACATTAGGTAGAAAACACTTAATTGGAGATAGAATCAATCCAATGCTATGCTTTAAATCTAATTATAAAACTACTTCTCTTCGAGACGCTACACTGTGTAAAACAATCCTGTCACTCAATATTATTGACAATGCTGCATTGCCTTACTGCTTACTTGGTATCTTGGTTTATCACATAGTCCAAATACTAATACTTTGCAAACAAGAAGCAAATTAAAACGCAGCGTGCTGACTGAATAGCTGCACGGTTTGGCACAGCTCTGACAGCGCTCTACACGCATTCATAAGCGCAGTGTTGTGAACCCTAAAATGAGAGCGGTGAACACAGCGGTGCACAGCGCTCTCCGGCTCCTCACCTCCCCACCACTCTCCACAGCAGAATCACGCCAGATGTTCCGGCCCAGAGGGGCAGGAGGCCAAGCTGCTGCAGGGCTGGGTTATCCTGTAGCTGTTCATCATCAGGCAGTGTCACTGCATCGCTGCCTCCCTCTCCAGCAAGACTCGAGCTTTTTCTGCTTCCCTCCAGGTTTATTGCTACCTTACAGGCAGCAGTGACAACGAAACGGACAGCACCTAGTTTTTGCTCCTATCCTTTCTTTCAGGCATGATGTTCATTATGCTCAATCGTGCTTTTTTAATCCCCATGTATTAAAATGGATTGGGACATTTCAGACATAGGAATATCAACATTCAAACACGATTTGTGGAGTTCTTGCTTTGTTTCTAGAACAATCAGTTCTTTTACAGCCATTCGGAAACAGCAATGTGACTCAAAACAAATCAACTCATCCACAAATGTGCTAAAATACAATATTAACAATAAGGTACAGTGACAATAAGTATTATTAAGAAGTGCATGAGGCCAGCACAGTCAATTTAGGATCTCAGCTGCTGATCTCTTTGGCTGGTTTGAATGCTCTAAGCAAGTTACTGCAGCAAAATAAACTAATATAACAATTTTTGGTATGTAGAAATTAGATGAAAACTCCTGGGTCATCTGCTACTGTCCTTGCTATTTCATTGCTTCTCCATATGGTGGGCCTACATACAAAATACGGGCAATTTCTCTTTACAGCACTCCATCTAATTTGCAACAATCAGGATTTAAACTCTTCAGGAAGGTTTTTAGGTTCTGCAGTTCCACAATACAAACAGATGGGAATTTTTCTAAAATGTAAATTAATTACAATTTCAAACAAATTAACTATAAAAAGAACAATAGGTAATGAGCACAGAAATCTTCACATTAATATTTTTTATCATCAATTCAAAACAACTAATTCCATCAGCATGGTTTCAGACAGGTAACGGTATTTTGCACCCACATCACAGGGGACACTGGAGTTGGGGCTGCAGCTCCCGGATAGCAGCGTAACACGTAGCCAGGTTTCCCTGTTTGCAAAGAGACAGCTGAAAGGTGCTGAAAGGAACAAACCAAGCCTGCATCTCTGCTGCAATCATCTGCTGTGAATTAGTTTAACATCTCAGAGTTACTGCATTAAAGCCTCTTGGAGATGAAGGGCCATTTTGAACCCACTGTTTCAGTGTTGGCACATTCAGAGAAACACCATTTTACGGCTTCCCATGCTGTTCTTCTCCATAGCTTTATCTCTACAAACTGGGAGGGCTACAAACTTTTTTTTTTTTTTTTTAATTAAAACTTTAATTCTTGAGCACAGCTCTTTAATAATGAAAAGTAATAGGGTGGATCCAGCATGGCACTCTGGCCATTTATACACTTAGGAATCATTTCACCAGTTACAGCCAGCGCTGAAGTAGAACACCAAACAGTACAGTAATACTGCTCCAGCCCAGAAAAAGCAGAGCACTCTGTTCACCTGAACTTCAGAAGAAATTTTAAAACAATAAAATATTGTCTAAATGGGAAGACAACATCAGTATGCTAGACTCATTTTGTATTTAGCATCTTATTAACACTCAAATTTGGTACACGCCCTTTAATATTCACAGGCACCGAGCCACTCAGATTGTGTGCCTGAAGCTAAAGAAAGCACCTGGAGAAGCAAACCAGAACTGATTGTAATCACATTCCTCATCCCAGTATGAATTTTCTTTATTCTTTTTAAAGGAAACCTGCAATGCCATCAGATTCACTACTAACTCGGCACTATCTGCCGACTCACCAAACCTACTCCCACGGGATTTCCCGGGGAGGTCTCCCTCCCAAGCACCGACTTCAGCATGACCCTAACTCAGCTGGTGAGACACAGGGGAGGAGGCAGAGATCAGCCTGAGGGAGAGAAAGTTAAATCTTTCCCAGGTCACAACTGATACTAAAATTAGGAGGCATAGTAAACAAAAAGAACAAAAAGCCACTAAGGCAAGGTACATTAGGCACAGCAGATAAGGATGAAATGACAAAAGCCGCAGGAGCAGTTGACTGAATGGGAAGTAAAGAACTATGTCTATTAAAACAGAAAAGTCCTAAAAAGGTATTGCACAGTCCTTGAAAGCTTTATGCCACGCACTCAACATGCCCAATACTGAGCAGACCGAAGAAAAAGTAGCTGTTAAAGAGTCAATACACTGGCATCCAGATCCATGCATTCAGCTATAAGGCCATTTTGGTTTTGAACACATTAAACCATCTCTTGAAGAGATTCAATCATCAGACAAATAAAGCAACATCAGACTTCCAGAACAAAGGAGCAGCAGAGCAAGGCTCAGAGCCTTCACCCTTCCCACTGCCACCAGAACAAGGGTTAATCTGTACTTCGCTGCAACTCAGGATTCATTCGTCTTGGTCTGAAAAAGGAGAAAAGCATCAAACCAGTAAATTTACCAAGAACCCTGTATGCTTCAAATTATGATTTAGGTACTGAGAGAACTGGGATCCAGCTGAATGTTTAAATGAACCTAATACGGTGTTCACTCAGAAGGCAAATTGGCATAAAAAGTACATTTGGTTATAGCTTTAAAAATTTTAGCCTATTCAGTACTTGCCTGGCAGCTCCGTAATTTATTTACACAGATGGAGAATACGCTTTGAGCGGCCACTGGACAAGCATGAGTCACCACGTAGCCCCTGATGACAGCCCGGCCGCTCCACCGCCCTCCCACTTAAGCATCCCTTGAAGCCTCAGAGCCTCTCTAGTCCCAGCACAGCTCTGACCCCAGTGCCAGCTGCAAGCAGGCAGGACTGAAATCTAAGCTGTTACTGAAGAACTTTCTTGCAGCCCAGTGAATCTGATCCAAACCACCACAGCCCACGTTTAACTCATAGCACAAGCAAATTAGAGCCAAATTTTCAGAAACTCTGCCCAGAGTTTTATATTAAAGACTCATTTTCAATAGTCAAAGGATTTGTGCATCCAAATTCCTCCACTCTGGTCTTCGAAAAATGGGATCACTATTTCCCGATTTATCAGAGAACTTCCAAAAAAAAACAAAACACAAATGCATATTTCCCAAGGCCTTGAGGAATTCCTTTTTTTTTTTTTTTTTTTTTTTTAGGTTTTTTTCCCGCCAAGGACAGTGTTGGTCGTTACCATAATCAGAAGCTGAACAGTTACCTGTTTTTAGAAAAATCTTGAATACTCTGTTTCCAAAGACAGAGAGAAATCAAACTGATCCATTTGTCTTCCATTAACAGGGCCATTGTTACTTTAAAGTCAAGTGACAGACGGGAAAACGGAGAAATGAAGCAGTTTCACAACTTGTGCACAGTGGCAATACATCCACAGAGCAGCACAAAGCCAGGACCTCGTTCAGGTTTAGCAAAAGGAATGGTCAAAGAGGGACAGGAACCAGTTTCTAATTGTATTTTCTAAATATGTATGCACAACTCCACAAACAACCCTCTAAAGAATGAGATATTTGTGCTTAAGAGGAGGGTATTTATTATGAAGGAAAACAGCACCATTTACTTGGGGCTGTTTCCCTCTGTATTTAAATGCTTCTAATTTCTTAAAATAAGCAGTGTTCTTCTAGGCGTAATTGTTTCTTTTCAATCAGGCACTTAGTGTTTGCAGCTATCAAATTTGTTGCAGCTGTAATCAAACACCATGTCTTGGGAAGGAAAATCTTCACCTACTGTTAAATCTTGCTGCATTACACAGCACTGCTTCCGCAGTAGAGTCCAAAATGCCCTGGTTCTCCCCACAATTTTCTAACTGAACTTTGCGGAGGGAGGGATTAACATTAAAACTCTAAAGGTTACATAGATGATGATTCCTAAAAAATGTATTCAACATTATCACATCCCTCTTTCTTTATAGAGCACTTTCACTGTTAGAGCACAAACACCATGAATGAAAATATAATCCCATTTGAGAGAGCAAGAAACTGAGGCACACTGCAAAACTGACCTGAGAACAGCAATATAGCAGGACAGGGACAAAGTTAAAGTGAGAATCCAATTCCTTCCTGTTCCTACTAGGAATCCACTGGAAAGTTGTTACACACCATGTCAGAGCAGAAAGAAGTTTTATGCAAGATACTCAGGCCCTGACTGCTTGCTTAGTGTCTGATAAACACTGAGAGCCTCAGAAAGAAGGACCTGTACAGCCTTGAACAGCATCAAGTTTCATTAAGCTCACAAGCCTCAGTGGTTTATAGCATTGCTCTCTAGTCATGTATGATAAAGAGCAGATTCGGGTATCTTTCCT
Organism: Platalea leucorodia; assembly: GCF_965183815.1. Classification (NCBI taxonomy): domain Eukaryota; kingdom Metazoa; phylum Chordata; class Aves; order Pelecaniformes; family Threskiornithidae; genus Platalea; species Platalea leucorodia. Next base: position 7,281,732 of record NC_138840.1, on the reverse strand, counting down.
TAAATCCCTTTCTATTTTTCATACCCTCAAGACTAACAAGGCAGCCAAGAGGTAATGGTTTACAAATAATAATGTAATTTTATTTTATATCTACATTAGTAAACTAAAAAAAACACTACCTGCTATTCATCATGAACTGCTATTAGCAACATTGAGCAAATGATGTGGAATTTATATAAATTTTCCTCTTATTGTAAGAGACTTGCCCAATTTATTTTAAATGTCAGCTTACTATGTATTCATCAGGTGTGTGGCAGCAGTGATTGTAATTAATTTCACATTGTAGTCTAGGCATGTGCCTTAATATTAGCTTCATACATCTTTCAGGGAAGCAATAAGTGGAAGCATTGGTCATTTTTGGTCATTAAATCTTCAGGAATATTTTTCACAAGATGAGACTGTCAAGATTCACATCCTAGTAAAAGTCTAACTTAGATATTTATAGCACTCCAAAATTCTCCTGCAGTTGAAATGAAATGCAAGACTCCACAACAGCTGGTTAGGATTTTTCAGAAGAATCATTTAGTCAAAAAAGGAAAAAACCCCACAGTCTGAGGGTGAACAAGGCTAATTGTGAAATCATGATGAATTCAAGGGACAGTTTAACAGGAAAAAACCCACAAATTTAAAGGATGCTAAAAGCATGAAAGCACTTCATTTAAATATTTTCTAAATCATATGTTCTGAAATGGAGCTTCATAAGAACTGCTTATATTTAGTGAAAGTATCTCTTAAGTAAAAAAAATTACCTTCAGATCAAAGTATTATATTTAAATGGAAATGAAATTTTCTCTCTTCTTTCAATTCAGCAAGAAAAAGCTGACAATTTTTCATTCCCACTCAATCCTGCAATGGTTGCCCCTGTTTCTTTTTCCAGATCATCCAATTATCAACAGACTCTTATTTGTGTCAAACCAGTCTCGTCTCCTCTCAAACAGCGATATTGCTGTGGGGTTCCCCACATTCACAACGCCATACAGTAGCTCCTGAATCCATTCGTACATTCATGAACGCACATTCATAGCAGCACGCACGCCAAGCCGCCATGCTGACCTTGTTTCGCAGCTTGGAAGCTGGGAACCCAGACTAGGTGACCAACGAGATCGTGCAGAACATCTGTGCCACAACCGGGAACAGAAGGCAGCTCTCCGAAGCTGTGACCTGGTGCCTGAAAGCCAGAGATGCTGCACCCGCAGCAGCGTTATCCTCAGTGACAATGGTGTCCACCCCTTGAGAGGTGGCTGGGCTGGGGAAGGCGGCCATCAGCCTTCCTGTTTGCTGCCTTCCACAGCAGAAGAATGAATACAAAATCCCTACTGTTTACTGAGCTCTGAAACAATATTTGGCATCTGGAGAAAAATCACAACAAACAGTAAGAGATCGGAGAACATGAAGAATCAGACAACGAAAGCAGATAGAAACAAGCTGGCAACACACACACACACGCACCAAACTAAATGAAGAAAGATGAGGTAGTCAGAAATGAGGAAAAGAGGATTAAGGAAGATCTAGCAGCAAGGCACAATAACATATAATGAAGTCGGAAAACTGTGAGCTCAAGAAGGAAGCGCCAAAGCACAGCACCCTCGGAGCTGGCTATTCCTCAAAATTCCACTGCCACCTCTGGCACCTGCCTGACCTGGGGCTTGAAAAGAGATCTGCAGACTTTCAGAAACATGCTCTGCCTATCTGTTCTTAAAGCATTTCTAAGCATTCTCATAGTGGAAACATTTTTTAATAAATTCTGGCACCACTGCAAGCAAGCCCTCCTTTTTTTAGCCAGTGAAATGTATAGCTAAACTGTGTGTCCTGAAACAACGAGAAATGAAGAAACACATATACAGGTATGAGCAGGAGATGTCTGTGCCGGTTTCAAGAAATTGCTTGTAAGAGATCTTATCATGCAGGCATCATACTGACTAGATAAGCTAGGAAGATGCTAACTTAGATAAAGCCAACCTCAATTTATGCATTTCCCAGAGGGTCAGGGTAGAGCAGACATCAGTGCAAGCACAATGTTTTTGTGTCACTTTGATGCCTCCAACTACATACTTTATTCCTGTCCTCCTTTTAAAAAGTTCCTGAGATCTTTTGTTCCAGTTTAAAAATTCTGTTTCTTTTGGTGCATTTCCCAATGATTGCTTAAAGGGAGGAGGAGAATAATGAACATGCTTTGATAGCAGATCATAAAGGAGCCATTTACTGCAAGGACTCTGATGCATTGTTCTGTCTTTAAACATGAATTATCGAATCACAAGCTATTCACTGAGTTGTAGATTACCAATGAACTGAAACAGCATTACAGCAGCAGCATGTCCCTTTGATCAAAAACACACTTATCTCCTCCTTTAGTCTTAGTTAACAACAATCCAAATAGCAAGTAGCTTGTTTTGAGGCAGGCAAGCCTGCCCCTCTCCCCTCAAAATGAAGCTTTCATTTGCACCAATGCCCTGCCTCAGTGGCTCAGGTTAAGTTTTAAGTACCTTTCTTTTTTTCCCCTGGAGACACGCTCAGTCACCTGCTTTAAAGCCTCCTAATCACCGCTCAAGTAAACTTCAGATAATTTAAAGTATATGTGACTAAAGGGCAGCCCTGGAACAAGCCTTTGTACAAGAGTACCTGCTGCATCAAGGTAATAAAAAAAACCAATTAAAAAGCGTACAAGTAACTGTAACTAAGTGCCAAAAAATGAACTCTAAATGTCAAGAAAGTACAAAATCAGCTACGTGTTCTCTATCCCACAATTTGGGAGCAGCGTACTGTCACGTCTACTAGACACGATGATTGGCATATGTTGTAGCAGAGATTCTGCCAACAGGCAACGGGATCCGCCCTTCCTCACCCCGCTGCTGCGCTCGCCTGTCCTGCCAGCCGCCACACACCACCAGCATCCCCAGCAGGCACTTGCCCTGCGAATAAACTGAGCGCGGTCTCCAGCTGAGATGAACTTCGGCACCGTTGCCCAGCCGTACTGAACACCTGCTAACGCACCGATCGCTTCAAGACTAATAAAAACATCTTAGTGCCACTGCCGCCTCAAGGCAGAGCAAAGGTTTTAATCAGAAATTAGAGGGTATTTAAACAGAATTCTCCCGAACCTGAACAATTGTCAAGTGCAGAAAATGTTGAGAGAGTACAACATCATCTAAATGAAGGCATCTGCTTGGTTTAATGTATTGGGTAATTGTCCGGTAGGACTCATTACCAAAAATTATCATTAAGGCTGAGAAATTCTAAGGACTCCAAAGAAAAACATTTACGGGGATAGGAACAACGTTCTAGGTTCAGTAATCAACATAAACGCGTCTCAAATTTTAACACGGTTAATTTGTCATTTACCCAGCAGTGCCACCTCACATTACAATCATGACCCACCTTCTACTATAAACAGTTCTTTCATATATCTGATGACTTCCACTGTCCAAGATTTTCTGAAGCTACCAAGCCTTCACATACAATCCTTTACCTCCCCAGCCACCAAACACTGCACATTATTTATGACAAGAGACATGGGAGGTGAATTTAAACATTCAGGGAGGAAGGTGCAGGGAAAAGAAAAATAACAAATAAGTAAAGAGAACATAAAGGAAAAATGCACGAACATCCAAGCACCCTATGCACTGCTCTGCACTCCCCACTGTCTCAGCTGTAAATCCCAGTGGCCATACGGGACGCTGCGATTGCTGTAACCCTGCAGATTCCGCTGTCAAACCCCACATTACCCTTCCTTCTTAGTCATTCCAGCTTTGCTGTCAGAGTAAGCTTTTAAAGATGTTTTGAGCACAGACGCTGAGAGGAAAAAATACATTACACTTGGAAGGAATCAGCAATTTCAATTCTGAAAAAATGGATGAAATTACACAAGAACCAGGCACTCCTGTCTCGGATTAAGTGTCTGCATACATATATATCCTGGTATAAACTCTGCACCTTAGTTTCACATCCCACCATAAGCCAAATGCGGATACAATTCAAGACAATTACTGAACTGGGCAGACTTACCTTCATAGTTTGCCTGGAAGCCTTGAGCACTGACCGCATAATCACTCACAAGCCACAAGGACAGCACAACCCCTGTACTCACAATAGGAGCAGGCAGCTGGAAACCCGTTAACCTGGAAGAAATCAAGAGGGAGGTTACACTCACCATTTCTGCCTTTGACCCGATAGCAAATCGAAGAGTGGGGCAGCGGCCACTTTGGCCAATATACCACAGCCCGAAGTGGGGAGCTTCAGAGCTCAAGAGAACAGACTGGTACAGCTTGAATTCAATAGCTGTTCAACAAATGCTGGGCAAACTCATCCTGGGCTTTTAACACCTTCTGGCTTACCAGAATAACTAACATATTTCTTCACTGGCTATATTTTAAAACCAGTCTATCTGCTTCACACCTTGTTCACTAACATCTGCTCTGCAGTGCCCCGCTAACCCCAGCTCTGTGATCTCGGAGCAGTCACTGAGCCCTTCAGAATAAACTTTCCCCATCCACAAAATGGGAGCAATATTTAAGGTTGCTGAGTGAGCCTAACACATTATTCAATAATGCTTACAACGTGTTTTGAGAACCTTGGAATAAAAACGTTAGAGAAGGGTCTGAAGCATTATACAAACTACATTAAATCGAACACAACCTAAAATAGCAGAAGGGAACAGGCAAGAAAATGGTTTTACCAATTGAAGCCCATCAGGGTGGCTATCTTCAGAGTATTTGTTCAGTAGTTTTACAGTAGATAAGTTTTGAAGTTTCTAGGAATCCTCCCCAACCCCCACCCAACTGCGCCAGCAAGAACAATCCCAAGGATGGCACTTTTCATCCTACATCCTAATATCTGGTATGTACCACAGTGAAGACTGTGATGGTTAACACCTCTTTACTCACGGAGGAAATCAAAGCCCACAGACACAAAATCGTTTGCACAAGATGATCTAGAAGATGTACTGTAGGAACCGCCTAGGATACAGACACATGCCCACAAGTCAGAGTAGAAAGAACTATGTAAAAGGGTGACAAGTCTAGTGCATACACCAAAGACAGCACTGCAGAAACCCATAACGCAGGTGCCTTGCTCTCCCCTGGCTTTCCTCACAGACTTAGGGCTAAATGACAACTGTTAATTTTATTATAAGAGTCTGTTTGGTAATGATTTTAGGCTGGCATTATTAGATCCCAAACACTAAATCCCTGACACTGTATTGACATAGCCCAGGAACAGCTCATGTACATTTCTCAAACAATTACGGTTTTATAACTTACAAGCCTTCCCCTTACACTTGGCTAAGGTGATTTACAGAACAGATTTACATAAGGAACATTTGTTTTAAAGTAATCTCATATTAGATTCTTGCCTGCCATTATCAAGGACAGAAATTCAGATGCAATCCCCGTTGCCTGATAACTGTCCTAAAACCAGACTTTTACCAAACCACAGAAGCAGCAGGAACTGAAGGAACTCACTGCCACACGGTATCATTCGAGATCAAGACTATTCAAGCTGGATCACAAGGACAAGTAGCACGAGATAAACAGGCTACGGTAAGAAAGAAAGTTTAAAGCTTCTTACACACACACTCAGAGGTTTATCCCACATCTTTTTATACAGCAGCTAGTCTTTCCTATGGAGAGGGCAAAAGATCACTTGTGATAGAAAGCACTGACCCCTTAAGAAATACCCGTAAGTATAGATTTGATTCAGAGTATTTCCTCTCCTCATACATCACACAGAATGAAAAAAGCACACATAGAACAAAATCAGATGCTCAATTTTGGGGGCCACCATCCCCTCTGACCACAGGGTCAGGTACTAGTACAGTGCAATTTCCAGCCCAAGCAATTTCTCCTTAAAGTTACCACCAGCCCCCGGCAACTTCCAGAGACAGCGAGTGAACTTCCCTACTGCTCTTACTCTGGCCCTAATTTAGTAAACCTAAATATTATTTCAAACAGATTGAACTCTGACTAATGAAAGCTGACATGCTCCGCCTGAGAACCTTATTAAAGCAAAATTTCCAGTTATTGGCAAAGTTCATGCAATTGCCAGCCAATGATGGCAGTCAAGTTTTAATGTCAGCAAGAAGCACGTACCCACTCTCAGCATAAAATCCATTGTCTGTACAAGCTGGAAGAACAATTGCTCCTGTTTATTAAAACTAAAAGGTTCCCAGGATTTTTAAGGATTCAAGATAGTTTAATCATGCACAAAACTGAAAAGGAATGCCATAGTTTTTATTAATTTATTTTGCAGTTTAATTAAAATGACTTATTGAAACCTTCATGCACTCAAAAAATCCAAGAAATGCATGGACCGGTTTTAATAAAGCCATACAATGGACAGCAGAACCTGTCAGTTTTTCTTCCTCTAATCACCACACAGTGTTTTATCATTATCTAGGAATTAGTTAAGGGTAGTCTATGTTTTTTACATCCAAATTAGATCTGCTCTCTGAACTAAGCTTTTTGCATCATGGATTCTGTTCACAGTCTATGTACTAGGAAGACCCCACTTTGCAGATACTGCTTTTAATTCAGGGCAACATTTACGTGTCTGCTTACCTGTAGGCAAGTGCACGTGTCCCATAGGAGTCAATGGGAATTAAGCGCTACCTGAAACAATACTGCCCTTAAGCGTGTATTCGTATTTTCTAGTTACAGGGCCTTAAGAGAAAAGGATGGCCTGTGCATAAGGGCATGAAATTGTAACTGAGGGTTTGTTCTCACTTTCTACAGATTCCACATTGACTGAAGACACAATTTTCATGGGAATCTCTGGGGTTCCTGAACCTCTAAAAATTAATAAACCCAACCATCTCTCCAGGCCCTTAACTTCAGATGTTCATTTGTGTCTATCTAGTGTCCCTGGAGCAAGCAGAAGAAAATAGGCTGCCTGACAGCACAAAAGGTGACCAAACACTGTCTTCCCCTCCAGATCAAACAGCCTTTCTGCCCACAAAAGATGAAAAGTGCCCCCATTAGTGCTAAAACTAAACTTATTCAGAAGGAAGCAGGAAGTACTGCTTCAATAAAAGAGATATCTATATAGCAACTCCTACCCTCTATGCCACTAATTTCCATTTCTCCTCCTACAGTGAAAACCTGCACTAGAAATGAGATGAAATTCTTCCCGTTCCTCACTGGAAGCAGCTGCAGTCAAAATAAAAGTTATTCCTCCTCCTAAGCCTTGAACCAACACACACAATTAAAATTCTCCCTTCTGATGTTGTCTTCTCCCAGCAAGAGCACGTGCCACATCCTCTTGAAGAAACAATGATTTAACAAGGCCGGTGCAGAAATCACTGCCGTAAAACCTCCGCATTCCTGTTCCAAAGACCCAGAAACAGCCAAGCTTGGCAGGACGCCCTGCCTTGTTTTGACCTGGCTGGTAAACTGTCCTCATGGCTTCCTCCCTAAATCTGCATCCCAGGCAAATTTAAAGCATGGGGATCAACATGATGGCAGACAGAATATGAAATCATTCCCCAATGGCCTCCTGCACGAAACAGTAATTCTGACATCACTGTTATTTAGTGTAGCGATAAAAAAAATATATACGCTAATGAGAAAGAAAAGCAGCAAACTCTGTTCCTTGTTTTTATTAAGGGCCATAACAAGAAGGTGAGGGCAATAATAACAGCACAAATAATCATCTTCCATTTCTTCTGTACCTCTGGCCAAATGGATTATTGAGTGATTATCCCCTTAAGTTGCTTGGAGCCAACACTGATTGTGTGAGATTTTCAATATGTTTTTCATTGGCTTAATTCTGCTCCTACTGTGAGGAACCAAACTAAACCGGTGCCAGAAATACCACTTCATAAGCTTGCCCTTGCTTCACAGTACGGCAAAAATCAATATACCAAAACAAATTAACACAGAAATCCTCCACTCTATTTGCATCCTTCTTCATTCTTTGCCTTGGGTTTGCCACAGACATTGCAAATATTTCTGGTGCATAACTCCCCATGCAGCAGAACAGCAAAATCTGCTTCACAGAACAGCTTTGATAGAACCGACGTCAGTAAGAACTAGCTGCTGTTGTAACCATCACCTCTTCACAGGTCCCCCGTAGTGCCACGAGCACCAGCACCCTCAGCACACCAGCAGCTGCCAAGGCTCAAGGCCGGGACCATACGCTGGGGTCTGGGCGTGCTGTTCTCCGCTCCCCACGGAGCCCAAGCACCTTGCCTCTGAGATACATCACCATCTTCCCTACTGCCACAAAGTCTCTCCCCAGTGGGAAATTGTCCCATCCGCCTATGAACGGAGCTGAGCACCAGGCAAAGACCCACTGACTGCTCTGCTCAGCAGGTTCAGCTCACAACTGAACACCACTTTTGCCCTAGAAAAAGAACAGTCAGCCAGGACAGTCCACATCTCAGTCCCTTTGCAAATGGCTCTCACCTCCATCTGTTGCATATTATACTGTTCCACTGTATCAAGTACAACTGTATCATACACTGTGACGCAGGCTCCCATTTTGGAGTGCAGGTGCCATAATTAAAACAGAGCACATTATTTTTCTGGTAGGATGCCCACCATCAGCTCAGGCTGCAATCAAAATAGTTATTGCAGCTGGCAATCCAACAGCCTTTAAAGCATAAATGCTAGAGAAGTGTCTCAGAACATCTAATGAAAACGCGCTGGATTGCATCGTTTAACCCAGCATTAAATTACACTACACCATACTTCAGTGATTTTTTCCTGCGTGTAATTTAAAGGCACCTATTAAAGAAAATTTCCCATCAGATGAACCACTCTCTTCACTATATACAGTTTAAATGACATGGTTCTGTAAGTGCTAGTCTGACACCCCTGCACCATCCCAGGACAATACTCAGGCGAAGTCAGGTGTAAGGCACTGTGTGGAGAAAGCAGCTGAGCGAGAGCTGCCCCTTGGAAAACAGCCTGGGACGAGGCGGCGAGTCCTCTTTCACACTGTGCGCCCAGCTAACAAGACAGCAGTCAACCCGAAGTCACTGGAAAGGTGCATTTGAAAGGAGAATGGACTAATCCATTATGAACTGGGGTCAACAGAAAGAGCCCAATAACTACCAATTGACTTTGAATCAAGTTTTATATGCCTTATTCAGCTAGACAGCTGGCTCATGTGCACATAGCAATGAGGAAACTCACTAGCTGCAAGGAGAGGCTAAATATACATTCCATCTTTCCTCTGAAAAACGGGTATGAGTGATATTAACATTTGCAACTTTCGCAGTCTTGATGAAAAGGATGTGTAAGCATTGTACTCCAGCTGCTGCAGGAAGAATACCTTCAGAAATACATATGTAGGTATGTTTAAAAATTAAAGTCTTAGGGGAAACTAGAAACGCAGCCACACGCAAAGTCACTGGTCACTCACAGATGTCCTCCTCAAGGCTGCTTCATGGAATGTATGTCAAGAATAAAAGAATAAAGCAATCCATCCCATCTCAGATCTCATTACAGGTAGCAGATTTTTTTTCTTTAAAGACACCGTTGCTGGTGAGTGTAGGGTAAAGTAGTCTATGGGGGGAAAAAAAAAAAAAAAAAACATCTTGTCATTCCTATTAATATCTTAGTTTCAGAAATCATTTTTCATCCTGAAGGAGTTTAATGTCTCTTCCAAATCATGGGCCAAACCCCAAGAGAATCGCCGTGCATTTCAAATACTACTTTACAAAGCTGGCAAAAAAGCGACGCATAGATGCCCTAGGCACAAGGACTTCAATACGTGCAGTAAAACTGAAGCTGACAGGTCTTTGTTTCGCAGATATCATTGTCTGCAAATTCAGTGCTAGCCCTGTCTCCAGGAGGGCTTTCCGTGCCACCGCTCTGCTGTCCAGCCAGTCCCCTGCTCCCTGTCACCAGGCACCTCTCTGCCTGGCTTGTCCCCTGCAGCCGCACCACAGGCTGCGGCCGCCTCGGCCTCTTGCACACAGCCGATCCCTTCTATTTTCAGCCTGAACTGTGCAGAGCTTCCCCCCATTATCAGTAAGTGTGGATGAAAGACGCACCCGAGGAGACCGCTGACTCTGCTAGCATTTCCTCAGGCTTGTCGGGGTCAGAGTTTTTTCCCCAGTGGTTGTTAGTTTTTCTCCCTTCCTCTCTGTATTACTTTATTAAAGAAACAAGCAATTGCAATGAGATGTTAGCTTCATTTTTTTTTAACCATATTGACAGAATAACTAGTACCATAAATGTTCTCATTAATCATCAATAAAACAAGCAGAGCATAATCTGAGAACACTTCCAGCTCATGCATGCTCACACTTAAAAGCCAGTTCTGTCTGCAAGGCAGAACTCACTGGTATTACTTAGACAGTTGTCCTTTAATTTTGATCCTTGTAAGGCTGAAATGATGCTCTGGACCAACCAAAAAAAAAAATAATCTCAGCCAGCTTACAAGGATACTATAATGACATAAGGAAAACAGTATCACTTCATATTTGGATTTATTCAGCTCGTTGGAATGATTTATGCTCAAACCCAAGCTGCTTTTGAGTCAAGCTACAAACAGACCCTGAACAAATCTCTTCAGAGACACGTTGCAAGCAGCAGTAACTCCTTGTATATTCTCTGTTCATATTTCACCAAGCAACTCCAAGCTACTTTGCTGCCAACCAATGCCACATGTCTCATTTTATTCCATACTACTGTCCAACCATCCCCCCTGCCCAGCTGGTTGATAATTAAGTTGATTCTAAAGTAATATAATTCATTGGCTCTGACATACATTGCTATATATTTTTCTTATCAAGACAGTAACACCCATTAGGGAAAAAGAAGCTTTCTCTGTCCTTTAAACTCACTCGCGATGACATATACTGCACCTACTTTTTTTTTCCAGAAAGTTCATCTAGCACTTTGCAAACAGTCCTCAATCTAACATCATACAATCGAAACCCCATGCGCCGGCATGACTTAGGATTCAACTGCATTTTCTTCCCTTTGCCAAGCCAAGTATAATTCATCAAGCCACAAGAGTCCTTTGCTTACCTCCGACACTGACAAAGGCTTCATTAACTAACACAGTCTCCAGGGACAGTCACAGGGCTCAAATTCCAGCCTGGATGCATTTCTTCGCTCATTTAAAATGGGGTTTGGGTCAATACCCACTAGAAAAGTGTTATTTATAGAGTTTCAAGCCAGCACAGCCATCTCAAATAAATGAGGCCTTCATGGCTCAAGCTGGGAACAGGTACTAAGCATCATATTTCAATAAATTTAATTTTCCATACAATGCAATAGAGTAGGAAGACCAGGGACTTAGATTTATTTTATTTTTATCATGTCCTTTCCATGCTTATTTTACCTGTACTTTCTCAGGTAGCAGTGAGATGCAAGCAGATCTCTGACCAACCTCGGCATCTATATTCTCCGTCTTATTATTACAAACCAAAAAAGAAAAACAAATTCACAGAAAAGTTCACCAAATTTTAGTAACCTCTTGGCAAATCTGAGCTGACAATCTGAATAAAGACAACTTTGGATATAAACCAAGTAAGGCTCAGCAGCATCAGTTCAAAACTTGGCAGTTTTAGGTTATTTCTGGCTTTCTTCAAAAAAGAAAAAAAAAATCAGGAGTGTGAAGTCTAGTAAATGGGAAAAATAAGTTCTCGGAATTCTCGGAGCCCCCTGCAAATCACACAAGGCTTATTGCTAAATGCAATGCAACTGGTGAACAACAAGAAAGCACTACCATACTGGAGGTGTTGCAAATACCCCGGTATTCACACCAGCCCTTTAGTAACATTAACTCTTCTGCTGCATGCTGTGCATAAAGAATGTCCTATGGCCTAAAGAACTTTACATGTAAACAGACATGAATGTTCAAAACAGCTTTAAATGCAAGGAAGGCCCAGTAAATACAAAAGTTCTCAGGCCAGCAGCATTCTGAACAGAAATACCACTTTCTAACTTGTTCAAGCTCATTCAGCTGGGAGGCAGCTTTTGAAACCACAGTGCTGGAAGTCACAACTCCGTAACTATGTTCTCAGGTATGCCGCTAGCCTGCTAAAGGATTTTAGGCAATCCTCTGAATCCCGAGCTCCTTCCACGCTCCAGCCCCTGCCACATACAATCCTGACCCCCCCACACATCTTGCAGGGATGCTTGGAAGCCTCAATGACAACATACGGAGACTCCCAGCTGAAAGGCACCAAGCATTAGATTTATGGCAAACAGGTACTGTGGGACTGAAAATATAAACTACCATTAATTTCAAATGCTGTTGTAGGTGACACAATCAAGCAAAAAAACTTTAATTATGGCTTTGTTAGTATATGTGCTTAATACACATGCATCCTCCTGTTTTCTCTGAATCTCAAGAAGCTAAAGTTATGCAACTGTAAAGAGCCAAAGCTGATATGCAAAGTGAATCCAGGTTTCATCTGCCAAGTCTGTGCATCTCTTTTAGTCTTTATGCATACAAAAATCAGAATTTGAACTACACTTTAGTCATCAGTATTGAGAGAACCTTTACTTCCCCCAAGCGAACAGTAAGGCGCAGCATGAGGCAAGCGCTGTTCTGCCTACACGATCCCAGGACAGCCAGCTTGGATCCACCTTGGGGATTTCCACAGGAACTGCAGTTTCACCTCCCACCACAATACAGGTATGGCTACGCTAATTCCTTAAGATTTTAAATTATAACAACACCTAATAAAATAAAATGTATTGGCAACAGACAAGGAAAGGAAAGAAGAAAACAGTAGAAACTCACTTTCTATAAAGCTAAGAGTTAAAAAGCACCACCCAAATGGAACAAGAACAATGCAAGTCGTCCTCCATAGCCAGTGCAGTCAAAAAAAAAAAGTAGGTTAATAAGAAATTTGACTTTTAGAAGATGTGTTGTATGATGAAAAAAAAATGAAACAAATCTCATTGTCCCTGCCAATGAAGATTTATCCAAAAAGACTGTAATATTGATTCATGTCATATCTAATTCTCTGTTCACTTGCACCTTGTGCGACTGCTGAATATTGAGCAGAAACAGGATAAAAACGTTGCTACCTGCTGCTGTGTAGCAGGGGAGGCCAGTAACGCACAATGCACTAGCGGCGAAAAGCCCTAGGTTCGAGTCCAGCAGCGTCAGAGCTACTGCTTGCGCTGGTGCTATCACCTCTTTCTGTTTCCCTACCCCTCCCTTGCCACACATAGATAAACTGGGAGCAACTTCAGGGAGAGGATGCCTCGCCGTGCACCTGGATAGCTAAAGGGCCCAACTGCAATAGCTAAAAAAGTATTACATAAAAATGCTAGAACAACAGCGTTTCACACTTCCATTTACACACGGATCAGCAACAACATAAGCTACCAAAGAGTTCAAATGAAAATATTTATCTCCTTCCTAAACCTTTTATTCCACTATAGCAACTCTAATCAGCTGTAAGCCTAAATATAAAAATCGCTAAAGATGTAAGGACAATTACTGCATCTTTGGACAGCAGAAGCCTTTATGTTTTCCAAACAGCTATGAAATTGCAAACAGACAATTACATTCTTTATTAAGAAAAAGGACCAGATGTCAGCAGTTGCTCTTGCAGCACACCAAAATCCAATTCTGAATAGTCTAAAAGGAGCCGGGCCACCCTCTGCCGCCCAACAGGAGCGTAATGAATTTGAGTCAATGGGCACTGAAGATTTGTCAATTTTCTATTTGAGACTGCAAGTAATAGCACTCCACAATTTCATTGTATCTTCAACGATCTAGTAAGGTTGTATCATCTCCTGCAGACTTTCATTAATTTTCATAAAAGGGAAATACACATTGTCTAAAGAGGTGCTTTGCCTGAGAAACTCTCAAGGTCAGACCTTATAGATACAAAAACTTCTTGACCTAAAGACTGACTGCATTCAAAAGATAACATGAAAGTGCATACATTTTCCTTCCTTCAGGAAAATGTTTTAAAAGGCATGGCTGGGAACTTCATCTGTTTTGTACTTCGATTCTCTTTCCCCCCCCTAGCATACAGACCCTCCAACTGGGGGCTTTTAAGCATTTTGCAAATTTAACTTGCAAAAATAAAATATTATGTCCTTTTACAGTAATTTCCCCAATGCCACTGAGCAGAGCAGCTGCTGGGCTCAGAACAGGACTAAGACATACATCTGACTTCTGCTCTTTTGAGGGACCACCACCACGCCGCAGTGCTCCGCCAGTGCTGCTTTTATCACCACCCCTGCACGCCCATCGCTTTGCTGCGCTGCTCACAGCATCCTCTTCATGGGAGACTGACACTAATTATCAGTGAAGAAAGTGGCCTTCTTGATGCTAACTGATGTCAATATCTATTGACTAAAAGTGAAATTATTTTTGAAGACCTGATTCTGTACTAATAAAGTCAAGAGACTTTTTGTGCAGGTCCTTACGCAAACAGGATCAGGCTGTAGTCACCTTCTCATCATACAGTTCCTGCAGTGACACAGCAATTGGGCAACCCGAGTTCAGTAACTAATAGCTAGCAGCTAATAACTCGCTGTGCTGCCTAAGGCACCTCGCTGAACTTCCCTGTGCTGTTTCTCCTTTCTACGACAATACAGTAGACCTGTTCCTTCTCAAAGCACTGTAATCTAAAAACGTGAAGCACCATGCAAGGCTATGGGTTAGTTCAATTTCTCTCCCTCCACTGCTAAAAAAAAAAAAATCTAATCTCACTTTCTCTGACCCCAAAAGCTCACCCACTGGTTTTGTAAATTGCCACTCCTGCGAAAAGAATAAAAGCAGCTCTAAAATAAACAACTCAAGATGACTAAAAACATCTGTGACTGTATCACTTTAAGCACCACATACATACATGCATAAAAAGATGACAAACTTTCTCTGTAAGAACAGTTAGTAGGAGAGCACCAGCAGCTAGTGTCTTTATCGTTAGCCATCTTTGGTAAGTAAAAGGAGCGAGCCCATGAAAGCTATGAGACCTCCCCATGCAGATGTAATTTACCCAGAACACTGTAGATGTGGGCACTGCAGGGTCTACAGTGATCATACATCAGATCACATTCGGACTTCACAATACTTCTGTTGTCTAAAAGGCTTACAGTCACTGTATCAAAGTCCACCTGAAGTAAAACCAAACATCGGCTAGAGGGATCTAGAGAAGAACATACGATCCTCGGCTTCAGCAATTACTTCCTATTATCAAAAGCAAAGCCCTGTGTTGTCAGACAGTGCAGATAACTGCAAGCGGAGAAGATGAGGAGGGAAGTGTAATACATTGTACAACAAGAGGTTAACAGTAGAGTCCAACAAAACTCCTGTCTGCTGTCTCAGTGTGCTGCACATTGGACTTCACCGGCCAGCAAACACATCAGCAATGTCCTACAGCAGGGCACCTTATGGGCATTTCCCCTTCCTTCCCTCCCATAGCTCAACATCAAAGGAACAGGAGGCTTTCAGGAGTTACATCAACTTGGGCATGGAAGACCAAGGACGCCATGATGCTCCCCAGAATTTCCACATACTACTAAAATTCACCCATTTAAAACCTACCTCAATTACTAATGGCATTCACTGCTCACAAATCTATGAAAAACCGACTGTTCTAGTGCAGAGTCTTAATTAAAATCTATTAGATGTTGTCCTATTAGAGAAAAATCTTTCTACACTTAGTACACTTAGCATACCTTAATACAAAGCAAGAGTCATGGTCAAGCTTTGCTAGTAGATTTTACCTGTAAGCATGGTTAGTCAGCAGTTTAGAGGGAAAACAAAAATTTTGAAAGCAAAATATTTGAGTAACAGCAACACCTTAAGTCCCAACAACAAACAATCCCCTGTACTAAACACAGCAGGAGACCCATACCTGGAAAAAATTCTGTAGTCCAACAGGCAAAATGCAGAACAACCACCAGCCAGGAAACTACTTCCCCAATTAGAATTTTATTCATTGGCTGTGAATAAAGGTTCCAATTTTCAACAAGATCCTATTTTACCAGATATGGTACAGCCACAACGCAATGGCAGGCCTTGCTGCAAACAAGCTGTGCTCGTACAGGACAAGCAATGTCATAAGAGAGCACATCCTTTAACCCTGAAACCAGGACCAAAGCTACTCGGTCACCCTACCTCTCCATCTGCTTCACAGCAGGCAGAAAGATCAGAGTCAGGCCTCCTCCTAAGTCTGCTGTGTTCAGCATGGTGGCAGGGAAAAAGCTCCCACCCCAATTTAATCATCAGCTTTTCTCATTCATCCTGATGCACACTCTCCTAATAAATATGGAAAAATTGAATACAGCCTCTCAAAACTGAACAGCCCTAGATGCAGTTGCATTACCTCCATTAGCTTTCCTGGACTTTCAGATCTAGTTCCATCAATTATCTCACAGACGAAGTTTAAATATTCAGCACTTCCTCAGAACAAAACGAGAGGACCATTGGCAAAAGGTTCTAATGCCGCTGGATCAGCTCAAACAAGTCTCTTCTCAGGGGAAAAAAGTGTATTTTATTTTACAAAGCAGAGAACAAATTTAAGTGGTTTTTTTCATTGTGTTCCCCCCCCCATGGAGTTAATGTGAAGTGACAAAAGACTCTGCTAAGGGGAAAAGGGAGGCAGGATTCTGAAGTTCACTAAAGATGACAAAAGGATTTAGCTGGCCCTCCATTTTATTTATCTTTATCCTTAGTAAAAAGAACTGTAGTCACCTTGGAGATATGAGGTACAAAGGAGTATGTCACAGGACCAAAGGTGACTCAACACAAAATCTTAATGTAAGTTCTGTGTATTACCAGATGGCAATTGCTATTTCTCCAGGAATTTCTTTAACAGCACTGAACCCCAGCAAATCCAGTACCTGTGAAGCCAGAACCCCAGAATGTTATTTTAACCCAGGTTTGCATCTCTGCAAGTGAGAGCATATGGCACGTGGGGGGAATTCGCTCCTTCGCTGTTCCCTTTGTCTCCTCCTCTCCTCCTCCCTTCCATTCTTTTTAAGATCAAAAGCTTTGTTCTCTTGATTGGTAATTAAGTACAAGTCACCCAGTCCAATTTTTCAAAGAGTAATTAAAAGGTTATCAAGGAGAAACAGGCAAGATACAGGTATTCCTGTTGTATCTGTAAATAGGTCACCCCAGTAGATGATTCAACTCTTACCACTAGTATCACATAATTTTAGGTTCAAACAAAATACTTCATCTTTTAGTCAATTAAATATGGCCAAAGAGATCATACGATTTTTAACTGCTTACACAGCATATTGATGGCAATCCTCCTCTTAACTCTTCAGTCATTTGTCAGGGAGGAATGATGAGTATCTCTAATAAGCAACAGCAACTTTAACAGAAGACACTGTGCATGATGTTGAGACATGAGCTAGAAGGGTAAGTTATTCACAGTGCCGGTGAGCTAAAGGCAGTATAGATTTCTTCTTTGCTTTAAGTATGAAGCTATTGCAGTAATGATTTGCAAACATCTTCTCTAACCCTACACACTCCGTAGACATCAGAATGGGACGGTTCCTCACAGCTGTGTAAATATACACCTCCTAGTAACTTCTGTGGAAATGTAAACTGCATTACTGAGGTTCTGGCTATAATAAAGGCTTATTTTTCTTCATACACTGGCTCAAACAAACATTTTCTCAGACAAACCAAATAAATTCAGTATCATTGAAAGACTTCCTTTGAACAGGAAAGGTAGACCAGAAGACAACGCAATTACCCACCCACGTCACACGGGAAGGAAAGCCCATGGGTTGCAAGATCATAGAAGTTACCCCAGCATTGTTCAGCACGTATGCAAGTGAGCAGTCTCTCCTGGTAAAAAAGATTGCATGTTCTGTCCCTTGGGCTTTCCAAAGTAGTTTCGAACATCTTGGAAGGAAAAAAATAAATCTGATTTTCTAAATTGACCAGTCCTATTTTGAGTGCAAATTCAATGTCTCCCTTTAGGAAAACAGAATTGGGTATCTGAAATGACTGACTTACCAGGTATATTGTAAATATATTTTCCCTGGATCTGAGTGCAAGCCTGAAACTTCAAATAAGGAAATTAGCAACTAATTTAAGATTCTCACATTAAAAGCGTCCTGCAAATTATCAGCAGCAGATGAAAAAGCTTGAAGATGTCATGTGGCTTTCTTGTTAACTACTGTCTGGTTATGCCACATAACAACAGTCTGACACAAAAAGGCGCAAAGAGTCTCCCAAGTTCCATAGCAATCTTAGATCCATAAATAACTCCAAATATTCAAATTTTAGTCAGGTCTCTGCTGAGCTTTTAAGCCCAGCATGGTGGGAAACCAATCAGGAAACCAACCTGATTGGAGCATCCTCTTAACAATGACACAATCAGCAAAGCACAATGGGAATTTGCAAAAATTCTCGAGCAACTGCAGTTTTCAGATCAGGTCTCCACAGGCATCCCTCCGATCCCACTGGCTGCTCAGCATAGCTAGGAACTTGAAGGATGAGCATTGGGGAGAGTTTGGTCTGGTGGAATGAGCACAAACACTGCTCAAGAGAAGGGAAAGCCACATACAGGCACCGAAGGGAAGTTACAGATCTCATCTGAACTCGTGAACACACATGGCTCTCCTACTCAAGTCAAGGGAGAGAGAAATCTGCAGCCATCACTGCTCTCAGGTTTCCAAGAAGATTCTGTTAGTGGTCCCTGCTGAAAGCCAGCGTAAAACCAAATCATTTCAGAGAAGCTGAAGGAGCACGGACTCTGAAACAAGCTCTGATTTTAGCAAACAAAGCAAAGTCATGGCACTGAAAGATGACAACAGCCCTGGATGTCTAAATTAAGACACTGAAACACATTTAATATTCACATACTCATTACAAACACACAACGCAAATTCCCTAATATACAGTAAAGCAGTTTATTAGCAAATGTCTCATTGGATTAAGTCTGCTCTTATTCTATTAGGGAACTTTCACACCACATTAAATTGCAAGACAACAGGGTGTTTGCCAGCACACGATGCACACAATTATTAACCCCTTCTCAGAAATGCACACAGACGTGACACTGGGACACATCAGGCCAAGGAAGCTCTTGGGAATGTACGGCTTAAATGGAACAGCAGGGTATTGAGACAACTAACCATTCTCCATCCCTCAGCACAAGAAAACGTCATCAACATCAAGATCATTCAAGTCAAGCATGCATGCCCTACTGAAATGCATCAGTGATGCTCAACAATATAAGCTCAAGAGTGGGAGAAGCAAAGAGATACAGCTCCTGTTAACTGTTTTGTTGATCAGCCTTGAACACACTTAAAACAGTTACCTTCTTTTCTACAGAAGCATGCTTTTTTTTTTTCCTCCTTCTTTTACACTTGCTTACAGATTATTTTGGCCCGCCTCCTGGTAGCATGAGCTTTGATGAATGACGCATGGTCATCCATCTTCTAGTGCTGCACTTCGATGATGAATTGAGTACATTTGGAAAGCAGTCTGAGAAAAAACAAAATTGATAGCCACAGGAAGAAAGAAAAAAAGGGAGAAAGATGAAAAAAACCACCAACGCTGGGCAACAGCTAGAGTTTAATGAGGTGAGATTGATGCACAAAAAAAAATTAGCTGAACAAAGAAAGACACCAAACAGCACAGAGGAGCAAGTTCCAGGTTTTGAAGTCACTAACCTGGAAATGTCCAGGGGAAGAATGCAAGCGTCCATCATGCAAGAGTCCCTATCTCATTTACTTTTGTAAGTCCTCTGTAAGTGCTTTCAGACCTCTAGAAAGCCTCATCAATACCTTTCCCCCCCCACTTATTTTACTTTCCTCCATTGTACTAAATACACACCATTTCCTGAGCACCTCATCTCCTCGTTAGAGATGAAACATTCTCACATCGCTTTGTGCTCCCAGTTTCATCCCACAACTTCCACTCATCTACCCAAGTTGCACATGAAGTTCACCAGTGGTGCAGAGGCAGGACTTTGTCTCCTCACCTTCCCCCAGTGCAGGGTTACAAATTATCAGGACAGTACCCAAGCTGTATCTGAGAGTTTTGCTGTACTGGTCAACTGTAGGAAGATGCCCTTTCTGTTACTTCTATCTATAATCATATCATGCTTTCAAGTAGCTCACAGCAATACTTGGATGCAACTCGCCTACAGTGCCTTACTAATTTACTCTACCATGACCCTAATTCTGAATTAATTTCATTCAGGGATTTTGCTTCTTCAGCAGAACCTCCCACTGACATCTAGAGGGCAAAAGCAAACAGCCGGCATCGCTGATGAGCAGAGCAGTTTGCCACGGGGCTTCTCAGGGCAAGAGCAGTATTGACTACTCACCATACAAAGTCTCCCGAGCCGAATTTTATACCAAACGTAGGCATCCTTTACATAATACCCAAGGCAAAGCACTATGCTACCTTCTGATTAAGTGATGAGGTCCCATAATTAAGATGATTCTCAAGCACAGTTGCAAGATGAAGATATGATTTATTTGCATAACTGGAATCATCTACATAAAGAGCTGATTTTCACCAGTGTTTCTTTAACTCAGATTTTCCAGTTAGGTTAGACAAGACACTGAGGTCAAAGGATCTGTCCTAAACTAAGGTGGTTTGAAGTAAAACTAATTTCCAGGACTGTCCATGACTACAACATTCTTACTAGGGAGTCCAACACTGGATGCTGCCACTGTTTCTATTACTTTTTGAATATATTACTGTCAGACTTCAGCTGCAAGCAGACACCACATCAGACAACAGCAGTCGTGTCACAAGTCACCAAGCTGATTTCATCTATGCCTCAGATCTGGAGGTCTGAGATCATGACTCATTCAAATGCAGAAGTCTGACATGTCATATAACACTTGATACCACAGCAATAAATTACTTTTTCCAAAGCCAGCCTCTCATTTAACTTTTCATTAATATCAGGATGGTCCCTGAAAGTCTCGGAGATCAGAATCCATGGAGACTCTTCATACTAAGCTATATTACTCAGTAACTCCTTACCCCTAAAGATCCAACAGTTTAGTCAGACGTGAGAGAATATCACCCCTGTCCAGCTGGTGAACAGACTGCAAGTTCAGGAATTACTCAAATGCACCCACAAAGCATTTGGCAGAGCTATAAACTGAAACCCACTATCCATCCTCACACCCAGAGAATCTTCTTTGGATTGAGGGAAGCTCCTCTGCACATTAGCTCTGCTTTCCTCTTGCTCCATTTTCTAATTAACTTCTCCGGATGTCTAGAATGACTCTTGATAAATCATCACTGTCAGGCATTCAGAGAAACATTTCAAACCTTATCAGAGGTAAGAAATCAAAACAACTCTAAGAACTGCTCATGAAGAAGCACTTCCAGTTTATTGCAGCATAAACCTCCAACCTAGATTTAATCCCAGTGGCAGAAATAGGAACATGTTTATAAACATCACTGTTATGAACAATGTACCTTGTTCTCAGATTCCCCTGCTGAGGCAGTCCATCGTAGATAGATAATACATCAAAATCTTCCTCTAATGCAAAGGACTGGAAAACAAGCTGTATCCTGTTCTGCTCCTCGGCAGTGATTGTCCACGTGCAGTTTGCATAATTTGGATATCCATACGGAAAGCCTGGACTCTGTATTGTCCCGTTTGGGCCCTGCAAAATGTGACTGCAGTTCTGGGCTGGCAAGAGAAAAGACAAAAGTACAAATCAAATGGTGTAGGATACACGTTTAATATCTTCACCATCAAAACAGATCATACAGGATTCTTTCCACTTAATTTCTTTTCAGCTCATGGTCCCAGGGAACAGATAAAGGTAAAATCTAAAGACGCATCTTTGTCCTCCCTGCAAGAGCCTGGACCCCAGATACCCATCTCCTGGGCACTGCTCCCTCTAGCTGTAAACATAATGGGCTAATTACAGCTGGATTACAGCAGCTGCTGACTGTAACTGGGAAACAGATGCTTACTCAGGCATCCTTTCACAGCCCACGACAAAGTCCAATATACTCTTCATTATACACTGTGCATTTAGGGATTTAACACGTTTCAAGAGTGCCTGGCTGTGCTGGGTACCTCAAGCATGAGGGGTTGAGAAGCCACAAAAACATCAGAATGACAATGCCAAAGCGAACCGTCTCTCTTTTACCCTTAGTTACACTTGAATAAGAGACAGAAGATCAGAGCTCGACTGTGCAGACAAAGAGACACAGACCACCCCTCCCCTTGAAAGGCCAAAACCTGTAATGGACATAATACATAATGAGGAACTGAGTCACCAAATGAGTAGTCTGTCTGGACAAGACTGCATGAAAACTGAATGGCAAAAGATCAGGAATTAAAGTTGTCCTGACTCCAGAAAGAGCAGGACACAGTTCAAAGGCTTTAACGAACAAACCATTCTTGAATAGTTATTTGGAATAAAAAACAAAGGAAAACTCCAAATCTCTACAACTTCTTACAATAGCAGCTGTTTTCCCCATCCATATTCTTCCAGGTAAACATTGCTTGCCAGCCTGAAACTACCTCCTAGCAGGCGGAAGAGCCGATGGCTTTTATATAGGGCCTTTCCATGCAGGCTACAGTAAGGAAAAGGCATGTTCCCGCTAGGTCTCTGGTCTGTGTACCCCAAACTGGCAAAGCAATATGGACGGTGGCCCAGAGCTGCCATCACCAGTAACGCTACATAGCCCTGTTAGACCTGACAGGGGTACATCGGAAAGAAATTGTTGGCTAGACCCAGCCTTCTCAGGCTGCTTTGTTTTCTCTCACCCAGTTCTGAAAGGTTTCAGCTCCTCATGCAGGCTCAACACACAGCAAGTGTCTTCCAATCAGTATTCCTAAGGAGCTGCTGTAGAGCTACATCTTCTGAGATCAAAAGCCCAGTCCTGTACCCACCAGCTAAGTACTTAACATCTCCCTCAAATCTATTTTCCTTCCCCAAAGCAGAACCTGTGAACACTCCATCCCAAAGATAAAGATCAACTGCCATGATGTACAATTTCTGGATATATGAGATTTTCTTCTCTCTGGGGAAACAGGTACATAAGTATGTTTCAGGAACAGCCTAAATGACAAATTCTCCTTAGTGTTTTCCTCCCTCTTCACTGCTACTTTACCCCAATGTCTTTTGAGGCACAAAGAAAAATTCACTCCAAACTGGTACAACTCCTACTGACTTTAATGGAATAACTCCTCCACACCAAAGCTAAATTCCAGGCAGTTTGCAAGGCAACCATTGTGAGACCAAAAGCAGAATTTCACCTTTATCCTATGGCCAGCATCAGAGCTGCTGATCACTGCTGCCTGCATTTGCTCTGGCTTTTCTTACTGATGCTGGATTGTTTACCCCTGCTTATGTAGATAACCAAGGCTTTCAAGTTGAAATGAATTAGATGAGAAATTACTTCTTTGATTTCTCATTGCTTTTTTCAAAGGCTGCAATGGCATTTGCACTTTTGAGTGCCAACCAGCTACAGGTAAAGAACTGCAGAGTAGTGCTCATTAAAGCCAATTATAATTAGATTGACCTACTTTGGTGCAAAAATGCTTAGTGGAACTTCTCTCTGCAAGATGAAGTTCACACCTTGAAGAATCCAAAATGGTCAATCGTATTTACTACCCTGGGAATCTTTTCGTATCATGTTTATTATATCAATGAGAGTTAAGACAGCCCCATAATCCACCAGGGACTAAAACTGAGCTAGGCACGTACCTCGTTAACAAGGGCAGACTAAAGTACTTCACCTTTCTATAGCACCTGGCATCTGCCTCTCAGTGCATTTTGTCAATACAAAATACATACAAGAGTGAGATCTACCTCCCTCCTCCACTGCAGTTCCATTTATTTGTGGAGTTCACCGAAAGGATGCATTAACTTGGTTCCAGAAAGCTGCACAGGACAAGGAATATTACCATTATCACAGAGTGGCAAAATTAGGCCAGGTTTGGTTTAATAACTTGGAGACTAGCAAAGATCTATAAGCTTCGGTTCTCTAAAATTCATTCACATCCTCTTTTCTTCAACCAGACTGGCACTCAATAGGCAATGTGGGGATATTGAACCTGTCTCTACTGCACATTTTTTATTTTAATCATAAGTGAATGTCATCAGAACAATTTAAGGAAACTGGAAAATTAAAAAGGCTGTATCTCTCCATTTCCTGATGGTATAAAAGCTACTGATGTTGCATGAAGTTCAGAAAATAAATTCAAGGTCAGAGAAACATTGTTCCAAATACTTCCAAGGTCATATGAAGGGCAACAAGCTTTAAGATCAATATAAATTTACCCTGTCTTTGCTTAATCAGCGATTAAAACAAAGAACAAAGGCTGAAGAAAAACAAATACATAATAGAAAAATAGGACACAGTTTTATGACATATCAAATCAATCTACTGAAATATTTGTGCATTCACGATTCTGACCAAGCTGTGCTTTGGACACAGGTAAAAGAAAATTGCTTATTGCAAACAAAAATTAGTTTTCCAAAAGCTGACAATCTGGAAACCAATATATTCTTCATCAACTGTAATAGTAGGGAACTTCATTTATATTGGACACTGCTGGAAAAAGTCAGCAGGCACAGAAAAGAGATCCAGGAAGCCCCAGAGAATTTATGCATATGCTATAATTTGCTTTCAGGTTTGAGTTAGTTCAGCTCAGGCTTCACTGACAAAACCTTATCTAAATTCTAAAGTACATGACAAGGAAACACTCAGTTTCTCCTCTGAAGACCTGCAAAAACAATTCTTTATCGCTTTGGCCCAGGAGCATGAATACGTAGAAAGGCACGGAAGGACAACGCCAGTGTCTGTTCCAGGTGAATTCAGGTTTGACAGAGGACAACATTCTGCCAAAATTTCTGGAGCGTTCTCTCCAGCCCAGAAGTTTGACACGAGGCAGCTCCACACTCCTTACTCAAGCAATGGGAAGGCAGCAGCTTCCTCGTGGATCAGTCAGCCACTTGCCTTGCCCTTGACCTCAGCTCTGATGGGGCTACGCCAGGTCACCGCAAGAACAGTAGCAATGGCAGGATGAGCTGTACCCAGAGACCGCCTTCTTTACACCCTCTATAGATTAACCACCAGCCCTGGTAGCAGAGGAATTGCAGCCCTTCCAGAACATTTCCCCCTCTTAATTTGCCACTCTATTCTAAAGCTACAACAGCAAAGGAGAAAGGTAAATACACAAAGCTAAGGGATCCAATGTCAGTCACCAGAAGGCTCAGTGTGACAGCGTAAATATTTGTGTAGATATTCCAAACTTCTAATACTATTATTCATGGACTCATAGTTTCTGAAGGTGTAACACCAACACGAAACTCATCAGTGGATATGCATTTGTGGGCACATGTCCTATTTTGTGATGAGATGACCAGTCTGAGAATGGAGCTAATTCTAACTTGCCAACGCAACCTGCTATTTTCAATTCTGGAAAGTGGTTTATTATGAGAGTATCTCTTTTTAATTAATGCATCAGTGTAATTTTATTGCAGTAGCACTTAAAGCTTCCAGACAAGGACGAAGGCATTATCATACTTGGCACTGTTCAGTGGGCAGAGCCCTTCTCCAAAGGGACCACAACCTATGGAGGAGGAAAAAAAACACAACCCAAGGAAACCCACACTAGGGGAGGGCTTGGGGCTTTGCAGAAAAACATCTTTATCCAGCAGCACCACCACTTCCTCAACAATCAAGCATAAAAGTCAGCTTTACCAGTCTCCACTTACTTTGCGCAATATACACTGCTTGAACAACGTAACCAGACTGATCAGCTTCACTTCTGGTTCATACGCACAAGGAAAACGATGAAATATTTACTTTGCAATATGCTCATAGAAGAACTGCATTTTTAACAGAAATATGGGCTGCCTGGGGCATTTTATAATACACAGTTAATCCACATGCCACAGAACGTAACATGACTGGACACTTAAGCAAAAACTAAATATCAGCTGAATACAGCTCTGGCTGCCTCTTGCTTAAGCGGGAAAGCTGCAAACCCCTCAAGCTTCATTCGGTGTATCGATCGGCCTCTTGCCACGAGGAGGGCAGGAAGAACGTCCTTGTACTCCAAAACCAAGACTTCTTTTGACAGCACAAGCTACATGACCAGCAATAGAAGCTAGTGGGAGGTTTATTTACACTGTCTATCTGAAGTTGTTCAGACACATGAGCATGGGACCATTCTCGTGTCAGTCACTCCAGCTTTAGAGTGGCCTCTGCCTAATGCAACAGGGCTGGGTGAGTTCTGGAATAGAACCGGTTCACCCTCCAATGACTACAGCGCGGGTAGCATTAACTGGTTCTCATGACTGGCAGTCGTGACGGTCACTGCACATTGATCAAAACAAACTAGGTTACATTTATGAAAGAGGAGACTCAATCATTCGAGCACATTCCTAGCAACAGAATTTTGTTATTTCCTTCAAATAAGCAACACTTACACACAGGATTGAGCTGCCCCGGCTGCTGTACCCTTCAAGCCCCTGGCTGGGACTGGGTTTCATCACTTAACGTAGAATTTCAGCAGCTCTACAGACTCAGATAAACTCGTACATTCAGATTCTGTCACTACAAATCTTCATCAAGTTGTCAGAAGCCAAATAACAAACAAAGGCATTGTCTGACATTACAAGTGCAAAGGAAACTGGTACAAAACATCATCTTCCACCTACTTTCAATTCCTTAAATTTACCAGGCCAGATCTATGGTGGTGTAAATCAAGGAAGTATTTTAACTATGTTGATTTACACCATATTAATATCTAAGGAAGCAATACTTTAGAGAGAGGGAAAACAGAATTTATTTCTGAAGTGCTTCCTAAAATATAAGTTGATGCACTTTGTTTCTCAGCAGAAAAGAAATTTAATTTAGCAAACACTGATGTATGGTCACTGCACAATTCAAAAGGAACAAATATCAAATCACATACACTGACTCACTCTCAGCAGTATCATCTATTGGTGATACATGGCTGTCTTCTCCTTAATGCAGTAGTTTTTGGTATTGTCATTTTCTTTAGTTATTGTTACTTAGGCACAAATGCTTCTATTTTGTGTTGTTCTAGCCTATTCAATGAAACAGATGAACGTAAAAACAACCTTTCCCCAAGAAAACTGAAATCCATATCCTGCAGACACACACATATATTCCATCCTGGCCTAAAATACCAGGGGCAAATCCTGCTCACACATCAGCAACTTCTCAATTTTTCTCTATTTACATTAATGTCCAGAGTCATTCACCTTCATTGCATAAAGTTCTTCAAACCAAGACACCAGATCCCAACTCAGAAACAGCACTCAAATGCTGACATAGGTTTTCAGCGTCCCCTGAGAGCGTGTTTGGAGGCTGTGATGAGTAGGGTAGAGCTCAAGGACGGAGACACGCAGTTAAAACACCCAAACTCAGTGCCGAAGTGCCCCAGCTTTCGTTGTGGGATGGCACATGTGAAACCACAAAAAAAAGACTTATTCACCTTCTCACAGAACTGAGTACCTGCCACGGAACAGGATCAAGACCTCAGGTCCCTGCTGAACGCTCCCCTTCGCATGAAGGCACAAACCCTGTCCTGAAGGGGATCTTTTCACAACCTTCTCCCCAAAAAGAACATACTAAAAATTCACCTCTGTATTGAACAGTTCATCTTTAAGAACTCCGATTTTTTTTAAACATTGTTTGATCTGCCATCTAAATAGGAAAAATGTTCCTCTTCCCCATGTTTACTGTTTTGAATCATTTATCGGCAACTAATTATGCTTCCTTACATAGTAGCCTTCTAAATCATTTCAGACAATTGCAAACCGTAAGTAGTTTACCCAGAGCGTAGCTTTGACTCTCTTGCTCACACAATTTAAGTGAACAAACAGGGAAAGTACCTTCACACTTCATAAATCCAAGCCTTGTTTCCCTAAGTATTCACCTTTTCATAGTTTTAACTTAACCTACAGTCTTATATCAAAGCCTTCTGGGTAATAAATAATGCAGAGACATTCCATTAACTATAACTTTTAATCAAAAGCCAGTGGATCCAAGAACATCATCAAGGGGATGATTTACATCTCAGATAGCCAGTGCCTTTTTCTCTCTGAACACATGCAGTGATAAACTGAAGAATGCAAGGGCAAAGAACATGCATTTTATCTGAATCCAGCTCATGCCACTACTGCCAAGTCCAGAAAGAATTATAACATCCACCTCAAATCAAAAGCATTGTGCGAGTTTTCAGCAGGATGGCACAATACCCTGATACCGCAAATCAAACATATCACTCCTGAAACCAACTTAGTCACCTCCAGTTCTCTGGAGAGAGACGTTACTTCCCTTCCATTCCAACAGTCTTTCACTCCCACTCTGTCATCACTTTGTCCCTTTTAGTGCTGCCCAGGCTTTTAGACTGTTATTGCAGAGATCTGTTACATTTAGGCATTGTTCCAACGTTAGCATAACAATTCAATTTTAAGGGCTTCTCAAGTAGAAAGAAGAGAGGAACAGAAAAGATGATGGTGGTGTGAAGATGCTGTAATAATGTATTTACTTTTTCCCACGTGCCCTCCCTTCCTCTGCCAACCAAAACATTTGTCTTGGAAAATTACGCACATTTCCTATACATGTTTGGGATTTCTAGTCCCATTGCTGACCTTGGAGTTCCCCAGCAAGAGCTCCTACCAAACCACTTTACAGCTGGAAACTACAAATACTTGCAAGGAAGAGGAAAGGGAAGCCTGGAACTTCCAGCTGCCACTGCACCATCCTCACGCATTGCCACGCTGCTCTGTAATCATGTAACATTTCCAACACATCTTAGAAACGACACACATTTCTGATTAGGAAAAACCTGGACAAAAGCATTGAGTTCTCCATTTCCTTAACGTCTGGCCCAGATTCATCCTGATATTACTTTAGACCATAGCATTTTCTCCCACCTACGCTGTACTGAAAGAACAGTTTATTGTCCCCAGCCATCCTCTCCTGAGACAGGTGATTTTCAACCTGCAGCTCATAATGCCTGTGGGCATCTGTGAAAGGCAGGAAAGGAAAATAGTCTCATGTCTATTCTTTTAAATACTCTAGAAAGGCAGTAAGCACCTACATAGAAAAAAAAGGCACCCAACACTGGAAATGTTGAGTTCAACACATCCAAAAACCTTGGAAGGCACTATTACAGAATCAATGAACCCAACCTGTTCAATGATATTTCTGAACCCCCACTGAGGTTCTGGACTCTCCCCAGCTGTTCTGTATCTGTCCTGAAGTGTAAAGTCAAGAACTGGACAGAGTACTGCAGCTAAGCCCAAGCTGAACACTGCCTCATCCATATGGCTGGGATGCCAACTGTCACCCCCACTGGTACATTGCCTCCTCTATGCCAAGCTAACCTGCTCCTTTGAAGAAAGTCTTTTCTGCTTTATAATGCTTTGGTTTTATATTTCACAACTGAACCTTGAAAGGGCATATACTTCCAATAGCAAGGTCAGAGGAGTTCTGACATGCTGTAGAGAAAAAAGGAAACATCCCATTTCAGGTAACATCAAAAGCCGTTGTGGGACAAAACTTGAAATCGCAAGAACATGACACCGCACATATGTCCTGTCTTACAGCTGCACTGCAGTCCCCTGACATGCTGAGAGGCCAGAGACTTCAGCTGCTGAAAGTAATGCCTCATTTGGTTAAGCTAGAAATTGCCTAAGTGAGTACACTGGTCATAATAGCAGCTGCCAGATTCTCCCTTGAGGCTGAAGTCCTCTGTTCTTAACAGAGGGAGAGAGGGAGGGGAGCATGGCATGCTGACCTGACACAGGCTGTCCCCTGCCAGCTTGCTTCAGCCCTACCCTGGAATGAGCCAGAAACAGAAGGGACTTCAGTCTTCAAGACCCTCATCAGATTTTTTTTTTTTTTTTTTTTTTTTTTTTTTAAATAAAAAGATTGCTATCAAAGGGGTGCAGAAAATCACACTGCCGGTTGCGTAGCTGGTAAGAACTTGAGCTGTTCTGTAGTGAATACCACAACACATGTTGGGTTATCAAAGAGACATTACAGTGTCATGCTGGCTTTCCCCAGGTGCATGCTATATCTTTCTCAATCACTCCTGCAGATTTATATACCACTTTGCCAGCTGTAAAGCTTACAGTCTAAACAGAATCAAAGCAAGCTAGAAAACAGGACAAGTGTTTAGGAGCAAAGACTTGCACACAGTGAGGGGAGAGGGAGATGGATTCCCTCCTCTTTTGCCGTTAGAAGGGGAGGCAGGAGGGCTTAAGGACTAATACTAGAAGATATTAAAAAATTACTTTGGCATTATTTTAATAAGCATCTAGAAAATCCCTGGTAACACGTTCTTTTTAATATAAGCAGTACCAAAGTAAATATTAGAGAAGTCTGTGTTCATCAAGACACATCAATGAATATGTATTTTCCTGACTATTTACAGCAACGATCTTAAAAAAAAATTGCATTTTATTTGCACTAACTCAAGTTCGCTAGTTAGAGAGACACAGGCATGCATACCGCCTCATGCACCACCTGATCTAATACCCACTGGATAGCAATTGATACATTAGAAGACATTTCAAACATGCATAACAAAGAAAACTTTGGTTGACCAATACTGATGAGGAATTTAAATTACTAAATTACTCCGCAACACAGAATCCTCAGTATCTTTTCACCAAATCTCAGTTTTCACCATCTTCCTTGAAAACATGGTGACAAAGACCACATTGATTGCTTCATCTGGAAGGCTCCCGAAACATGCACGCGTCGAACAAAGTAGTGAAATGGGCTCTGCCTGTTCTGCCTGTATCACAAAAGAAGAGATTGTTTCCACGCTCTACTGACCTACAGAGATCGTGTTTAGCCAAGCAAGCAGAGTTTGTTGATGCAAGGAGTGCACACAGAAAGAAAGAAAACCCTGAACCTTTTAACAATGAACAAAGCATAGGAATCTTGTCAGCAAGGCTAAATATACTACAGCTCACCCTGCTTTAAGCAGAGTTGAGCTTTCTCAACAGAGTGACTCGTGAAGATTTGCCACACTGGCATCTCTCTATACTTGGCTTGAAACCAGAGCAAGGGACTCAAGAATAAGATTCGTCATATAAATTGAAGATCTCTGTTTCTTGTGCTAGAAAGTGCTAGAAAGGTTGGACCAGATGATCCTTGAGGTCTCTTCCAACCTGGTATTCTATGATTCTTCCCACTCTATCCCATACAATCAGCACCATGTAAATCAAAGGCAGCGCTATGGCTCCATGAAGCATTTGCAGTTCATACTGAACACAAACAGAACCAGGAACATCTCACACCCCCCAGCCCCCCAGGCTGTGCTTTCTCCCATCAGGATGATGGTACTCCCCTCCAGTCCTGTGGGGAACCAGCAGATTTTTCACTTCCTCACATCTGAAAGAGAAGCACCTGGCAAAGGAAGTGCACTTAGCTCATGAAACACACCGAGTTCAATTGCTGAGCTCCACTTGGAGACAAGTCTTCCACATAGCCATTCACAGTGAATACAGGAGGACCTGGAGCATATGTGGAGCCAGACTAAAGACCCTAGCCTGTAACTCACGCCAGGCTACTGCAACCAAAGTGTCACGGAATCAGTCAAAAGATGGTATCAGTAAGATACACAACTCAGAGCTGCAACCAAGCTACTAAGCCTGCAGTGGGGCAATCTTTGCTGGCAGTAGGCAAGTCTCAGCCCAGCAGTGGTATCCAGAACACCATCCCTCCCTGCAGCCTGAGCACACCACAGTGCTAGCACAGCTGTACCCTAAGGGTAGGCCTAAGCTGGCCTCTCCAGAGCACTGTGCCACATGGAAATAGCAGCACTGTAAACACCAGGAGGAGAATCTCTAGCACTTTACTGCATTACACAGTACAAACATGCCTGCTTACTGCAAATCCATGCCAGAGACGAGCCTGGTTACAGAAGGTCCTCACTCTTCTGTCCCTCTCATCAGCATTCTTTAGCACGAAATAACCACCCTATCTCAGATGACCATAAAAAAATCTGGTAAACTTGCCTCACAAGAGGAAAAACTACC
The DNA here is from genome assembly GCF_965183815.1 of Platalea leucorodia. NCBI lineage: Eukaryota > Metazoa > Chordata > Aves > Pelecaniformes > Threskiornithidae > Platalea > Platalea leucorodia. The sequence continues at coordinate 7,249,807 of NC_138840.1, read as the reverse complement.
TTGTGAGGCAGCAGGCAGGAGCCTTACACTAACAGTGCACTCAGAACCGTCAGCAAGGGAGAGACTTTCATCTGCCCAGTATATCCAGATGTGTTCAAGGTTCACATGTCTGCTACAGAGCCCAATACCCACTGCTGTAAGCTTTCACCAGGCAGGCCAAACCAGCCAGTTTAGCTTGTGCTGCTCTGGTTCCTTGCTGTACCCTGTTATAACTGCATGCACTTCTGTCCTATGACAAAAGTGAGGAGCAGTACTTTATTTCATGTCCTTTGTTTGCATTGGAATGAAGGACATTCATTCTTCCATTGCACTTCACGAGTTACTGTGGACTCATCTTAATGGGGCTTTAAGGAACCTTGGCTGAAATACACCCACACACTAAGATTTCAAAAATCCCAAACAAACAAAAAACCTCCAAGCCAAATACCCTAGGAAGAAACAAGAGCTTTAAACACTTCAAAAAACAAATTATGCAGCCACAGCTGGCTAGACTTTAAGCATACACTCAGGTTTCTCCCCCAGAATTGCTTCTAAGAGAAGCAGATCCACTTCCCAGTGCAGATGTAACATTTTAAGTCTTGCCCCTCTGTTACTGCAGAAGGGTGTTACACATGGCAGCTTCAGATTCAGTTGAAATTATGGTGCCTCGGCTGCATTACAGGAATTGTTCACGTGCACGTAGTCTACCTCACCTCAAGTGCAAGGCAATGCGGCTTAGCTGAAACACTAATGAAAAAGGTTTCAAAGCCCCACATACCATATAACAGCGTAGCTACCAGGCAACTCTCAGCTCGTCTGATTTTTGCAGGGCAGCGGCAGAAAGCTGCCTGTAGGTATTCAAGGAATCCTGAAGGTCAAGAAATTAAGAGCAAGGCTTTGCAAGCCTCATGAAAGGAAGCTCTAGTATCTTTCATCACAAATTACCATTCTAACCAGCGCCCTGACAGCCAGCGGCTCCGTCCCCAACGCTGGGTTCGCTGCGATGCCGTGACGTTGCTAGGCACAGTTGCTAGGCAAAGGCACACATGCAACAGCTCAACTGCGGCTTCATTACAGGGCAGCCTTAATGAAAAAAAGGGAAGAAAAAAATACCCTTGATTTTATATATACACAGAAATTTCTTTGAATGCTAAACAACTAGTTAATAGAGTCTGGCAATGTTGCAGACAAACTAGCTTTCTACTGTGTGCCTTCACTAAGAGTCACAATTAATTTCCTTCCTTCACTACATCCTGCCTTCGGTATTCAGCAACACCGGTTGTTTGCTGTTTTCTGCCGAATACCGGGCATTGCAAGAAACCAAGGAAAGTGGTCTGGAAGAGGCAACAAGAGACAAGGAAAGAGAAGCAGCATCCCCAAACCAGAGCAGGCAGGTGTGACTTTTGTTAGCAATGAGCCTTACACACACAATTTGAGCCTGAATTTTGGCCTACGGCCTTTTAGCAACAGGGCTCTGAGATGATGAGCCCAACAGTGATGTTTTAAGCAAAGCCAGAGGCTGCAGGTGTTTCCACATATCTCCAGGACACAGGATGTGGCCTCTTCTCTCTAACACTACACACAGGAACAGAGACACTCTCATCCATCTGCTTGGAATCAAGTATTTTATCTAGATGACATAGTATTAGCCACCTCCAGGACCAGAAGCACGGGGTGCTTCTTAAACAGCAATAATTGAAGACTCAGAATAAAGGTTAGAGCCATGATGAGTCATTAATACTAAGAACAGATAAATGACCAAGCATTTGTAGAAATAATCAGTTAGTAACGGGGTCTATCTTTGTCTGACAGGCTGCTCACCACTTTCCTGCAACAGATCTTAACCAGAATATTCTAGAGTACGTTAGCCAGATCCACTTAAAAGTACAGTTTAACCTTGTAACACCTGCTGGAATGAGGAGGAGAAAGTTTCTGTGCTAGGAAGAGGGAGATTCCTGGCATCACCAGGCAATACTTCTGCCATTCTCCTGTCCTGTACTTCACACTAGAAGATTTGCATTAGAGCCTTAGTGCTTTGGTGATTATAACCGTTGTTGTAATTGCCAACACAAAATTATTTCATGGCCAGTTTACACCCATTTGTTTTCATACCAACATTTTCTGTTAGCTTAAACAGTCGTTCTCCCTGTTTTGTTTTCACCTGGTCTTGACATATTTACAGAGAATAATCAGATCCCCTTACCACCTCGTTTGCCAGGCTAAATAAACCCTGCGCTTTCACTCTTCTAAGATACACCCCTCCATTCCTCTCATATCCCCCTGCCAACCTCAACCCATTTCGGTTTGAATTCCTCCTGTGCAAAGGACATCAGACCACTCCAATCATTCCAACGAAGGTTCCTCAATGCCTTATAAGAAGTCTTATCAACTCTTTCTCATCTCTGCTGGAAAATCCATTGGAGTTGTCTACACATACACTAAAGCTTTTGTGATTCACAATCCAGAAACTCCAGGGTTTTCAGATTGCTCTTAGTGGAACCAGATTTCCCAAGCCAGGTTTCAAACTAAACACTATGTGACCTTCACATCCCAAACAAGCCTAAACAACTGGGTTTGCTAATGCTTGCAACGATTCTCCCCCTCACAAGCAGCCACTCATTAACAACCTAAAGAACAGTAATTATCTGCAAAAGTTCACAGCTGCATAATTCCTGATGAAACAGGGAATCTTGCGCAGACCATCCATTACTTGAAATCGTTTGCTCAGCTCAGAGAAGTAACACCATTATCCCAATATTCAGCCAGAATGGCCTCTTCAAGGGATGCAATTTTCTCCCTTCAAAACTTTCTCTTTCAAAATTGTCTCTTAATCAATTTCGACCGCTCCCTTAGCGCCACAACTCTTCTACATAGCCATTGTCAGCGTAATAATAATGCCAAGCACTTATATAGCTATTTCCGTCTTCAAAGCACTTCACAAGCATTAACCAATTAATGCATATTCTTCCCATGCTGTCTCTAGTGTGACTAACAGCCTCACTAGGTTCTCCCGACTTCCCTTCATGGCTTTTCACTTGCCCCTATCTCCTTTAATTGAATCCCACTGTCAGGCTCCTTTGCAGGGTTTATGCATCACATTTCAAAGCGAGCCACGCAAGTGCTGCACCCTACTCTGGTAACAAGAGAACGGCTTTGCAACACACCATGCAAGCTTGCACACTTTTTATCTGAAACCAAGAGTTAGCCTAAGAAAACAGGCTTTAACACATGGTTAAGGCACTAAGCTGGAACTTGAGAGGCCTCGGTTTGACCCTGGACTCACAGCAAGGTGTCAAAGAGATTAGGTGACTCCTTTGTACAAGATTTCACAAAACCAAAACTAATTCACCCAAGGACCATGAGTCCCTTTTTAAAAGGAACTTAAGTGGACCAGATTTGCAAACTTTTTTTATAACCTAAGAACCACAGACAGATGCCTTGTGGCCTTTACAAATGCACCTGAATTTTGCAGCTAACATATCCCCTTATAAAACCCCACTGGGCAAGTATACACTTCTTTAGGCATCTAAACATCCTTGCAAATCTTGCCCTGGGAGTCCAAGACTCAATGAAAATGTTCAAGATGATTCAAAAGCTTCTTAAAATTTTACTCTTCTCTCTGAATCTGTAAAATGAACACAGTGTAGATTTAACTTTTCCCCACCTTCAGTCCAGACATCCATAAAAATGACCCGGGGCAGGCATGGTTTTCTGCTGTGCCTGTCATTCTCAATATGCGAATCTCATGAGTCTCAGATTTTATCTGTCTCCCGCAAGTTTGGCATTTCACCCGGCAGTTCATCTCAACCCACAATTGAAATGAAAACTCAGAAAAGAAGCTAATTTGATGAAAAACATTTGTACAAACCCCTACAAATGGACTCACTCATAAGCAACATTTTTACTAAGTCTCATTTATAAGGTGCTAATTATTATCTCCAAAACAAATTTTTCAATTTGTATTTCAATTATTTTCCAGTAAAAGAATATTTGCATTTAAATGGCTTATCCATTGTGCTCAAACACAAACTCATTTTCATCTCAGGTGTTAGGACTCCTTTATCTCAAAAAACATAAGAAAGGTGAAATAAGGTTCAAGGTGAAATCCATCTTACAAATCACAGTGAAGGCCTAATTTAAAGATTTCCTCATGATAAATTTTCATTATTAGTCTCTATTCCCCTGTTACCAAATCCATATCATCATGAAAAGACTTAAAAGTAGCTGCAATTTCATTTGCCATTATTAGTTATGAAGCTGTGTGTCCATCTATAAAGTTCAATGCTCCCTCAAGGCCAGTGAGAACTGAACTTGTCCTGAGACAGATCTTTGACTCAGCTACAAATCTCACCTCACTAATAATTTAGAAGACCTCAGTCCTTGAAATTCTCACAATATTAACAATTTCATCATTACACGGATAGAGAACTGACAGTTTAAAGAGAATAATACAGTGCATATAGATTCTTCTTTAGAAATACGTCTGCCCTAAGCTCAGAGGGAGTTGCAAGCATATTTTTCCCCTCCCCACCACGTTTCAGTTAAACGCCAATAATCCGGTTATATTTTCATGTACTTATAACTTCATGGAAAGCACAGAAGTTGCACAAATCTACTATAGACTGTTGGCAGTTGCAGGGGGGCCACCATCCCTTTTTAGCGCCTACGGAAAGGAGACACAGAAGTTCTGTAGAAGACAGCACAGAAGAATTGACTTCAAATATTCAGCTAGTGCCGTAACCAGCAAACTAGCTGTCACTAAAGTGACCAGAAACCTTCAGATATTTAAAAAAAAAAAATTATCAATCATCCTGAGTAGGCAGAGACTCCACTTATTAAAAGCTCTTCACTTTTCTACCACAATTCTCATTTCCCCCCGCTCTCTACAGAGAAACGTACTGTGCGTTTATGAGTGCTTTGAGATCTTCCAACAAAACACTCTGCCAGGCATTTGTATTATAACAGCTTGCACTTGTATTGTCATATTTGAATTACAAAAAGAGGCAAACAGAAGGCAATTTCTCCTGGGAATTTTTGTTGGGATATAAATCCAATTTTTACTTGATTCCTTTAACAGCACTTTCACATTCACTTCCTTTAAGTATTGCTGCACTTGATATTTATTACCTAATGCCTACTCGTCACCTTGAGCAATCAATGAAAGTCACCAGAAGTTGACGGTACACAGAAAAGTTAACAATTCACTTCACCCAGTGCTACAAAGAAAAAAAAAAAAAAAAAAAAAAGACAGCCACATGCCCTAAACAATAAATAGCTACAAAAGGCTTCTAGCAGATTATCTGTAGAAAAAGCAAAACATTTCAATTATATTGAAACTTTCCGTTCCTTTACACATGAATTTCACATATACAATAGCAAAAATTAAATTCTTCACTGAAAACTATCAGCTCTGTTCTAACAATAAATGTCCCTCTGTCCAAATATAATCTTGGCAACCGATGGATGCTCTGAAACTACAGAACCAGACTTATTTTTATCCTGTTCTGATCCAATTTAGAAAAATTCTCATACTAGGTACCAATCTGCTATGACTTGTACACATGTATTCCCACTAGCTGCAGTGGATCAGTCTACTTGTATGCAAAGTCCAAGTCCTTTCCATACAGTTTCTGTATCCTGTGACCTCCATCTATGTACAACTAACAGAAACTCAGAACTTATTTCCATTAACATTATATTGTACTATTTTATTTTTCTTTCACCTCCTCCATTCATTTAAAACCTCATTTTCACCCTTAGACATATTCTATTTAATCTTCGTTTTCAATCCCAAGAGCAGATCAATACCTTTCTTCTTCAATCTACATAGCTCTCAATCAAAGAGTTAACAAGGGGTGAATTGAATTGACTTGTAGGTTCACATTGGGTATTTTTTGTAAAAAGTCTCATTCGCTAACTGCACTCATGGAAAAGAAGGGAAAAAACTCCCCATAATAGCCCTCAGTATTAGGCTCCTAGGCAAAAAAGGTCATAATTTGTTCTCTGATTTAAGACTGCCACAGCACTTAGCAGGAACAAATGACAGAATCTCCCATAAAACATTGTCTGGAGCACTTTAAACCCAGTGAAATGAACTTGCTCTCCCTAAGACAACTTCTTTCAGTCAGAACCAATTCAGCTGTTTATGACAAGGTGGTAACAGCACAGGCTTTGCAGGGTTCTCTCGTGTCTTAAATCTTGCCAAGGTAAAGAAATAGGATACCTTGGTTTATGAGAAACCTATGTCAAGGCAGATGATCTATCTTCATGATCAACACCTAAGAACTTCACTCAAAAAGCCACAATGGTTTCACTGTACTTTAGCTCTAGACATTAAGCAAGATACTATCTGCAGTGTGGAGACCAGCACATGAGCACCTGACTTTTTTTTTTTTTAAATGTATTTTCATTAAAACACCCTGCCAAAGTACAGAAATTCCAGTACAGCTGGTTTACCATCATTTGAAGAGCTACACGATTTGCACACCACCACACCACAGCCTGCAGAAAGGGAACTGGAGCCCTCAGAAGAGGGAGTAACCCTGCAGAGTGACAGATCGCCCCTCTCGGATCATTCCAGGGCTGCTGCTTTCAGAGGTTGTGTGTTAAACCCAACATTAGAAATAAAGCCCCACTACTATCAGGGACAAATTCCCCACACTTCAAATGGTTATTATTTCAGCAGGGGGACATTATTTTAATATTAACAGACTGAGTCCTTCTCCAAGTGGTGCTTAACTTTAATGAAAACATCCCAGGATGGTTGCTGACAGATGTCCAGTATCCACAATCAGCACCTAACCTTTCCCTAATGGAGACAAAACAACAATAGAGGGATATAAACAATATGCTGCATGATGCAAGTAGCATCTTTGAAAATGGCATCATCTTTTGAAAAGCACCAGACTTCATTATCCTTCTGAAGGAGATTTCCTTTCTGGGAGGAAATATATTTTTCTTGATATTATTATTCAGTGTATCAAATGGGAAAGGAACATTAAATTGTGCCTTTGTTAGAGATGAGCTTCCATTTTCCTGTACCTCCAACTTGGCTTTAAGTGCTCACCAATGTCAGATCAAGCATCTAACAAAGGACCAGATCCTCCCTTGCCCTGCAGCAACGAGAAGAGGGAAGACTCCTGCTGACAGGAGCGGAGTTACAGAAACGTGAAGGAGGCAGGACTGGGGAACAGAATGAGACCCGGTACATCCTTACACTTTCAAACCGCAAGACCAGCTTTTCTACAGGATGCTTAAATTGCCACTAGCATTGCTCATTTCAGCTATGAGAATGGTGAAAGAAAGTCCCCCTTACAGGCAACTAGATCTCAAGGGTTTGGGAACACACACATACAGCAGTAACAAAAGCAGAGCAGGGGGAGAGTGGTAACACCGTGTAAGCGATTACACAACAGCACATCATCCCCCACCGTAAAGTTCTTCAGCAAACTTTCTGTGAATAAATCCCAGCTCAGACATCAAGGAAGTTCCCTCATCCTGCTCTTTCAGGCAAAAAGCTCCACCTCTGGCTCCAAAAGCGATGACATAGATGCAATAAGAAGTATTTCAAACTCTGCTTTTACTAGTTTAACTAAAAAAAAAAAAAAAAAAAATTGCTAAACTACTGATAAATAACAGGCACCATAATTAGGAAACAAGTTCTATTTGATCTCTGCCATCCTTGAGACATTCATCTTCGCAATACATTAGATATAGTACTATTTTTCCACTCTATTGACAAGAGGCCGAAGCCACACAATTTAAGCAACTGCTTCAAAGCCAAAGAGCCTGGGACAGGTGAAAACCTGAAGGTCCAGACCATCCTTTCTGCCAATACCCCACTTCTGCTAGAGACCAGCATCCAACTCCCTGATGCTTCTGGCAAATTCTTAGTCTGTTACAAGTCCCCTGCCTTCCCATCTATATTGGAGTATACCATGCTTTTAAAGCTGCACTGCAGTCTTTTGCTAAAAGCCACAAATGTGGATATAAACATATAAAAACTGTACAAGTGATAGCACGAATTACAGAAGTGGCTGAGCAACCTGTGCAAATCCTTGCTGGAACAGAAACTGCATTTGATATTTCTGACTTTTTTTGCCATGAATACTTTACTACTTGAAGTTCAGTAGCAGACAGACAACTTTCACCTCAGAATGTCATTCACAATTAATCCCAAATTGTACATGAAATGGTTGAATTCACTCCATGCAATCAAGGGAGAGAACCAAGAGCATAAAACTTGTGTAGCTAATCAACCTATTGCAATTTGTGTCTGCTGAAAGCTTTTCACAAACATCCTAAGATCTCCCTGCAGAATAAATCTGTAAATCATTTTAGGATTTTGCAAATTCTACTTATCCCCATTTTACAGATGGAGAAGTGAAACAGAATGACTAAGGCTCACACCCTCAAGAATTTCCAAGTGCCAACAGCCACAGAAAACAGCAAGAACTAGGCTTTAATGGCTTCCCCAAGTCAAGAAAGAGTGTGCAAATAACAAGAGAGCACTGAACCAGAAAATCCCCAGTTGTGGTTAATTCTTTAGCTGTGATTAACTCATCTTTCTTGCCTATTTCAGTACTGCTTGCACCTTCTAATACAACTGGCTCTGGGCACCGACGGGGCCAGGATTATCAGGCTGTGACTGCGGTTTGGTGAAACGGCTTGTTGGTCTACCTCCCACTAAACTGACAACAGAGAAGCAGCTAAATTCTTCACATGGAAAGAAATGTAGGTGGCACTAAGGTAGGTGGATGAAACCCAAATACAGCCATTTCATTAGGACAGAACAGACTTAACACTCCAGAGAGCTAAGGCAAGCAAGAGGCCAAAAGAACCAATCTTCTCTTTCTTTTGTTTTAAAATGCTCTGGATAAAGACACCTTTATTTGATATTCATTGTTGTTTTATCTGCCTTGAAATGGGAACTGCAGACATTTTGATAAATGGATTGAGAAATTGTTCTGTTTCAGTATAACTACTGTAAAATGCCTTCACATCCGCTAGCACAGATATAGCTCAGACCTCATCTGCAGAGAGAAAGCAGCTCAAAAACATCTCTCTGAAGCAACAGAATGGCATTCTGTGCTGCTGTTTAGCACGCAAGAACACACAGGAGAAGACCTAGAGTCTGTTCCTACCTCTGCTAGCAACCTGCTGCGAGACCTTGGGCAAGCCTTTCTGCATCTGGCTCTGCCTCCTACCTTCCCCGCACTTAGAGCAAGACATCTTCAGGCACAGACTGCACCTGCCCAGCGCCTTCTCTTACAGGACTAATAATGAAGCAGGAGCAGCAATACCTCCTTACATGGAGGGAAAGAAAAAAAGGATTGCCAGCAGAATACAGGATGATTTCCTTCTGGTTACAGATGGGAAGAGCAAGCTGCCTTCGGAGGTCACCAAGAATCACTAAGGAGGAAGCCTAAATGCCAGTGAGGACTGAGGTACCAGGCTTTTGTGAGAACCTGGCTGCAGCTCCAGCATATGAGTCCTGCACAGCAGCACTCTTCTCAAGGCCAGTCTGATGTAGGTAAAGTATAAAGCTGTTTTCTGGTGACACCGGTTGCACTTCTCACATATGGTCCTTAGACAAACCTGGCTTGAGAAGCAGACTTCCAGCAGCACGGGTAGAAAGCACCTCTGTGTTGTGATCTCCACCTATCTTCACAATCCTCCAACACTCAAGAATTATATCCAATACTTGATAGTTTAGACTGTACACTCTTCCAGGCAAGGGCTGCCTCCAACTGTATGCTTACACCACATTAGACACGTAAGGACCACTGCTCATGAAGCTGCTGAGGATACCATACTGTAATTACAGGCTGCCCAGGGCAGGGGCTGAGTCCCATCCCTGGAGGTATTTAAAAGCCGGGCTGATGTGGTGCTTAGGGACATGGGTTAGTGGTGGCCTTGGCAGTGCTGGGTTAACGGTTGGACTTGGTGGTCTTAAGGGTCTTTTCCAACCTTAATGATTCTATGATTCTAATCTATAAATACAGTAAATACCACATGTTGCACAGGTGTTTATTCAAGTCATGTTCCCCTTCCTTCAACTCTAAATACCTGCTTCCCCCAAACCTAGGCCATCAGTTCATTTTCAAGTAGATTTTTGCAGTCGATGATGGGGAAGGATTTTTTTTTTTTTTTTTTTTAATTACTCCCCTATCACACATCTCCCTGGCAACCATAGCTGCTCCAGGCCTCACAGTTGTAAGACCCTTCTCCTCTTCCAGTGAAAGTCACAGATCATCAGTACTCCACAATTATTTTGACCTCTCGGAAATTACTAGCACCAGCAGGACTCTGACACAGTCTCCAGTTCTCCTTCTATCCAGCAGACAGTAGGGATGCCTGTACCTTGTAAGGATGGAAAATTACTGCAACCATTACTGCAAGGGACTGAATGAGGGAATGCACCTGAAACTGAGAAGAAAGAAAGAATATCATACTGTTCACTGTGAAGTCACATTAAAAAAGGGGGAAAAAAAAACACCCCAAAAAAACTCTTCTCCACTTTCATGCAAGGGAGGTATTAAAAAATTACATACAAGCTCCCTGCAGCATACTGTCTCCATTCTGGCTGGCTGTGTCCATGGCAGCAGCGAAGAGACTGAAACAGAGTTAATTTGATTTCTTTAATCAATGGGATTTTCCCAATTGCACATTAACCACTATCAGATCAGTCTGCCACTGCATAGCATGGCAGAAGCACATATATTTTGCAGATTACTGCACTGCATCATGTTTATTGCAAGCAAAGTACATTGATTTCCATAATTGCACTGTACTTCACTCCTCCAGAAACATTGTGTAAACACGGAAACTGTGGGTGCTACTATCACTTTTTTTAAATCTCTATCTTGAGTTCTTTGAAGGCAATGCAAGTGCCTGCTTCTCAAAGTAGGCACTCACACACCACAGGAGGCCTCAGAAATAACCTTATAGTTGCATTGAAAGCCCCTCACAACAAGTAGCTTCACACTCCTTTGCAGAGAATTAAGAAACAAAACAGGAAAAGCGATCTTGTGTTTAAGGCTGAGACCAACATGTTTGCAGCTCTGCCACAAATTCCCCAAATGACCTTGTGCAAGTCACTCCGTAAAGCAAGTTGCTTTCCAGCTAAGAGGCAGCTCCGCGGGCTGCCCTGGGGCAGGAGCGACGCACGCCTAGGGTGGGTCAGGCTGCGCAGGGCAGGTTCCTCCCACCTCTCGCTACCCGTGGGCGCAGAGGAACAAGAGGCAGTACACGGTGACACTGCTCCTTCCAAAGTGCCACGGTAGGAAAGTGTGGCGGAAAAGGACTTGTACATGGCTCCTGTGGCCTGGCACTTGTAAGAAGATACTGAGCAGCATTTCCCCTGCCACTTCCACAGCCCCGTCAATACTCTGGATTTACCACTGATACAGGTTAAAAGAGCGCTTTATTAGGAAAGCCATTTAATTCTATGTTTGCCTCTTCTCTGAAAGAGGTTACCAAAGGCATTGGATGGTATCATACAAGCCTCATTGGCTGGACTTATGCAGTGTAATATCTAGGTGACAAGTATTAAGTGCACGTATTGGAGTTCTCAATAAATATATTTAAAGGAAACACTTCAATAAGCAGCAATATACAGGCTTCATTAAAATACTGAGCTAGACTATAAAACCCCAGTTAACAGACAGGATTGATGAGGTCATCTCTGTTCCTATGGCCAGTCCTTTGGGTAGAGCAAAAAACTTACCTGGTTTTAAATCCCTTTAAATCCCAGGCTTTAAAGCCTGATGGTGTGAACCTTCCCATCATTCATCTGCACCCAGAGAGGCTGCATTTGGATATTAGAGCCAACACATGTGATTACGCTACCTCTGACATTTTTGGCAGCTGTATATGTCAAATAGACAACTCAATGCTGGACTTACTAACTCAAGTAGCACAGAATCTTTGTTACTCAACTTCATCATTTCTTTTTTTGCAGCCCTTAAAGTCTCCTCTTTCCCCTTCCATTTGAATTTGCTATACTTTCTGTTGGGCAAAAGGCTAATTCAAATCTAGGCCTATTCATGGCATTTCTGAACCTCCCAATGCCTAGAAACATGGAGGATAGTAAAGAAGTATCATTTAAAATCCACTCAGCTAAACATAGCTTTGTTACAATTTCACTAAAGCCTATGAAAAATTACTCCAACCCTATGTCTCAGGATACTTTTTATAAAAATGTAGTAAGACTTCTCTTGTAATACTATGAGCACAAAGACATCTGTTACAGCTTTCTCCCCAAAATCTTTATACCAGCTACACCTATACAATATCCCTCTTAAGTATGCATTGCAGTGAAAGGTCAAAAGGTTAGCTGCACAGTCCTAACAAAAAACTCAAGTCCAAATCCAATACCGGTCTAGCCAGAGAACTATGCATCCTTTCCATGTCCGAAGAGGGTCTCACTATTAGAAAACTAGCTCAGGGCTTAGCTGCACCTGATGGAAGCAGCATAGAGATGAGACTCACCCCTCAGCCCGCTCTCCACAAGTGCTTTATTGCTATGGCTGGACATTACACCATCAGTGTTATGGAGGTTAGGCTGCCTGACCTTCCCCCAAACCTGTCTAACCCCTCAACATTATCATAACAATTTCCTCTGGTCAAGATCCATGCCAAATTTAAGTAGGAGTTGGGGTGGGTCACTAGCAGGAACATAAACACAGCTGTGAAATTTGGCATTTCACAAACAACTGGCCTCTCAAGAGCCAGAGCAAGGCAGCAAGCACCACACAGTAATTCAGCAGTTGCAAATCCCTGAAGCACAAGTGCAAGTGGTTAACAGCAACCCGAGGAGGGTGTGAGGGGGGGAATTATTCTTCACTTGTCCCTGAAAGTAGATTAATAAGGCACAGTCACTTCTGCATAGGAAAATGTATTCTCTGTAGCAGGGATACTACAAGTGATCACCTAATCAACAGCTCAACTACACCCTGAGCCCTAAGCCACCTTAGCAAAAAGCATATCCCCTGGGATCTACGGCAGATTGCCTGGATCACATTCCCTGCACCCATTTTGACAAGCGCCTTCTTTTGACAGAAACTCCCAGGCAATGGGAAGGCAGCCACCGAGGATCAGTTGATCAGACATCCACCTCTGTACCACTGCAGGCTGGCTCAGCTGGGAACCATCAATACAAGATTTCCCTAGGAGGTATCTGACATGACAGAGACTGAGCTCAGTGGCAAGGAAAGCTTGAGCTTCAGTGTTCTTCAGCAGCACTGAGAGGCCATGACAAAAAAAAAAATTAGAGTGACAGGCAACGAACAATTGTACAGCAAAGAAAAGCCTCCTGTACCCCAAATGATGAACTCATTCATCAATACAAAGAATGAGAAGACAAAAGTGAAACTACTTGCCTGCGGTGCCACAGCATGAATCATGACCCAAACATCCAAGGCTTGAATTAGTCCTAGCTACTGCGCAGCAGTCTTCCCAGCAAGTTCTTCCTAGAAAAGGCTCCTCTTCCCCCACCCTTCCCTACCCACCATTAAGGGCACATACTTCCATGGAGGAGAAAGCATGCTGAACGTGGATGTTCTTCACTGAGCACTCACCAGCGTGAAGAGATGAAGTACATTCGCTACACTCCAGCCAAACCTGAAGGCCACATGGTGGCCCAGCCTCATATATACAGGCCCATGGAGAGAGAAGGATTAGGCCCTATTCCTGTCCACCTGAGGATCACCTATGTTACCCCGCTGTGAAGCACTGAAAACATACGGACTAGATCACATATCCTCTCTCCCGGCCACAAGGGCGAGGACGCACGTACAGCAACACGATGCCTTCTGTGTTCCCAATCTAAGGGCCAAGAAGCCAGCCTGATCCCAAGCAGGAGAGCTGCACCCCCTAAACATCTGCACCCTCTAAATGCTTTCCATAAGTGACTCCTTTCCAGTAATAAAAGGCAATAATAAGATATGAATGAGTATATGGGAATCATTCATTCCATTTAGCACCAATATCCCCACTGCTTCAGCATTGATAGCAGGCCTCAGATCAAAATGATATGCTCAGCTATTGCCATAAAATACTGTAGTTTCATCATACACCACAATCAAATGTAATCAGGCTGGTTACTATTCGCTTCCCTCCCTCCTACCAAAAAAAAAAAAAAAAAAATCTATCCACCACTTCAGAGAGTTAATATCTCATACCCTTACCCCTTAAAAAAAATATACTCAAATCACTAAGTATTTCACACTGAAGTTCCTTCCCTGGCAGAGTAAGTGTCCCTACATCGCTCTTCATCCTCTGGAGATTTAAGACAACAGAACAAAATAAAAGGATGATTTACAACATAAATACATACACATACATCAAAATTCATAAAGAGCTTCCCGCTCCTCCACTCTTCAGAGGAAGAGTCTGCCAAAAACTATTTTCCATCAAGAAAAAAGAAAACTACAACAGGTTTAAATTGATTAGACCATGTTTCAAGCGGTTGCATCTTTCCACAACCCAGTACAAAACAAGATGCTGACTTATAAAGCACAGTGTGTAAATAATGGTATCAAGACCCCCTTTATAATAGGCCTTCCAAAGGAACTGCATATGTGTATATCCATATGCCCCTGGCCAATCGATACCCCAAATGCACCTTCTAGCGCCGATGCACAGCTAATTACCCAGAAGGGAACAGAAAGGAATACTATTCCTGTTCCCACCTGTTTTGGCAATCAAGAAATACAATTTCAGAATCACCATACACGCTGTATTTCTGAGAGGCCATGCATGGATCACAATCAACTGGCAGTCAAAGACAAACTCAGTGCCCTCTGCAAATCTTAAAACACTGTCAAATCATTACTGCACCCTTAAAACTAAAAGGGGAAACTATAGGAACCGCTTCCTCCCCCCCACCCCACACATACATGATTAACTTCAGCACATCACAAAACACCCCCTTCCCTACAGCTCGGTCAGTTTTTTGCACAAAGAGAAGCTACGTTATCTTGCCTGCAGACACAGCAACATCTGAAGAAATCACATGCTTTGTGCCATTTTTTAGAAGGACATTATTGGGCAACAGGACTACTGACACAGCACAGCTGAAATGATGCGAGTAGGATTTCTTTCTCTTTTTATTTTTAAGACGGCCAGAACTACTAACTGATAGTTTTACATATACAGCTCTACTGCCACACTATGGGTACTCTTGGTTATTACTACCTACACAAACCCTAGGAACTGGCGAGGTTAGAGCAGAAGCCTCTTAGGAACTCTGTTCTACAGAGGTTGATGATTTGCTCAGCGAAGGTACTAGAAGTCCCAGCCCAGACTAAACTTATTTTCTGGGATTAGACCCTCAAACCACCATGGACTCTGCAAAGAGTGGGTGCATTCACTCCATATACATTCACTGTGTTCTGGATATCTAGCAGTAAGCCACTGATTTCAAAGTTGGTATCTTGCTCTAACAAAAAGATCATTACTCGGATTTCAGAATTTGTTCAAAAACAAGAGCTAGGAAAGAGGAGCTATTGACCAATGCCTCTAGCTCTGATACAAATAAAAAACAACTGAGGTCTAAAAAGCTTTTGCAGATCTCCTGCTCACAAAGAAAAAAAAAAAAAACAAAACAAACCAAACACAGCACCAGCCTCTGTGTGAAGGATCCAGAACAGACAGTACTCTAAATGCAGAGAGAAGGGAGCTAGGGGCCTGAGAAGAAAGAATTATATACTGAACAAGCAGGTACAGAGAGAAGCCTGGAAGATCTAGTATGAATAAGCTAGAGATAGCTTAGAAGAAGAAAAAAGCTGTAAACCCCTGATATACTAAATCATATATTTGGGTATCCGTACATTGGTCAACTTGTATCAGAAAAGCACAACAGAAGCTGCTGAAATGGTTTTCTCTTCTGTACAGGCTAAATGCTCCTGCTAAAGAAATGAGAAATGTTCACAAAAATAAATATTCATCCTTAATTAGGACTTGTAGGTTGTTTGGGTGGTTTTATACCCTTTCCTAATAGATACTTCCAGTTAACAAAACTCTTCAGGTTCACTGCAAGAGTACTCAGGAGGAGCAGTTAATACTTACTCTGTATCTCCTTAGAGGAAATCTGCCTTACATAATAAAATCAGTGTTGCATTCCAGATAAAGTTTTCAAAAAAAAAAAAAAAAACCAAAAAACACCACCAAACACCACACAACAAAACCCAAGAAGGTTTCATACACATCAACACACAAACATGCATTCCTCTAGCCTAAGATACAGCAGACAAAACAAACGTTACTTAGAAACTCTTGGAAATCGGGGCACTGCACAGTGTTGAAAGAAGACACTGCCAAACACTCCGCTCTCCCACTCTTCCCCCTCCTACACACACATAAGGACAGTCCCTAAATATTTGCTGTTTACACCAGAAATAAACTTGAGTCCTTAGATATGCTTTTGCTACAAGGGCAGTTGCAGAAACTAGGGAGGAGACATAAGCAAAGTCCCCCCCCAAATTCAAGTAGTCTTTTGCTGTCTTTCAAGTCAATACATGTGTATTTCACAAAAAACATGATGCTGAGGCCAAAGAGCTTATATATAAAAGATAATCAACTTGAAAGGCAGGAGGGGTAAGAGAAAAGTGCTTCCATCTTCATGCAAGGCATCCTAAATCTATTTTATCAGCTATGGGCAAACACTGGGGTAGTGAAATAATTAATTAAGATGCAAGGGAAAGACAGAGGGGGAAACCGTGATGGCATTTTTCACCGTCATCTTGCATATCATACAGCAACTATGCACAAATGACTTGAGCCACCGGAGAAGGGGAATGAGATCAAATAAAGCCACCTTTTATTATCCCATCGCTTAAAATTGTTGCTCCCAAAGGACACAGAAGGAAACAATCTCATACAAAGCTAAAAAGGTCTGAAGAAAATATACTCCGTATTGAACACTACAGGGAAGCATGTGCTGACACATAAGTGCACACACACACAGTGTCACCATCGTTCCCCCCCCCCCCCAAAGAGGATTAACACTGGTCCTTTGATCTAAGGAGCAGGAAGAAAAATGCTCCTAAAGTTGCCAGCTTTCTCCATTACACTTACCAGTCACCGAGACAGCCAGCAGCCCCACGGAGAGCAGCAGCACCCGGCTCCAGGAGCTCACTTCCACCGTCATGAGAGCAAAGATCCCCAATTTTCCCCAGTTCCTTCCAAAGCCACAGCTGCATCCCGGCTTGTCCCATCCCAAGGAAGGTTGCATGTCAAAGGGCAGCAGGAATGGGGCGTGCTGGGGGTTGGTGGTTGTTGGGTTTTCCCCCCTTTTTCTTCCCCTTTGCAATTGGGATAGTCCTCAGCTCGGCTAGATAAAGAGGAGAAAGGTAAGAGGGGGGGAAAAAAAGCAGGTCAGGCTTGTGATTTTTTTTTTTATTATTTTTTTCAGCCCAGAAAAAAAAAAATCCCACCGCATGGAAGGCTCTGAGCTTCTGCAGCTGGAATGAACCAAGTGTGGCAGCAGCTCGGGGAGAGGAGAGGCAAGGAAAGGAGAGGAGGGCTGGCTCGTCCCTCCTGGTGGCTGTCTCAGAGCCAGCTCCTCGGCATTAGCAACACATAGTCCCCAGGGATTTATACTTTTTTATTAGCCAGTTGATTAATCATTCCCATATCTTTATCCTCCTCTTCACTAAATGCTGGGGAGGGGAGAGGGCACGGGTGTTGTGGTGAGGGGCTGCTGTGCAGCCAGCAAATAGATCTGCCTCAGTTTTGCTTCCCCAACCCAGCACAATCCTCCCACCAGCACCCACCCCACCAGAGCCAACAAACCACAAATTATGCTTTAGGATTGTATTTTTAAGACACACTACAGGTTTCTTGTACAGGAATAAGTCCCACAGCCCCCCATTTTGCATGAAGCATAGCATAGTATGCATATGTACACAGACGCACGCAGCATCTCTGCTATTAAGACATCTGCCAGAGCAATGCAGCCTCCTCCCGGCACCCCCACCTTCTCCCTGGCCTCTGTAAACAACTTGATGATATTGACACAATTTTTGTGATGAAGCAAATTTTGTTACAAACACAAGAGAGATCACAAAAGAAACACCCCCCCACCTCCTCCAGTCTGCGACTTTGTCCTCGCAGCATGGATCCCAGCAATGGAGCAATAGCCTGATACTGGCGGGACTGGTTCAGGAGAAGGTATTCTAGAGGTGGGAAAGGCTGCACTGGCTTTGCCCCCTCCACCGAGCCTATAGGCATACTTGGCCGTAGTGCTGCTGCCCCTTCGCAGGGCTGGCAAGAGTGATATTTCTCCTCCACCACCACTTTTTTTGTATTTTAAATATCTATTCGGACATTTGTCCCTGCAGCTGCATGCAAGATGGGGGAAAAAAATGCAGTCTGTTAAAGCCACATTCAGGAACCTAATTATCTTGGTAATGATGCTCAGATCTATGGACAAGAACTCAAACATGACACCAAAGCTTAAAAAAAAAAAAAAAAAAAGCATCCTCAAATATTCTCCCCCACTTCCCGGCAAGAACCTACTTCAATGCTTCCCTTTCAGTTCGACAGGCACGGAGCAGCCCCTCTCCCAAAAGCACTGCTCTTGCCTGCGGAGAAGGGGGTGCCTACCAGCCCCAGCCCCCCTCTCCAGCCCTACCCCCTGCTCCTGCCGCCCCTCCCTCCCGCAGGGGGGGCCGCCGAGCCGGGGCGGGGGCGGCGGCGGGGCCCCAGCGCTCGGCAGCCGGACGCTGCCGCTGCCCGCGGCGGGATGGGGCCGGGGCCGAGCCCCCGCCGCTCCGGCATCCCCGGCTCGCCCAGCCCGGGCGGCTGGCTCAACTCGCCACCCATCCCCCTGCCTTAGCGTTTTGCATTTGCTGCAGTTTCTTGCTGCAAAACCCCCTTCTTCAGTCGTGTTCCGGTTGCCTTGAATGAGCTTATTTGACAGCCAAAAAACAAATTATATCGAGGGCTTGCAAATCTGTCCCTCCACCCTCAAATCAATCCTCTTTCTCACTCACTTTCCCTGCGTCCCCTCTGCATTTCAATCCTTCCACTGCCTACATTGTGAACCGATGCCAAGAGCCAAGGCAACCAGGGCTGTTACATGAAAGAGTTGCTTTATGTCTGTTTAAACTGCAGTGTCCTATTCAAATAGACCTTATTGTTCAAAGGCACGGATCCAAATACAAAAGGATCAGAGAACAGGGTACCACACTTTACAGCTCCATACATTGGGTTTCCCTTCTGCGGCTGTTCACCCCAAAGAATCCCCCCATCCCAAAACTGCATTCAGCTGAAGATGTGACTTGGTTGCTGCACAGCAGCAGGGCATAGGCTGAGCCAAAGTCAGCTAGCCCTGCATCAAGAACAATCTACAGGCATAATAAAGTCATTGAGGAGATACAATCCCACTTTATTCCTGGTTAATAAAATCATATCTATTTCAAATCGAGGGTTTCCTCCCAAGTAAGCTTCCTTCTTAAAAACTAAGGTTTAGGGTCTAACTCTCACAAAAAACCTGTATTTATTTGCTAAATGGACAAGACAGATGAACACAGCAGAAACCATCACCCACTTTGATTTCAGCACATCTCTAACAAGGAGGCATTTGCAGGTTCGGGTTAACAGCCCATTTCTAACCCCTACCACTCACTTCGCTTCTCACCTTGCAAAATTACCTCTCTACCAAAAGAGAAATCCTGTCTTCAGTGTAAGCACCCACCAAGAGACAAATTCTGCTCTGCACTGCCACCCGCAGTCAGAGCCCGGGCTGAAAGGAGTCTGCTGCCTTCAGACTTCACCACCTTCCACATTCTCTGCAGATATTTAGCCAACTGTTTTATATTCCATTTATCACATAGTACCTCACCCTCCCTGACAAAACAGTCTGATCTGTTTTGTGATGCTTCCAAATAAAATAGACAACAGTGATTGCAACATCCCTCCAGTTTAACTCATGGAGCCGAGAGCAATTCACAGGCATGAACCAAGTCCTCGCAACAGCTTCCCGGAGGAAGAGAAACGGGCTGTGATAAAAATCAAGGACTTAGAAAGGCAGTGAGTGCCAAAACCTGGTTTTCCTCTAGTTTTGACACAAAGCCACATCCATAGGGCTCTTCTCTTTCTCTCTCCCTCCTCTCTCCTACATGCATCATGGTCCAAAGAATGCAGATAAAACCACTCTGGTGATATGAGGAACTATAGAAGGCAGTCACACTGGGAGCATAATCATGTTCCCTAAAATTTTAAGTACCACGATTAGTAAGGGGGGGGGGGGCAAAACATCTTAGTAAATGGCAGACAATTTATTTCATTTATTCTCTTAACCACATGTTAACACTATTGGGGGGAAAAGAACATTTATCCAGGCATAACTGTGAGTTAAGAGATAGCTATGAATAATATATCTATTAGCAAGAAACTGCAGTCACTATTTAACTTACAAGACAGGAGAGTCCAGTTCTGGGTTATCTGAAGGGAGATAAGTACAGAGCCAAGATCTTAGTGTACAGTGTAATGATTTCGGTAGCAAAGAATTCAATACACAGCTGTTGCATCTGAAAGTGTGCACATTACTTTTATATTTAAAAAATATTTGGCCTTGTATTTTCATACCTAGATGAAGTTTTACAGCCCAGCACCCAAAAACGCCACAGAGGATGTTGAAAAAAAACAGTCCCCAAAGCAAAATTCTGTAGCCCTGATGCTGAAAAATATGCAAGCTCCAAAACTGAGAACAAGCTCTTTTTCCATGGCAGTGGAAGGGCTTACAAGGTGACTAAAGGTATTCTCCCCCTCCATCACAGAGGGCCAGAAGTGCCACTGTGCTTCTGGAAACGTGGAAAAGTTACAGAAGCTCACAACTAGAAATACTGCAGTAGCAGCAGCCCTGTGGGCCCAGCTAACCTAGGTGGCACACAGACTCAAAGATGTTCACGGCATGAACACAAGGCAGCCAAGTAGAAAAAAGGGTCAGCTGTTGAGAGATGCAAGTCAGCATTAGTCCCCCCTCCTCTTATCTCCTGATAGAGCAGACTTGGGTGCAGCTTGCTGTGGAGGGTGGATCTAGAGCAGGCTGTGAAGAGTTTCAGGGACACAAACTGCTTGAGCAGGGATGAGAAGTAGCTAGGTGGGCCTCAGACAGGGATGTTGCTCCTCCTCTTTGGGCTGTGGCCAAATAAAGAGTAAATGCTAAAGCAGGAATACCCCTTCTGTCTGCACTGCTTCCCTCACACAAGGCCTCTGCTCTTCATCTCATGTCAGCAGAAAGATGAGGGACACGGCAAGAGAAGGGGAAAGGACCTGAGGGACAGCCCTCTGTGCACTCCACGGGGCTTAGCCACCTGCAGACACACAAGAAGTGATAGGGAGCTCAGGAACAGGGAGGCAGGGACAGTTGAATTTAGGGATTTATGCCAGAGAATACTCTCAACCACATGAAAGGACACAACGCTGCCATTTCCATTCCTGCTGCTGGAAGCCCAGTGGATGTTTCCAGCTGTTGCCCTTCCTGCCAGCTGCCAGACCCCATGGTTCCGCGGTTGCCACGGCTCTTCATTACCAACACAAAACGACCGTTTGTGAACGCGAAGAGGCTGAAAGATGCTCCCTGGTAGGAACAGGTTTTCAGCTCCAGTAGTAACATCTGAAGGTCCGTTCCCACTGGGACCTTTCCCTAGGCACATCTGGATCCACAACAACACGCCCCAGGATAGCTTGGACGAAGCCTGCCATGAGATCTGGAAACGCGTTCAACGGCTCTCTGAAGAGCTGCAGCCCCCATCGCTGGTGCCACCGCTGCAGCGTGCTCTCTGCTCAGACCTGTCAGGAACCCTTCGAATAGACAGCATCAACTCCCAGAGCAAGTAAGTGATCTTTAAGTGTTGTCCAAGCTCTAGGGAAAAAGGCTGCTGCTTTCCTTTTCACACCTTTCCAACCTAGACTTTTGCAACCTGTTGAAAGCCTGGGTACATCGACTGCTGTCTGACAGCCTCCTAATGAGGCAAATTATTCCCACTTTTTCCACTATAACCAATGTTCTTTGGAAAAAGTGTGTCCCGTGAAATTTGACTACTTCAAATTCTGAAGCACCATAAGCAGCTGCTGCATTTGCTTCCCCACAACATTTAAAGAAAAACAACCACACACACATCAAAATATTTACAGGAAGAAGTGAAAGCAGCATTCAAAGGAGCAAAATCGAAAATTAAAGTGTTATAAGGAAGCTACTGTAAACAGCTGATCTTTACAAAGAAAAGCTGAATTTAGCAGAGAAAAAATTATGCCAAATCATGTTTCACAGGACAAATAATGGTAAGAGAGGGAAGTATGCTCTTCAGATTAATAGGATAATATGTACTGTATGTTCCTGAAACAGAAAAAATAAAAGTTTATACATCCAGCTAAAAATCAGCAAGCATCAGCACACATCCAGTTCCTAAAGTCCAAACAAAACATCGTGTAAACCTGGCCCATCTTGCTTGGTACATGAAAGAGTGTAAACAGTTATTTCATCTTTAAAAAAAGGATAACTTCACAGGTGAGGAAACAGATAGTTTTACAGATGAAGACATGGAGGCACAGAAGGGGAAGTACCTAACACTATGTCAGGTAGAAACCTAGGAATTACATCTTGGAGTCCTGGCTCCTTTCCTTTCTCTTCCATGTCCTAAATAAGCCAAAAATCTTAAGACTTTCCAGAATAAATACAGAAAGAGGGAAACCGCGTAAATCAAGAATAACCAGTGAAGCCCATGGAGTTGCCTGTAGTGGTACGTTAAATTACACAGCTGAAATATCTTTACAATTAGCACACACTCAGCCAGCCACATATTTTGGTCCTGCCAGTTGCTAAGAAGTCTTAGGAAAGAAGGCATTATACAAACCAGTCAAGAACTATGAACTACTAACAATCTTAATTGTATTCTTTAATAACACATTTTACTCTTAAAGGAATATAGATCTGATCTTTAGCAACATCTACTGCAGCAAGGCCAGCCTAACCAACATGACTTCCAGCCCACTGTCGTGGTTGAACCCCGGTCGGTACCTGAGCACCACACAGCCACTCGCTCACACCTCCCCCCCTCGCCATGGGATGGGGGAGAGAATCCGGGAAAAAAGTAAACCCCATGGGTTGAGATAAAGACAGTTTAATAGGACAAAAAGGGAAGAGAAAATAATGATAAGAGAATATACAAAACAAGTGATGCACAATGCAATTGCTTACCACCTGCTGACCAGCCCGTCCCCAAGCAGCGATCACTGCCCCTTGGCCAACTCCTCCCAGTTTCTATACTGGGCACGATGCCATATGGTACAGAATAGCCCTTGGGCCAGTCTGGGCCAGCTGTCCTGGCTGTGCCCCCTCCCAGCTCCTTGTGCACTGGGCAGAGCAGGGGAAGCTGAAAAGCCCTTGACCAGTATAAACACTACTTAGCAACAACCAAAACATCAGTGTGTTATCACATTATTCTCATCCTAAATCCAAAACACAGCACTATACCAGCTACTAGGAAGAAAATTAACTCTATCCCAGCCAAAACCAGGACACCCACACAACCTGCAATTACCCTGAAGCTAGTGCAACAG
Source organism: Platalea leucorodia (assembly GCF_965183815.1). Classification (NCBI taxonomy): domain Eukaryota; kingdom Metazoa; phylum Chordata; class Aves; order Pelecaniformes; family Threskiornithidae; genus Platalea; species Platalea leucorodia. Next base: position 7,226,257 of record NC_138840.1, on the reverse strand, counting down.
GCAGAGACAGCAGATCAAAATGGTTTTCGTTTTGGTACTTTACTGTGAGGTTGTGAACTTTAGGACCCCTGCGATGAAGGCAGCGGCCAAGACACAACCACAAGGACCTGAGACAAGCTCAGCAACTTCAGTTTAGGTGAAATTAAAAAGACAGCAAAGGCCGGTGGCTGCAGTACTGTCCTTGGGTTCAGAATAATGATTCTCTACTCACTGTTCATCTACTGATCTGCTGAGTTACCTTTGGCAACTCATCCAGCCACTTTTCTCAGCAACGTTTTCCTGCAATTAGCTGGCAGGCTCTTCAGGATAGAAGTACCCTCTACACACGTGCTCGTACAGCAGAGTACATTGATCATCAGTTGCTCAAAGACCCCAGAGTCATTGAACCTTCCAACAACAGCCAAACTGAAGTGCTAAAACCAAATTACTGTACAGAGCTCAATGAACTGCTTTAAAATGGAAGGAATTCAAGTGAGACAGCCCTAGGTCAGGTTTCCACCTTTGAGGTAGAAGCTTCCGTACCCTACCTTGCCTACCTCTATTACTCCTGAAAGACTTATAGAAAGACAGATTAAGAAAAATCTTTCAGTATATAGCAACTGTCAATAAAGGTGTTACCCAATTCATCAGCTGCAATAGCTTCAGGGGCCAAAGATTATACCACATGACCTTGCTCAACTTAGCAATCCTTAATTATTTTAAAATATTGACTTATGCAAATTGCTAGTATGCTCATTTTAAAATGTATCTGGAATCTTTTAAACAAACAACAACAAGTTTCACCTTCCTAGTTTTGTTCTGGAGCATTTGGATACAGAAGAGCAAGTTATCAAGAACACCCAGAGCAGGTGGTGACAGGAGGAACCTCTTTTGTTGAGGATGTCACTGTTTACCAATATAAAGGAGCTTATATCTTCCATGAGAAGAGGACAAAGCTTCACAGGCAAGCATCAGAGCTAGGAACGTGACATGCTGCATTCACATCTTCAAACATATTCAAGCACAGGACTCGAATAACCTAATGTGTAAGTCCAAGAGAGACAAGAAGCATAGTTGCCACCTCAACTCTAAGTCTTTCAAACTACCGTCAGGGCACAAATGCCAACAGGTTGTGCAAAGCAGTAACGGGTGACCCAAAGAATACAAGATTTGAGTAAGAAGTACCAGATTTGAGTAAGAAGTACCAGATTTGAGTAAGAAGTACCAGATTTGAGTAAGAAGTACCAGATTTGAGTAAGAAGTACCAGAATCAGGGCTGCAGCCTGTGAAGCTGTCAGAGACCAGAATCCCACTGAAAGACGGGGTGAAAAGTTGTATGAAATAAGCTGTACTCAGAAATAGCCTAACAATTTTCTATTTTCATATCCACAGTATAAATCTGTTGAGGTTTTTGTTGAAGAGAATATCTATATTCTTTAAAAATAGGGAGAAAGCAGCATCCTAATAATTACAGTGATCCTATGATTAGAGATAATTAGATACATTTACAATTTAGAATTTCCTAATTTTAGCTGTTTATGAACCATATATGTATCTATATAGTGCGTGCACAGAGCATCAGTCTTTCCCTCAAGCTAAGAAGAGTAAATTGATAATACATTAAGTTATTGAACATACTTGGATGTGAAAGAGCAAACTGGAATTTAAATTGGTGTTTTGAGTAGGTAACCACAATAGGCACTAATCGGTATTTTGAGCAGATAACCATTATAAGCACTTTGGTGTGCCTTAAAAGAACACAAAATTGTTCAGCTTTGACAGCAGTCCCACTGTAAGGTCCCAGAGGACTTTGGGGGGTATAAAGGTGCTTTGTGATGCACCCTACAGATTAAACCATCTGACAGCCTTATCTCCCTATATGAAAGATGGTTAATGAGCTACAAATACTACAACACCCAGCCCTGTTAAAGCCTTACAGGTGATAACCGAATTGTGATGACAAGTAAGTCCAAGGGAACTCAGGCCCTCACCCTGCACAGGTTTAAGGATTCACTGAGCCCTGAAGGTTCAAACCATGCAAAGCTGGAGCCTGGAGAACAAATCTCTCCCATTAGAGACACCTGGATACAAGGCATACAAGCCAGAAAACTCTTTTCAGGTCCAGAATCACAGGGTTAAATCTTTGACAGATGACATGAAAACCACCACAGGGCTTAGCTGTGTAACTGAGTGAGGCTTCTCCACTTTACAAACTGTGGCAAGGGTAACTTCAATAATGATCACCAACTGCTCTAATACTATGGCACAGGGAGCCGTTTAGTTCTTCCTCATGGCAAGTGTAACCCAGCTCAAAGCATGTTTAACTCATTCACACCCATTGCCAGCAAAGAATCATCTTGTTTGACACAAAACTTAGACTTTGTTTACAATCAAAATATATTTTGACCCACAAATATTTTTAAGCATATATTCTATAATCATTCTCTGCACACCTATAATGCTGTCATCCAACTTCGCTTCACTTATTCTTGGATAGATGCATTAACTAAGTTAATTCCCCCCCTTACATAGAACACTAATGAGATAGAAATGCAAGGTTTAGGAGGAGCCAAGAAAAGTAGCTCAATTTTAAGTCAAGCCTCCTTTAACAGCAGCTATATTCCACTTTCTTACAGCGACTACTTGCTAGACGAACCAGAGGGACTCCAAAGTATATACAGAGCAATGATTGGAAACAGAGAAAGGGAGATGAAATTAAGAGCTCTTTGTGACACTCAGCTTTCTGCTAAATCCGTTATCACCAGCCTTCTGTGTTCAGCAAAACCCCACAAGAATCCCAAGGGGCTGGAGGATGGCAGCATGACAGGCACCCACAGCACGGAGGGCAGCAAGCTGGAGGTGCCATTTCTGCTGAAAGACACAGACGCTGCCAAAGGTGCAGGCAGTCAGGTAACGGCCGAGGAGACAAAGGCAGTGAAGGAGTTTGTACAGAACAGCATGTTCAGCTCTGCCAAGAGTAGTATAGCTGTGTCATCAACAGCAGCAGAAAGTCAAGCCACAGGACAGAAGCAGCAGCTCCCACCATTTGCCAAGATTTGCTCCAAAACCGATTCTGATGCAGTCACAAAGAATCCAGGTATGGATCTGGGCACGGTCCTTGAACATCAGCTGGGACTCATGGGAAAACCAAGACATAAACCAGAAGCTGTTGAAAAGCTGATGGCAGGAGCTGGGCAGGCATCACCGCAACATTTGCTCTATGGTGATGTCCTTTCCAAGCTTTGTGTAAGAGACTGAAAACTACTGAACTAATCTTTTCCATTCAAGAATTCTCAGTTTATACTAGGATGCTGGTATGCCTCTCCCCTCTAACGAGCACCTATCCAATGTCCTTCTCGGATGTTGAAATAGAGGAGATTCACGAATCTCCATGGTTATGCCCTTCTTGAATTTGGTCGGTATTTTATAGAAGCTAGTTTTTTTTTTTCAGTTTGGGGTTGAGTTTCTTGGGTTGTTGGGTTTTTTGTTAGTTTGTGGTTTTGGTTTTTGGGTTTGGGGGCGGTACGTTGGTAATGTCATGATTTTTGGGTTCCCAGTGTGAGACATTTAAAAGATCCCAATTTCCACAGAGTATTGATAACTACATTCCTTGAAGCATCTTAGAATAGACAAAAACAATGGTGCATGGGCAGATCTACTCTTTAAGCTCCTGGACTAGATTTATCAGTCTGGAGACTTACGACACAATCAACTTATTCTCTGCTGTAATTTCCTTATCTCGGAGAGTTTTGAACTTTGGGCAAAGGTTCTTGTTCTATTCTTACAATTTCATTCGTTCTTATGGCTCAGGCAATTAGCTTTATTCCAGGTCCTGTGGGTCAGAGTCTGATGGCCCTACAAGTGAATCTGAACTGCTAATTGCCAAGTTTGGGTCTCTGTGTTACAGAACTATGGCCTGCAAAAGTAACAGATATCTGAGACAGAATTTGCTTACAGGCAAAGCATGTTCTCTTAATTGCAAGTGTTCCACAGATTAATGAAGAAAATGCATGTTTATTAATATCTTTAACCTTGTTTTGTTTTACAGTAACTACTGCAACATCAGATAAAAAAAATGTTAAATACAATGCAAGTACTTCAGGCTTTTCTACTACTTCAACAACCACAGCATTACATCAGCCAGTGTGGCAGAGTCTGAGCTTCCCTCCACTTCCCATCTTTCCCAACCACTCAAACTTCCCACAGTTTCAGGTAACGTAAACTAGACCCACATTTTCTGAAAAGATAGAACACTCCCAGGCCTATTTTGACAGACTCAGGGCACTACCTGCTGCTATTTTGACAGCTGCTTTCCGATTTTTAGGGTACAGTAAGAAATCAGACTGCTGTCCTTCTACAGGAAGTTACATTAAGTGCTTTTGGGTCATAAACAAAGCTTTAATAGCACATGTAATGCAGTCCTGAGATGGCTGTGATGATATCAAAGGATGATGTATTATTGACACAGATACTGAATGTTGACCTCCCTCAGCCTTCATTAGTTTCCATTTTTACCCTGTATTCACAAATTTCCACCCTGTATTTACAAATATTTCAACCCTGTATTTACAAATATTTCATGTGATTGCCCTGTTTACAGACTGGGATACTGCTTTCTTAGTCTAGTGAAACAGGACCTCATATCAAAGTAAAAAAGCCAACTAAGATTAGGAAGAAGCTCAATGCTCAAGTTGAAAGAAAGAAGAGAATGAATACCTGTAGCCATGGCTTTCTATGGGCTATGCTCCCCTAGTTCCCTTTGATTCTGCTAAAAAAAAAAAGGCAACCCACTAAAACCACACCAGAAACAGAGCTATGGTTCTCTAGCAGGACGCAGTTCATCCTGCAAGCTGACAAAAGTTGTCACCAGCCTGTTATAAAGGACAGAGGATAGAAACTCATGACCCAGAGCACACATGCTTTGCCAGACTGAGCTCCCTTGGAAGCTTACAGTCCAAGAATTTCCACTTTTTCTATTAAGTCAATGATTAGTTAGCACAACAGATACCTACTTAGCATAAGACGAGCACACAGCCCATCCGCCTCTAAGCGGTCAACAGGGAACTGAATTTTTCCCCAGGCAGAACGGAGCTACAGAGTGGAAAGCAGGCTCCTAGTCAAAGAGAAGACTTTTGCCCAAAGCTAAGAAATACACTTATCACAACCTGATTTCTTTGAGCATAACATTCCCCTAAAAAGCTTACACAAAAGTAATTAATGGACCAACTAAGACTGTTTTAAAAATCATGCCTTGTATATGCTTAACAGGGTCCATATCATCAGACAGCAAGGATCCCGTATCAGCAAGCTCTGCACCCTTCCTTTGGATGCTATTCAAGACAGGTGTGTTTAAATGGTTATGAATATGCTTTAATTTGCAGAACACAGATGCTAAGCACAATAGATTAGTCAGAGCAGTTTGTCATGTGCCAAAATTGACATTGGTGCCATCGCAAAAATAGATTTGGGGACAAGATGCTGAACTGGTACAAGTTAATACAGTCTGCTGGAGCACTATGGGCTCCAAATAGCTCAAGAGATTGCCTTGAGCCTCTAACTGAACACATTTATTGCTTATGCTCTAGTTTTGTATAAAATTAGGAGAGACCACTGTGTGCATCTGAAAAAAATATTTTTGACAACTCCAGTTTCCATTTATGGGGTTACTGCCTTGTCAGTATTCCTGTCCCACCTTTTTTTTTTTGTTTGTTTTCCTTCTTCTTCTTCCTCCCCAGGTAGCTCCATACAGCCCACGGCAGATCTTCCAGCCACCTTACACTCCCATGTTGAACTACATCACTCTGGTTCAGCCTGGTTATCCATACCAGCAGAGGACCCCACCTACACTATCCAGCAACATCCAGGATCTGTCACCAGTGGCAGGCGATGGGATCCAGTATCCGTTTTCTCCTTCCTATGGGTATGGCCATGCAGATTTGCTTTCTATTTTTCCAGTACTTTAGGGAAGAGTTTGTTAGTTGCTGTAAACCTGCACAGAGCTAAAGATTTAATCGGCAATTGGGTTTCCCGGTTACATTCTCACCAAATTCCAAATCTGAACAAAAGACAAGATTTACTATAAGGTCTAAATTCTAAAATAATTTTGATACAAAACCAGAGTAATTAATTTTGGGTGAGCGAAGCTCAAACACTGTGCTATAGGAGACGCCACCTACAACTTCCAATCAATATTATGGATAAAAAGTATAAACACTAACTTGACAAAAAGGAAATGCTTCAACATGATAGAAACCAAAAATATTTTGACACTGTCAGAATGAAATTAAAGGATTCATTTTGATACCTTTCTGTTAAAAACTGTAGTTAAAATCAACATATTCCAAGGGTAAAATAATCTCCAGAGATTTAAGTTCTATATATCATCTTCTGTTAAATGCGTATGGGATAGACAGGAATAGCACATACTTCCCTCCAGATCACCTTCCCAGAAACCATATTACACATTAAAAAAAAAGCAGATAAATGCTTCTAAGAGCTCCATTATTAGGAAGAAAGAGGTAATTTGGAAGTTAGATGTAATCTCCTGAAGCTTGACTAAATTTCATTTTCTGTTTTAGGTTTAGTTCTACACCTGGAGGAGCTATGACAACTAACCTCAACTACTTTTCCAGTGAGAACTATGTAAAATTTTAAGCGAACCCAGTTTTCCTATTCTAGTATTCAGAGAAAAACCTCCTATCTATTGTAAGTCATAGGGTCCTATAAGGATTTCACGTTTTCCCCAAAGTGAACATGTCCATCTAGAATAATCCCCTATGATTTATACAGTAAGAAACAGTTGCAAGACAATTCATCTGAAATAATTTTTTTTTTTTAGGATGACAGACTAAGGGGCTTTTTTTTGTTTTGGAAGATGGAGACAAATAATAAAAATGTTTTATTTATGACAAATGCCTGAGCTGCGTAGAATTGAGTGTTGGTGCAATAAAGATGGTTGACAGAAAAGAGTCTTGGCCACAAATTTCAGAGATAACAACTTTAGCTGTATATTCAAAGTGAGATTAACACAAATACATTCAATAGCTGGGTGGTACAGCTCCATGCGTGACATGTTCCTGGTTTATTACCTCAAACTCTAATGCTAATCCAGATGGTAATCTGACTTTTACTATTAAAGAAGATCAAGCCATAAAGCTTGTATGGAGAATCCTGTTTAACTATATTGCCTTGGTTATTTAACTCAGGAGTTTCACGGCTCTAACTTTTGACAATGAACCTTTGCCCCTGCAAAATAGCTTCTGCTTCCTCTGGAGCCTGCACCACTACTGCAAAGCCAGAGCAGCAAGGCTTCCTCTAGACAGTGACTACGGCTCGCTGTCTGCTGTATTTCAGCCGGTTTGCTGGGTCAGAAGTAGAAGAGTGATTACATGGGATTCTACAGCCTGCGTGATACGTGTCAGAACAAATTACTACAAAAGTCTCTCCCAGCCTTAAAACTAGTGAATAAGGTCTCAGTCACAAAGATCTGACAGTTTGCAATCATCCAGCCCTATACCCACTAGTATGCAACTCAGCCTGCTCTTAAATTCAAGGAGACGGTATTTATACTTTGCTTAAGAAGGATATTGCACCCATACAAGTCAAGATGTGAAATTAACTCTTTACACTGCTTAACAAAAGCCTGGGTATTTTGCAAATAGTTACAGGTCCTACAAGACGTACAGCACCATTCATTCCTGGAGGAGGCAATAGGACCAAATATGCTTAACCTCTGTAGGCAAAGCACTTTGTAAGAGGACAGACTTCCACAGTGGCTCATAATTCGAACAAAAGACGGAGCATCCTTCCATTCACTGAGCTTTAGACTTAGCCCCAGCCACGCGAACACCAGATTTTTTTTTTTTTGTCTCCTCCCTGTAAGTAAAACGAATCTTGTAACTTTAAAAAATTTAGCTCTTCCTTCCCTTTAATCTTGTTTAATGTAAGTAGTACAACTTAGTTGTGTAGACTTAGCTGAAGCTAGTAAAGAATTCACATAGAGTATGTTTACTCTTGTAAGGTTGATAAACAATCTTACAGTGATCCTTCAGGTGACATTTTGCACATTATAAGTAGTTTATGCCTCTTCTCACCGTTCCTCTTTCCACACTGCATCAACATCTATTTTGGGTTACCCAGATGGCTGAGGTGATCTAGGACAATTTATAATGAGAAATTCATGCTTTGGCAAGATGTGCCCACTAGCCCTTTTTTCTTCACATACCACTGTAGGCCAAAATTTCAGCTAAGATAAATTAGATGAGCAATTAGGAATCTCTAGTGTTTCCACAAAGCATCAACATTCTTCACTCTCCTTGCCTTGTGGGTAAGGTGACAGGTAGATAACATAACACAACCAGAAAGACTGTTAAAGTAATACCAAGGCAGCCAGGAGAAATCAAAGCCAAAGCCCATATATTGCTTACAAACTCCCACCAGCGTCAGCAACAACAATCTTACAGTTCCAATGCACCTCATAACCAAAAAGGCTAGAAGAGGGGACACACTAGTACAGACAACACTTTTGTCATTTTACCGACACTTCATTTGTTAGTGACAAGCAACCTGAACCAGATATATCACTATCACACCGCAGCTCAGGCTAGATATCTGTGTGATCCCTTCAGGGAACTGAAGATTAGCCAATATACAAAAATGAGCTACCTCCAGGGTCACATGAGGAATGAAGCTATAGGGTCATTAAGGCACAAGTGGTCTAAACCACAGCTGTATCCCTCAGTCAGTTAACACTAGCGCACTAAGGCAGGATTGAATGGTTTTTCTACCCAAAATGCTTCCCTTGTTTTCAGCACAGGATCAAAGATACCTGATGAAGATGCCTGTCAATATTTTTCTTTCTTCCCCATTATCCAACACGTGGCTCCATACATTGCTACAGAAGTATTCCAGTTTACGAGCTTTTTGCTCATACTTGGAAATCCACAGTTCCAGCCTTTCACAACACACTTCTCCCAAACCTCTAATAGGCAGGAAAGGGAAATTATCCCCATTTTACAAATAAAAAGCTAAATTCTGGGAAATGAGACCTCAAGGATTTCATCCATACAGTTTAAGGGCACTAACTGCAGGCAAACAAATTCTCAGGAACACAAACCAGTATCTAGAGGGGACAAAATTCACAACTACTTTTCCTCTAGCTTGACCTTTTTTTCTAACTCCCTTCCAGTGCATCCCATTACTACTCGATGTCCCATGCAGCTCTCTGGCCAAATCCTTATTTCTTTTGCAAGTCAGTCCTGAATTTTTCTGGGCTGCTCTTGCAACACGCTCTCCGTATCCTCCATTACGTCTGTTACAGGTTTCCTTTCAAAAGGAATGTTGCAGAACAAAATAATTATTTATGTTTTTGAAAATATAAACTTGGATCAGAATTCGCTTTGGCTAAAGCCAGATACTTTCTGCCCCAGTAAATTCCTGTTTTCTTTAAGTAGAATAGAAGCTTGGATTTTTCTGCTGTTAAATCCACTGCCTGTTTTTCTCCAATATTCCTAATGCAATTAGCATAACAAGATAAAGGAATCATCAAGTCCTTTTCCATTTTTCTTCCTTTATAAAAGGACTGATGACAAACTGGGAATCAGAATCTGTATTGAATTACATTTGCCACAAAAGAGTTCATTAAGTAATAGTATGTAATAAAAATCGTCTGTCAACTTGAAGGATAGACCAAATCTACTTAACGAAACAGCTGGTTATTTTCTAGAGCACTCTATAGCTCATAAACGGTCAACATGAGCAAGGAGAAAGACTGAGACAAAGGGAAATAAGGAACAGCTCAGATACTACCATGCTCAGCCACAGTTTCAAGGCTATTGTCTTCTGCACAGTTGTAGCATGACCGTAGGTAAGACTTGGCCCAGGGTATCCCAATTTCCCCCTCATCATAATGGTGGCAATAGCTCTTTTCACCAAGAAAAGGATTATGAGGCTCAGGGCATGACAGACCATGAGATGCTTCAACAGCTGGAGCACTATCAGGCAACTTGAATTTCTATCTCACTCCAACATATCAAACGGCCCTGATGATGACGGGCTGGGGTCGCATTTCCCACCCCCAACTTCCACATACAAGGCTGAAGCTGCACTACCACATCCTAGCAGAGAAGCATCACTGCTCCCAGCCTCCCCAACCAGGAAACTCCAATGTAAAGGTGCTTCTGACTTGCAAAGTTTGTGCTCTCAGCAGCAAACCTGGAAAGACAAAGCAGAAGGATGAGTGCTAATCCTTTGTTCTAACAAGCCATATTGGCTCATGACAGAAAAACTGCCTCCTTTTCCGCATTCAGCTCACTGAATAATCCAAATCCATGCAAATCATTTGCACTGCTTTGGCTCAAGGGATTTGTCTCAAGATCCCTGAAGTCCCATAACATGCTACTTAGAGTACTACAGGTAACATTCAGTGCCAGAGACAGCTTGTTGGGAATAAAGGTCATCCATGACATGGCATTGCTATGAACCTCCAGTGCCCTTCTTGCATCTGTTTAACCTAACATAGTCTCAGAAGAGCAACCCTTCTTAAAAGGGGTCAGTTTCATTTTAATCTTGTTGACTGTTCACCATTCACAGATTTATTACAAGACACAGACTTAGTGGTCCTATTCTTCCACATATCTACAGAAGTTTTAGACAGCAGATTGATACAGTGCTTTAATAAAGTCTCAGAAGAGAACGGGTGTAGAAGCCCTACTGTGGCCTATACTCGACTGCGCACTAGATCCTTCTCAGGCAATCAACCAAACAAAACTAAAACCAAAACTAGTTATGAACATTAAAAATAATCTGTTATGCTGTTCTGAGTCTCACATTGCAACACAGTCAGGATGGAAACTCCAGGCCCAGCATGGTGACGGTCATGGTGGAGTCAGCCCAGCTGCACCTCTGATCCAGGCAGAACTTCAGAGCTCTACAAAAATCGGAAAGTACGAGCATGGTATCCCACCACCATGCCAAACTCCTACCTGCTCTTCTGAAGCAACACTTACATCCCCCAAATCAGCCTTATTGCTTTTGATCCAAGTCCCCAACACAAGCTTCATATAGCTTTTCAGAGAACTGATGTACATAGATGAATGCTGCTGTAAGAAAAATAAACCATTTCAAGACTCCTCAAGCCTATATAAGTCAGAAACCCAGAACCTAGCTGAGCACACTTAGTTTCCCCTCTTTCCCCTTCTTTAGCCTCTGTCTCCTCAAAAGTGTTTTTAAATATTCTAAGCTTACCTGAATTCCTTGAAAAAAATCTCAAGATTCATGTTCAAGTTCTATTGATCCCAACTACTTACATATGGGATGACAGTGAAAACGGAAACCTTGTATCAGGGGCTGTAAAATCTTCTTGCCTGTCTCCTACTATTATTACACATAATCATATCAAAACACAATTCACCTCTTTTGCCTTAGGTCATCTTCCTTCACTGTAAAGGAAGCAGCAATCTGGTTTTGCAATTTAGATTACTTTACAATGACTCTGTAACATGAAAGTATCTGTTTACATATCAATAACTGGCATTTTTTTTTAGTACGCAAAACCACAATCGGCATTATCGGATTCTCCAGAACTGCCGTGTTCGTTACCTGCTAGAAAAGGCCAGAAGCCATTGCAGTTACTGGCTTTAAACACAACAGTTTTTCCCCTTTCAAATATGCCCTTGTATTGCCCTGCTGATAAGTTCTGCAGAACTCCTCACTGAGTAGCAGTAAGTTTTGCTGAAGATCTTCCCCCTCCCAGATAAAAATCCTACCCTTGCTGGGTAGGAAACTGGAGGATGCAACAGACATTTGTAGGAGCTGCAGACACCTAGAGTTGCAGTATTACTTTGGAGACAGAACCACCTACACATCTGCAAGCACAGAACAGTGTTTCTCTCCCTTCCCTCTAAAAGTCTCACACAGCTTGTGTTGCTACCACTGCAGTTTTTCCAGAGTTGTAGCTCCAGCTACAAACTTTTACAAAATTAGCTTGCATGGTTCCCGAGTCCATTAAACTTAAGATAATGTGGGGAGGGGGGATTGATTGAATAGCTATTAATCAAAGGATGGGTTTTGTTCTTGTGATGTCATAAACTTCAGAAATAGAGCTCAAGCAGTTTATTAAATTACAGGAATGCCAAGAAAAATAGATAGCTTTAATAATACATTTTTGCCTATCTGTTATATTTTATATGTAGCTTGCAGAAGAGAATTAAAAAGTTTTCTACCACATAAAATTGCCATTTAAAGGGGAAAAAAACAAAAATAGATTCTGTCACTGATAGAGAATACAATTATTCTAGGCTAAAAAGTTTATTCTTTTGCTAATGTGTGAGATTACTGCAGTTCAGAGCCTACAGGAGAGGAGGGGGGATCATTCCAAGATAAGAAATGGCCTCTGACCTTAAAAGCACAAGTGCGTTAGCTAACAAAGAATAGCAAACACACAGATGTGTCATACAGGCAGGCCCATCTGAGGGAGAAAGCTCTCTGGCTAGGACACCCTGTCAGGCTCCACCATCACCCTCACAGGCTCACCCTCACCATGGTACCCAAGTCCAGCAGATGTTACTGGAGCAACAGAGTACTGGGCTGCCTACGGCTTGCAGCAGCAAGTCACAGGCTAGCAGAGGTGTCTAAAGGAGAAGAGAACTTGGCCAGAAACCTCTACTCTTCACCAAGATCCAGCTCGAGAACTAGGAGATGTGTTGTTAGCATCTCTAAGGTCAGACAACTTTTGTAAAACTGTTTGCATGAAGAGCCTCGCTGACCACTATTCACAGCCACTCTTCAGCAGGGACAGCCTTCCTCTTCTTAGCTACTTCAACTATTTCTACCTCTTAATTAACAGGTCAAGAAGCATCCCTCTGTATAGTCCCAGGCCCACCAAAATCTAACACTACCTCATTTTTTATTATTCTCCCACCATCCTACTTCCTCTCAATCTCCAAGACTTTCCTGTGATTCAGTGTAAGCACACCCATCCCAGCTCTTGCAAGCTGCAAGCTGAGTCACATTATCTGGATGGAAGGCTTCCAAAGAAGACACCCAAATAATGCTGATGAACTGAATTTCTTTCCTCTGGGAACAGGAGTCACAAGAACACTACCAGGGGACATTGTGCTATGATTCAAGATGCAGTATGTCTAGCATAACAAGTAAACATGAAATTCTGAACCCATACCCTTAAGAATAGTGACACTTAAAAGCACTACAAGCAGAAAGTCTTACAAGTTTGAGATGGCTCATTTCTGTTGATGAACCAGAAGCCAGTTTCCACATCTTAAATTCCTTCAGTCTCTCAGCTGTGCTTTATATATTGCCCTCCAAACACTGTCTTGCAAAGACAGACATGGATAACTATATGTACTATTAGAACCTCTTAGTAGGGAGCAGACTACATCAAGTCTGTATTTATCAGTCTAACTGCAATTGCATTGGGGGTCGTCTATGCTATTTAACAGGTAAATTCATCTGACAGAACACTACAGTTAGGGATAGCCCAGGGTTAGGGAAAACATACTTAGGAACACATCCAACATGCTGGTATGTGGATTTAATCTCCTTTTCATATTCACCTCTCAGAAACATGCCCCTGTTAATCTTTCACAAATGCTTCTGCAAAAGCAGGGCTCATCAGAAATGAAGTGTCTTATCGAACACGCACTCCTCTCTCGCCTCTGAGAGCAGATTTTGTCTCCTGGGATGAGGGAAGTATCCAGCTGAGGAAGTGAGGCAGACTATATACATTTTAACGTTTCACACTGGGCTTTCCTGTTCCTTTCGGCATCATCTAAGGAGCACTCTGCTTCGGCATTCAGACATACACACAGAATGTAAGGCTAGAAGGAAACTACAAAGGTCAGTTAGTCCATCTCCTACCCTAAGGCAGGATCAACATTACATGAAACATCCACCTAGATGAGGTATACATAGTTGACATCGGTAGATGTGATCCTGCCTTGAGCAAAGAGATTGACTAGATGGTTTATTGCGCATGTAAGTTACTCCTGTTTACGTGGCCTATCTTCTTAACAAAAAGGAGACCAACTGTTCACCAAAGCATCCCTTTCCAAACGTTCACTGCCAACACATCTTGTCCCTATACAGTGACTATTAAGACCAACTTCTACCTTATCTGTGCAATTTCCCCCATAGGTCCTGCAATCCGCCTGTTGTGGAACAGTTAACTAAACTAGGCACACATTCCCCCACAAGCATTTTACCAAAGGCTACAATTAATGGTGAACAATGGCTTTTTTTTTTTTTTAATTAAATCAAGACTGGATAATTTTCTTAAAGACAAATCAGTTAGGGATTAATAATTGAGTGGCTTGTCCACCTACTTCTTAGAGTATCTTCTTTAGTAGAAATAGTAGGTTTCTAACCCAAGCCCTACTTTTCATGCAGAATTTGGTGCTATCAATGCAACTCTAATGTTCTTGTTTTCTCTAGCTCATTTGTTCCAACTGAAGGAGATGAATTTTAGTTGAAAGCTTACTACCAACTTGGCTTCCAAACCCCTGGCCCATAAAGAAAGATTTTGATGCCAGCTTCTTGCATTAATGAAAAACTGCTAGGAGTTTGTTGCCACCGGTTATGAAGAATCTGACATGGATTCCAAAACAGAAAGAGGGGAGGGAATATTTATAACCCTGGTCACTGAAACGTTCCAGTTCTCTGCACATCTTCACATATACTGGCACAGCTCAGGGATGGGGAGATACAGTACAATTCTCCTGAGGTTGTAGTTCTGGCAGAAACTGCTACATTACTCTTCCCAAGCCAGGAAAGTGCCTTTGTCACAAAGTCTTTTCCAAGACTTGCGAACACACAACACTAGCTCAAACACACAACTCTCTGAAGTGACACAAACCTATACAGGCTGCAGAGACTCTTGACCCCTGTCTGCTCTCTCCGAAGCTCTTTAGCTGGGTGATCTCTTTCCTTGCTATAATTGCTCAGACGCAGGTTTACTCCAGCGGCTCACTGTAACACCCATGAGTTCTAACACATTGTAAACAGTTTGCAACAGACTGCATCACACCTTATGTAGCAGTAGGAGGCTGAAGGGCTGAGTGTCTCAGCCTCTCCCCCAACTCATCCCACCATCATGCTCAGTACAGGATCCACACCTGCTGTAAGACTTCCCTGCCAGGGCCCGGAATTGAAAAATGGAAAAACGTAGCTATGCATGCTTTAAAAATAGTGGCTCAGACTACTAATAATTCTTAATGTACACAAGCAACAGTAAAATATTAATATTACAGCAGAGTATATCTGGATAGGCACAAGCCTCAAGGAGTAAAAAAAGCTTCCCAAGACAGTGTGACATCACTGTAGGTAACAGAACAAAGAGCTCAGAAAAACAGATCAGCTGGTCTTACCACTTTAGCTCTGGTTTTGGGGGTTTTTTTGTTTGGTTGGGTTTTTTGTTTGGTTGGTTTGGGTTTTGGTTTGGTGTTTTGTTTTTTTTTTTTTTTAAAAACATTCTGCACAATTTGTTATCCAGTCGTTCTTTTCCAATGGGCTTGTTCTGCCACTCATTTGTATGGGCTTAAAATTGGGATGCATGGGGTGGGTGTGTACAGTTACTTCCCTACCTTAATAAGATACTTTGCATATTACACAAGTCACTGAAATGCCCACTTGCTGCAGTGGCTGTGCTTCACCATTTGTATGCTACGGAATTAATCTTATTAGGAAGTATAATATTCGGAGCATTTGTTCCTTACTTCATTTGTATAAATATGTTGCTCTGCCATGTTCTCTAATTGCTTAACATCTGTTAGAAGGAAGAGAAAATAAACACATTATGGCAAGAACAAACTGTAATACCCTTTTAAAAAGTGCAAATGTAGAAATGTTTTATAGAGTGGGCTGAGAAAACCAGGAATACCAAAGCCAAAAAAATTTACAAGTCATCCAGCCCATTGAGCAAGGAGAAGTCTTTGTGATCAAGATTCCTGCACTAAGGCAATTAACTTCACTCAGTTCAATTTCAGCTTTTGATTAAAGTGTTAATTTACTAAAAGTGGTGTTTGGCCAAAACCTAGTACATGTGAACATAGGAAAGTCTGAAAGAAGTATTTTCTGCTCAGCCACTGCTAGCAGCATCCTGGGTACATATTCAGTTTTTTGCATACAGGATCTCCTCAGGTCCCCATGCCAGTACCTGTTCGTTAAGTTGAACATTTAAGGGCATGCTGCCAGTTTTGGGCCAATTCATGACACTGGCTTCATATACAGCCACTAAAGCCCCCTTCAATTTATGGTGAATTTCAAATAGACAAACAAGAGCTACAAACCCATAAGCGTATCCTACAGTGTAACTGATACAAAGCGTTAGAAGACACTCTGAATTTTGCGTTTGAGCTAGCTTTGGTCTTCAGTTTACAGGCGTGCTGAAACAACTTATTAGTGAACTCACCTAACAGAGATACAGCTTATACTAGTAAAAAGAAGTCAGGATATCTGGCCAGATCCTTCCACTAAAAGGAACAGAATAGCTAGAAAGAGTCTTAATTCATTTGATTTTGCCTGCTCAAGAAATACTGCTACAATCTTTCCTTTGCTCCAGACTGTATTTTACCTCCTGTTTAAAAAGAGGAAAACAAAGCCTAATTTTATCTAAAATATTGTTAAGTACCCAGGTGTAATCTGAACCTGCTGTACATTATTTGTACATTTCAACGTCATTCTGACAGAGCTGACAATGCAGTTAGATTTTATGGCATGATTTCGTGAACAACTATTAACCATAGGCACAGAGTCCTGTAAATAGCATTTCATTTTTGTGAGTTTTTTTTTTTTTAAATTACTTCTCTGCTACTGCCATTCTTCACCTCACTCAGAAGCATGCCAGTTATCAACTCGGGACTAAATTGTCTGCAAATGAAGAATTTTTGGACTTTAGTATTTTCCCCCTCCATATTTTCTAAGCTAAAGTCAAACCATTCACTGAGATAAAAGCATCTTGTAAAAAGGGGAAAAATATATCACTTCCAGAAGATATTTCACCCAAAATACACTCATGGAGCCTGATACTCCTAGACAAAGCTAGGAAGGTAACAGGAAAAAAGTGGGTTTGGTGTAAGTCAGCTCACATGGTGGCAATTTTAGACTCTGCACCTCCTTATATATTCTCAAGCATACATGAAACACTTGCAGGCTCAACGTCAGGGATGGAATTAGCTAGGACAGTCACCTCCAACTTCAGGACAGCTAACATGCTCTTTCCCTCCCCTGACCACAGCAGCAGGGGTGGGCAGAACCATTTACCAGGGGGATGCCTCTGTGGGAGTATCCCTCCACTAAAGCTGCCACGCCCGTGCTCTGCATATTTCCACTTTCTCCCCCAATCACTCGATGCTGGCTACTGGCAGAGGCAAGCATGTTTTCAATACTTAAGAAGAGTTTTTCTCAAGACTGAGACCGACCGATACAAATTACTAGTGATACCAGTAACACTGAATATAAGGAATGTATCTATTTTAAATGCCAATAGATCTTCTGACCAGCTGTTTTCAAATATGTCTTATTCTTAAATTACAAAACCATGGTAAAAGGCGGCAAGACAAACAGCACTGGATGAAGACAACCACATTTTTCTGTGTCATTGTTTTGCAAACCTGCAGGAAACAAAATAGGTTATTACAGTGTGGTTAGCAACTGATTGCATCAGAGAGAATTGGCTTGGAGGCGAGAAAGCCAATGTGAAGCAAACCGTCATTCCTGATACAGTTGTTATTACCATAGCAAGAAGAAAACCACAGCCTCCAATCGTTTATCAGTGTCCCCAGGTATATGCAGAGATAGGCCAAATTCTGAGCAGCACAATGTAGTGCCCTGCATAGCGCAGAGGAGAAGGGCACAGGAGCCATGAGAAGGGCTGAGAAGAGCTATCCCACAGGCAGCACATGTTGGAATAACTCATGTTTCATGATCAAGCTGGGGCCATTCTGCATGGACTCCGATGGTGACACTCACCTCGTGTGCCTGGCCAAGCACAGGCTCAGGTCCATATTAAATAAACCTCCAAAGTGGAGGTGAAGGAGTACTGTAACTGCACAAAGTTTACAGAGAAAGTATGATCTGCTGCACTAACAAGAGCTACTGGGGTTAAAAGAGGGAAAACTACAAATTTAAGTCTTTATCCTGTTATGTTTACATGAGTAAATCTCACCTATTAGTTATTAAAAGTAGGTGAATAAACTGCTGGAAATCAAACAGCATACCTTCCCTCAGATTCTGTTCGCAGACATTTTGCAAACAGATGAAACTGTTCTTCGCTTTACTCTCAGCTCACGGCATACTCAAGTCACAAGCATCACTACAGTTTGGCTGACGGACACAATTTCATTTCTCCATCCTCACTGAAGAGATACTAAGATAACCAATACAACACAAGCTGGGATTTCTCATGATCAAATTCATCATTTGCCTCCTGTGGCTATTTAAGCTTTCAGTCTGCTCTTTCCTGGTTATTTACTCTAGGAACATGCCACCACTTGAATTTTCATAAAAAGCAAATTCAAGAGATACTTGCTGCTTGATGAAGACAAGACTGTGGAAGAACGAAAAGTCTAGATAAAAGCAGTCCTTTCTAGCTTCTGGCCAATCTATCAGTGTGTTACAATGCAACTTAAAGATGATGGGACACTGTTCTGATATCAAGGGCAGCGAATGAGGCTGTCAAGAGCTCACCATTCATAGACCACGGAGACAAGTTTACTTGTTTACTTCCCTGTTCCTGTGCAGGGAGAGGCCAGAGATTACTTGGTTCGTTTGAAGTCACACGAGTTCTTTGCAGCAAAGCTGATAAACACAGATTTACTGGCACACTGATCCACTGCCACAGAGCAGAGCACAGGGTGGCCAATCACCAAGGACTGGGGAAAAAAGCTTCCCGTCCCCTTCAGAGGATTCTTTTTCAAAGGCCCATATGACTGGGCCAGCTAATGGCAGCAAAATCTAATATATACAAAATTATGTTATCCGTAAACAAGGTTTCAAACCTCCATAAACATGAGTAGATGTAGTGTAGGTGCCAAGCTAGGAGCATCCTTGATTTGCTAACTCTGGCAGGGAGAGAAAAAACCCAAATGCAAATTTGTTTTCTCCAGTGGGTTAGCATTTTCTTTCTCTCTGTGGTGGACAGACCATCTGAGCAGAGTGGAGGCAGCGCTGTTTTCAAATGTTTGTTTTTAATGAGCAAAAATTATTCTGCCTCTGCTTTGCAGGCACAGCTACAGGGTAAGACACAGCCTTGCTTGTCTGGTTGATGGCTTTTTGTCAGGACAAGTTAATACATTCCAAGAACACTGCGTTATCACAGCCACAGCATCTATGAAGAGCGCATGCCTTGAGACTTCTGGATTCATGAACAAGGGAGGGTACTTAGGCTCTTTCTTGGCACACTGAAGAATGGTGGCTGGTGGGTAAAGCAGAGTTAACCTGGGACCCACCCCAGCTCTGCCAGTACCTTCCTGCAGCATTGCCAGGCTGAAGACTTACTGGCCTTTCTGGAAAACCACCCCAGGAACTGGGATCCCTCAAACAGCACTGACTGTCATTATGCTCACCATGCAAGCTGTAACTTGGCAGCACTGCGTATCTCTGGACAGTCTTTTTCTTGCCAAGGGACAAACTAATTCACACATGGAGTTATGGATGCAATCATCTCCCTTTTAAAGCCCTTTTTATCCTTAATTGTATGCACACAAGGACCTTCTATTCTCTTGAGCACATCATTGATATTAACAACTCACAAATACAGAAATAACTCCTTCCCTCCCTCTACAAAGACAGACTTTTTGCTTTTAAAAGTGGAGGCACCATTTTGGCTTAACCTTTTAGAAAGTATTTCTCGAAATCCAACTCAAAGTTTGTTTTCAAGTTATTCTCTTTCAAATATATCTTGGGGGAGGGGGAGGATATAGAGGCTTGAACATGAGTCTCTTTAAATCCATGATGAATGGAAAACACTCACCAGAACGTGTGAAAGATGAAAACACTTTAGACTTTAAAACCTGGCTGATTTGAAACACTTCCCTAACATGAAAGTCCCTTTCCTAATAGTTAAATATTGATGATTATTATACCATCCTACATAAAGTCAGCTGGAGAGGTGCATAGTGCCTCAGCAGCTATTGCTGCTAAGAAAAAAATGCCAACATTTACTTTACCCGAAAAATTTAGCAGATTCCCCAAGAACTCAAAAGTACCGTCCTCCAGGAGACAGCAGTTGTGGTCTTGTGACACTCCCTTCCTACAGCAAAGCTCACACAGTGGCAGTTTTCGACTCTGCACTCCCTATATATTCTCAAGCATACATGAAACACTTGCAGGCTCAACGTCAGGGATGGAATTAGCTAGGACAGTCACCTCCAACTTCAGGACAGCTAACATGCCCTTTCCCTCCCCTGACCACAGCAGCAGGGGTGGGCAGAACCATTTACTAGGGAGATGCTTCTCTGGGACAGGGAAGCAGCTCCCCAAACTCTACTTCCGAATGCAGACAGAGGAGCTCAACTGCAAGTGTCAGAACTTGATTTGTAAAAGCCACTCAAACATTACAAATGTATCAAACAAGGGAAAGAAGTTTTCAAATTATCCTCAATATTTGTCTTCCTTGCATGCCTGGAGGAATACAGTGTGTAATTCACCTTCAGTTTACAAATGGCCACACAACGGGGAAGAAAAAAAACAATGAAGCATGAAATACAGAACCTGCATTTGAACTGAACCATTAAACAGTAAAGGCAACACAGCTGGATCCAGTTAAGTGCTCTTTTCCAGATTCAGAGCACATGAGCCCAATTTAGACACTAGGGCCAAAGCACCCCCCACCCCCAAAAACAACCCTTCAGAAAGGGAAAAGGATTTAGTGTAATAAAACACACGGGCCAAATTCTCTGCTGGTTTTGGGTAGAAAGAGCTGCACTGAAGGCACTAGGTGGAAAGCGCTTGAACAGTAACAATTTGCACCAGATTAGAAGTTAACTTTTGGCAACAACAGAGGAGCAATTACAAGCAGGAATCTGGAGCCAGCTTTAGCTCTCATTTGTTCCTGTGGAAATACAGAGCAACTTCAGGGAAATTACTGGGCTAATGCTGAAGAAAAATGCTAACAGCAGCCTGCAGTGTTCTGAGCCTAGTCAGAGAAACATATAGCCTAATTTTTCATTGCTGCTCTTTTATAGTCATTTACTAATTTGCACAGGCTCACAGGAAACCACTAAAATTGCTCTGTTGAAGATCTGCATTTTGGCTATCCTTTGTATACCTACAACAAACAGTAGCATATACATTTCCCATCATGCAAGCCAGGCAGCTAGTAGATAGCTTCTACTGTCTGTACTTTCTGTGCAAGCAGCAGAGCTTTACTGGCATGAAGGATAGATGTCCATCTGAACCCAAACCACTCTCAGCTGCTGCACAGAAGCTAGGACAGGATCAGAACTCTTGGGACAGCTTTGTTCTAGCCAGGAAGCATTACTGTGCAACCACAACTTTAGAGAAGCCTCTTTGATATTAGCAAAAAGAAATGTCTTAGCAGGGCTGCGAACCAGGCCAATTCAGAAGTTAATGTGAGCTACCTGCCTCCAGCTCCAGAGAAGTAGATGCTTTTTTCAGATGCTGTGGTCAAATGAGGGCCAGAAAGAGCAGGTGTTTCTTCAGAGTCATTTCTATTTACTACAGCAGACACTGATTCAGTGTGAAGGGAGGCCGATGAGGCTATTTGGATCAAACCTGGTAGGAAGGCAATTGGCTCAGCCACCTGGCACACTGGGAACAGGAGCAACCTCCAGCAAGCAGCCAAACTCTCAGCAGAACACAAGGGGTTTTTTTTTGTTTGTTTGTTTTTTATTGCTAGCATGGATGGGACCAGGTTGACAAATGGAGATAGCAAGGTTTACACAAGTACATAACCCACATGCTATAGAGATCAGTAGTTTCCACAGATTTTGGATTGCACAGAGCTTAGCACTTCATCTGTATCACTCCCCTGTGCTTCAGGCACAGAAGCCATTTTTGCACCTGTGCTGGGAGTTGTACAGTCTCTGGCATCACTCAAAAAGCTCTCACTTGGGTTAGGACTCCTTCCATCTCTGCCTGCTAGTTGGAAACACAGCAGTTCTGGGCAACATGGCTATGTTATTGCTGTCCCCTTTTCCTGTGGCTAGGAGCAGGTTTGGCCGAGAGCCATTCCACTGGTACGAAGCAAGCCAAAGGTGAGACAATCCTGGATAGCTACTCAGCCCAGAGCCATCTTGCAGGACTGCAGATGCATAAAATGGGGTATAATGACCTGAAGAACCAGGTGCATGTTTTTATAAAAGCATATTGCTCATCTGAATTGGATCCAAAACTCTTCAACCACTTTATATTTAAAAATGCAGCTTCCCATTCCTGTAGCAAATAGCATTGCCTGCCTTTCTGTACTGCCTGTTCTTGAAGGAGATCGGATATCAGCTATCAATTGCAGTAGCAAGCATCTAATTTGACTTTGGCAGCAAGATGACAGTGTCTTGAATGCTAAATTACATCTGCAAAAAGGTCAAACCCCATGGATACCTGAGCATTTACATAATTCAAACAGCTCATCATCAGTTGCCTTCTTTTTTTTTCCAAAATTTTTTTTTTAAGCTACTCCAAGGCAACAATTTTGACATGACTTTCAGGAAAGTGACTTCTAGTGGGTAATGTTCTTGGGTTTGACCTTGTTTCTAGTGTTAATTACTGTCATTATCAACTGCTTGCATCTTCAGAAAAAAAAAGGCAATTAGTTGTAGGAATCAGCCCTCCCCTACAATCACTGTAATAAACCAGAAACCCCTGCCCTGGAATGAATAGCATTCTGTCATCTACCATCACCTCCCAGACCCTCCTCCCTTCATAAAGTAACCTAGAGCTATTCAATAGACTGTTATATCAAACTGGCCAGCACCTCTGCTGGTGTAAACTGATACAGAGTGCTGAAAGCCATGATAGAGCACGCTGCTGATCAGGCACCAGACAGGAGTCCAGGAGACAGATTCATTTCTCAGCAATGCCACTGATTTCCTGTGCAACTTTTAAAATTCTAATGCAGAAAACACTCAGTATAATGAAAAAGCATTTCTGTCCCCTGTTCACAGAGAGGAGCAGAGTCAGGTCTTTCAGGTCCCATTCCCTTCTGTCTGATTTTTCTGATGACAAAGACCAGTCACTTTGCCTCTCAGTGCCTCAGTTTCCTTTCTTCTCCCCACACCAGGAAGCTCAGTCTGTGCGGCAGCACAGGTTGAATTCCTTGGATACACAGTTCTCCTAAGCGTACCTCATTGCTGCCAACCTATTCAAGCTTTCCTCATGGTTTATATTTTGCAGATGAATTACAGCTTTGTAATTAATCTTCCTCCTTATAACTCTATATGTTAATTACCGTGATTATTTCTGGTAATTCCATTTTATAAATGCTCCTAAAAGTGTGAAGAGCTGACTGCACTATCTGAAATGAAATCTCTGTTCAGTAAATGCAATGAGGGAGCAGAGGGTGCCGGGCAGTGTCTTTAGAAACTGAGATGAAACTGTATTGAACGCCAAGCACTTGGTTCTTCACTGGACTCCTCCTGCCCCATGGCTCCTTAGCCTAATTACCATCAATCAGAGCAGGAGCATTTTGATCTTGCTTGCTCATAAGACAGAGATCACTGGCTAACAGACTATTCCCTCCCCCTTATGTCTCTGGGGAAAAAAAAAAAAAAAAAAAAGAGAAAGTTAGCTCTGAGCAAGTACATTCACTGCTTGCTCAGGAAGGAAACTTAAAACACACATCCCAAATTCTAAACACATTGAACACCTGTGCCATCAACAAAAGAAACCCATCACCCAGCTGCCTGCTCCTGCATTACTGCTTGTCATGTTATGTAGCACTTGTTCCAGTATCATCCAGCCAACTTTAGTGGTCTATCTTATTAACCAGCTTGCTACTTCCCTCCCAGCTCATTTCTCCACTTGAATTCTGCCTCCCTCTATCTGAATTTCAAGAGTTGATTTTCTTGTTTGAGACCCGAAAGCGTGACGGAAAGACACGTTTAGGGTTAATAAGTATCTCTATCAATAGAATATTCAATCAGTATGAATAACCATCACATCTCTCCCCACCCTTCTGACTGATGATAGCTAAATTACTTCTAAATATAGCCCTTAAAATCTGCATTAATCCTGTCTGCTTCAAGCGTGTTGGGTTTATTGACAGCATGAAGATATAAGCCAAGCACCTGCATGGAACACAAGCTTATAAAATAGGAAATAAGAGCAATCCAGATGAAATGCAACTTCCACTAACCTTGTCTTTTTTGTTCCACTTCTCCTCTGAAAGCTATGACTACCACCAAATAATCATTTCATTGTGGACAGCTCTGGACTTCAACCTAACTACAAAATTGTACAACAGTACCACTTCCATTCATATTATATTACTCTCTTTCCAGCTTGGAGAAAGATAACCAGAACAAGAGCTTCCTCTTAGAATACTAAGAGGTTAAGAACAACAGTAATTTGATAGAACTTTCAGCATCAGCTTCCTATTAAAAAGTATGTTAGTAGTTCCAGTGTATCCAAACACTACAGCCATCACAAGCAATTCACATCACAGCAGAAAACAATCCTGTTTACAAGCTTTGAGGAGATCTTGGAGAGCTACTAGGCAAAAGAAGTCAATTGTTAATGACCGTATTTGTTTACATTTGACTTCACCCAAAGGCAGCAGCACCTTGATCAAGAGCACAGTCTCACAGTTCTTTGCATGTGTATATAGTGAAGAACATACAGCTACAGGCATTTCTTCTCTCTGCATGGCTTACAGCGCAGCAAAAACCAAGGAATCTTCCATGGTGAACTGACTGGTTTGGAGTAAGCCTTTCAGAAGAACAACTGTAGGAGCAGGTAAGACCGGAGCCTTCAGCTCCTGGCCTCAGCACTGTTTAGCTGATACACTGTGCTTTAAGAAGCCCACAGTATGCCTACAGATACACATCCGGAGTCAGTCCTCTTTTGCTCTGGTGTAAATTACAAATAACTCCATTAACTCCTGGAGTTACATCAAAGCAAGAGGTAAATAAGGCCCTGATCATGTTCCCTCTAAGGACAGCCTGCCCATCACAGTTTGGGTTAATGCACTTTGCTGCTAGTTCTGGGCTGTTCGCCATCAGTAGTAATTGGATTGCAAGAAAGGCAGATATCTGGTTCCAAATGACATTTTTATCAATATCTCTCTGTTTACAGGTGTCTGTCATAACCTTCAAATACACTTAAATAACTCATTCATCCAAGCATTGAACATATGCTGGGAGGAAGATTCATCAAGCATGCACAACTACTACTCAAGTTTTTGCCTTCTAAAAAAATGTTAATGAAAGAACCTTTCCTTGCCTGAAACTGAGAGGCAGCATGAACTGCATGGCCAAGTCTTCACAACAGAGCAAGTGGGGCTGGTGAAACAAGCATTCAGCCCAAAAATATTTTTAGTTTTTTATTATTATTTTCAGCAGGAATTGTTATTAGAGGTTTTCAAAAGAAAAAACTCCACTTTTCTGGAGAGGTCATTGTTTCTTTACAAAACAGTATTATTTTAGATTCACACCTGCTACTGCAGTACCCTGTGAACTCTGTAGCTCAGTTCCACCACATGCTCACTGCAACATAAGGCTAAATAATGACCTCTATTGAATATATAACCTCAATATTTCATCTCTTCTGGATTCTGATATGGAAAGACAAACCGATCAAAATTCAGAGCCAAACCTTTTAGCCTCTCCTGAACCAGAGAGAATTAGACCTTCTGGTCCCCAGCCTGTTTAAAGATCTAGTGAACCTAGACACACCTGCAACTGAACTTCTAGTCCAAACTTCAAGTCTACCAAAATAGCCCTCAGGCCAGCACAACCTATACAGCAAGGCCTTATTTTGTAAATTAAGCTGAAAGTGATTTGTTTGCAGTTCCTTAGTCCTTATAACTGTTCTGACTGCAGGAATGCTGCATGCTCCCTTAAAATAGAGCAATATTTTTTCCACCATTTAGTTATTTTCAGTCTAATATACAAGTCAGGTAGAACAGCATTAATCAAATCTAGTAGTACCAGTCAGTCATAGCATTAGCTCCTTCACAACCAATACTCAGAGTGGTTTTATACGGGAGTTAAGTGTTATACATGTAAAACAAGGGATAAACCCTCATGTGCATATCTAAGCCTTCCAAATACTGAATCATACAAATCGTGTTGTGGTACTCAAATGGTTAATGACCACAGTCTTCAACTCTCCATGCGACAGAAAAAGCACCATCGCATCCACTTTACAACCACACACCAAACTGCACAGGACATGCCATTTGTTCCAAGACTATGGGGAGTCATGGCAGGGTCCCAGTTCCTTGTTGTCCCCAAGCTTCCTCCCTGCATTTGAAGTGCAGGCAGCAATACTTTGAATTAACATGACAGTAGTCTTGTCTCTACAGTTTTTAAGAGACTCACTATCAGAAAGGCTCAAAGTTAGCACATAGTTAAATGCTTTCCTGAAGAGTCACCTAATATCCTGATAAAGGCTGCTGCGTGATTCCACCTTGAAGGGAGCAGCTTACTCCTACATCACTGACAAAAACAGAGCAATTCTGACCTCAGAGGTTGTGCAAGCCTTTCTTGTTTCTGATAAGCCTCAGTGCCATTTTAAAGAGCTTTTCAGAGTGTTTGTGACACAGTGACTACATAGGATGTATGCAGGAGAAAGACACCTATCTCTACAGCTGACTGCACTACTTCTGCTTTACTGGAAGCTTCAGTTCCTGTAATCAAACGATTACTGCTTTCATTGAGCAAAACAAGACAGACTAAATCCTCACAATTGCAGGCAAGAGATGCAAAGAGTTAAAGGGCTCAAAAAACAAGTCAAATTCAAATATACATTAAGAAATTCTCATGATGTTGGAAGGAGAACAGGGAATCCCAGCTCTTGGATTGGCACTGCAAACTCCCAAAGCACAAACAAGTACAACTGCCACATTTGGCACCGCTACACGCGATGCTGTTAAAATGCCAGGTTTAGACAACATAATGCTGCCAAGCCCACTCAGCGGAGCACATGCTCACTTAAAGAATAGCCCCATCCTCAAAATGCCGCTTCCTCAAACATTCTAGCCTCCACAAACTCATTTCTATTTATTTTGCCTTGCTAATGACCTAACAAATTAGAAAGAGGCTTGTGTGTGTCAGATTAAAGCTCTATGATAATGTCTTTAATGTTTTACTTTAATATTAAATTTAATTAGGACAGCAAGGAGGTGGTGAGAGGGGAGGACTGAAACCTAGTAAGCTCCTTTTCAACATCTGAATTGGAATGGCTTTTAGCCAGATGAGCAATTACTCCAACAACAGACAGAGACAACCCATGCATGCGAGGCCCATATGCTCCTGCCTAGCCCCAGCAAGGAGCTCTGGGAAGTTCTGTCACTTCCCACTGTTCTCCAAGCAGCTCCAAGAGGCACGCCATGCTCACAGCACTAACCTCTCAGAAGACAGGGATCTCGGGAAGAAGACAGCCACCCCCAAACCTTTCTGTCCCTCTAGCTTTCAAAGTAGCTGCCAGCTGCCAAGCGTCACTTGCAGTAGGAGGCAGGGACAGAAAGCTTCAGGTTTGTGTGATCTCTCTCTGCTCTAGCTCAGTGGGGAGGATGTGCGCAGAGTTAAGTGCATAGCCCTCAGAGCCAGCTTCCTTCAAAGCCAGGCAGCAGGACAGTCAGCCTCAGCTGGGACAAATAGGCCACCATGCTGGGGTGAAGTGACATGACTGAATACCCCCTCGTGAACAAAAAGGATAAAAAGCAGCCCTTATGAAGATCACTGCCAGAGCTCCTTGCAGCAACACAGATCATAGCATTGATGGCGCTACAGAAGAGCTCCTCTCTGGAGAGGTCCCAAGCCCCTGCGCTGTTTACACCAGCACTGACAGACAAGTCCTGGTGACCCAAGTCACCGTGCCTCTGCGCAGACAGGTAGCTGCCCTGGGAGAAAGGCAGCTGCCCAGCCAGGCTGGCAGCAGCTCACATCCTTCACAGTTGCTCTACACAAGGTTATACACCTTTAAGTCTCCATAACATCCTTGCTGTTCTGAAGTACTGCAAGGTCCGGTCCTGAAGGGCACTTACAGCCACGCAAGGGCTCCTGTAACTCAAACCCTGTCACTGTCACTACGGGAGCAGATGACAAAGCTGTATGTGGACAATCACAGATGAAGTACTGCTTGATCAGCTAAAGTTTAACCGCGCACGTGCTGCTAGCATGTTGCACTAGCGCAGTAAAGCTACTCTCTCACGGATTAAGCTAATACTACTTAGTAACTGATGCACATCAACCAACTGGCAGTTCACTGAGGGGCTGTGGTCCCTGCAGTTAACGTAATTGCTTAAGATACAGACTCACACTGACAGCTATAGTAGTCTGATCACTTCCAAGCAGCAGGGAAAGAGGCTCAGAAGCCCAAGTCTCACATACACCCCAGGAGGCAGAGGTCTTCAAGTCTTCTGCCTTGACTGTAACCACATCATGAGCCAGATTCCCAATCTCTCCTTTTTGAATAAGTGTCACCACAGTGATTCTCTTTTAAAAGCACCTCATGTTCCCAGTCCATATGAAACTAGAACAGCTTGCATTAATAGTAGCTGTTGCATATTTCATTTACACAGAGCCCTTTGTCCAAGGATTACAGACTTTCCAAAACTTAATTAATTAAGCTGTAACCCCCCCCGCCCTCCATAAGGTGCACTAAATTCTCTGTCAGCATTTTTAGACTAAAGTACTATTTTATAGCAGTTATTAATTGGCTGTAGGTTTCAAGTTCCTCACCCAGGGAAAGATTCAATTCCTGCCTTTCAAGCACAAAGCTTAAAGTCAGGATTTTCGGGGCTTCTAGGTTTCAGGTTCTGCCATTGATTTGCTTTCCTGACATTAGACATGTAATTACTGCTTATCCAGCCAGCTGCTCCCTTGGGGAGGCAGAGACATGCAGTAGATACCCAAGGAACTTAAATGGGTACCCAAGAACAATTGGCAATGTACCTGCTGTAGCCTCTTACGTCTGAAATTAATTGTTCAGGACTAACTTTTCCTTTGGATGGTCTGACATCTTGTTGCAACAGCTTGCCTTCTCATTGTGCAGGCAAGCTTCACCTTATCCTTCTTGTCTTGATTTGTCTGCAAGGCCATGACATAACTGGAACGTGATTTGTCCCAATGTTCTGGGCTAGAAGACACAGCTACTACAAAGCCTCTTGGGTGACTCTGGTCCAGTCTAGTCCCGATGCCACTTGATAAGTTTCCAGGGGTCTTGCTGTACAACACCCAGCACACTCAGGGCACAACTAAGATCAGGCTCCCCAATGCCACTATCACAACTACACTGAAGTTTCCTACTTTGTCTCCAACTCCCACCCGTACCTTATGCTTCTTTTGCTCCTCCCCACACCAAGAGCCTTCTTACCCATTCATATTGCTAAATCTGAGCAGAAAATCAAGGCAGTCCAAACAAACAGCACAAATCAACCCTCTTATTTCACAGTGCTCCGACCTCCCATCACAGAAGAGGACAGAAAAATCCACATCATTAGAGCAGTGGCCATTTCACAGCTATGCACACAATCCTTTATATTGTGCAGGGCTGTGGCTATGGCCTTACAACTCCAGCTGAAGTCAAAGGGATTTACCCACGCACAGCTGCGAGCGCTCATATGCCTCAATTCCCCCACCCCCCAAGGATTATGGATTATGCTGACTAACTTTTCAAAATATTGCCAGATCCTCAGATGGTGTCTGTGACCTGTGTCACAGTGGAAGTATTCTTTATCCTCTGTAGAGAGCAGTGGGAATTTTAGAGGGTATACTATGGGAAACAGACACCTTTATTTTTCTCTCCATTGCAAGAGAAGCAAGCAGATCATTTTCAGGCCTGCTAGGGAAGTCAAGGGAAGTGGAATCCACAGACCTCCTAGGTCTGCCTATGCTAAAATGACTGCAAAAGAGAGTTGTGTTCTCTTGCAGAGAGAACATCTATTGGCATCTGGATGTAACACAGACTGGGAAAAAGACTACTAAACAGCTGGAAAAGAGACTGCCTAGAAAAAAAAAAGAAAACACACCAATTGAGATAAAGGGTACCCTGAGCAGAACAAGCCTCCCTCACCTTTAATCTAACTTGTGTGGCACTGGGCCCCACAGAGTAAATGGTTTCATGTCAGAGTGTTGCCACTGGGCTCAGCACAAAGGGAAACAGGCTGATGTGCAGAAGTGGAGTCCCCGCTTTCTTTTGACCCAGCCAAACAGGCCCCCCACTTACTACATAACCTTGTGCTCAGCTCTCAATAGCTCACTGCCATGATGAAGAGATGCTACGCCGCTGGGAAGAAAAGGGTTATGAGGACAGGGTTTAAAAATAAATCAACTTCTGTGTTGTTTTGGAAGCAATCTATGAAAAAGATTTGGTTGTAAAAGGCATTGTATAAATGAAGGCACTATTATTGTTTGACAATAAAAAAACCAAACAGTTTTCTTATATTTGCTTGGAATAAAACCATTTTGCAGATGTCTTCAGACAGGCTTTTTAACTCCTTTCCGCATCTTAATTTTCCCTTTTAGGTTTTTATTACATTTAAATTAAAATTATGCCTGTAAGCAGTCAAGGGCAACTTTTCACAAGTCTATCGTTGCTGAACTTTTCACTGCTCATATCACCTTTGCTCAGGAGCCTGTAAACAAAGCTTACTCCTTTTCTGATACCCCTCCTCCTCTCTGCTTAAGCAGGAATGCTTTCCTCTGCCCTTTGTGCTTCCAAAGAAACTCCTTCCCATGGCATATTACTGCTCTAATTACTCATCACAACAGAAGAGCCAAAAGCCCTTCTGCATGTTTATCCAGAACAATACTCTTTAGGAAACAAACTCTATCCCAAAGAGCTAGAATGCAAGGAATAACATGCAACAGAGAAATAAAGGTACCTTTTTCACTGGCCAGTTTAGGTAATAGGCGTGGTCAGGAAGACCAAAGCCAATAACAACCACCTCTTCCCAGTGCAAAATTTAAGCTTCGAGAAATCATCTTGGAACAGGAAAAGGTTTCTTAAAATACCTTAATAAAATATCTTAAAATAAGTGATCTGTGTTATTAGGTTTCAACAAGAATTTGGCCAGTAGTTTTGGTTACTACCAGAAGAGACTATCCTCCATCATCCTCTTTTTCCTGCAAGCACAACTAGTCCTGCCTCCATCAACAGCAGTGCTTACGTACTTTTGAAGTCTTCTACCGATTTACATTTTCTGAAAATCAGAAATCAGAAAATCAGGGTCTACAGTGTTGGCCAATGTCTTCCTAAGAGTCAATAAACGGGACTGCCCCACAACAGAGGTTATGGGTGGACTGAGGTTTGCTAAGCTTAATTTGCTCAGACTCCCAACATAGAATAAAAATCATCCTGTGTCACAGCAGCGCTGGCAACAGCGGACACATGAGGAGACATTCAGCTGTAGACTGTGTTCACTGCCTGAACAGCCTCTCCCCTACCTCCTCTGGGACAGGAGAAGAAAGCAGCTTTCTTTTCTGAGTATTGCTTTGAAGTCGCCTGAGTACAACTGTTCAGCAACCCCTTTAAAATGAAAACTGCATTTAAATCACCACAGCACACTAAGAAATACCAACGGGAAATACCTCCACAGAGATTGTCATCTTGCTCTTGCACCTTTGTATTTTCAAGGTTCTTCACTTTATTGGGGGCAGCTGCAATTGCTGCAGGCCAAATTAATGTGGCATGTTAAAGAGGAGATCAGCACACCTGCTCTCTAATAAAGATTTTACTTCTGTTGCTCTATTTATTCTTGTTTCACTCAATCTAAAGTAAATGCTATGCAGACTCAAAGCTGCTCTTCGCTTATGGGGAAACAGTGAGAGCCCCCAGGTACATCCAAAGCACAGAATTAGGTAAATAATTAAGTTACCTCATATACTCTCAGTTAATTCCCATGTCTGGATTTAGTTTATATTTTCTGGGTTGAATATGCCTTGTTACATTAGCTATAACTATTCCATTAAAATAATCTTCAGACTGTTTGGGGGTTCTCTTGATTAATGAAGTTTCCTGGGATCAATTCTCCCAGGACCAACATGTACCAGGAAGAAGAGATGCTTTTGTGTATTCCGCACTTATTTCCCACAGATGCACTGCCAGGTCTGTGAAGCTACAAACATCTCAGTCACAAGGACAGACTTCATCCAACAAAAGGTTCAAACAGCCCTTGTAAAGGAAGCTAGCCCATTTTGCTCAGCACAGCCTCATCACCTGAAAATTTAGGAGAGGTGCTTCACAACACATGCAAGCTGTCAAACATACTACAGTCTGAATTACAAACAGCACTTCGCCACCATCAAAGGGAAGTGCCTTGTGCATTTTTGGGCTCACCTACACAGGTATACTAACCAAACCATTTCCCAGGTGTTCTGAAAGTGAGCCCTCACAGAGCAGTTTTCAAATATGCAGCCTAGAGTACCCTGCTTTGCAGTACCCACAAGAATTTCCCAGACAAATCCTGACATGTGTAAAACGATAGTACAGAGCTAGTTCAAAGCTTATTAGTAGCATAAGTAAAATTTAGTTTTCCTGTCCCAAAGACTAAGGGCCAGGCAAGGACAAACTGCTCCTGCAAGGGACTGCTCCACAAGCCCTAGCAATTGCTTACAGCCTAAGTCAGCTTTGTAGCAGGGATGATTTCAAGATGAGAGCCTTGGCGCTCATCACTCACCGTAACCATGCTGTCCTTATTTTAAGTGCCTCTGAAACGCGCATGAGTGTCTATGCCTCCCCCAAGTCTGATTTCTGTTCACAAACAAGTTAAGTGTTCAAGCTTTGTTTGAAGATGCTGTTATGATCTTTATTGGAATGTGTTTCAACATTACACCAGTTCTCCTGAACATTTTCACATGTATTTGTAAACCTCTACCCACTGTACCACAGGCACTCCTGGAATAAAAACAGAAGTACATCATCTATATACAGAACAGCAAGATTTCAAAATATGCTGAAGAAACATAATGCTGGTAAGCTATGATTTTAGCCATAAGAGGTAACCAGCAGATGTTAAGATGCAGCTTGAACAAAGTGAGATTCTCCATATGGCTTCAAAAACCATCTTATTTGCATGTTTCTGTACAAACTGAAATGCTCATCAGGGATTCTCTCAGATGGTCACACCTTTCCCCCCTCCAAGCCTCTGCCACCAGAGTAAGCCAAACTGCACTGCTAGCTTTATTTCCCATTTATAGTGGAAGAACTTTCCTTCTTTTCCAGTTCGCCAGTCTAAACTGGAATTCAGGAAAGCAACATCTTAATGCAGAAAATTATAAAGACTGACTCAGCATTAGGCAGTTGTTTCAAATCCAAACCCAATTTAAGGTTTATCACTAAGTAATACCTGCATTGCCACTTGTGTCCTGTGCCCCCTGCACTGCCAGGCAGTGCTTCACACAGCTAAAATGACATTTGCTCTGTGTGTTGCATTTGCTCAGCATTGATTTAGAGCCCATGACAATACTCACATCTCTCACTAATTTTAATGGTGAAAGACTGTGCTCCTCATTCAGGGCTCAGAAAAGATGTCCTCAATAAAACTACGATTACCCCATTATGCATCCAGGGGATTTTTAGGAGGCCTGTCTTTGTGCCCCCACCCCCAAAGATGGGACAAGTCTATTGCTCTTCCTCGTTAACTCTTTGTTAACTTATGCCACCAACAGACAGCCATTTGCCCTGTAGGCTAAGAAGAGACTCACACTGTAAATAAAAAGATACAGTATTTATCAAGTTAAACTAAGTACAATGAATGAACAGCACTAGAATATTAGCTGTAAGTAAATAACAGCACCACCGGTTCATCATTTTGACTGGAGGAAAAAAAAAATAAAAAAGAGTATGAGCCATAGTCAGCAGATTGTTTTGATGACAAACATTAACTCTGAAAGGTTCTGGTTATTAAGAGTTGCAGCAGCTCAGCGTGAAGGCTTGTGCTGTTTACTTCACTTATTAACACTTGGGGTGCATATTTGGAGAGGGTGCCATAGTGCATGCATACCAACAACCCTGTAATCTACTCAAGCAAGGCATCCCTGGACACCGTTCAAGAACTGCAGAGAAAAAAAAGTATCTCCTAGCAGAGCCGGCAGACTTGCCGGGGATGCGTGTCTGGTAAACAGGTACTTGCTCAGCAAACCCAGCAGCACGCGTGCTCCTCAGGAGTCACCCATTGCTTTGTATTCATTCCTGCCTCACGAGCACACTTGAGGCTTAAAGATTTAACTGCAAAGTTTGAGGTGATATAGACAATTCTCATCATTAAGTTACTGCTTTTCTCTGCATATGTAAATTACCGCTAACCTCCCCACAACATACAGCACCCTCAGACAAGAGGCAAGGCCTCACAGAAGAGACACTGTAGGAAAACATGGCTCCTGCAAGCTACCAGCAGTTCACACAAGGACCAGCACCACCTCCAGAGAGAGAAAAATGCTCCTAAAGTAAAAACAGAGCATAAAACATACCTTTACTTTAAATTTCAGAAGAGCTGCTTGGGATATCTCCTACGGAACTTTCACCGTTGCTTGATACCAGCTCAGGACTTGGAATCTTCTGGAATCAGCCGTGCCCCGCCCCGCCCACGCGGGGCTCCGCCCCTTCCTTTCCCGCCCCTTTTCACCCCTTTTCCCTCCTTTCCGTCTCTCTGTCGAACAGCCGCAGCTGAAGCCGCAGCTGAAGCCGCAGCTGAGGTGTGTTAGCAGCGAGGGCCACCAATGCACCTCAGGTGGGCCATGGCGGGTGGGGGGCAGCTGCAGGGAGGAGCCCCTCTGAGGGGGGCCTCTTTCTGTTGTTTGTCAGTTCCATTACAGGATCTCAAACCTTACTTTTTTCCTTAGAAAGAAAAGCTTTCTTTTAGTTACTTATTATCTTATCTGTCTTGATAATTTCCTCCTTAGCTGTCCTCTACTCAAATCTGTCTTTAATTATAAAAGGGTTGCACTTTAATCCCACCGAAATGTAATTCTAGCCCACACCAGTCTGGCGTTATCTAGTTTGCACCGAAGCCTTTATGGCCACGGAGGGAGGGCAGAGAGGAAGGGGTAGGGTGTCTCTTAGAGCTGGTTCTCTTGCAGGTCAGTGATGGCTCCCTGTTCTCGCCCATTTGTAGGTGCCAAGGTCCTGGTTCTGCTCTTGGAGTGACTGAACCTCCCTCAAGAAGCAGCCCCTTCAGGTGAAACCTGAGGTAAGTCTGTGTGTCTCTTTTTGAGGTTCAGATGATAGTTCTACTGTCTGCTGATATCAGTTGCAGTCTATATGCAGAAGCTATCCTAGAGTGGGCCTTAGTTGTACATCCTTTAGGTTGCAAAAATATTTATTCATACCAGTTGGTTTTCAGCCCACGGATGGGAAGCTGTGAATCATGTATTAATTCTTAGTGCAGAGCTGAATGGAGAGCACACTCAAGGTTTGGTTCTCTGCTTTTTTTTCTTTCTTTTTTTTTTTTTAAAATGCGCGTAGAGTTCAGATATTTTTAAGAGTTTGTCTAATTCACGGTTTTTTGCTGGGTAGGACTTTCCAGGCACTGGTAAGAGCAGGTTTGTAGTGTTGCACAGTCAGCTGGCTGCTTTTGATGTGCTTTCACCAGGCAGGGGTGTGCAGCCTTCTGCAGGCTGCCTGCACAAAGTGAGTGCTCACCTAGGGAAGGTGGAGCTGTCCTGGTTAGCAAAGACAGGACAGATGGGCCCACACTAGTTATCTCTTTCCAGGTAGAAAGAGAGCAGAAGGAGTCTCCAAAAAATGTAAATGTTCTGTGGAGTTTCTGCCCTGTTCCTGATGGTGGTAGTGGTGAGGCACTGAACTGGGGCTTGTTGGCCATCTCTGTGTACCCAGCAAGGTCTCTGGGTCTGGCTCATGGAGCAGCAGTTGTATCTTAACTGTGGAGTGAGAGTGTCTCAGTCCTAGCTGTAGCAGCTTGTGGCATTGTGACCTGAGGGTGCTGGTTCAGATGGTGGCTAGTGTGTGAGAGCAGCTGAACCAAATCAAAGTTTAGGGAGTGTTGTCCAGGTGTGTGATACTGAATTATCAATGTCTGTACATGGGTAGAAGTAGTGACCTAGAGCAAAAATGCAATATAAGCAAATCCCTAGCAATTCCCAGACACTTCTACTGGCTGTACTGTTTATTGTTATGCTTCCAGGCTGATATCCCGCTTCCACACGTGAGCCCCATTTCCACCTGCCCTCATGAACCTGCTTCAGCATTATGAACCAAATGCCCTGACCCTATGTGGGACCTGCTGCCATGAGTCTTCTCCCTTATATGGAATTTCTGTAACTTCTCTCCTGAGTTTAACATGAATGAAAACATGAACAATCTTGTGAGTAGGAAATGTGATGCTGTATGGTACGTTTTTAGCACTCTGCATCAGGGATTAGATGCACAACTCCTGTTGCCATAGCTTTCATCCCTCTGAGACTTAAATGTGTCACATAAGCTGAATGAGGTACACAACCAAAGCAGGGGGAGAGAGGTATGCAACAAAGGAGGGAGCCACAAGCAAAGCAGGAATCCTTTCTTTTAATTTCAGTCTCATGATTCAACATTTATGATGTCAATAATTTTAAGCTGTAAACAGCAAGCTAACAAAAGCCATGTGTGGGAGGGAGTTAAATCTGAGCTCAGGATGACTGGCATTCCTTGCGATCACTAGTCAAGCCTGCTTCAAACCTCGTTATGGACTCTTATTAGCACTGACAGCCTTCCCAAAGGAGGTGCCAATACCAGAACAGACCAACAGTCCCTTTTAGTTTCCCTGTGCAGTGGCCAATGCCTGTGTCTGGGTAGCAAAGGTAGAAAATTGTTCCTGATTCACACAATCATTCACAGCAGTCCCCAGTGCGCTCTGCTAGAGGAGGTGACAATAAATGGGAAGGTGTCTGCAGGAGCTGGTTGATTTTGTTTTCTTCGTCTGTGGAACGTAAAGGGGGGAAAGTTATGTTTCAGTCAAGGAGGCTTCCTTGGGAACCTTGCAGAGATGAATAACAAATTGTTCTCTTTGACAGTGTTTGTAAGAGGTGCCAATCCACACTTGGGCTGTTAAGTAAGCAAGCAAGCAGCTGCTCAGTGCTGGTATCCTGGGTGGCTTTCTTTTTGCTTGGAATGAGAAGTCAGTCACAAAAAAAAGGCACAAACAAAAGGGGGGGGGGGGGGGGGGGAACCTGAAGGAAAAATCCCAGTGACTCTGAATAGGTGGAATAGCTGTGACAAAAGGAAAGGGCAGAATTTCTTTTTCATTTGCTGCTTGTGTCAGTCTTTTTAGTTTTTAAACTTTAAAAAAATCCAGAAGTCTTTCAGTTATGTACTTATAGTTTCCATCAGATTATTGTATCTGCCCTACTTAGGAAGCAACATTCAGCCAGTCATGTTTTCTGGGTAGCAGAAATGCTGGTCTATTCTGCATCCAGTGTGTCAGATTGGAAGCTAACAGCAATTGAAGTGTGGGATTTGGCAAGGAAACAGCCAGAAAGCAGCTGTGAAGTGTGTACCAAGTACAGGTGGCCTGAGGCTGTGGGCTCAAGAGGCCCATGGGCTGGGTTACAAAGATGGGGGAAGGCAGGGGATGGAGGCTGGGTGCAGACTGGTGGGAGCATGCTCCAAATGTGCTGTAATGGTGCATTGCTGATTACCTCTAGAACCATTCATCATGGGTGCTGCCTTTCCAGCTGTCCCTTCTGCCCTCTGCAGTTCTTTGGACCTTTCTTTGAGGTCTCTTTCTGTGACAAAAAAGTGTCAGGGCCAGCAGGCAACCTGTCTAAAAGCCTAAGGGTCAAAGGAGTTAAAAATCTGAGATGTCTCTGGGGAAAAGATAATAATCAAAGTGATGAGGCTCAATTGCCTTCAATCCATTTGCCTTTTAATTCCATTATAATGGGCACCAATTAGCTTATGGAAACACTCATCTTTGAAATATTCACTGGGATGCTATAAAATTGGCTTCAACTTGTCTCATCTTGGGGGGGGGGATGAATCGAAGGAAAGGCTTGTGTTTCTTTTAAATTTAAAAAAAAAAAAAGGCAGATATTATAGTGTCGTGTTTCCACTGTTCCCAATATATTTCTCCCCAAATCAATGTCATCTTTTGTAGATACTGCTTCCCATCCTAACAGCTTGATCCCAAGGCAAAGTATCACAGCTTTATTGGCAGTGTGGGTGTGGAGCTTTAACTGTGTTTTATTTATCTGATTTGATGCAGGACTCCATAATGCAGAGCTGAGGAGGAAAAGCAATTATTTCCAAGTTTTGACAGAATGATTTCTTGGACTCTTAAGTGAGCTGCCTTTAGAAAGTGATGTCCAGTAGTTGTATTGGCCAGGTAGCAGAGAGCTTCTAGTGTAGTCCATTTTTCTCTTTGCAAAATTAAAAATATACCTGGAAAATGTCCTTGCCAAAGACTTTCTACTGATGGCCTCATGTGACCTGCCACCTTGCTGTTGCAGAGAAGTTGTACATTCTTCTAGTTGGACAGCAGTTGCCTGAATTCAGGTCTCAGACAAACCTGCAAGGGTTCATCTGAGATGGTGGTGGTGGTAGAGCTTCAGGATTTGTTCCTTTCCTTCAGCAAAAGTCATGGCTGGCCATGGTGTCAGTAGAAAATGTCCCTTTGAGAGGGTCTTTCTCTGGTGAGGACAGATTGCCTCACTCCTTAATAACAGAGAGAGCTGCCCAGAGGACCAGCCAGCCAAGTTCCTGTGAACCTCACTTGAATCTGTGATACATTTTATTTGTATTTTTCATGCAATTTCCTCATTTGGCTCCCTCTAGTCTTGGGCTGGTCTCCCTATTACAGTATTTAATTGAAATAAAATATGTGCAACACCTGTTACGTTTGGACTCTGAGCTCACCTGGGGTCTCTGCCACAATATAAATAATAATAGCTTCAAATTATATTTTTGAATTCTTTGCTTTACACTTCTGTAACACTGCATAATTGAGCAGGGCTGTATATAGGTTGTTTTTCTGGTACAAGAAGTGGCAATTGCGCAGGGTAATTCAGTTTTTAATAACATGGTGGAAGACTGCATAAAGGAAATGTCATGGTGTTCAGGCGTTTGTACGTCTTGAGCAAATGGGTTCCAATTTACTACCACGGCTCGGAATCAGGAGTTACCACCCCTAAACAGAGGTGCCTCTCGCACATCCATCTTCCTCGCTCCTTCTGCCTTTCGAAATGAAGCTCTGGCTGTCAAAAGAGGAGGCTGTGAACTAGGGAGGGGGAACATGTACCTCGTTCCAGTCCTCCCCTCCCCAGACAACAACCATGCTCAGGCAAGCAGAGTCACCATCCACTGTCCTAATTGAATATTTTGTTTTCCCTTCACTGCAGCTTCTTTTTCAGATACCAGTGACAAACAAGAAACTGCAGCATGTGCATATTTACACCTTGTTCTCATCTGCTGGTGGCTCTTGTGCCCAAGTAAATGCAGCAAAGGAAGGTGATAATAGAGCTACCGATTAACCAGCCCTGTGTGATTGACTGAGGTACAAGATGGGTGGAACAGCAATGCTAGCAAGAAGCTTCCCCCACTCCCCTCTTCCAAATCATATATTTTTCAAGTTCACATCAATTACTTGCATTTCCAACTGGATAAACTTGAATGAGAAGGCTTTCTGTAATCTGCTGACAAGACAGTGAAGCACTTTTTGTTAGCTCTTCCTGATGCAATCTAAATTGGGTGTTTGCAGGAAAGAAATCTAGCGTGGAGCTAGAAAAGATTAAAAAACAGAAAGAAAGAAAAGGAAGGAAAGATATTAAGTTAGAGCCTGTGTTAAGGTTCTAATTCTGGCCTCTTGTGCAAGGAACATATGCCTTTTTGAGGATACAACTGAATGAGGTGTAAATATGCTTGTGAAACAAAAGATGCCTGTGTGCTTGTATGGCTGCTTCTGGTGGAAGTCCTCTGAAGACTGGAAGTACCAAAGAGAACCTTCTCGCTAACAGGATCTGAGAAACGAGCGTGGTAGAAGAGAGCAGGCATCTGCATCCCCTGACATGGCACTCGCCCTTTTGGAGGGGGATCCCTAGTGGGAGAGAGACCTCACAGACAACCCTGCTACAGGCAAAAGCAGCAGTCAGCTTTAGCAATCAGCTATGAGATGTGGGTCCAGGCCTCGCTGGTTCTCCGGCTCACAAGTATGTCTTGCTTTTCCTAAGGGCTTGGGTCCAGCAGCCATGAGGTTTTATTTTAATGCTACAGCCTGTTACTGTGTGCAGGGAATGCATTGTGCTGTAGGTGTGTGTGCACATATAGACGTGATGCAAACTTGCACATCCATAACAAGCTGTGTGGGAGGCACTAGCATGTTCTTCATGTAGAAGCTCTAGTTAAGATGGTCGTTACCAGCTGAACTGTAAGCTTCCACAAGCCTTGACCACCCAATAGAAACCTCTGGGAGATCTGCACAAGTGCTGTTAATCTCTTGACGGCTTTAAGCAGCAGTAAACATCTATACTATCTGAACATGTTACATAGTTCAATAGCAAATAAAATTTCCTGCCTTAAGGAGCTTGGTATTAAGATCAATGGGAGTTTAATTAGGTTTTTGTAACTAGACAGCTCTGTTTCTAACTTCCCTGTGCTTTACACAGTGGGCTGCTCCCATGGCTGCTCCTGTTGCCACTCCAGCAGTATCAAACTTTGTGGGAGGTGTTTTGCGCATAACCATTTCTGTTTTCTTTGTGTTTGGTATTAAACACTCTATCTGCTTTTGTGCTGGGGAATTTTGACTTGCAGGCTGGTGTAGAATAAAGTCTGGCAGTAATGGGTAAATATTGTCTGGCTCACAGTTACAGTAGACCAATTTACAATAGAACTACTATTTCACTGTATCATGTATGTGTGCATTACATTATTATCACAACACACAAGAAAACAAAGATTTTTTTCCGTAGATATGGTCTTAAATATGATTACTTTAAAATACAAATAGAGATGAGTGTGTTGGAAGGCCAGAGATATTGCTGCTAAAGCACTAAGCTGGGCAGAACAGAACCAAGATTCAGTTTCCAGATCTGCTGCGCTTTCCTGGGAAACATTATTCTGTATTGCTTAATGTCTGTGCCCAGCTTTCTTCTTTCTAAAACAGGACTGAGACTTTGTACCTTGCACATGTGTTGAATATAGTGAATGACAGTCCATGTAGTTTCATGGAAAATAGTTCTTGTCAAAATGACCTGGTTTAGTTGTTTGAGGTTATAAATTTGGTCAACAGTGGTAACAGCAGAGCTATAAAAAGCTTAAACTATTTTAAGGTGTTTGGCTGCAAGCTGTATGGTATTCTGATAAAAGCTGGTTGAACACACAGTAAATGCCGAAGAAGTGTAGAATGGGGATTTTTTTTCCTAGTGCAATTGCACAGAAAAATCATTGCAAGGCTAAAACTTCAGGAAAGACCATAGCATAGGTTTATGCTAGTTCAGTCTTCACTGGGTGCCTTACCCTCTCTGCCACGGGGAGTAAGCAGGGCCTTGTCATGCACTGGACAGGACAAGGGGTTGGAACATCAGAAGCCAGATTGAAAATGCATGCTGTGTTCAGAAAAATGCTTGTGCTAGGTTGCAGTGAATCTTGTGCTTCCTGGGCTTCTAGGTTTAGCATGATTACACTTCCTAAACAGTTTGCAGTATTAGGAAACTTGGCATTACCTTCTTTTTTTGGCCTAAAGCCTCCTATAGTCCATACTTGTGTGAACTGCTAGCAAAGCAGGGTAGGATTACTCTGTTATCAACAAGGTCTATAGCAAAAAAGTCTCTTTGACCATGGGTTTAGATTATTTGTCTGCCTTTACTGTCATTCCCTGTTTGTAATTATCCCAAGGTGCTTGTGCTGAAATAAGGTGCTGTGAGAAGTAGGACCAGGTGATAGTGTGAAAAGCACTTGTTCCTTGTGAAAGTAATGAAGCAGTTTATCTGGGATTGAGAACTATGGAGTCATTCCTCTAGGAAAGAGGATGGAGAGAGACTCCATAAGAAATTTGCTGCTCTTTAAGTGAAGACAGTTGTAGAAGTTCTAGGAGACAGGTATGTTGAGGGATGAGGCAATGGTATCTGTTTTACCTTTGTGGATTGATGCTGAACTATTAATTGCATAAGAAAAGCTGGGGGAAAAGGGACTGAAATGCTGGAATTCTGAGTTCTGATAGATGCTCTGCTATCTTATGTTCAGGCTTTTCGCAAAGTAAAGAAACTGAGATAAGGTATGGGAAAGTGGGTTACGAGGTGCCCAAAAATACTGCCTTGTATGCGCACTTTTGACTGGGATTTTGAGTTTAATGCTGGATGTTTTTAACTCGGCAATGTAGTAATGTGTTTCTAGAGGCAATAAAACTAATGCCTTAAACCCAAACCTTTCACTGAGTGTAAGTCAGGAAATACTGCAGAGGAGCTAACTCTCAGATGTAAAAATAATATGAGGGCAAAATAGAACTGGCACTAAAGTGCCTGAAGTTATTGGAGAAGCCCAGGTTTGAATCTAAATTTAGATCTTGCTTGGGCCTATTCAGAATAGGTCATCGTTTTCATGTTACTGCCCAAAAAGGACCTCGGTTTATATGAATGGGTTTCTTATTGTGTGATAAGTAGAAAAACTTTGGAGAAAGGATTATTGGAGCATGTGTTTGGCAAGTGATGCATCTCCTTTGTCTTCTACTGGCTCCATCAACATGAGATGAGAGGGTATGCACTGTGACAAGGTCACTTGTGCTGTTAAAACAGCAGTGTTGTCAGTACCACTTCAGAATTTTAAGAATTGCTGTGGTTCCTGCAGTTCACACAGCAGCCTTGGCTTAAAGCATTACTCTGGACTATTAAACTCTCTATTGAAGCCTTGAAAAGATTTGAGTGCTTCAGATTTGTCAGTGCTTGGTGCAATGTCTCTGTAATACTCCAAGCTCAGTGCATGGGGACAAAGCAGGTGCGCCAAAGGGAAGATGTTTCTAATGTCATTTTTGCATGGCGAGATGAATGAAGTGGACTGGGAGGTGCGTAGCTTCCCCCTTTTAGCATGAGCAGCTGGTACTAATGGGGCTTCACAGGAACTCCCCGTCATCTGGATACGTTATGTTCCTAGGATGTTTGTGTGGGTTATTTGGTTCACAATCTCTTTGTGCCAATTGCTTGCAAGTGCACGCCTGCTGCCTACTATGGCGTTGTCTTTGGGTACCAGAAATTGAATAATCATCATAAATGTGGTACAGTCAAAATACGCCTGCATTTAGGCAGGTGTCCATGAGTAGTTTTCTTCTGAAACTAAATTCATAATGGATAAGAAAAAGAAAGCTTGATCAAAACTGTTGAAGACTGCATCCTAAATTTCTGCCAAGGATAGATATGCCACACTTAGTCTGTGGCACAGACTATGGAGTTTATTTGGCAGTGGCTTTGTTTGTAACATGTTTTCGGTTCTTTTTAAAATAAGATGCAAAACTGTCTGCAACGCATGCATAATGTTGGAGGGAAGCAGGCTAGGTGTTTGAAGAGAACAGGAGAGAGGGAGGTTCGTGCATTATGGAGCTCTGCAGATAACCTTGGCAGAGGCCACTTGCCTCTGACATATCGCTAAGCAGCTCCATTATGGGAGATGACAGGTCTGGGGGTAGGAGAATATAAAACTTGTGAAGTTAAGAGCTTGACAAA
This sequence comes from Platalea leucorodia, assembly GCF_965183815.1. Classification (NCBI taxonomy): domain Eukaryota; kingdom Metazoa; phylum Chordata; class Aves; order Pelecaniformes; family Threskiornithidae; genus Platalea; species Platalea leucorodia. The sequence continues at coordinate 7,182,506 of NC_138840.1, read as the reverse complement.
CTGTTGCTACAACAACCTACCTTTGCACAAGAGATTTGCCGTAACAATAAACTTTAACAAGTGGGATTTGGGGACTGGCATGTTCCTAGTAAATCCTCTCAGACTGGCGGGTGTTTACTGCCAAGGCTTTGGGGAGCGTGAGTGATAGCTGGTCTCCCTTGGTCTCACGTAGCAAGCGGAGAGACCGCATTACTGAGGAGCAAACTTAAAAAGCCAAAATTCAGGCTGCCTGAAGCAGATGGAGAGTGCATACAGTCATTGCTACCACCTCAGCCCTGAATCCTGTGGTTAATGCTGTATAAAGTTAGTACTTGGGACAAGACTGACTGCATGAGGCTTGCAGTCTAAGCTCCTTTATGTAGCTCTTCATCAGGTTCTATGTTGCTTTTTCTTCATAGGATCGCTTGTGTTCAGAGCTTTTAATATGAGGAGAGCACATGCCCTCGCTCCAACCCTGTTCTAGGTACTGGGACCTGGCAAAAATCATTCTGTGTGCTCTTCTGGGGTTTAGGGGCTGCTACTGTGTGGCTGGCAAATTGGAAAAAGCCTGTTGAGTCACCCAGCCTGTGCAGCTGAAAAATCTGAGTTGGGAAATGATGTCTCAATAGGTGTTTAACCAAGCTCTGGTGTTCCCATGTAGAAGTGAAAAGCTTCTCAGTGGAACTAATTATGCTTGTTAGGCCTGACAAAGTCACTTCTACAATGCTGAACAAATACCAGTGAGATTTTAATTTGCTCCCACAATTATTTGTTTATGATACTAGAAAACTTAATCCAGGTTTGTTTATACCCAAGGAGCTCAAGTATAGCAAGAACATTAGCAGTTATCAGAAAAACAGCAGCAGGTTTAGCTGAGAAAGTTTCACTCTGATATCCTTTAGACTTCGTAGGGGCTAGATGCAAACCCCTTGGTAGATTATGTTCTTTGCCACAGGATTTTAGTCAGCCTCCAACAGCTGCAGCGAGATCCCTTTCTGGTGTTTCCTATGCTGGTTTCAGTATCAGCACCAGAATGTCCCATGACCCCTCTCCTGAAAGCGATTAAGCAAACCTTTGATCTGGTATTGCCTTGTCTTCACTGGGAGTCTCATCCTTGGTGCGTAGCTCTTCCAAAAAGACACATTCTGCTTCCAGTGCTACTTCAGGCCTTTCTATGCCCTTCCCATCAATGGCAAGGATATTTGCCAGAGCACAATGAAGCAGCTGAAGCCAGGTTTTCAGGAATATTGAGCTGCTGAGGAGTGCAGTCCTGTGAGTGTGTCCTGGTGCTAAATCCCATTGAGAACATTGGGCTCCGCAGGTGAGAATTTCCTGTTTGGCTCTTGTTTTAATGCCCGAAAAGGAGGGGTTTTTTTACCCAAAATCTACATTCTTCCAGCATGTGTCTTTGCTAGCACAAAATGACTCCTTGGGATCTTGGCTGTGGGTGCTTGTTTGTGATTCTAGGCACAAACTCCGAGGTTGGGAGGGCATGTACGAGTTGTTAGAGGATTGAGGTCTGCATGTTGTATGTTTTACTGGGTGTTGAGCTGCACTGACTAGCCTGTGCTAGTGTTTATTATGGGGGAGACTCTGGTTGAATTTTCTAGTAACTTCAGATGCCTCAACCTGTATGTCTGTCTTAGACACCTAAAACAGGCCTGATTTAAGGAAGAGTTATTGGAGAGTTGTGAAAATCAGGGTTGTTCCTGGTATCTTGGTTTACTGCAAATTCCTAGTTGCAGTTGGAAACCCAAACATTATTTTAATGGATTGAAGCCGATTCTGAAAAAAAAACTACTGGAGATTTTAGAACAATTTTTCTCTTTATTCAAAACTACCCAAGGCCTGCAAACGTATCTGTTGCCTGAAAGGAGGAGTGTTTTCCACCATATCAGTCTCAACAACCTCCTGGGTTTTGTGATTTGCAAGCTGTAGTGAGCTGAAAAACTTTGCAGCAGTTGCATGCAACTCCATCCTCCGCTGTTCTCCCAGGGCTTATCGAAATAGCAGAGGAATCGTCACACATCCCGGAGTGGCAGAGGTGATCATCAGCATTGATGTTCTGAGGGAGAAATGTGAAGTGGGAATTCAGGAAGCCCTTTAAAAAGTTCAGATGTCTGTTGGGTTTGCTTTTCTTTTGGTCTCCCCACACAGAACTTCCCACCTTGCATATTTAATTTGAAAATCAGCAATCTATAGGAGGAGTAGTTGCCTCTGCAGAAAGTGAGTTGACAGGTGACTGTTGAAAGGGCTGGTTCCACAGCTGGTGTCAGCTGAAATCAGTGGTGGTGTGCTGACTTAAGCTACAACTGTGCAATGTCTTAAGGGTCAGAGAGGAAGATAAACTTGGGGGATCAAAAAAAGTATCCATTCAGGGGAAGGGAAAGCCATGAGAAGTTGCAGACATCACTGTTTTTCCTCAGGCTCTGTGTTGCATGAGGCACTTGTGCTACTTCTGAGTGCAGAGGGTGATTCTGCTGGTATTCACAGCCCAGCTACCTCCTTGCACTGGCTTCATTTGTTTCCTCTTACGCTTGTGCAGTATGGGTAGGATGCCCTCAGGAAGAAAACACAGGATGAAAAACACATGAAAAATTCAAGGAATTTTTTTATTAATAATAATTTAAAAATCCCCATATGTTTACATTGTTATTAGAACCAAACAGTTGCATCAGCTCAAAGGTGTGAAGGAAAGCACTAGCACAGGCTGCCCAGGGCAGTGGTTGAGTCCGCATCCCTGGAGGTATTTAAAAGCTGGGTAGATGTGGTGCTTAGGAACATGGTTTAGTGGTGGACTTGGCAGTGTTAGGTTTATGGTTGGACTCAGTGATCTTAATAGTGTTTTCCAACCTGAATGATTCTATGAAATGTAATGTTTCTATGTTAGATGTTAAATTGAAGTCCCTCTCCAAGGCAGTGCCCGTAGCGCAAGGGCAGAGAAGGGAGTGGTGCAATGTCTTAGAGGCTTGGAACTCCATACACTGGGTATGAGTGTCTCTTGCTATGTGTAAAGTACAGCACCTGGCAGAGTGGCTCTGCCTGCTGTGAGCTCCTGTAGTAAGCTTCTGCTCTGAAGTGGGTGAACTGACCCTTGAGGAGGTGTGATGTAAAGCAGGCTGTGTGCCCTTAGCAGCAGCCCTTTCCACTTGACCTTGAGCCTGATTCTGTCTCACTCTTCAGATCTTTCTACATTACAAAGGTTTCTAGCACTTCCTTGTTATTGCTGGACCTGTTTGGACTCCGGCATAGGCAAGTCATCACCTGCTGCAGGCAGTGTCATCTGAAGTTGCAGAGGCTGTACTGTAATAAGTCTGAGTGCCTCAAGCCTAACGGGCATCTGTTAGTGCCATTGGACCTGTGCTTTCCTTGTTAGCTACAAGATAGTGGTTTTTTTTTGTAGACTGGGCCTTTGAATCTCATTCTTATGTCCTCTCCCACTTTCATTTTTCCTTTTTGGAAACGAAATGCAATGCTGAGGCAAAGACAAGAAAACACCCTGTTCAAAATGTCATTGTTGACTCTGGTGAGCATCTGTGCCAAAGCCAGATCCATGGCTAGGGGCTATTTGAAATAGTTTCCTGTCTAATGTAAAGCAGAGTGATGCATAACTTGGACTCCTGATGTGAAGGGCTGAGGAGATTACAAGAGCACCATCAAGATGCTTATGAGTCTGTCCTCACAATATTTGGATGCTTTCTGCCCAGCCATATGAAACAAACATTTGCCTCCCCTGAATGAGAGATACCTTGTCCATGGTGGAAGGAATTTCTGTGCTAAATTGCGTGAGATGTGGAAGGTCAGAGCATCTGAACATTCGCCCCTGAAATGGAGTGATGGGCGAAGGTTGCCACAAAATCCACAGGAGTTCCTTTGCTTCAGTGTGGGAATCGATGTTCTACAAGGAGCCAGATCCCCTGCTTGTAAATCAGTTCAGCTTGTAATATCTGTCAAGTGTTTGGGGACACCTGGGTATCTGATGCTGTATAAATGTCAGTTGTTATTACAGTTTCTTGCTCGGGTTATTGATTTCTCCCCTGCTGTTCTCACTGGGATGGAATGATTTGAGGTCTTTGGTAGATCAGCTCTTCCTCCTCCAGCTTGTCTTGCATACACCGTACTTTGAACCCCCTTCCCCTGAACTGCCGTGTAGTTAGCGTGTCTCATAACCAGATACAGCTTTCCCTGCTGTAGCTTTTTGCATCCCTTCAGCCCAGTATGTTAAACAACGCCCAGCCCCTCAGTACGTACCCTCTGGGGCACAGAATATCTTCTGTGATCCTTGTAGTAATGTTCTGTGGACTTTGTGTTCTGCTTTTCCTCCAATGCACACATCCATACCCGCTTACCCTTTATCCTATAAATTCTGCTCTTGTTTGAATGAAAATATGTTCAGATCTGTTATTTTAGTCTGAAGGACAAAGTTATCATTCTGTCTCCTAGCAAATGCGCTGCCCTAACCTTTGAAAGATCAGCTGTGAAATACAAACCTTTGACAGGATCTAATCCCTCTGGAGTCCCTGCGGTGTTTTAGTTTAGCACTCAAAGCTGCCTCAGTTAAGGGGGGGGCGGAATTATTATTCTCTCCTTCTCCCAACTCCAGAAGGTCTTCCCAGCCCCACTTTTCCCTGCTGTCATCATATTAAGAAACTTTCTTCACTACTCTAGAAAATGTTGAGCTTTTAAGGGCAAAAGGGCCCAGTTTTGTTTATGTAGGCAGCATTTATTGAAAGCACTGATATACAAGTCTTTCTCTTTTCCTAAATTAGCTGCACCAAAGGCAGAAAGACACTGGACTTGCTGGGTGGAGATGAATGTGCCTAAGTTAGCAGGGCAGGTGTTTTGCTGTCTTTCAGGGACACATGCTCTCTGAAGCTCTTTGGTGCTTTAAAAACCTTTCCTGACTTCCCCAAGTCACGTGGGTGCTTCCAAGTGCCACTAATGTGGCATGAGTGCTACTAGCCCAAGGAGCGTTCAGTCTGTTCTCCACTAGCCGTGCTAATAAAAACTTGTTTCACTGGTACGGCGAGTGCATGATGTTTTAGGCTACCTGTGAGCAGGTCTGTCTGGTGTTAGAAGTGTCACTAGCCATAGTAAGGAATAGATACTCAGCTGGTGTAAATTGACTATATGGTAGTAGCAGGGGATGTTGATTTATAGAGCTGAAGGTCTGGCTTGCTCATCTTTTAATTAGTATCAGATATTTGCCTGGAAGCTGTCCTTGGATCAGCATGTCGTTATGCCAGGTGCTTTGGAAACACAGCATAAGAGAGACTTCAGGTCCCAAAAACTTGCAGTCTGCAATTAGAGGTGACTGCTGCTTGAATCTCATCTGCTAACAGTTGCTCTGCTAACATGGAGTGCAGCTTGGATAATTGCCCTGAATATCACCCGGATAAATCTTAGAACCAATGCTTTCAAATACTAATCTGCTAGCTGTGCTCAAGCTAGCTAATTTAAAGCCTCTGTGGTATGTCAACTCCAGCTGCAGTTGTGTCATGTAGTGCCATGTAGATTTGACCAGTTGTGCTCAGAATCATAAATACGGTTAGATGACTTGACCAGGACAAAGAGCAGGTTGGTGTCAGAGGCAGGAGCAGAAATAACGTTTCACAGCTCTTCGGCTAGCATCCTGCCTGCTGCATCTGTACTTCGTCTGCGCTTCCTGGCAGCGTGTTACCAAAGCTAAACGGTTCTAACAGAGCAGAAAGGGCATGTGGTTCCTCTGTGCTTGGCAGGGAACTTGATACAAACGTGGGGAGGACAGGAAAGAGGAGTCATGTTCACCTAAATGTGAATGAGAGACTTTTATGGGTTTCTTTCCCTTTTTGGTATGCACTGGGAGCAAGGGGCAATAAATCGGACGATTTTTATATCTTAGCAAAAGCTGACGTTGCTAAAATATCACATTATCGCAAGCTGCCATAAATGAGCTCTTCGAAGAGACACAGCTGGACTCTGTGAATATGGAAGCAAAGTGATTACCGGAAGCCATCAGCTGGTACTGGAAGAACTGTAGGAAAGTCAATAACTTATTAGCACTAGTTTCTGGATTATCTGGTTTCCTAAAGAGATACCCTCCCCCACTGCTCAAGTAAACGGTGTTTTTGTTATGCAAACGCACAGTTGTCATCCCCTTTTATGCTCCCTGCTCAAAGTCCTGGTGTCTGAACAGAGTGAGAATAGGTCTAAGAAACGCCAAAGGCAAAGTAGTGGGTTTGTTTAAAAGTTGCTGCTGTTCTCCTTCTCTGCTTCTTGGAAATTATATCTTGTTCCAAAGATATCGGTGAAGGCCAAGAAGGCTGCTTAAAGGAACTGCCAACAGAGCCATCCTCTTTGGTGCCTCTGAATTTCTCTGGTAATGACCCTTGCAATGGTGAATGGGATACCTGAAATGCAGCAATACCCCTGCTTCATGCCATTCTGCTGCTCTGAACGAAGCCAGGTATTACCATACCTAATGGCAAAGGGCTTTTGATATTGTTCCAGAGGATTCTTATGCTGATGCCATGCCTTGCATTTAGGAATGGGTGATGCTGACCACAGGAATACTCTGGCATGCCTACATGGGTCGTCTGAGAGGGTCCTCAGAGGTGATGTCCACGGCAAGTGAAAATGCAGACTGACCCTCTTAGTCTCTGTGTCATCTATGATTTAGGTTGCAATCCACAGGTATTCCTTCTGGCTTGAGACTGTTCAAGTACTACTTCTGACAGAGCTGTCTGGTAAGGGTCCTCGGCATCCAAATGTGCTTTGAAGATGACAGTGAGAAATAGTTGAAGGAAGTGAATGATCTCCAAAATAAACATCCAAGTCAGACAGAGATAATCCCTGTGTGTCTAGAGCATGAGAAGAAAGCATGTGTTCTGATGGTGAAGTAGCAGGGAGGAATGCAACATTTGTTGTCTTCTTGGGGTGGAGAAGTCCCTGTGTTTAATTACATTGGGGTGGGTACCAGGTATGCAAGGAAGAAAAGCTATTTGACTGTTCAAACTTGAGGGAGAAGAGGTGCTGTCCCATGCTTCCCAGAGCCTTCTAAACACTTTGTGTAGATATTTGGCTACTCTAGAAAACTCTTGTAAACTGTACGAGGGTAGTAGATAAGAGGAGCTTGGTGCTTGGATACTGGGTTTCACAAGGGGAATTCTCCTTCGCTTCTGTCCTCCTTCACATACACTAAATTAATTTACTTACTTGATGGACCATATCTCTATCACCAGGAAAGCAGAATGTATACAGCTTTTTATATACCTATTTCTTGCACCATTAAACTATTCTCCCTATGACAGAACCTATGAATAAGTTCCAAGAGGTAACCTGGAGTGTTTTAGGGCATAGCTTTCTGTAATAAATATAGATTTATATCTGCACTTGGCAACTCCTTAATATGCAACCCAGTAAAAAAAAAAAAAACTAGACTTATAAATTACAGTGGTAATAAAGGAGTGGCTATATCTAACACTCTTCCTTTGTCAGAGCCTTCCTTCGTGGTGGGATGGGGTCACGTGTTGCTCAAACCCTTTGGCCCTGGTTTGTGGGTCAGTATAACTTGTGGAAATTAATGAGGCTCGTGGGCTCATTACAGCTGTGTAACAGAGGAGGCTTGTCCAGAGGCAGCGTGTGTTTGTAGGAGCAGCTCTGCTGCATGCCCAGTTGCTTTGAAACCTGTGAATGATCGTGGCCAGATTTAACAAAGGGGCTCTGGTCTCAGAGCCCTTGCATTTTTACAGCCGTTTTGAAAATGAGCAATTCTTAGCTGGGTGTTCCACCTCCAAGCCCTGCACTTCACATTTTGAAAATTGTCTGTGCCCAGGCCCTTCACGACCTGCTGTCTCCCCTGCTGCAGGGGGGTGCTTCCAACAGTCTTCCCTTCTTCTCACCCTGCTACCAGCAGATGAAAAAAAGGGGGCAGGAAGCTGGAGAGAAAAAAGCTTATTATCAAAATTTGTTTAAAAAATTTAGCACCTCTGCTGCTGCTCCTCTGTACTGAGTACACATGAGGGGGTAATTTATGTCCTGAAATTACAATCCATATGAATTAGCCTGGCACAAATACATCATTTCCTAACAATATAGACAAGATGCTTCAAGGAGTGATGATGAGAACGTCCCTTTCCTATATATTCTGCTTCTCCTGCTGAGTAATTATCTAATCATTTCCTTGTAATGATATAAAAGGATTTTTATACCCCCCCTCCCCCTATAATGCAACAAGTGCTGCTTGGAGGCTGTGGTGTAAAACAAGGCCCAGAAATAATGGTGGTAGATTGACTTCTGTGATGACACAAATGTGCACCCTGGGGACAGTACCCTGCCCAAGGTTAGGCTTTAAGGGAGTGTCCATGTGGGAAATGAGTGGTGTCAGCTGGTGCGATGTGTGGTTTGGGGTAACTTCCTTCTCTTTCATTTCAGGAATGAGAGACTTTCCATTTACTGCAAGATGAGGTCTCAAGTGTGAGTGGTTACTGTCGGACCACTGATGTTCCACGTGCTCACGCATCTTGTTTCAGTTACGGTAGCTTGTGCTACTTACCCACACCTTAAGATGACTTTCAACTTCTTTGCTATGTAGTTTCTTTACAACCAAAATTCTTTATCAAAGCTGCCTTCCTCCCCTGTGTTTTGTACAGCACCAAGCCCAGGGGTTCACTGAAAGATCTGGGCTTCTATGTTCTTCTGCAATATTAATTGTTGAGTTGCTAATTAGTGGGGAAAACCATGGGCTAGATTTTTCTGTTCCCCTTTCCTGACCTACCTGTTCAGCTCTGAGGCACTCAGTGACAGGAGATGTCTCTCCTTCACCCATGTGTAGGACCTTGCATAATCCTGTTTGCCTGGTGTTACTATAGTAATAAGTAATGATTAAGAAACCTTCTTTGAATTCTGTTTAATAATGCGGAGTCCTTGCAGAGCTAATGATCAGAAGGGTCCAATGCTTGGATTGTTTTCTTTGCTCACAGCACATTGGGTGCCAAAATCCAGCCAGAAACCTTGCAGGAGCTGTTCTTACAGTGTGTCTGTGCTGCTCCAGGCCAGCCATGCCTGCTGTTTGCTTAGCTTGAGGTGTGCTGTTCATCAGCATTTTTAAAGTGCTTCAGAGATGCTCGGTGGGAGGGGCCACAGCTCTCCCATCTGCAAAGAAAATGGAGCCCCTTGTCCCAGGGATGTGACTCAGTCCAATGCCTTTGGAAGCAGTAGTTCTGTACGGTTATGGTGGTACTTAAATGCTTTCCAGTACCGAAGCCTCCTTGTGCTGTAAATGCTAGTTAGAGATAAATTGCAATATGATTTCATCTGAAGCCTGGTTTCTTTGCTTAGCAGCTGATCCACATAAATTTTCAGGAACTTTTACTCCATTTCTCCCTCCTTCGTAGCTGTCATATGACAGTGAGCTGTCATACTGATGCACCTTGTATTATGCTGCCAATTTATTACCTCCCCAAGATGTAATAAACGTTATCCAAATGCTGTCCAGCTTGTGGGCAGGGGAGGAAACAATTCACAAATGCATGAGGGTCTGCAAGGGAAAAGGGGAAAACATCTCAGAGGTTTTTCATCAATTGTTTAACCTTGTGGCCTTATAGCAATAGCGGAGTGAGAAATGACTTCTTTTCTCCTGCACTCCATGGTGCAGTGACCTTGCTGGATAATTACCTTCAGGTCGTTGTCGTAGCCATCTCAAGTGCAATAAGGAAGGAAAGAAAACCTCATGCATGTCAGATGCTGCTTAGGTGGCAGGTGTCATTGTACTGGGAGACAAAGCATGAGCACTGAAATCATGTCAGAATAACCTGTTGACACCATTAATGAAAACTCATAAATAAGCAGAACAAGATGAGTTTGCTCTGTCCTTACCAAAGCAAACCTCCTCTTTACCTTTAGTATTTGTAGGTTCTGTTGTTAAGAGCTTATTGCTGTCTGTGGATATGAGGGTCCTGTTTTCATGGCCCTCTGTGGACTGGCAGTCACAGCCTTACATTCTGAGAAGCCTTGCAGACAAAGGGAAAACTGAGGGCTGGAGGCACAACAGGATTTTTCCAAAGATGTAGAGAAGGTACAGAGCAGAACTGGGAACTTCAGGATAAGAACCTGTGGTGTGAGATAGTGATGACATGATTTCAAGCGATATGAGTTTGTTTGGGCAGTAATTAATTTTCCAGTTTAGCCTACTCACTGCTGCTCTTGCTCAGGACTGGCTCAATGAATTAAATGTTTTCGTAGCAGTTTTGCAGGGCTCATTCCATCCAAAGTGATGGTGAAGAAAAGCCTATTGGAGAAGTGTTGCTGGACCAACACTTATTTAATTTTGTTTGATTTTTATAAAAGAAACAGGCTTTACTGTAAGGCCCAGGACAACTTTGATTGAAATATAAAATCCATAACAATAAAAAGCAGTCAACCTATCAAGTAATGTGCGTTAACTTAACCAACTGCTATGAAGCTTTTCAATGACATAAAATTAATAATAGGAAAGTATATTGTCATGTGATGCGTTGCCCTTCATTGTGAATCTAAGTCCATTAACACATTTACAACCTTAGAATGAATTGTGGATCTCTCGGCTGTGTGGGTTCTTAATTGTGTTTTGAACTCCTAGATACCATTATCATGCAAATCAGAAATAGCAGGAATAATAATAAAAATGATTTTAACCTACTGAACTACAGTAACAATACTGTAGCCAGAAAGGGATGATCATGCAAGTAAGATGGCAGTTTAGCTTCTGGAGATGAAGGTTAGTAGAGAACAGAAAAATACACTTGGCCTGCCTGGGTGCTTGTGGATATATTATAAGGTATGTGAGCACCTCTTGTTGCTATACCACACTGAGACTCTGTGCAAGTGCCTCAGCACTGAAACAGGCGTGGAAGAAAATGATTTTGAATTGTAAGACTGATTAACCCTGACTGTGCTGTCAGAAAGGTTTAATTTTAAGACACTGCTGAAAAGTTGGGGTTCTCTGCACTTTTTTTTATTTCTGTGATATTATTTACAGTTGTAATTAGAAAAGACAACCACTCCAGCTAATAATTTGTTTCATGATGTATCAAAGCCTCTAGTACAACAGGGATGAATTATATTCCTCTGCTAGTCATGAATTACTGGTTGAAATCATTTCAGTCTAACTTATTGAGCTGAATGTCAGGATCAGGCCTTCTGTTTTCTTCACTGAGTGGAGAACTGTCTTTCTGAAACCTTCCTTTAAGTGCCAGATTCTTCCAAGCCTCACTGCTACTCATCCCCATGAGGGATGGAGGGAAATAACGTTAAAAGATGCTCCATATTGTGTGTTCAAGGGATGACAACTATTAAGAGCTTATTGTGTTTATCTGTTGCTTTCAAATGGGCTGCCAGACTGAGCTGGCTCCAGCCAGGATCCTCCCATCAACCTTACACCATTATCTTGGGTTTCTAATGACATCATGTCCATTCCATTGCTCGTGATGGTCCACTTCAGCCAGGGAAGAGGATTATCATTCTTATTTTATTACTGATGACAGCATGAGATTTGTCAACCACCTGAAAACACTGTTTGGCTGATCACTTTAAGTTATTAGGTTATTGTGAATTATGGAGTTCTTTCCTTCTACTCCCAGCAGATAAAAATGCATTTCCTTGCAGCTAATCTCAATGTAAAAATCAAATCCTGTCTCCATCTGTAATGTGTGATGTGATCTAGGCATGGACTGACATGGAAGATGCTCAGTGAGAACAGCAGCAATGAATGCCAGGTTTTGGGTTTGATTCTTTTCTCTTTGGGGGCCTGAACTAAAGACAGTCAAAACTTGCCAGTGAATTTGATGGGCCGAGTTACAGAGGCTTTTATAGAGGAGTTGAATTCCTGGAGTCACCTGTGAAATATTGGTTTGGCAACATCAGTACCAGCTCTTCTAACAGAGCGTCAGCCTCAGGTGACAGCCCAATAGAGAGCCTCTACTCCATGCAAGTCCTTCTCCATAATCCTTTTGTGTACGGCTGAGGTACAATTGCACATAATTATTTGTAAGGGTATAAAACCCACCTGCAGTGCATATGGTGCTTAATGCCAATGTACTGTGAATTTTGTAAATACCTGTACAATCATCTCTTCCTTTGTTTTCTTATCATCAGTATTTAATATTAGGACTGGCAAATAAGAAACTTGCTCCCTCCTCTTCCCCTTATTTGTTGCCACACTTGGATTAAACTTTTTTTAAATAAATAAAAATTTAAATTGCATTTTATTTTCTTACCAGCTGCTAACTCTCTGAGACAGATTGGGAGATCAATTATCACAGCGGTGAATGAATCTAATTTTTCAATATAATTTACGGTAATTCCATATTCTCTGCCCAAGAAGCAAATAGTGCTGGCTTTTTTCCAAAAGTGAGCTCAAAAAGAACAACAAAAGAAGCCTCACAAAACCAGCAACGCCACTGTAATGCAACAGCAAGGAGTCCTGGTCTTCCAGTGGTCCAAATACTGTGCCAAAGGTAGGGAGTATGGTAGTGCTCTCAGAAGAAACTTTTATGGCAAATTCTGGAATTGACTTTGGGGAGGGAGGTAACCGCAGCTGAATTCTGAATGTTTCTGTCTGGTTTTTATGGAGGATTATGGCTTTGGGGATTATGTTGCTTGGGCTCTACCCAACTCCTATTCAGTACAACTCTCTGCTGGACTTCATTGAGCTCTGGACCATAGTCCAAAGTCAGATTCATCCCTGTGTCTGTCACCACTTTTATCCCTTAAACATCCAAAAAGGGCGATATGGGGCATGTTCTGTATCTCTGCTACCACTGGGCCAGGCTGCTGCAGGGAATGCTAGTCTTTAGCATGGGGCCTGCACTCTGGAACATGGGAATTATGTGAGGGGCGGGTTGGCTGATGGATGGCAAATCCAGCTGATGATCTGGTTCCAGGATGCCAAACCTTTCCTGCGTACTGCTTCAGTTATTGGTTCCCATGGGATGTCGCTTAGCATTTGTGTGGAGACGCACCCATATCAATAGAGCCCAGTACAGTGTGGGAATCTCCCATACTTGTGGTTACAGAATAGGGTCTCCGTCTCCGTGTTTCTGGCTGGATCCCACGGTGCTGCCTTCCACGCTGGCTTGGTGTGGCTGTGCCACAGGGTACTGACAGAGATTGTTGCGGGCTCAGTAGCACACACTTGGATCCAGGTGTACCTCTCAAATGTCATGTAGTCGTTTGTAGTCATGAGCAGTTTATTGACTAACACTTAGTGGAAGGAACTGAGGCAATGCAGCTTCATGTGGATGGTACTCTCATCTTCTCCCCCCTCCCTGCCTTTTAGCCTCTTTTGGCATTGGGGACAGCTCCTGGAAATCCATGGAAAAAACTTAATATACCTGCTCCAATTGTATTTTACTAGTAGGGCTTCTTGGATTGCAGTCAGGACAGCACCATTTGGCAGGGGAGGCCAACACCGTAAGCAGTTTCTGAGCACTTGTGTCATTTATTGAGAAGTATGTTGTTTAGCATGCACTTCAAATGTGTTTTAAATAATTAAAATAAATGGCATGCATAAGTTAAACAGTGGGGGGGGGAACCAAAAGAGGCTGCAATGCTTGTTCTGTTTGTTTAAAACCTCAGTAACTAAATCTCACTTTAAATCTACCAGGAATACAAATAGTGCAATTGATAGGCAGTAATTTAGAAGTCCTCCATTTCAAAAGCCCCAGGACATACAGATTGGAAACACTGAATCTGTTAATGTCAACAGTGGTTCTGCACATGACCTAAGATGCAAACAAGTGGGGAAAGGATTGTGCTTACTTTTCCCGTGTTACTTATGGCTTGTTTTCACACAGTGACAGCGCGTTATTGTATGTTGCATTAAAAATTCCTTCCCAAAGCTGATCAGATTGATTTCTCCTCTTTCCATTAATGCACAAAACAAGAAATTATTGTATTTTTTTCAGTGCAAAGTGGACCCTGAATCAAGTAACTATTTAAGGTGTAGCACAAGCACTTGAAGCTCTCAGAGAACACAATAGCATGAAAGAGGTCACTTGCCAGGTCACAGATTTTTCTTTTTTGCTTGTTCACTGAATAACTGCAATTTCTCTGTCTTTTTTTCTTATGTTTGTACAATCATCATTGTCCTTTGCAGTGTCTATGATTTTCCATATTAGAATTGAGACCTCTAGTCTCCAAATGACAAGTTCAAATAAAGTAAACACCACACCTTGCATTTTTCTGCAATTTTGGAGATGTGCCGTTTCAATTCTGACAGATGGAAGGAGCAATACCTCTTGACTCCACAGTATTCTTTCTTCAGAGGTAGAAGGTGCTTTTGAACATGCATGGATTGCACAATGTAATGTATAACAGGAGATACAGAACAATATTTCAGTAGCCAAAGCTTCAGCAATAGATGTGGTAGTTGGCGTGTTATCAAATCTGTTTAAATGTGAATATGTATGTGAAATACTGTGATTGAGACACAAAATGTGTACAAGGCTCTGTATTACTTTGGGCAAGTCTCTTGCTTTCTTAGCAAAATGGAGCAATGCTCCCCTTTCTGTCTGTTTAGTTTGCAAGCTAGTTAGGAGAGAGACTTGCCTGTTATGTGCGTGCAGTGCACAGTGGGGTCCTGGAATTGCTCATATTCTTTTGGAGTTGCTCTGTTATAAATAACAGTGGTAGCTGAGTTGGCCAAAAGGCCTGTGAGAGACTGTTGCTCTGATGTTTGGAGTGGGAGCTTGGTCTATGCAAGATACTTTCCTGGAGCCTATGAAAGTCAGAGCAGTTAATGTTCTTTCTTTGTGTTAGCAAAAGCAGGATCTGCCCACACTGTTGGGTGTTCAGGGATCTGCGTAGACTACTATGTTCTGTGACATTTGCAAAAGACTTGATTGTTTGCACCTCTGAGCATTTAGACCTATAAATATTTATTAACCTTCTCTGACATGCATCACAGCTAAGGCAGAAATGACCTTCCCTCTGGCTATGACTGGGGAAGAGGGGAACCCCTTCCATGAAGTAGCTGTAAATGCATGGGATTTACAGCCACCGATACTTTAGCAACATGCAACATACTGTGGAGCAGAAGAGAGCCAGAGGAAACAGCAAAGATCAGAAAATGGGAGACGAGGGGCTGCTGAGAGCAGGAATAGTTCTGAGCTCAAATGGCAGCACACACAGGCTGAAACTTGCTTGCAGAGCTCTGCTGCTTCAGGGTTGCGTGGGCTTTGAATTGCTTTCCAGTGCCTCTTCATTAAGGTAGATTGTCTTTGCAGCCTTTAGAGAGCGGGAGAAACTCTATTCGCTTCACCTTCATAAGAATTGTATTAGTTAGCTGCTGGTACTAACTAATGGAGTTGTTTCCTTAGTTTTGGCTATGTAGTTTTACCACTGAAAGTCCTTATTTTAAACCTCATGGATGGCTGCAAGGGGTTATTTCCTTTGCCTGAAGTAAGCAGCTATTCACAGTAAAATGAAAGGTTGGCAGGTGTTTCTGCTAGTGTTGGGACACATGGACTATCACGACAGGGGTGGTCCAGGAGCCATGTAGAGCACTTGCACAAGGAACTGTGTCCTGGCCACTGGTGGCACTGAGGTGTGCAGGAGGTGGAGAGGGAGCCTAGCTGCGCTAAGGAGCTCTGTTTAAACCTGACTGGAGGGGACCTAAGTGAGTCAATGGATTGACTGGGGGAAGTGGTGGACAGGACAGAAGAAATGTTCTTACTTTGTAGAGAAAAGAGAAATTAACCCAGGTGTCTGGAGGGAAATGTTTATTAACTTCTCAGCATAGCAGTCAGCATCCTTCCATCTGGTGTCCCCCAAGTTATAACATCAGGGCCTGGGGGGGCACACTGGCATATGTGCCAAATTAGGCTAAAAGAAGTGTTCTTTGCTTTAGGGTAGCAAAGATCACGCAGAATGAGACATACAGAGGAAACAGGAAGCCTTCTCACAAGGTAACTATTGATTAAATAATGAGCTGATAAATAACAGGCTACAGAGTAATTGCAGATTTGAGCTGCTTTGGCCTGAGCCGGCCGCTCTTTCTCAGAGCAGGCACAGGACTACAGTCACGGGCTGCAGGAACTGGTGGTATGCAATCCCCAGTCACCCAGCCTCAGAGCCTGTTCCCAGGAGAGCACCTTTGTATCAGTCACACTGCATCAGAAGGTCACCTGGCCCAGGGCATGAAAATCAAAACCCTGTTGAGGTGTTGTCTTTAGCAGATTTCAGTATAAATAGCTATTTCTCAACCCTGTGTTGAACTATGGGTCTGTTTCTCTTGACAGTATTCCTAAGGCTCTATAGTGAGACATTTATTCTAGCTATTACCTGAACCGTACTCTGTGCTCCAGGGTTTCTGAGCATCAGTTTCAATGGTGCTAAATCACGGGGCCCCAATTCTTTGTATCATCAGAACAGCTCCCATGTAACCTGCTTATGTGGTACATAAGCAGGAACTTGGGAATAATGCTGCTTTGGAAATCCTAAATACATGAAGAAGAGAATAAACCATAGAGCTGAGGTTGTTGAAATGTCCTCATTATTGCTATGACTAGGGTTGCATTACCAGGGACGCATTCATGTGTCTGTGTGATGTTCATGTTCTGCCTTTTTAACCTGAGCACTGCAGTTAGAAATATCCGTGGTTTTTCCTCACATGAATCATGGCTGCAAAATTTGAAGTCTGACCTGAGACAGCAAGAGGAGGATCACTTTGAACCTGAACCCAACGAAAGTGTATTTGTCTTTGGCGACACTGAAGTGCTAGCCAGTAACTCTCATGTATAATCCAGTATGAGTTCGTGCTGCTTGGGACTACTCCCTTGAACAATTTTCCTGCTGTTGGTTATCTGAACCTTGAACTTTAGTTGAGGGGTAGGAATTGGAACAGAATTGCAAAAAAAAAAAAAAAGTAGGAATCTAAAGATACAGACAACACACAGCTAATGGAGATTTCAGAAACATTTTGATGTTCATATGCTAATTGCATCCCACTTCCTTACAAACTGCAATCACTTCATTGTTTTTGTGCTGTGTGTTTTTGAAAAGATTTCATTGAGGCTTCCTTAATGAGGCAGACACAGAGAATGAAAGAGGTACGTTATGGATGGAAATTTCTTCTGGGTGCTCCATGTTAATTCTTTTTTGATTTTGTCTTAGCAAACTTGTTCACTTTACAGGGAGAAACCAAAATTGGTTTAATTGAGAGACTAGCCAGTTCCAAACCGGCATCCTAGAAACAAGCTGTGCTCCTTCTGTTGTGTGCCTGGACTGAGCAAGTAGGGAGTTTGTGTGGGTGCAGCTATGTTCTTGAGCTGCTGTTCTGCCTCCTGGGGTGCAGGGGGGGTGTTGCTCTCCCTGAGAAGAGTGTAAGGGAGATGCCCTGGTAGATGGTGCGTATCCTGTAGCATGTGCTCTCCAGGTGTTGCTGCTGGATAACGCAGCTTTGTATCACCATAGTGAAGAGCCCAAGCCAGGCTTGTGGTTTATTGGTATAATCCTTATGTGCTTTAGTTTTGTGAGGGCTGCTGGAGCCCAGAGACCTGCTGCAAGAACCGGTGTGACTACATGTATGCTGGAAGGAGTCCTTGGTGCCATTAATTACATCATCTATAGGCTCTTTCTCAGTTCTTTGCATCTGCAGATGGTAACCCTGTGGGCAGCAGTGGAACTTAACAGCAATATAAAAAGACTTTTATTTTCCCTTCTAAATGTTGTGCTGCAATAAAAAAAAAAAAGCTTTTAATAAATTAGAGGAGAAGCAAATGAGGTTGTTGCCAGGGAAGGGTGCTCATCATTGAGGTGGTTTCTATTTTGTGTCTGTCTTGGTTTTATGTATTTGTTTTGTTTTGCTGCTATTAGGGGAGACAATTCAAATGAACAGTGGAACACGTTAAGTGTAGCTTGGTAGAGATGGTTTAGCTGGAATATGAGTAGACCTAAATCTCTAGCAGGGGCATGACAAGAACCCCAATACTTCCAAAATTGCAGCAGAGTTTGAACTGCCTCCCTGCCGCAGCTCTCACTGTTCTCTATCATTTGTAACATCAGCTGATAAAATTGAAAGGACAAGTCTGTATTTCTTGCCTGTACAGCAACAAAATGTGTAAGACGTTTGGAATCTCGTAAGATTTCCAGACCAAAAATGTTTTCATAGTAAGTAGCTACAGTTTCTGAAATTAGCCTGCCCTGAGGGTGAATTCGTATCGGAACACCTTTTTTCCTAATTTTAGCACATGCATCTTGGGAAATGATGCCACAGAGTCTGTGGGAGTCTGAGATTTTTAGGGCCAGAATGAATTACAAGATCATCTCATCTGACAGCTAGCATAATGCAGCATTCAGCAATTACTGCATCAGGATGGTGTCTTGTGCCCCATCCAGCAAAACTTCCACTGAGGCAGGCAGTGATTCATAGACTCCACATGAGGACACGTCAGCCATGTTCCTAGCTGAGTTGTTTCCCGTAGTTAGTCACCCCTCACTCTTGTCCGAAGCCTTTGGGATGCAGTTATCTGTTGGGAACAAATGTAGTCCTTTTTGCTGTGTAACGGACAGGTAGAAAAGTGGCACAAAGTCCAGAGGAAACTCCTATTATTTGAAGCGATAGCCATATGACGAGTTTGGTTGCAACTCCTGGTTCAGAATGGTAGTCTGTGGTGAATCTCCTCTTTTGTCCTGTTTGAAGAAAACACCACCCTTGAAACATTCTGTTGTTCCCATATGAAAACAATGCATTTGAGTATGACAAATCGCATCCCACTCAGCCAAGTCAAAGCCCTTGTACTCATTAGCTTTCTGCTTTTAATGCACCTGGCTTCCACCTCCACTCCTGCTAACATGCTCTGTGTTTTCCATTGTTGAGCCACATTTTTTTGGAGTCAAAGACAGGCATTGCTGTGTTTAAAGAACATAAACTTTTAATTTGATGGCATTATGATCAGCTGAAGACAGGTTTCTTTTGTTCGTGTTTCTTTGCTTAGACACTTGCCAAGACAAATTGAAATGTAAAAATAGTTGTCCTTGTTTAAGCAATTATATTTAATAAGGCTCAAAGGGAAGTGTGTTCTAGGAAATACAAGAGGGTGAGAATTGAAGGACTCCTGTCGCTTTTGTCCTGGCTTTGTTACTGATTTGTCATTTGGCTCTGACTCAATGGCAGAACAAGGAATTCATCACTGGTCTGTAGGTGTGCGTGCTTATGCTCTGTGTGAGCCCATCCAGCTCAGTGGAGAAGACCTCGGAGATCACTTGATCTCTTTTTAGCGACTCTTCCAACATCTGAGCACATATCAAAGAGTGCTGAACTGTTAAGATTGAAATAGGTGATTTATTAAGTTACGGGTAAGTTGCAGAGACAACTCCTCTTAATTTTAACAGGCCTGATACAGCTGTATTCAGATGAAACAAGTAGCAGTGGAAGGTCTGAATGCTTTGGGTCTCTAGCTGCTGAAGCAGGGTAACTGAAGTTCTTCTCATCTGTATTTTTAAGACTGTAATGTCCTGAGGACAAGGGATTGTTGCTTGAAGCCAGTACAAAGCATAACGGGACCCAATCCCAGTTGCAGCCTCTGGTCGTTACTGTAATACATGCAATGGGAGGGGCTCTTGAGCCATCCGGGAGAGAACACTAGCACACAGAGGTGAGGGAGAGTCAGGTCTTGTCTGGGGCTTTAAGGGCCTCTTGGATAAATAACATCCTATGAAATATAAATTAAAGCATGTGGCCTCATTCCTTATGGCCCTGAGATTTCTCAACAGTGTTTCAGAACAAGTCCCCAGTTACTTCAAAAGCTTCTCCGGCACTTAACGTTCTACAAAATTGTACGCATGTTCCCTTAGATGATATGAAGAAAGTGGCTGCTGTTTGCTGCTTGTGCAACCAAAAAAAGCCATTTCCATTTCCACAGTTTAACAGCTCGACTAAAACAGCAGCCGTGACTATATCAACAACAGGCGCAGCAAACGGCACAGCCGCTCCGACTGTGGAAACTGATCAATTGAAATTGATTCTTCCAGAACGATGGCAAATAAACCCCTGCCTTTCCTAGGCTCTCTGCACAAAGCTTATTGTAGTGTCATGTAAAATATTTATGCCAAATTCATTTGGAAGCTGTAACTTACATTATCTACAAAGGAGTTCAATGAAACCTTTTCAAAAAGCATTTTACTTTTAGCAGGGAAGTGCTTTACTGTCTTCGGTGTTCTGGGGTTTGAATACACACCCCCTCCCTTACAATTTTATCTGTCCAGGAACAATTTGCATTTCAGGGAATGGTGTTTAAATTTTTTATTTCTCGTCTGTTTGGGAAGTCTATCACTTACATTTTTGTTTTCTATGTGTTTTTTCTGCCTGGGAAATTTTTTTTTTTTCTTTTAAAAGAGAAGTAGTATAAATATTCCATTTAAGGTCCTGAATTGGGGAATCAGCTTTGAGTTTCCAGCTCCTCTGCCGTGGGCTCCCTGGGTTTCATTGGGCAGATCTAGCTGCTTATTGAAACTCGGCTGGACTTCATTATCCGCAGATGTGAACATCTTTTAGAGTTCAATTAAATTATACTCGCTGTACTGCCTGTAGAAGAAAACTATCGTTATCTTTATAGTTAGAGGAACCAAGAGGCTTAGGGGCCCACCTATGCTACTTTTTATCTTCACTATATGTTCTCTGCTGCTGAGTTAGATGAGCTGTTGTGGGATGATAGACCAGTGGTGTCCAGATCTGCAAGGCCACTGTTCAGGATGATTTCCTAAAGGAAATCTTGCAGGGTTGTGCATTGTACTGTTGTCCCATCAGTTCCTAGTACTTACTGATTCTTGCCTCCCACCCCCTCTAAGTTTTGTGAAAATTGGTAACTGAACGTTGGAGGCATAATGAAATTTCTATGCTGAGAAGAGAGCCAAAGTGTTAAACTTCCCATTTCATGGCAACCAACCAGCCAGTCAGTCTTCATATAGCTCCTGCCTAACCAGGGCACTGGCTCTTGCTTGATTGGGTGTCATTGAGAATAAGCTGTGATCACTGCAGTGGCAGGATTAGGGGAAACAAGAGAGAGACCTGCAAGAAACCAGGGTGTGTTTTTCCTCTGCTTATGGGAAAAACTTGCTTTGAGTGGAAGTCTCCTGCCAGCCCCAGGTGTGCAGTTGAGTAATTTAGTTAGCACTAGCTGTCCTCTGTGATGCTTTATCCTCACACAGACCATTTTCAGGGACACAAGGTGATGACAGTAACTTCCATCCATGTTTGTTTCTTAAGGCTGCTGTTGCTTTCTGGAAAAGCCTCTTTTTCTTTCTGTTGTTGCTAGCATGGGTCCTTTACTGCCCTGACTCGCCCTTTAGGAAACCTTTTTAAATTGCACAAAATAATGAGCTGATTCACTGGTAGAATTTCTTTCCTTTCACTGAAAGGACTCGCCTCCATCAAAGAGGAAAATTAGGTTGCACCTAAAATGGCCCTTTGCATCCCCCAAAACATCTTTGTGGTGAGAGGATGCTGCTGCAGTGATAAATATGCTACTTTCATTATTTTAATAATTAAAAACACACTTTAAAAAAATCCTTCTGCACATGCTATAGAAAGGTCTATTGCATTTATTCTAGCCTCTCACGGATCCTTAAAGTTTTATGGGCACTTTAAAGCAGAAATAAAGATCCTTTTTATATTCAAAAAACAGATGTCTTTCAAACTGCCATCCTATTCCACACAACTGTAGCTATTTTCTCTTTAAGATGTTGCATCTGGACCACAGTCTTCTGCCTTTTCTAGAGATGTGCAGGTTTAGGGCAGAAGAAATCTCCCACTCTTTCCCCAACCCTTGTAAACACACACTAGGCATGTAGTCAGCACAATGTTTGGAAATCCAGAGGTGAGTGATGCTCTGTTACATAGAAATCAATGCTATATATAGGGCTATGCCTGTACTCTTGTGATGCCAGGGCAGGGAGCATTACAGATGGGAGCGGCTGGCCCCCTGTGCTTGTTGTCACTGTCACATGCTGTGGCTCAGGCTGTGGGAGTCTGCACCGTGGAAGGGCAGCCTGAGTCTAAAAGTGATAGCTCAGGCAGCTTGTCCCAAATGTTCAAATCGGATGGCTCCATCTTTGAGTGCCTCTTGGTATTTATTGCCTTCCCATACTTGCTGACCTACCCTGAGGTACGTAAAAGCATCCATGGGAATATCTCCTGTAAAGATGGACTCGTAGCCTGAAGCAGAAGTCTTCAGAGAGGTCTGCCCCCATCTTCCTCCTCATGTCCAGCATAAAATGTGCCTAGCTGACATGTTGTGGTCTAGCTCAGAAGCAGGTTAAATTTTAATATACTTGCAAACTTACAGTATGGCTGTGGCAAGTATCCCTTTGCTTCCATTTTCCATCTGTAACATGAGGATAATACTGTTCTGTTCCCAAATGGCAGCTCCTAATGAAGCTCACAGTTCCTGCAAAGTATCCAGATCAGTGTGGTTTTGTTTCTGAAATTATTCTGGCACTGCAAGAAGAGGAGGTAACTAAGAGTATTGAAGTAGCAGACATTACACAGCTTTGTCTTTGCTTCATCGGACTGCAGAATATCAAAGGATAAGAAAATCCAATGAATTAAAAGGGAAATTCTGTTCCACAGAGTCATTATAGAAGAATAATGTATATGCAGTTATTTATTTTTGAGATTCACCCAAGAAATCTCCCAGAGAAATGGAACTGATGCATCTGTCCTGTTTGGGGTATATATTTGTTTTCATTATTACTTTTTGGCAGAAAATGTCTTCCAAAGGAAATAAATACAGGAAGATATTAGATGGGAAGAATCGATGATTTTTAGGATCTGCTTTCATCCCACCTTGCTTTTTTTATTTGTGTGCTATCTTGTTTTGCAAGCTCTGTTTCATTTATAATGAAGATTCTTTAAGTTTGATTGGCAGCTGAAGACAGTTTGCAACATATCAGCTGCAGTATAAAGGCACTGTGATGAATGGTTTAGGAAAACACAAGGAAAGAAAAGCACCAATTTCACTAATGGGGTAGGTTTGTTGACAAAGAAGTCACTTTGGTTTTGTTACATTCCCTCTACTGTGAGCAGGTTTGGTGCGAGGGGTTTCCAGTGGCGCAGTCAACCAGCGTGCATCGCTGCTGTCGGTGTGACTCCAGCTCTGCTGGGCAGGGGTACTGTAGCTGTTGTGCAGCTATGACCTGCGACGCTCTTCTAACCTTCAGCTTCTTCATCCCACCCTTCCAGTCGAGTCATCTTTCTGTGCACATTGAACTGATTTTCAAGCACAAGGCATGTATTTATGGGGCTCTCTATTAAACTGATGCTGCCATTTGACTTCCGAAGTATAATGGAAAACTCCCTGCAGCCCAGTACAGCGGTAGTGGGAGTGCAGACAGGATGGTAAACTGAATTGCTAGAGGAATCTGATATAACTCAAAGCAGGTAGTTAAAATGGAGGAGAAATGAAAAGAGACTTCTTTATTACTAGAAACTCTTAGTTTTCAACAACTGAATTGGGAATAAGGAATGCAGTGTGCTATACCATAGTCCCTTAAGAAAAAGGATGTGGTTGAAATCCCTCCTGAGCAAAATAATGAGGTTAATAAGGATGGCTGTGCCTCCCCAATTAGGGAACATGAGAGGCCAGCACATTACTGACTTGGCAGATGACACTATGATGTCCAGCTGGGGCTGATGGTTTTAAAAGTTATAATAAGCAAGCAGATCAAAATGTGTCTGTAGAGTAAATAAAATACAAGCCAATGCATGGAGGGGGATTTGCAGGCGAACTATTCTGTGCGAAATTACATGCTAGAGGAATCCGTTGCCTAAAAAGGGCAAAGCTTTGCAATCTACAAATGTGGTTTTTGTGCTTCTCTGGAAACCTTGGATGATCCTCTTAATGTCTCTGGGTGGTGAGGAATATTTACCAAGGCAGTTTGATAGGCAGTGAAATTTGGTAAAATGTCATTATTTTGTTCTCAAAAAAAAAAAAAAAAAGGCCATGAGATTTAGGCTACAGCTGCAGTGTGAGGCAGCAGTGAGAGTGAGAAGCTTTGATTCAGGGTCTTTACTCTAGCTGTACACACCTTTGACCTGCAGCGCAGTCAAGCCTGGGCAAAAGATGCTTTCTTCCCAGGTCTGCCATATCGCGCAGTTGTACAGTACCTCCAGCGTCATCTCTGGCTCACAACTGTGTCAGGTCCTGAACCTCAGAAAGAGCTCAAATGGGGAACCTTAGGCAAAGAGAGGTGAGACAGAGGATTTGGCTAATGAAATTTGTGTGACCATGGACTTGAAGTTGAGGTTAGTCTCTAACTCTGCTACCAGGCTCAGAGGGGCAAGAATAGGTCTTCTGCTCTGCTGGGTCTTTGTTTAGACTTCAGCCTTTGGAGCAGAGCCTTGCTCTGTATTTGTGGATACAAAGGTGTTCACATACCATACTTAGGACATCTAAAGTAAAAGAGCATTTGTGCTTGAGGGGAGAATGAACCATGCAAATATCTCGAGTAACTGAAGAGAAGGGACAACAAACCAAGGGAAAGTGGTAGAGATGTAGGAAGGAATGAGAAAACATCTTTACCATTTTTCATGACAAGGGAAACAGTGTGTTCTTTCCTTCCTCAAATATATTTTTTGTTTGAATACTTGCTAATATATTTTAAGTTAACATTGCTTTTCAAAAATTGAGTGTTATGTGCCACTGCTGCCTTCAGTAACCCTGGAGTAGGGGGAAGGTTTATAACTTCCAGCATGATGTAAAAGAGCTTTGTATTTATTTCACCTGAAGAGGAATTGTGGGATGATAAGGCCTGACTTAGTGAAGAGCTGAGCTGACCTTGCTTTCCCCGAGGTCCAAAATGGAGGTTCTGTTATCACTGTACTGTCTACAGGATAAAAGGGTCTTGCTGTACTAATTACCTCTAATTTCCATTAAGAAGTTACTTCACTACTTAAGTTATGTGTTTTGAATGTGTCTGAGAAACATGAAAAGGTTTCAGTGAAAGCAGTTTATTATTCCTATCGCCCTGCTGGAAGAGGACCCTCTGACGGTCTGCCTGCTGGTCAGGGAACTCCCCTTCTGGGGCTGCTCTTCAAAGTGGGTGACCCTGGCGCAGCCCCATCCCCTGTAGCCTTGAGATCCCCCACAGCCCGAGCCAACATTTGCCACCCTAATGCTGGAGAGCATCGCAGTCCCTTACCAAGCTTTAGAAGCACTCCAGCCTCCGTTCATGATGCGCTTCAATGGTGATGGACCTATTAAAAATACCACTTTAGCTTCCTCAAAATATGATTGATGTGTATGTCCTTTGAATGTAAGTAGCTTTGTATGTCAGTTCACTGCCACAATCTCTATGCTAGGTGCATGGAAGAAAACAGCAATGTAGCCAAAAGCTACAATCATTTTCTGCAGATATTTCCTCCTTTTTCTTGCACTTCTGATACATCAGATTACCCTATCGGAGCCACTGGTTGAATTATAATGTTTATTACAGCCTATCAATCAGATTCCATCACGTGCAATCCCTATTACTGATAATGTGCCTTTCCTTCAGCAAATGCTGTATAAAAAAAAAAGAGAGAGAGAGAGGGAAAGAATAGAAAGGAGGGAGAATTGCTTGGGGAGGGGTGGTGTAATCAAGAAGTTTTGTCCAAAACTTGTCAGAAACAACAGAATATGTTACTGTCTGCAGGACCGGGGGGGGCACCACAAAAAAAAAAAAATCTACTCTTCAAAAGACAGATGATAAAATTATGTCATCTCCTTGGGTTGCTTTCATAAATATTGTTGCCTCTACAATTTAGCAGCTGTTTCAAATAAATGTAAAAATAGGGCGTTTTATATCATCATACAGTTGGAGAGCACCATGTCATACTCTGTGCATTCTACAAAGTTCAGGAGGTATCATAGCATTATATATCAAAGAGAACGGGTTTAAATTGTCCAGTTGTGTATTACAAGTCCAGTAATGCAATCAGTAAATTTTGAATAGCACTGTTCAAGCTGGGTGATAAAGCGGCCGGTTAAGGGAAAGCAAATCGACAGTGGTGTTAGAGATACTGTAAACCGAGTGTGGTTAATATACAGCTGGCATCTACAGGCCGAGTTGAGTTTATTGAACAGGTTGTGCATGTTGTGAGTGCAAGGGAAGCAGAAGGCTTGTGTCTGAGAAGGGGAAGGCCTGGGCATGCTGATCCAACGGCAACCAAGGTGCAGAAAATCACACAAGTGAGGAACGCAGCTTCTCCTTGTTTGTTTTTGCTGTCATTTAGTTGTCCTACAAGCTCAGGAGAAGGTAAAGATATCTTGATTGCATAAGCCTTTTTGTTCTTTATTAGTATAATTGCAGTAGTAGAAACAAAGAAGGGTGGTCAGGTCAAGCATTAAAAAGGCTGAAATGGTGAAAAGAGACACCTCAAGCGATAGCAGCTTTGGAAACAATTCTCCAGACATGGGTCAAAAGGGAACACCAACCATTGTGCCGTGCTCTCTGCTTTCACTGTTAATAGCAGTCTGGGGGATGAAAAATCGACCTGTCATAATGCAATACTGTTACATGATTCTTCTCACCTGAAGATTTCAAATGCTCTAAAAAAAGAGGCTGTGTTAATCCCTTCCAAGGATGCAGAACATGAAGCAAAGCAATTAACTGAAACTCACCCAGAGCCACTTAGTGTGGTGGAGTTCCGAAGTCTGTCCCCCACCCAAGCTGTCTGTCCATCCATTGGCGTGCCCTGTCCCCTAGCAGAATTCTGGGTAAAAGTCTAAGATACTTAAGTTAGTTCAAAATTACAAGTGTTCTTTTAATTTCTTTGGAAAACTCATAATGGAAATAACTGGGTTTAATAATAACTGGGGGAAAAATTAGAGAACTTAAAATGAGCAAAAAATTTCACTTGGTGATAAACCCATTTTAAGGTGTGAACATGACAGATCAAAAAAACCACAAGGCTTTATATCCAACTTTGAATAAGTGATTTCCTCGGGATTAGTGATGCAGGATGGTCTTGGGATTTGTGGTACTTGAATTGCAGACCCTTGTATCCTACTGGAGAAGGTTTGTCTCTGGTCTCCCGTTCAGCTGTGTCCACATCCTTAAATTAGATGATGTTACAACACCAAGGACCCCTGGAGCTTTCACCTGGGAGGGCAGAAAACCGATTGCAAAAATGCTTATGTTGCCCCGTGCATACTGTTGATAGCTTAGTAAATTAGTTTTACCAGCCTGATCTGCGCCTTTAAAAACAGCATGTAACCTTAATCTGCTTTAGATAGTTGGTTTAAGATATTTACAATATATCACTTTCCTTAGCTCTCCTTGATCTGTTTAGTGTCCGATTTCTTTCATGAAAGAGGATTCCATGTTTCATTTGTAATGAATATGCTTAAAATAATCTCCTGGTGAAGACAGACAATTGTTCATTTCCATAAAGTCACACCACATTGCATCCTACACCAGCTCCTCACAGGAGGCAGAGGCAGGGGCCAGGAAAGTTTTTTATGTCAAAATTTAAAATGGAGTGAGCGCCTAGATTCTGGGAGATCTCTCTTCTGACATTTTTATTTTCAAAAAAGCACAAGAGGAGATTGAATGTTTTTCCTTCAGCTTTACAGTAAAAACTAGAATTTTGCTGCTGGAATATTTTTAGCTGTCGATGTTGCAGGGAATAGCACGGTCTGATCTCAAGATGTTTGGCAGGCATCTTTATTACCTTTGAAAAATCTGGGTAGGATGTATTCTTTGTTATGCTGGTAGGAATCCAGGAGATGCAGATCGAGGTTTTTGTCTTTGCAATGAGATGCTTCTTTGCAGTGCAAGAAATGCAAATGCAATCATCTAGCTTTACCCCTCCCCTCCAAAACAAAGAGTAATCAAAGTGGCTCTTAGTGGCTGACATATAACAAAGAAACAACAAAATAAATTAACCTGACCAAGGCAATAACTAATCCAAATCACATGCGAAATAACCCCCAGTCCCCAAACCTCACCCCCGCCAATCAAACCAAAACCAACCGAAACTGCATCCCTGCCACCGCTGCCAGCAGTTACAGAATGAGATAATTCGAATTTGATTTAGGCTTTATGATTTTTGCATCTTAGTGTGAATCTCATAAATGTTGTTTTTAAAAATGGTGTCTGTGTGTTCACTGTGACGTGATATAGAGAACCTTCAAAGCAGTTGGAAGGAAAAAGGAGTCATTATTTTTGATAAATTATGTATCATGGTCAGGGTAAGGAGTAGCTCAATCTGTCCTTCCTCTCTTAGGACTTAAACACAAAAGGAGAACAAGATTTCAAGCTTTTGAACATTGAATCAGTGACAGAGACAGTACACATACGTTTTTAAGTGACATTAAGGTCACTGAACATTTATTCTTAGAGAAAGGGTCATACTGACATGGCAATTTGATATTCCCCTCCCCCCCCAACCCAGAGGCTCTCTTTTCCCGTGTGTGTTTGTACATCTTATTCTAGTTTTCCCTTTTCCTTGTGCTTCAACCTGTCTCCAGTTTTAGGCAATTAAGTCACATAATCATAGAATGACCGAAGGCGTATGGAAGGCTTCACAGTGCAGCCCTCTGAATGAGAGCCCCTAGTGCCCAGGGATGCCCCTTCCGAAACTGCAGCCTGACCTGCAGCACTTGGGAACACGGCTCAGGGGCTCAGCAGTAAAAGTGGCTAAAAGATACGGCTAATCCCAGGAAGAGGTTTGTGATTAGCAATGGTCTGAGTCTTGGGGCTAGACTTTAACTGATATAAATCACCAAGTCTTCACTGAAATAGGTTGGAACAGAAGGGTTTGGAATAATGGCTCCAAGCAGGACGTGAAAGGCTAGACTGACTGGGGGATGGAGAAAGCGAAGGCCGGGGCTGTGGAGGATCAGCCAGGAAACACAAAGCGCGGTTAAGACTGTAGATGAGCTTTAGGCTGAGAACTAGACTCCCCTGATGTTACTGAGCTATGAGTGGGTGCAACACTAACCATGGCGAGTTAGCTGAATCGTAGCTGTACGACCAGGCGGGAGAGGCCCAGGTGTCGCAGGGAAGCGGGTCCCTGCTGGGGGTCCGGGCAGGCCCATGCTGAGCCCTGCCTCCGCGCGCTCCCCGCTGGCTGCGGGGCTCCAGCCACGTGCTGCTTTGAGATAGGCTTCTACTTTCAAAGTGGCAGTGTAGCACTTTATCTTCTCCTGCTGAGACACCCAGTGTCTCTATTAGCTCGATAATTACTCACCAAAGTTGCTGTTTTCATAGCAGTGATAACAGTTGTTAATCACATGCTGTGCTAGGATTATACCTCCTATGCCAATCCCATGCATTATTCTGAAAACTTCACACACACCAACCCGGGAAGCATATTAATGCAACTGCAGCAAGTCATTAAGCTTTACATATGGTGGGCGTTGAGTGTGTGAAGATGGAAGTCATGGTCAAAGATATTTAATGGGGAATCACAACAGTCTTATGGGCAGCAAGTTCATTCTCCCATTTGTCATCTGGGGAGAGGATCACAGCTGGCAGAGAAATGGGATGAAAGTGGCCATAAAGAGAGAGAGTAGCAAGCAGCAGAGGAGCAAAAAGACAATACTGGGTTGTTGATAAATTCCTGAAACTGTGGGGACTGCTAGTGTTGGGCCGTGAGGAAAAATATTAACACTGCATAGACTAGATGGGGTTTTCTGAGCCAGAGGACTAAACTGATACAACTAGTGAAACAGCAAGTGAGCTGATGCTGCAGAAACCAGTACTTACTAGCACATTCTCTAAAAGTAGCTCTGGTTTAAATCAGTTTGTGTCAAGCAAAGTAACAATAGAGTAACTCTGCAGTCTGTCCATCTATTACCAAGTGAGAAAAATAAAGGAAGACTATGCAGACAAATAGCTAGTGTATCTTTTTATATAAAAGAGAAACTCATAATAATTCATCTTGTGTTCATATGTGTAGCATCTCTTTCAGTTTCACCAGCATAAGGCGGAGAACTGATTTCTGCCTAACTTACATCTGCCTAAGCATAAAACCAATTTAAAATACCTAACTGTCAGTAGAGTGATGGCACTGTATGAGTATCTCATACTGGCCTGAATATACACACGCTGTGTGATGGTTGCTCATGAACTGTTGAGTTTGAGGTGTTACATTATTGCTCAGTATTGTTTATTGCAAAGTACAATGTCGTGGAAGCAGGGCTGAAGGGTCTGTGAAGTTCAAATGATAAATGGGAAGAGAAACTTGCAGAACAGTCTTGCAAGAAAGATGTCAACAAAACCTGAAGTATAGGGAAAAGATAGTTCAATTCTCACCTACTTAATACTGATGATAGTCCTTGTCGACAGTCCTTTTAGTGCCCAGTCCTTAACAGCTTTGCCTGACAGGCAGGGAAATACTAAGCAGGAAAATGCTAGCCAAAATGTAGCATAAGATCTAAAAAGTCTTCTACTGGGAGTACAAAGCCAGTATCACAGGTGGGATATGTTCGGTAGACCTGCACTGGTCACAGGCCTATTCCATACATATCTATATCTAATCTAAATATAGATCTCTACAATTCAGTTAATTCTGGTTCTTCACTAATCTAGAATACTCTGAAGGATTTCTCATGCAGCCTGATGTTCTGTTCAGGTAGCTGGAATGTGGTATGGTGGTGATAAAAGCTCTTGCTAAGCATCCAGGTTATGTGGCTGTTTTAGAGAGCAAAAGAATGGTAAGTGATTCTAGTGAGTGTATAAGCAATTAGGGAAAGCTGCTGCTGAGGAAAACAGGGAGTTTCTTCCTTCTTTCTGAACCCGTGCAAGAATATCCTGAGTAGATCAGATCCAGCTCTGAAAAGACAACATGGACGGTTAGCTGAGCGGTTAAATGTAACTCAGCAGCAAAGGGTATTCCCCTTCAGTTTCCTGTGGTCGTTGTCCTTTAAACATCAACAGCACAACAAACTCTCCAGTCCCACAGAGTGTCTTCCCCTGAAAATCAGGAGGGGAAAAAGCCTGGGGAAGAAGACTTTTGTCCAGTGCACAGCAGAGCAAGGCTTCATTCTCGTTAGGTGGTCCATGAACTGCCCCAGGGAGCAATAAGATGTGTGAATGGGACACTGCGAGGTGATGGACTGTGCTGAAGCTTGCTGGCTGAACTTTCTTTTCTGAGTGTTTATCCAAAGCAAAATGCAGAGGGGGGGGGTCAGGGGAAGTGACAAAACACAGCTCAACAACAAAATGACTGCTGCAGGGAAGGAAAAAGCTGCTTTATTGAATGATGCTGGCACAAACAAAAACAATTTTCTTCCCCTTTTGACTTAATTTTTCTCTGCTTGCGTTTTGCATAATAAGGCTGTAGATCCATTGCTGTTTCAGGCCAAACTACGGGCAATTTCTTCTTTTCCTTCTCCTGCTCTTGTCTATCAAGAGGGTTATTCAAGCCAATTCAGATGGGCCTGGTTACGACATGGTGGACCCAGCCAGCACATCTTGGCTGCAGGAACTGATAGGCTTTGAACGTTGTTTGGCAGCGCTTGTTACAGATAGCGTCTAGGGTTGGTTCTTTGGCTCTGCAACATACAAATACAGATCTGTTCACTGTCCCTGGGTTAGAAAAATATCTTTAAGGCTACTCTCCAGACAGAAGGGATCATTTTGAGAAACCTTTCTTTGTGCTGTGCCTATGTCTGCCTTCCTTGGATGAATGGCGATGCATCCTGCTTTATTTCTTTTCATATGGCATGGCTGGGATGAGGGAAGGACTGCTGGGAGCACTTTGCATCTTCAAGTGCAATATTGTCGAGACAACTCCTGTTTTCCCCTTTATTTCTGTGTGTCACAAAGTCTTTTGCCGACCGGCAGTGATCACCTGTCTGACTGCTGCCTCTCTCAGGCTGTGCTGTTCAGAGAAGCATGAGGATGTTTACCTGTCTTTAATGTCCTTTGTCTCACCAGGAAGTCTTCTATAGCCAGATCTGAGGTTCTAACTTGAGGGGTAGCTGTGATTTGTGGTGAAAAGCGCTATCAAAATGTTTCAGGAAGCCACAACTGGAGATAGGAAGATCTCCTTTTTTGCAGAGAAGATTCTTACACTTAGTCAGCCCAACTGGAGGTGCCTGTTCCTATGCCGGGGTCGGGAGGGGGCTGCTGAGAAACCAGACCCCAAATGGCTTGATTTCTTCCTTTTATGCTCTGCAGCAACAGCAATCTGGAAGAAGAGTAATCAGGTCAGGTGAAAACAGGCAGTGAGTCCACAACTGTGCCCAGCCAGCTGAAAATCCTCAGATTCTGAAAATGAGACATGAGAAAGCTGACTTGTGGGTCTGTGATTGCAGTGTCCAGTGTGGTGTTCTCGGCAGCCTGGCTGAAGGGGTCAGACCCTTGTCCACCCAGAGAAGCCCTCTCTTACAGCTTCAGAGTAAAGAAACGAAGTATGTACAATGACATATCTAAAAGCAGGAACAAGTCTCGTTATCAGAGGCAATATGATTCAGTCCTGTTCTCAGTGTTGTGGTCATGTCTGTCACTCACTGCACAAGGGTGCCTCTCTTTATTTTGTAACCTTATTGCTGGGCATCTACAAAGCAGTGGTTGTTTCCCAAATACAGGAGTTGGGGATAAACAAATTTGTTATGTAACTTTTCAATTGCCAGGAAATGTGATGATTTTTGACTTCTGCTGTCTGATTTCAGTAATGGATTCAGGATAGAGAAGGTGCCTACAGAAATGAGTGGCTTTCGTTTATTTCAGGACACAGCTGACATTGTAAATAAACTTACAAGGCCAAAATCTGCAGTTAGGGGTAAATAACTGTGACTCTCTGATCTGGCCTGTAACATTGCTAATGTTTATTTACCATTCTAACTTGAATTGTTACAGCAAACTGCTTAGTAATTGCTATGTGTAATGCCCTGAGCTATCTGGCTAGGACAGACAGAAGCCACCATGCATTATTCACAAATGTCCTTTAGGGCCTATCTGAAAAACCTACTGCCCTGACACAATAATTAGCAACAGATAATGGTTCTGAGCAGCATTATTAGTGGCCTTTCTTCTTCTGCATCCTCTGGCTGAATTTCTAGTTATAGACACCATGGATGTGGAACTTCTGTTTCGCCCATGCTGGGACCAGCTTTACTGGAGAGCCTTGTCCAGGTTTTCAGGTGTCCAGGTCTCTGACTGCCCTGTGGCAAGTGGATGTCACTAAGTGGGGATGGAGAACTTTAAAGATTCTTTTCCTGACTGGCGGTGCTGCACTTGTCAGACAGTCCCAGTGCTTCAGTGTCTGGTGGTCATTAAAGCCTGTTCTTAATTTACTTTGCAATCAAAAGGAATATTATAGGAAGTTATTTGAGTTTGTGAAGCACAGGGAGAGTAAGATGATGCTATCTAGATGCAAAATGATTTTATTTTTAAAAGCTCTTTTTGTTTAAATTATGCCTCATCTCAGGGGTAGTTTAAAGTGCGTAATAGTCCATAGAACAGTTGTGCAGACTTGATGCATTATGATATTTTTATGTACTGTTTGAAAAATTACAAATGGAAGGGTTTACTTGCTTTAAAACACTTCCCATTTAAAAGGCATACAGCTACATCCAATACCAGATGATTTTGTTATGAATAATAGAAAGCCATAAGTGAATAGTGCGATGTGACTTCTCCACGATGTTTTGAAGTTCCCCCATCCCAAAGCACTTATCCGAAGCTTTTATAAAGTATTTTGAATTAATGACTGAACTTATTGGTAATGCAGTGATTGTGTTAAGCACACACTCAGATGTTACGGGCCTCATCCTGGGCCGATTTGTCCGTGTTGCTCTGTTGAAGTAAGGAGAGGGATCAGCTGAAATGCAGATGCATGAGGAAGTACCCCAGCGCTGGGATAAAATCCACTGGCGAAACCCTGAGAAGGCACTTGTGGAGTGCAGCGGCATATGGTGTTGCATGCCTGGGACAAAGCAGATCAGTCAAGCAGCAGAAGGAAAGTTACCACGCTGCCTGACCAAGTCAAATGATGTTTTTCTGGGCTTATTCTGCAAGGTGGTGAATACCTTGGATTCCTACCTGCCATCTACAGGAGCCAAGGGCAGACAATATCCCTGCAGGGTCAGACACTCCTTTATTGCAGGCCATTCAAATAGTATTTGAAAGAATCTTTAGAAACAACTGCCTTAAAGTAAAACCCTGGCTATTAATTGTAATTTATGTTGGGAAAGTTGATCAGAATCTTTGCTTTTCCAGAGTTGTAATCAGTCATGTTTTGATATATACAAACAAAATAGCTTGGGGAAAATCAGAAGGAAAAACAATGACTAATGATCCTGTGCTCAGGCTGTGGATGCCGGTATTCCAATGCATCCCCTGCCACTCCAGGGGTACTTTCTCTTTCCTTTAAAGACCACTAAATCAGGAAGCTTCTTTTCTGGGGGATAAGAAAATCTTACAACTTAGCAATGGCATGTTTCTCCTGAGATCTGAGTATGCCTGGGTGTGAACTTGGGTAAAATGCAATCTTAACTAAACTCTATCTTGAGTTCTGCAAAACTTGGATCTCTAGTACTGTGCTTGGCCAGGTTCCCGAGAATCAAGATTAGAGTCGGTCACTAGGTTAAGGCACATTAGCTCATGCCAGATGAGGGTCTTAGGCCTTTGGTACCTGCAGTGTCACCACCTCTTCCTTGGACGGATCATAGCAGAGCCAGCCTTCAGCCTTTTGTCCAACTCATTAATGGATATAGAAATGTAGAAAACATACCCCATGCTTGGAATACATGTTCAAGCCGTGAGAGACTGGATGGAAATCAATGGAACTGCATCGCTCTGTTGATGTAAACTTCATGTTAAGATTGGCATCAGAGTCTTGCAAAGAGCTGGGTGCAAAGTCAAAAAACCTGGAGCTCGTTTTGTAATGGACTCGCAGGGTAGCCTGTGGAACAGCTCTCTGCTGTCAGGGGATGTTTCGCTTTGGCCCACCTTGGGCTTCAGGTCAGACCCTGAATTTCGCCACCTCCACTCACTGTGCTAGTGCAAACCTCCAGCGCAGAAGCTGTAGAAAATCCCATGCCAGTGCAGTGCGTGTTCTAACACCAGCGTAGCTTGCCTCAGCAGCTTTCTGGCCTGATCTCCTCTGAGTCTGATTTTATGCACGTGGCTGTGCACGATCAGTACCGACTCATGCCTCTGGCTGTGAAGGTCTGTCTCCTGTTCTTGGTGTTGATCATGATGACAGCTGTCATGTGGTAGCTGCTTACACCACTACACCTACGTGGTTACACAAATCCTCAGATCTTGACAAGCTCTTAGAACATCCACTCTGTGCTCTGTGGGCAAATATTTGTATGTGATGTGTACGTGCATGTTTGCACATGCGCGTCCTTGCAATAGGTGATTTACAAAGAAAGATGCTAGGCAACACAGACAACTTTGAGCATCATCTGCTGAGGAGCCCTAAACAGCTTGCCTTTGTTTTGGAGTGAAAATCCTCCAACTGCTCTCATATCAACCCTGTAACATATCCCAAGATGCCGTGCTTCTGGAAACTAAGGCTTGCAACTGAAATGTCTGAGCACAAGGCTAATGTGATTGCTGAGATAAAATGCCACATTCATAAAATCACTGTGTGCCGAATAACTGCTGAGTGGCCTGGGCCAGATGCTGATGTCAGCTCCTCCAGCGTATTTCCACTCCTTCCAATGGATTATTCTGGCTTTGCATTGGAGGCTGGCTTCTGCCCAAAGAGTTTTGCCTTTGGTCAGCTAAGGCAAGTTGATTCTCTAGGACGGATAAGACCTTGCAGAATAGCTAGGGACTGCCGCAATCTGCTGTTTTCTTCACCGAGTGGGAAGACAGTATGGTGCTGTGGCTCCTGCGACCTAACCAGAAGGTAAATCTATGGGGAGAATGAGAGCACTGTCCCACTGAGGAACTGACACTTTATTTTTGGTTTAATGGAGACACCTGTTACTTCCCCGAGTTTGTTGTTGTTTTTTTTTTTTTTCCCCCCCAGGCAGTATATTGCATTAGTGTGACTTCCTAAAATGACAAGTATTTGTATTTGCATAAAGGTCTGTGCACCCAACCATATGAATGAGCAATATTTTTATAGCCTGTGCATCCTGGGAAGCTGAGCCTGCTCTGGCCTTAGCTGAGGTCTCAGGACAGAATGTGATTTTCTTGCAAGATTTTGAGCTGTGCACACCATGATTGGCTCTGATGTTCTGGCCTATCAAACGTAGCCTCTTTGGGAAGAGGGAAATGCTATATCTTAGAAGGTATAAAGTCCCTGCTGAGGTCTTCTTGCTGTGTGGGTGTGACACGAGACGAAGTGAGGTGCAATGTTCTAAGTCTAAACAAGAACATGGTTGTTCCTTGTCATCGAGAGCTGGGTCACTCTGCACATCTAATGCCTCCCTGACTTCTCAGCATTAATGAGGAGCAGAAGGGTTCCTCATCAATGATGCAGTTCCTGTTATGTTGGAGAGGCAGGGATGCTACACAATACAAGAAAAAAGACAGGGGACACTTGAAAGAATAAATGCAACTTGGGGGAGCTGTATGGAGCCTGATAATAAAGCTGCGATTTTCTCTCCCCTCCCTTTATTTAGAAATACCTTGTAGCTGGGCGTAAAGTTTAATAACATTAAAGAAAGAAAACAAAAACCAAATACCATACAAAGCAAAGTGCTTCAGTGCTTCCAATTTAATGGCTCGTGTGAGAATCATACTCAATCATACTCAATAATGAGTCATTTCATCTCGGTGACTGTTGACGAAGAGCTGCTGTTTGTCATTTCTGCTCTTGAGGGAATCTTCACAGCCAGAGCAGTCACCAGCTGGGGGCAGCTCCTGGGGAGGAAGGGCCAGATTCCTCCCAGGTCAGCAGGAGAGCTACCTGTTGACTCCCAGGGACTTTGGATCAGACTTGGGGTGTCTGATGTTGCGCAGTGTGCTGCTGTGACACGTGTCCTAAAGGGTAAAGGGACCCATGCCCAGCCAGCCCTGTTTGGTCCCCAGGAATTGTCTGACCAGACCTATCATAAGGCACTGCCTCGTGGAGCTCTTGTCTTCCAGGCTTCTTTCACTGATTGTGCTGGACCTGCAGGGTGTCACCCCTCAAGGTGACTGGTTCAGAAACACAGCGACAGTAGCAGATCTTTTCAACCCTAGTGGGTTCCTGTCATTTTTCCTGTCCTGCTGCCATTCTGGGTTGCTGGGAGAAGGCTGTGCTGTGCAGCAGTCCTGAGATAGAGGAGAACGAAGAGGGTGAAAATAGGAAGGAGCTGGGGAAGGATTCCTGGATTGCTTTGGTCAGTGTAAATTCTCGTGTTGGCAGAATGGAACCGCCTTTCAAGAGAGACCTGATCAGTAAACTTTGTGCGTGGGTCAGGCTTGGAGGATATCTACTTGTAGGGAGGTTTAAGAAGTATTTTTCTGACCGCAGCATGAACAAACATCATGTAATCGAATCACAAGGCTGGGCAGTAAGATATCTGTACTTTCCAGCCAAATTTATGCAGGAGAGACCAAATAAACGATGCCCTGTGATATTTGTGCAGCCAAAGATGGTATTTGTCCATCCAAAGCCCGTTGTTACGTACTCAGAGGACAGCAAATGTGTATAAACTTGCTCTTTAAAGGTAAGTTTTTAATTTTGGAGGTTCTTTGAAAATCTAGCCTGTATTTTCTGCCCAGACTGGCTTCTAAATCTCCACTGGGCAACCATACATTACAATTCATCCCTTCTGAGCTCTGTTTTAGAGAACTGAACAAGTTGAATCTCTCTGCTTTTTAATGCATATTACTTACTGGGTAGGGTTTTCACAGCCAAGCTTCTTGAAAATAGCAAATCTGAAAGGAAAATCCATTTTTAAATCATTAAAAGCATTAAAAATGACCTTTACCTGCTGCAAACGTAATCTGTTAATAATGTGCCTTGTACTGGACAGATAATGGGGATCTTCCACCCAGGGATTAAGGGATTGTGCGAACTCAGAGCTGCTGATTTACTGAGAAAATATGTACGTCTCTAAAATCACAGGCGGAACCATATAGGTACTAACACCTATACCAGAACACGCTTCCATCTTGTGCCTATCCCACATCTTAAAAATTTGCATGAATGTTTGTTAGAATAAGTCTGCTGAGAGCTTGGCATCTCTGAGCAGGGGATGATGATACAACTTCTTGGTTGTTAGGAGTGTTTGCATCAGAATAGTATCTGGGGCCCTGAAACATGGATTAGGCTCTTTGTGTTCTTGGGATGTATTTAGAGTGGCTTAAATTGAGGTTGCTGGTTCAACTTCTATTTCTTTCCTATGTTCTAAAGGAAGAAAATGCAACAAGAAATAAAGTATATAAGCATGTCTAGCTGTAACTCATGGTGTTTGCAGTGTGCAAAGCTTGGACAGCCTTTATGTTCTCGTGTGATCTTTAGAAATTCTCTGCTGTTTATCTTCACAAGGGACACGAGCAGTCACCTTGTAGCTCTTGTCCAATGTAGGAACAAAGAAGCTGTGGTTTAGTGGTCTGGATTTCTCTCTGGTGCCAGCCAGAGTGGTTTCCCTGCAGTCCTGCATTGACCTGCATCAGCTGGGAGCGTTGCCTAGAGTTCCCTGGGGGCACTGGGGTGGCTGTGCTCTGAGAATTGTAATTGGGATTTCGGAGTTAAAACACACATCTCGTATTGGGTGTGCTTCTGGTGTGATCCTGGAAGTACTGGGAAGGGCTGTAATAGCACAGACAGGATGGATTTCCCAGCTTTAAGTGAATGGGGAGAAGGCAGGGGATGTTAACGTTGTCACCCTCATCAATCTCAGCTTGCTCAAGTCACTATTGCAAATAGAAGTTAAATGTTGAGAATGTACTAAGCAGCCCAGACAAAGCCTTGCACAACACTTCTCACAGCTGAGGAGGCTTCATGGCGGCTAGGATGTGTCATGTTGATTTATCACATAGCTTCTGGAGAAAATAAACAATTCTGGTGGCAGAACAGAGCTTTCCTCATTGAAGAGCCATCAGATTTGCCAGGACATTAATGGGCCTGGGAGATAGCCCTAGGGGGGTGGGTAGAGGCAGGACCGAGAGCTGTCAGGTGAAATAGCAGCAAACACTGCCTCTCATGGAGAGCTTGTTAGTGCAGCAAACTTGGGAGAAAACTGATATATTTGTTTTCCTCTGTTATGGCTGCCTTTCCTCTCCTAGATATCAAAAGAAAATAAAGACCAGCTACTCTGAATATAAGCCTCATTCGGAGGGCTTACATAGTATGTGAGGGTTGTCCGAGCCTTGGCACTGACCCCCGCAGTGCAGAGTTTTCTGCTTGGACAGATCTTTCGCAGGTGCAGGCTGGACCAGACCCATCTTATGTGAGCCCCCGCATCATGCTTCATGGGACTTTGCTTGGGACGACTGGGGGCATGAGTCCAAATGACATCTGCTTATCATGTATCTGCCCCATAAGAAATACATGTTTAATCACTTGGAAATCCTCAGCCTTTCTGTTAAGCAGGTGGCAGAATGGTTTGTTCCGTCTCCAATGCAGCTCGAGTCCAGCCTTGTGCTCTGAGCTATCAATCCAGCAACCTGTGATCTTCTGTGCTCCACCAGCTCCACCTACATGCCCAGATCGCTTACAAGGCCGATTCAGTGCTGGTGCTTAGCGCTACCTGCAGCCAGTGGTAAGCTGGGATCGTGACTTCAGGTACTGTATAAGTGCCTCAGAAAAGGCAACTGAGGGCAGGGACTGCCCTTTGGTCCCAGGCTGTGTAGCCTCCAGCACTGCAGAATCTGGGGTCTCCAAGCACTATTGCCTTTCTAATAGTGATAACAGTATAAGTGTGTCCAGCTCTTCTGTTGAGCCTCACTAGGGTGTCATCCTGATAATAATATTCATTACACTTTTGAGATTAATCTCCTCCCATTTATTTCCTATTTCTTAACAAGACTTGTTCCAAAGACAAGCCTTGTCATAATCCCCTCTCAGGGTGAAAGGAATTGCAACAGCAGCTCTATGAAAGGTGGAGGTGGTAGCAAACTCTCCAGCCATACTCTTCACAGAGGAAGCTTTGTGTAATCAATTAACACAGGGTTCACTCTCAAGCATGGCTGTATAATTATGTCTGTCTTTTCTCCTGATATTTGCCTGGATTAATTATGTCTGAGTGTGGCTGAATGGATTCCTCCTAACGCCAGACAAAGAGCGTCCTCTTCACCCCAGGGAAAGACACCAAACCGAGACAAAGACGACCTTCACCCAGGGTGTGATGAGTGGAGCATGGGACAGTGGGACAATTGGCTTCCAGAATTAGTGACTGAAAGCGGAACAGGCTTTCTGGAGATTGGAGGAGAGTGTCCTCGAGGAGGATGCCAGATGCTGTTAGGATGAGGGGAAGAATATAATCCTCTATACCAGCATTTTCCACATAATGTAAATATTGTGTCATGTTGGTGTGTGTCATGTTTTGAATGTGTTGTTTTTACTGTGATCAAAGGAGCCTGGACTTAACAGGGAAGATATCTGGTCTTTTGTATTTCTGACTCTTGTATGATGTTAGGTGGGTTGTTTTGTCTTTTCTGCCTTTCATTTCTACACAGACTGAGATCTTCCTAGCAAGGGCTAGTTTTGCTGTGCACTTAAGTAGTGCCTAACGTAATATCTGTGGCCAACGTTTCCAGATGCAGTAGGCTCATGTTGACACTTGTTTGGCTAACTTAGTTGTGTCCACCGTTGACTGTCCTGTTTCTACTTGCCGATGACTGTCTGTGGTGCTCTCTGGGACCTGGCTAAGACATAATGTCATCCAAGCTGTACCAGTTCAGCTAAGGATTATGCCTGTTGTTTTTTTCCCCTTGGAAACTAACAGTATCTAGTTTATCAGCTACTTAGAGATTGCCAATGATCTGTAGCCACCAATAATACAGTACTGTGCTGTAGAATCATGCTTCCAGAACCTAGACTGTTGTCCTCGTGGGAAAACTGGGTTAGAGTGGTGAAAATAGTTCACCCAGATCTCTGGTGAGCCGGCAACAGAGCAGAAGGTAAATCCAAGAGTTTTGGTGGGGGACTCAGGAACTTTCTGTTGCACTCAATAAATGAACAGGATCTTTGGATGCATGCAGGCTGTGGCGAGGTGGGAGAGAAAAGAGTATTTATTCCGCCAGAGCAGCCTGCTGCTTTTTCTGGTTTTCAAACAGCAATGCTACTGGGTACGTATGAAACCCATGGTGCTTTTATTGTCAGTAGGGATTTCCTGAGTAGCTTAAGTTCATTAAAATCTAGCAGGAATTGGGCCTTACCAATCTCATTTGTGTCTTTGAAAAAACAAACCTTGCATTGTTTTCTATTTAAGGAGTTTTTATTCCTCCTCCTCCTCTGGATGGCCTGTGCTGAGCAGGCTGCAGCACCTAGGACTCCAGGTACTACTTGCCTCTGCAGTTTCAAAGCTGCTCACAAGGTACAGCTGGGCTAATAAGTGATGCTTTAGCCCATTATCTAGGAAGTATGGTGCATGGGCTGAGTCAGTTAAGTGATTATCCCGGGAATGTATGGGGCAATAAATGTCTCCCTTGCTCATAACCCAGCAGCTAATGCAAAGAGATACTGCCGGGCTGGTCTGTTTCTGCTGGGCTTTACTGCATTTAGATTGCAATTAGGTTGTATATTAAAAAAGCACAGTTCAGCTGTGCTGTAATTCACTGAAGGTGAAATTCACCCTTGTTCAGCAGTGCAGACTGAGACCTGTGTACTGTTAAATTTTCCCCCTATTTTTTCTTGGTCTTTGCAGCATTAACACTCTCCTTTAGTCCATTTGGCCTCTAGTTGTCTCAAGGCAAGCCCCTCAGAAACACCAGGTTTTTACTTCAGAGGCTGCGTTTCAGCCAGGCCTCTTGTGTTTGGAGGCAGTGGAGTTTTGTGTTATTTCTACTGCTGGAAGCATCTGGAAGAGCTGGATGCCTTGTGTAGTTGCTGCGCAGATGGAGAGTATGTCTGTGCTGCATGGTTATCCTTTGTATCCAAATGTCCTGAACTGCAGTCTAGACTTGATATGAAGTTGGCAAGCTCCTTGAACCCCAAGTGCTTGAGTTGAATTTAAATTCAGGTCTTATATGCAGTGTGACTGGACTAGTCCCTAGATTTAAAGTTTGTCCTAGCCCTTTAAAATGCAGCTCATCTGGCCTCCAACATTGACTTCTCTGTTAACTACTGAATTTTGAACATTTACACTAGAGTCACATTTACAAGACTTTCTTCAAAGGCCCAAGGATGGGAAGCTGAATTTTTGTTCTGTTCTTCTGAAGGCTGAGTTTCTCATAAAATAATGGAATGCCAGGAAAGGGAAGCAAAAAGTGAACGTGTATCATCAAACTTGGCATAGTCTGTTAGATTTGGGAAATTTTATTTTTATCTATAGCAGTGATCGCGCGGCTGTGTCCTGAGAATCACACACACATCTGAGAGCTTTTCTTTACTTGACTTTGTGTGAGTAATGTACACTTGCAGGTTATTGTATAAGGCAAAGCAAAAAAAAAAAGCCAAACGAAAAAACCTCTTGCAGTCTTTAAACCTCTTTTTTTAATCAGTACTGTCCCAGGTGGACAGTATGAGTATGTACCAAACCAAAGTCTGATGCAAACAGCTGTGTTACGCATCCCTTGATGCTGGCTTTCTGCATAGCCGCAGGTAGTGTGCCCTTGCTTTGGCATGTCAGTCCCCTTATCAGACCTGCCAAGCTCCCAGATGGATTCTTGCCCTGAAATCAAAAGGGAAATTTTAATTAATATCTGATCATTTGGAATTCATAACTTTGAAATGACTGAACAATTATAGTGAGTCTGTGAAACCCACAAGCCAGTAATGAGGCTGCCGTAAAGCCACAACCGATCAGCTCTGATTAGGAGCTCTGATGTCCCTTCTTGTAGCACACACGAGGGTCATCGTCTGTAGCCCCAGTGCAGCCCAGTCAGGCACGCTGCTTATGAGCTTGCAAACATAATTGGCTTTAGGAAACCTAGCCCCTTCATCTGGGAGGTGGCTGTTCATTAAAGAAAGGGAAGAAAAGGCCATGAGAAAGCTTATTGTCATCTGTAAATAAATAGCTAGTTCCTTCCAAAATTCATGTTCCAGCCTGGTGATTGATAGAGAAGTTCATAAATGCTTTAAATGCATATAGCTAATGACAGCTGAATGCTTTGCTCTTTTTCTTCTGGAAAAGGTTACTTCACTGTTTGGCAGTAACCGTGGTTTTATTGGGGATATGTTTGTCTGCACTTCCTCTGTCGTGCCTCATCTTCATCTAGGCAGGCTGATCCTATGGCTGGGAACTGGCCTAGGTATTTTTGCTTGAAAACTGTTTGTTAGTGCCTCCTCCAACTTTTCACACTGCTAGCTGTCTTCCTGGGCATGCTTGGGAGAGCACCAGTGAGAGGAAAAAGGTCACGGAGAAAAGATGGGAGGTAAGAGAAAAGCAGAGTAAGTGAAGGAAAAAGGAAGAGATTTTCTTCTCGTGCACAAGGAAGACGTGTGAGCTGAGGTGATAAAGGAGAGAGCTTGAGACAGAAGAAAAGCACTGGAGTGAAAAGGAAGGAGAGAGGAAGATATGGACCAAGAAGGATTAAGGGAGTAAGAGGGGGTGTGAGAGTGAAAGATGGAAGAGAATGGCTGTTTTTCATCGTCAGTTCTCTGCTGCTTCTGACTCTCAGCTGGAAGCGAAGGCTCTCCCTCCTAGATGTCTCATCTCTCACTTCAATTCATCCCTAGGGTGCCACTGCCTTTCCTGCAAAAGAATGGGAGATTGGCCTTCAGTGTGGAAAACGGGTCTCCCTGCGGAAATTTGTGTGAGGCTTATTCTCAAATCAGGTGCTGCTGGAGAGCCCCTGTAGCTCACCTAGTCCCTTCTGCAAGGGGCCTTCCTGAGACATTGCATCCTTTCCTAGGGCCACTACATTTGTGGACTTTTCTGTGGCTAGAAGCCAGCGTGGGCATAGGAGGCTCGTAGCCTCCTCTCCCAAAGCCTCCAGTCTCTGCAGTGTGGGCTATACAGAAATGGTTATTGCAGGGTTGCTCCGCAGGACCCTGGCGCTTTCTCAGCCTTGCACTCCCTCCAATAAAAACTGAAGCTCTGGGCGGAGAGGTCAAGCAGCTAAACCAGGGAACTTTAAACAGAAGTATTAAATAAAGCATAATAGCCCCATCCTACCCCCCTCCGGAATAGCCACTTTGGAGCAGGCTGGGGGAGCAAAAGGGCTGGCAAGGGGTGCTGGGAATGAGCTGATAGGAATTAATAAAGATTGTGATTACTTTCTGTGCTCTTTTAACCTGCCCTGAGCATAAGGACTCTAGTGTAAGTCAGAGGTTTTGTACCACTGAGGTCAGTGGGACCTACTCTATTCTTCCTAGTGTAAAGCAGCAATGATCACTTTTCAAATGAGCAGGGCTAATTTTCCTCCGTTTCAGTCACTGTAATTCCCTAGTACCACCGCTTGGGCTGAGTTTCTTCTCACTGGGGAAGGAGTTAAGATGAACTAAAATGAATTAAGGCCTCTCTAATTCTGAAGAGGAGGGTTTGTGTCATGGTCTAACACAGTTTAACTAATCTACTTTAAAATTAATTTGGTTTAATTTTCCTTAGGGCCCCCATGTGGATATACCCTTAAATACCTGGAATAAATAACAGGTAACTCTGTTGTAAATCACCAGAAGTAATTGTGTACCTACTTACCTATTGTAAATCAGCAGTAACTCCAGTGGGGCTGATTCTCTTCATGTATACCTGGAATAAATGAAGAGTAACTTGCTCGAAGTCAATAAAGCTAATTTTCTTTCTGCTTTCCTGGGATAAAACAAGAGCAAGTCCAGGGG
Organism: Platalea leucorodia; assembly: GCF_965183815.1. Lineage (NCBI taxonomy): Eukaryota > Metazoa > Chordata > Aves > Pelecaniformes > Threskiornithidae > Platalea > Platalea leucorodia. The sequence goes on along the minus strand of NC_138840.1, from coordinate 7,137,745 downwards.
TAAGGAGCTCAGCTGAGAGAAAATTCAAACCAAGAAGGTACATATTTTTGCTTCTGAGGATAATTAACTACTAGAACAACTGACCAAGGACTGTAATGGATTCTGTGTGAATGCAGACTTTTTCTATCAAGTTCAGCTAATTTTCTAAGAGACTAAGTATGGAGGAAGGTCTCTGGTCTGTGGCAGGAGAGTATCGTGCTAAATGACCGTGTTTTCTCCTTGCACTTCTTGGCATATTAACCCTGGAAGACACTGGGAAGATCAGAAGCACTATTCTGTTTTGAAACTTCCAGACAAGGCTCCTTGTGGTGTCTGAGGAGATGATAGTAAACAGGCCATGAAAGGCTGAGACAGGATTATCGCATCTCTCTCGGTTCCTGCGATTGCTGTAGCCGTGGTCTTGCTTAGAGTGGAAAGTTAGTGTGGCAAATTAAGGAATGAGTTCGTGCCTACCACTCCTGCAGATAACATTTCAGGCAAGTAACTTCAGTGTGTTGCAGTCAGATCTGATGACTTTCAAAATTGCCCTTTCCAGGTTCTGCTAAAACTGGCATCACGCCAGCACAGCTTGGTGAGGGCTGCAGAGCCTACCCAGGGAAAATAAGTGGGCATGTGGGTTATTAGCTGGGGCTGTTGGAGCCATCAGTGCTACCAGTGTTTGGTAAGCAAGCTTAGGCACCTACACAATCTGTAGTGACTGTTTTGCTCACACCCTTGCATGTGAGCTAATGCCAAGAAGAAGCAGCTGCAGTGGTGTGCTCATAAAGTAGGGCCAGCTAAAAAGTCAAATTTACACAAAAAAAATAGCATGTGGGAAATACTGAAAGGTTTTGTCGGTAAAATGTCAGTGTACTCCATCCGTTGAGGGTTACTTAATGGCTGGTTGATACAATAAACTTATTCTTTGCTTTCTGCTGTTTGTCCATCTCTATAAGCTCCAAGTAGGATTTATGACTTATGACTATGAAAAATAACTAATTATAGTAATGGTGGTATATCATATGGGTTTTTTTTTCCTCCGCTTCTGACAGTACAGCCTCTGGCAAATTTTCCACTCAAGTCTAAAAATTCTGCATTGCTTTCTGAAGCAGAGCTCTGTCCTACTGATGCAGTTTGCACCAATGTGAAATATGACATAAAGAGCAAACAGGCAGAGAACATAATTAGCAAAGTGGGTAGAAACCCCATCTGATGTTGTGGCATTTCACACCCTATTTACACAGGAATTAACGCCTTTGCTTTCATGCTTGGGACGCTGCATTTCATTCTGGTGAGAAGGATTTGTCTTGACTAGAAAATTGATTTAAAATCACATGCTCATCCTTCCGCTAGCTCCTTGATGTGTCTTTGGGGTTCTGTTGTCCTCTCTCTTTTGGTCTCGCAGCTCCTGTGCAGGGTTAGTCTCCAGCCCCAAAATTACTATTTTCTTAATAATTTGGTTCATCCTTGCATTAGTTGCCTACATTTATGGCTGTGACTCAGAACTGGACTCCAGACTCTCTAGGGATTTTTATTATTTGTGCAGATAAACCCAGTGCTGCTCTGATTTGCAAGACTACAATGCCAGCTGCTATCCAGCCCGTACCCTTCAGGAGAGTCTTTTGAATCCTTTCTCTTTATAGCACAGTGATGGGAAGGCCCGAAGTTAAATTGGAGAGTGAAAAAGGGCTGGTTACTTTATTGTCAAATACTATTGATCAGAGCTTGGCTGGCCTCTGCTTGCACCGTGTTCATCATCTGGCCTTAAAGTTGTTAAACTGGAACAAAGAAGTGGAAGAAGGGGAAAGAGCTGGTTTCATAAGGGCGAGTTGAGTGTTTTTTCTGCTAGGGATCTTTCACCTCCACGATGAGTCATGGTGGAAGATGGATAGAGGGGGGATAAGAATTACTTCATGTATGTGAGTAGATCTTCCTTAGATGTATGCCTCATCTGCAAAGTGTATTTGTGGGTAAGGAAGATCTGGAGATGTCATGTACATGTGTTTTGTGTGTACATCACCATAACACACATCTGTGCTTGTGCATACAAAGAAAACGACTTTGTGTGGAATGGAAGAAAAGCTGTATGAATGTATGTATCAGCAGAGGCTGTGCGCACGCCTAAGTATGGGAAAACTCTTTACTGATGCTTTTATGCAAAATGGAAGATTATAGACCATGCTTCTTGTTGTTCAGCTATATAAGCCCTACAGGAAAGCTCACCCAAGCCCACCAAGCACAATCAGGTGTGACTGAGGGCTGACTCAGGGTCCAGATGAATCCCTTTTGGGGTGTCATTTAACTGTATCACAAGAGATGCATTTGATTATTCTAGTTATGTTTTCTTGCAATTTCTCTTCCCATAAGGCCAGGCTTTCCCTTCTCCCATATATATTTGTCTGAATCTCTATTTCTTTCACACCTTTCTCCCCACTCTGTGACTGTCTTTGCTCCCCCAGGGGGCATTTCTGTTCCGAAGAGGGATTTTGCAGCATGTTCTGGGTTAGACACTGCTAATGAACAAGTTAAAAGCATAACTGAACCTCCCATGGAAGAAGTGGCTGGAGAACTAAGGATGTCATACTCGGCAGGCTTGTGACTGGCTGCAGCAATTTTCCTAAAATTACCTGCCAAGCCTCCTTCCTTAGCTGGGAGCCCCCCTCCACCCCAGCTCCCTTCCCCTCCTGGGGAGCAGAGGAGATTCTCTTTGACAGCTGTGATCCTCGCAGTTAAAAGTTTATTCCTCCATCAGCACATTAATGAAAAGAGAAATGTAGCTTGGGGAGGAAGGCTTATGAAAAGAAAATCAAACTAAATCTATCAATTCCCTGTCCTGAATAAATGAATCTGTTAGCCCGTATGCGGGGTTAGATGCCTGGCAGATAACGGGTGTTCCGCATACAATCAGAAGAAAACCTCAGCTAGCCCTTTTCAAACCCGGCACTGAGTGCTGGGCCTGTGTGTCTCCTGTGTGCTGTTAGCTTTTCTATCTGAGTCACAGTTTTCTAGTTACTGCCTGTAAAGAGAATGCTTCTTGTCTGCGTAAGGGTTAGCAGAAAGTTAATAGGAAGAAATGCCAATAGATGGCGCTTAGGAATATATGGAGGTGCGGATAGGTTTGGTAGGAGTGATGGAGTCTGTTGTCTTTGTGCGCTGCAAATAGGTTTCTTTACAAGCGCCTTACGTCCGCTTTAACAGAAAGCACAGGGTGATGTAAATGCATCTCCTCCTATCCCCGGCTGGCCTGCCTGCCTGCCGCTGTGAGCGGACACAGCCTCGCCTCTTGTTCCCCAATTGGTCTCATTTTGATTTTAAACAAGACAAAATCTTTGGAGATGAGATAAGCGAGGCTGGTAAAGCCAGGTCACCGACGAGCTGGCCTGGGTATATTGTTGGTAAATAGCTATGCTACCTGCTATGACAGGAGTAATTTATCTCAGACTGAAAAAAGCTGCTGCTTCCCATCCTGAGCAGTGAGGGTCATTCATCACTTTTTGGTTTTTTTTATAACAGAAGAGAGAGTGCTGGTTCCCTCCCCCCAGTCCTGGGGACAAATTAGCTAGCCTGAAAATGGATCAGCTCAGGGGCTATTTTCATTTATACTTTTAATAGTGTAACAGAAACCCTTGAGTTCTGCAGCCCTCCCTCCAGCAGGGGTAGATGGAGGAAGGCTTCAAACCCTCTGCCGGGGAAGGGATGTGGCTGTTGTCTTCTACTGCTGACACGGCAGGTGGCTGCGCTCGAAAGCCCCTTAGTGCCTCTGAATCCGCCACGACGTACGGCGTGAGCCTGGGGGCTCCTGCAAAGTGTTGTAGGGTCTGGGGTGAGAAAGCTTTTGGGGATTCTCAGACTGGAGACCTCACTGTTAGAAGCAAGGGCTGTTTCTTTTCCTAGGGAGAGCTGGATCCTGCAGTGGATTCAAAGCTATCTGTTCATGGGGCTTAGGAATGCACAGCTCTATTTCGTGGTGATGCTCGATGCTGAGATCTGCATAACCATGTATGCTGTGTGTACGTATATGCACACACACATACATGTTTATCTCTGTTGGTTTAGTTAGATGTATAAATGTATGCTCAACAATTTTTGAGAGATCTACTGAACACATGTAGGTTTATATCACGCTGCAGCCCTACCCAGGTCTGCCACGCCGGGAGAGCTACTTGAACTCCTGCTGTGTGATGAGGCTTTAGGGTTTTGCTCTTCACTTGTCTTTGTATTTGGATTGTTTGGGCACTGAAGAGCAGTATGCAGGCAGCAAGAGAGAGAAGATTGTGTAGCAGAGACCTTCAGGATAATACAGATGCTACATGATCCCTTCATCACTGAAGGGGCATTGCTTCAATTACTCTGCCAATCACCTGTCTCTCAGCCTGCCCATCAATTATTGTACAATCGAGGTATTCACTTCACAGAGTAGCCAAAAGTGGCAGATATCTATATTTTGAAGAGGCCATTTTGCATAATTCTGTGCACAAGGGAATTGAGCTGGGAGGTTGGATCCAGAGCCCCATTTCTGTGGAAAATTTCAAGCAAGCAGGTGAGGCCTTTGGTGCATTAAGTTACTGGGACATTGCAGATTGGGAAGATTTTATTTGTAATGGTAGAAATTGCTTTTGTGTCTCATGTGTCACTCTAGTGAGTTTGTTCAGAGAAAAGGCGATGAGGAGAAAGGGATGGTGATTTCTCCTCCTCTCTCCTTTCCTCTGCTTTCCTCCCACCTCAGAGGAAGCTTGTGGAGCTGCAGTGCATACTGTGATGGAGATGAAGCTGCAGCCAGTTGTTGTGTTGCTGGAATAGAAGTTGTTGCTGTCTGGTCCTGGCTTCCTGCATGGCAAAGACTGGAGGGTGTAGGTTAGGGCAACTGGCCCTAGCACTGCCTGGCAAGGTCAATTTGGATTTTGGGGTTGGTTGGTTTTGGTTTTGTTTTTTTTTAATGTCCTGTTGATTGTACAACGTGAAGTAAATCATATAACCTTGGTGGCCTTGCCTGTGATAGAGCAGTGATTACTTATTGTCATTTATAATGACTCAGGGACAAGCAAAGACCGTGTACAGCCACTGAAGGTTTTTTTTTAAAAAAAAAAAAAAAAAAAAAAAAAAAAAACAACCAGAAGGGACTAGGTCTTCTGGGGAAACAAACTGGCACCGTTCCCTTAGCTTCAGGGAGCACCGTTGCTTTGTACTTGCTGTGGCTATGGTTCAGGGCTTCTCCAATAGCCTTGGTAATAGAGTCATTTGTCTCCCAAAATACTCATTGGTTTCACTGAAGATTTGTGGGTTCTCTTCATTATTAGTATCATTAATTCTTATTTAGACAGAATTTATGATCCTGTCCAATGAAGTTTATCCAAAGCGATATCTTGAAAATACACTTAGAGGCTTGTGGGGAAGGACAGTCCAGTGGTCAGCATGCCGTGCCCTGCTCCAGACTGCCTGTGTGACCTGGGACAAGTCACAGAGGGCCAAAGACAGAGGTCCGTGTTCAGATTCCTTTGGGGAAGGTACTTGTGAACGCTGGAGTCAGCTGACAGAAAACATGGCATGAGTGTGCAGGTGGTATTTAGGCTGCCTGAATATCACTCCAAGTGATACGAGATTTTATGAGTATCAGTTTCCTATTGTCGTCTTCCTTTGAGGGTGTTGCGAGAAGAAATACCATACAGATAGTAGAGTGGTCAGATTCAACAGAGAAAGAACAATGTCGCTGTCTTGGATGATTTTTACCCTCTTTTAAACATGGCTCTTTCTCTGTAGAGGTAAGTCATGTTGCTCTTGTAGCAATTCTTGCTCTAAGAGGGGACCTCTCCCTGCTGAGTCCAGCTGGGGTGAGAGGCTGAGGGCAGGCACCTGCATGTGCTCATGCTTCATCCATCCTTTGCCAAAAATTGACACTTCTACCTTCTTGCAAAGTTGAGGGCTGCTAGAGGCAGGGGACTGGATGTAGCTCTTGTCTTTGCTGGGACCACAGCCGTGGAGGATGAGGATTTAAAACTTGGTGCTGCCTGCAGTTGTGTGGAGCTAGCTCTAGTGCTGGGAACCTTCCTGCCAGATTTTTTTAAAATTCACTCTTCCACTTAGACTCTTCATTATCCCTGCCACTTGCTGGGACCGACAGCTGCTAACAAACACCAAGGGATTCCAGACAGCTTTGCAGACTATCTTGGAGTGCCTCAGGCAAAGCCTGAAATGCATACAACATGAAAATAACCTATTCTGTTCACTCGCTGCCTCATACCCTTCTTTTTTCCCTGGGGTGGGGAGGGATAGGTGAAGATCAGATCAAGCAGGTAGAGGTGGCCGTATGTTGCAAGGGACCCGATATGGGGGCTGTATTTTTATTCCTGCTGTGGTTATTCGTTAGGGAATCTTGTAGGTCCTGGTTTGGGAAAGTGACCTAGTGCACAAAGCATGGTTCAGTCTGTTTATGTCCTCATGTTTTTAGCTTGGCCTCCAAAGGAAGCAAAGCTGATGTGATCACGCTCTGTTATGTGTGTCTGTCTCACTTGTGAACCATCATGTATGATACAGAGATTAGGTATTAAAAGTCCTGGGGAATACATCAGCTTCACGCTTAGGCAGCTCGGTCAGAGGAGGGAGACCCTGAATGACGGCATTTCTTTGGGGCACAACTTTTTGTTCAGCTGTGTACACAGCATTGAACCCAAGGTTCCCCGTTTCTTCTTGGGCCTCCCAGGAAGGCAGGTCATCCCTGTTTCTCTTCCTGCTGCATCCTCAGCCTGTGAGCAGGGATCCCTGGGCTTTGATGGTGCAGTATTTGCCTGGAGCTCACTAAGATCCCTGAAACTGGTTTATGGCTCTGAGACTGTTAAAATGTGCTGGTCAGGTTTATCCTTGCTAATCCCGAGTTATTCAAATGGGCTGCTCTGTCTTTCATGTTAAACAAACAGATAAACAAAAAGCCTTAGGAAGCAAAGTCCTGATTTGCTGATTAGACCCAGCCCTGCTGGAATCTCATCCTAAAATCCATCTGAGTGCATCTGGTAGGCTCCCCAGGAGAACTGCATTATTTTGAGACTTGAAGGGCTGACTTGAAAAACATTTATGTTCAAGTACAGATCAGAATGACCTGCAAAAAACAAGCACAGGTCAGCTGTCTGAGGCATGAATTTGCTCTGTTAAGTGTTAAGCGATTGTAAAAGAGATTGTCAAGAATATTAGTGGAAGGAAGAAAAAAGAGCATATATGCTAGAATATATTTTCTGCTTTCTGTTTATCAGCAGTTAAAACACTAATGCATTCCTGACACTTTTTGGTTTTAGCCAGGAATAAAAAGAAGTTATATTACCTGAAGACAAAAAAATTAAGTTCAGGGGGAAAAAAAAAAAGGATTTTTTCCTTCCACACATAATCTGGAGAATGTGGAAAAGATGGCAACTTGTAGATAGATGTTCCTTTCTCACTGGCCTTGTTCTGCAAGTGTCTGCATTGGGAGAGGGGTACAGCATAAAACTTGGACACAAACTCCTGAACTCTTTTGCATACTTTGCTATCTACTCTTGTTAGAACTTGAAAGAAAGTGTGTCTCACTTTCTCTTAATTTAACTGAAGAGCTCCTAGTGCCTTTTCCAAGCCCTAGGTTATAAGACCTTCCCATACTGTGAAAAGGAGTCTTCCTTTGACCTTGCAGTGAGGTTCCTCCCTCTGGAGCAGGAGCGTTCAGGTAAGTTCTTCTGTGTGCCTGCTCCTTCTCTGCCTCTGGGGCTTTTGGAGTAAGATGAGGCAAAGGCTAATTCTTGGTCCTCTACCCTAGTTCAGTTAACACACGGTATGTTTATTGCCTTCTATTTCTGAGCCTGGTTAAAGCTCTTCCATTCCAAGCTGTCATTTGTTTGATTTTTGATTTGGCTGATTGGTTTGCCTCTTACTCCAGCAGCTACGTGCACTGCACACACATTTTTAGTCGCATAAGCAAGAAGGGCTCCTTATTTCTTTGTTTTCTCTCCTCTCTCTTCAGTGAACGATATGTCCCAATATTAGGTCCCGTAAGAGATTAATAAAAGCTATTACACCCGTGGGGGATTGTTCACTTACTGCTGCTGTGTCCTGTCCAGTTTAAAATGATCCCTTTCCTGTTTCTCATCAGGCACCACCTAATGCGTACGCGTCCCTGCTAGGAGGTTTTGCGTGATGCTCAGCTTAATATATTCTGTGCACAGTTTTGTCCCATTATTCCTAGTTAAACTCTCTTGGATCACCCAGAACATGAGGAATGTGCAGCAGCTTCCCACAGCACAGCATAATTAGCTACTTCAAAAACTACCTGCAAAGAGTGATGCCCTCATTATGCCGAGCAGAGGAGAATTTGGTGGGGCGAGATGTCTCCAGAAAGAAGATGCATTTCACTTCTGAGAAAGAGCAAGAGGCAGCCATTGCCCTCCTGTGGTTAGCTTTATCACTGATTGCCTTGGGATCTCGAAGGCACATGGCAGTGCCCCATGATGAAAGCAAACACCTTCAACCATCCATTAATTTATGGTGATTAAAATAAAGCCTTGTGGCTCATCGGCTGCACTGTTCCCAGGAAGTAACTGCAAATGTTGTTTGAAAAAGCTTTCCTTGCTATTCCATGGAAGGCCAGCGTTTTGCTAGGAGTCCTCCAAAACGCACGTGTTTAATCAGCCTCAGTGCTACAGCAGTACAAGTAACCCATCACACCGGCACTGGCTGGAATCCTTTTCCCCCACCGTGGCTAAAACAAATCTGGTTCATCAGTTGTTCCTTTATTGATTCCCTGATGAAACAGAGAACCCAAAGAAGCTGGTCTTGGATTGAGAGCTGGCCCTCAGTCTTTCCCACTTTATTCCTGGAATCTAGAGCTGGCCAAGAAGTTTCTAGTGTGTGTCTGTCTAATAACAATAACAATATTTCTGCAGCATTTTCCATCTAGGATCTCCGAGTGCTTTGCAAGCAAAAAATAAATAAGCTTACTGTCAACCCTCTAGGGTAGGTATTACGATACTTACTTAACAGATGTGTAAACAGAAGCACAGAGAGCTCAAGTTTTTCATGTTCAAAGCACTTTGCAAATACTACCTAACTAATCCTCACCCTGGCCTTGTGAAGTGTGTATTGGTCCCCTTCAAGGGCAGAGCAAAGTCACTGGTAGGACTAAGGAGTCCTGCATGCCAGTTGTCTTGAGCTACCACACTAAATAATAGGGAATTCATTGCACCCAGCTTCAGACGGCCTGTGCGGCTGAGCAATAAGTCAGCTGGTGTCTCTGGGCTCCTTTTAAAGTCAAGGGAGAGCGAGTTCAGAACTAAGCTGGACTTCTGTTGAACTTGATTAGTTTAATTTTCTAAAGCCTATTCATAACCCTATCAGGCTCGCTCTTTGAAGCTTCTTAAAAGCCCAGACTTGGGGTCTGGAATAGTTTTCACCAAGACTCGGAGTCAGGAAATGATCATGGCAGTTCTGATTCCTGAGCGATGGCACAGGCAGGAGCCCGGGCAGGCACAGGCAATCAGCTGATCTCAGGTTTAATACCAAGAGGAGGGCTCCTTGTGTTGATGTTGAGGGTGGTGGCCTGGTTCTCTCTGCTTGTGATTCTTCTGTAAGTGTCACCTTCTCTGGAGACAATCCTTACGCATTGCATCTATGTAGGACACAAAAACTCTCTCTTGGATGTTTTTTTGCTAGTCTAGTATTTGAATAAGTGCTTCACATGGAACGTTAGTCATAACCTGTCCTTTCTCCTCCGTTCTGTGATCTGGGGAAAACAGCTCAGCCTCTTTGATCTACATGGGATGATGTTGATTCTTGGGATGTAGATTTTACTGCTGTTCTGGTATTAGTTGTTGCAACTGGGGATATTAGCATTACCAACCTGCAAGTGTCATGGGGATAAGATGATCCCTGGCACTTGAAAAGTTCACAGACAAATGGAGTATTTTTCTGCCCGTCAGTTCTTGTGAGCTTTGGAAATCACGCTACAGGCAGCTGTGAACACTGGTTCTGACTATTCAGTATCCAGCAATTACAGTCAGTGAGCTGCTACTTACTCATCTGGGGATTCAGGGCTCTGACTCTATAATGTGTTATGATGGCTATTTTTGGCCAACTTGGATCACTTGCTGGCAATTCCAGTTGTTAAGAAGTACGTTTCATAACCTTAGTATATGTATTTCCACAGTATGTTATAGTTCATAGGGTTTGCAAATGACTGTCTGGATGAAACCGCACTCTGAGAACAAAGGGCGACGTATATGTACAGTGTGAGTGTGTGTGCGTATCTGTGTGCAAACACACATGTACAGGCTTACAGGGGAAATGTCATCAGGAAATATTACAGCCTGACCTCCTGAGGTGACAAACCAGCATCGTTCTGCTGAAGTCGGGGGAGCTATGCTGATTTACACTAGCGGATGGTTTGATCCCATGGGTTTTTAAAACACAGATCCTGGAGAGCACTGAAACACTTTATTAGCCTTTAACAAGACAGAGTTATATCAAGTTTGTTCAGTATTAATTATACTTTCTGTAGTGTTCTACCTACACCATCAATTATTAATTAATCTCGCTCTATATTTTTAGCTGTTACGTGTCCCTAGTCATCTTGCTGCTATAACTTTCTGGTCTTATGCCAACATGTGTTGCCAGACCAGTTGAAGACATTAGTATGAACATAATTACCTGTTTATTGCTTGTGGAATTTTGAATCCCCTATGTAGATTACGTTAGATTACATTAGATATATTTCTTGAAGAAGGAATACATTTTTCTCTTGCAAGCAGTTCTGCTTTTTTCATGCCAACAGCTGTCCTTCCCACTCCGAGACAGGGGAGCGACCCTTGTGTCGCACTGACATGAGCCCCCTGTGCAGCGAGCTGGGTGCTGTGAACCGGCTCTAAACCAGCCATCACGTAGCTGTGTTAGTGCAAGGCGAGGCTTTGAGTAAGCTCTTCTGCAAGCAGGGTGTACGAGCTCACCAGCACTGCTGTGCGCCATCTGGGTCAGAGCTGCTCGTGTCCAAAGGAGGTGCTTTATCCACGGCCACAGCTCTTCCAAGCTCTGGAGGGAACGTTTTCCCATTTCTGGCCTTTGACATTTGTCTCTTCAGCCTTTGGCTCTGATTAATCAATGATCCAGAGACACAGTGTTTTCATCAGGAAATTATTGCATGTGAGGGCCCTCTTTTGCCTGCCATTTTTTGAAGCTGTCACTTTGTCATGTAATGTGTCTATGACAATGTCAAAATGAGAGAACCAGGGGGACAGAAGCTCCCTGGAAGCAGCATGTCCCTGTATTAAGGGATTCAAGTTTAGCCTGTTTCTATACTAAGTTCCTTTTGTCTCTTTCATCACAATTATCACATCAAGATGTTGCCATAAGCCTTCTCTCAAAGCTGCCCAGGGAAAAAAAATATAGCTCCTTATTTCTGCATGTTAAATCTTCCCACCCAGCTGTGCTGCTTGCAGCTGTGGCTGCGTTTGTGTGCTCGGGCATGTCCAGGACTGCAGGTTTCCAGGCACAAGATAAAACCCTGCCAGCCAGCAGACATTTCAGCCAAGCCTGCCTTTCTTCTGCTTTCCAATGGCTGCTTCCCTACCGCTTGGCTACTTGTTGTTTGTGTAGATGAACAAATGTCTACACAGCTGGTTGCAGTGGTCATTGCTAGGAAGGAGACAGTTACAGAAGAGGCTGAAGTTCCTTCCTTTCTGCAGCTGAGCACAGCTGTGTTTGTCAGATGGTGTTTGCGTCCCTGCTTTGCAGCAGTTGGTGTGCTCGGGGTGGCAGAGCCAGCTCTTCAGCCTGAGCTGGCTTTGCGAAGGTCAGGGACTGGGCTGTGATATCAAGTCCTTTATTCCTTCCTGAGAAACATGAAGGGCTGTGGTTGAAGCTAATCAACTGATTTGCTGTTTTGTCAGTAAGCATGTGTGGAGGGGAAAAGGGTGTGTTTCTCGGGGTATAGCTGCAGAAGGAGACTATTTTTCTTGGAAAGGGGAAGCGGGAAGGAGTGCTGAGATAATTCAGAGCAGTATTGCTAGAAAAGCAGTTGTGCACCCATAGCCCAGGCCTGCATTTTAACTTTAGAGTAATTACATTCCTCAGAGCTGGGAAAATATTTGGGGAACTCTTTCTTCTTGGATGCTCAACCTCTATTTACTCAGCCAAGATATGTGTATGAGCAAAACTGCCTATCAGTTAAAAAGTTGAGTACCTTGACACAAGTCCTTGAACTGCAGGTCTGGAATCATCGACTCCAATAAATTAAACATTACCAATGTTTCGGATGAGTAGTCATGCAGCAGAAAGGAGGAAGAGCAAAGCCATTAATTGAGCATAACAGGAAATACTTTGGAGCAGGTTACAAGAGGAGCTATACAGCCACACGAGACAGGGCTATCCCAGGTTCTAGGTCTGAGTTTGCGAGAGCAAACGTCTGCTTCCTTCTTTCTGCAGAAACAATTTGGCAGGGCAGGAAGGGCAGAGTCAAGACTGTACTGGTGTACAGAGCTGTACTGGTGCGTACCATCAGCCAGTCCGTGGGCTATCAGGGTTTGCAGTTGACAGACGAGCAAGAAGCTGTTATGTGCTGGGTGTGCAGGTGGAGTGCAGGGAAATCTCTGAAGCGTTGCCTCCTGCGACTAGCTATTGGTTAGCAATGCGTCTACAGCTATGGACACAATCGAGCTGATAGCAGTTAAGTTTGGCTGAGTGAGCATATTAGAGACCTTGGAGTCATGTCCATCCTTTTTCATAGCAGCCGTGGAAGAGAAAAGCTTGTACAGAGGGAGCTCAGAGCACTTTTTGCCTAGCCAAGCGATCGAGTGGTGCCAGGGCATCAGCATCCCAGCCTGCTGGGCAGCAGCTGCTTTATCCACTTTGGAGTAAAAGGCCTTTCTTGGTTGTCTGGAGAGGGGCTCACTGGCCGGTGCTGCGGGTGGGGAAATGACTCCTAAGCTGCAGAGCAGGGGTGGAGGTTTCTGTGCTCACCACAGGGGCAGAATAGGGCTGAGAAAGGAATTTGTTGTCCAGAAGGCTGAAATTTCAACTTGTTTGGCAGAAATGGGACTAGTTTCCTGCAAAAGAGGCCGTTCCCTCTGAGTGGAAGAGGACAAATTCTGAGGTGGGTGACTGCAAGCGTGACAGCTGTGGGCAAGCAGAGGATTCCATAAGTATCTACTTTACAAATTAAAATCCGTCCAGAACAAATACAAGATGTTGGACAGCTAGTCAGGGGGAAAACCTGGGAACATCCAGGTTTTCAGGATCTGCTGCCAGGATCATCCAGGCGGGTTTGCCATGGGTCAGGGTGGTAGCTCTGACAACCCAGTCCTCACTGCTTGCAGTCAGGTTCTGGCAGGAAAGCTGGGGATAGAAAGGCAAAACAAAATGCATGAAAAATGCAAAATATAGGGAGTTAGATCTGAGCCGGCACAAATTAGTATAGCATTTTTTGACATCAGTAGAATTATACCTTTCACTAAATAAAATCTGGCCTGCTATTTTTGCAGGGTTTTTGATTGCTAATTTGACTTCGGAGTTTAAGTGGTGCTGATAGGCTCAATTCATTATGGGAGCTGGATTCTAGACTGTGAATAGCAGTAACTTTTCTACGAAGTGATGCTGTTCTGTTTTCCCTCAGAATTTGCCAATTCGTCAAATTTGTTTGCAGAAACAGTGTGATTCTGATTCTAGAGGAATCAAGGCAGCCATTGAATGCAGTCTGCTTGGCAGTTTTATCCTACCTAGATCTGCTTTAGAGCTGGAGCGCCTGCCCAGCAACTCAACTTGCTAAAAGCCTGGAAGCTCAGGAGTTCTGGCTCCCAGCTCTGGTGTCCCATATGGTGCTCCTCAGGATGGCAGTGCCCGCTCCATTTCACACAGAATTAAAAACATTTTCCTTGCTAAATGCAAAAGTCGTTCCCCATCCAGCTCTAATGTGAATTCCTTCGCGCTGTATAGGGTTCTTACTGCTGATTATTGTACAGCTCCAGCACAGCAGTGTTCAGTGCAGCTGAAGTATTTATGTGCTCAAGAGATGTGTTAGATAGTAATGTTGAACTAAGTGACCAGATCTGAGAAGCCTGTGAGAAGGGATGCTCAATGCTGGCTTGAATTCCTCCAAGCTTACATCTCCATGTGCCACATACCAAAATATTTCTTCCAAAATCCTTTTGGGTTTTTTCTTCTTGCAACCTTGAAGTGCCTGGAGCTGGGGACTTTCCAGAGTAAGGACATTCCCACCCATCTTTAATGCTTGTCATGTTTACCGTGGAACAGCAAGTTCCCTAAAGTCCCAGCAGCTGCTCTGCTGTCTCTGTATTTTTTTTTTCTCCTGTCAGCAGTTAAATTGGGAGGCCATGAAGCACTCCTGTAAATGCAAAATGGTACAGAAGGCTTGAAGAATAAAGGAGAATAAGGACAGACTCTGATGTTCGCTTTCCCCTGCTCAGGGCTTTAAACTGGCAAAGCCTGGCCACTCCCTGCCTGGTTCCTCATGCTAACAATTGCACTCTTATTTCAGAAAGATCCAAGGGAAACAAGTTAAAAGCAGACAGAGAAAAATACCTTTTACTGAAGCACTAGCGGGCAGTATGGAACTGTTATCCTCTAAAGACATCCGCACAAACTGATATAATTTGGACAGATACATTCTGTGCCTCTGATGCTTTCACTGGGCTTAACTGCTGAGGTTGATGGTAAATCCATGTGACAATGCATATGTTAAAAACTATTAAGAAGTTAGTAAAGATTTACTGCCAGCCAGCACACGAAATAGAGAAGGAAGAGCATGGAAGTAATTGCACCACGTGGGCTTGTGAAGTGACAGTGATGCGTCGCAATGTTGATGACTGTGGGCTGGAAAATGAGAGAGTTGGGCTTCTTGGGCTTCCTCTCCCTTTTGGCCAAAGTGGTTGTTAATAGTAAAGCGAGCCTGAAAGTAACCCTGTTCACAGGGCCATAAGGCTCCATTCAAAACCTGTCAGGAAAATGGGAAAACTGTATTTGAGGCTCCAGGTATTAAGAGCACAAGACAACCTCAAGTCCCTGAGAACAGAGCAGAAAGGCTGAGAGATGCAGATTTTCAAACTCAGCTCTAAATAACCTTTTCATTTCTTTAGTCAAGCTTACTTCTGGTCTGACCCTGACAGCTGTAAATCTCAGAGGTGATTCTGAAGAGATGGGAACAATGAGGATAATTGCCCTGTAATTCCGAGAGCCTTGGTGGGGATGGAGGTGTATCAGTGCACGAGAGAGAAGAATGACTCTCGTTATTACAGGGAGAAGCAGCAGCTCTACTTGTTGTTTGAGTGACAGCCTTGTTTGAACTTCCTCATGCCTTTGCCAAAGCTTAGATATATGAACCAATAAGTGATCCTTCAATTAAAAATGATATTCTAATAAGTAATAACAAAGTGGGAATTCAGATGGTTCAGTTTCAGCACTGGAGTTTCCTAACTGCTGAGTGCTCATTTTTGAATCTTTTCCTTTCTTATCATTTTGGGTCTTCCCCCCCCCCCCCCCCCCTTTTTTTAAAGCTTAGTAACATAGCATGGATCCATGTCTCAGAACTTTTGACAGCAATGGGGCCCATGGGATAAACCACCCTGTCATCAATAAACTCTGATTCTTTCCTCATTACATAATAATGCAAATGTAATAACTTCTTCTCTGCTCCAGTTGTTACCCAATCCCCGATTAATTCAGAAATGGGCTGGTAGTGAATATACAATTGCAACTGCTAGCACAGTTTAATAGGAAGTTTGGGTTATTGTCAGATTGCTATTAATAACACTTGTGATTAGGCACTGACTTTTCCCTGAGCTGTTTAAATGTCACTGCCGGAATCAAAGGGGTGAAAGGAATCTAATCTCTCTTCCCCAACCCTCAACCTCTGTATCACAGGAACTTTGAAATGTGCAGTTTTTCCCATTGTTCTTCAGTCTATTGTAGAAGTGCTGCAGTGACTAATTCTGCATAAATCATTGCCATGACAACACCTGTAATATATACTGTCAAATAGTGTGGAAGCGCTGAGATTCCTTCAACTCAGCCAAAAGGCTAAAGAGAGACAAATGTGGGTGAAGCAAGAGCACAAACCTGTTCCCAGCGATGAAGGAGTGGTGAGCAGGGGGACTGGGGCTTTGGAAAAGCCTCCCTCCCTGCCTGCCTTTCTTCCTCTGTCCTTGGGAGCTGATCAAGCCAGCTATCAGGGATTAATCTGTGTAGTGGTGAGTACCCTGATCAGTACTCAAAGGTCTCACTCTGCAACTGCCTTCTTTAACAGCCCTCGGTGTCTTCCTCCATCTCCAGTTGCTTATTGACTTCTTGTTGGAGGAAGCACAGCTCCGTGGCACTGTGCCTCTGCTCTGTGCCCGGCACAGCGGGGTCTCGAGCTCACGTGGCCTTGTTAGATCCCCTGTAACGCAGGTAATGGGGCGACAGCCCGCTGCGGTCAATTTACAGCAGCCGAGAACTGGGCTCCTTTCTTTTTGCTGGACTGCATTAGTGGTAAAGTATTGATTCTCATCTACTGGGAAACAGGCAAACTTGGGTATGGTGTTTAATTAAGGACTTTAAAACAAGGACTTGTAAGGTGATCAACATTTATTAGGATAGGGTAATCTTGTTTTGACTTTTAAAGTTAGTGAATTTGATACACGTCGGCAGCAGGGCCGTAAATGTGTAGTAGTGAGATGTGCCTTTCATCAGGTAACATCTTTCATGGTAACTCAAAGCCTAGCTCCAGTTTAATGGCAGAATATATCAACCCATTTTTCTCCTGTTCCTACTAGCTCCTCTTTATTCGTTGTAAAAAGAAGGTCTGTGAAGGAAAAATTGAGCAGAGAGGTTACTGATTGCTATCTACAGTCCTGTCGCAGAGGAAAATTTACTTACACGGGGTAACATAGGAACAACTCACACTTAACAAATTCCACCAGAAGTACTTTAGAGGTAGGACTGGATGAAAAACGAGGTACGGCTTTAATACCAATATAGAATCCATCTGTTTAGGTCCATCTACTTTTTTTCTTAGACCTTATTCATCCCTATTGCATGTGAAGTCTCCTGTGATATGTGAAGATATCAGTTTCACCTCAGATTAAAGGCAAGGCTTCTCTTTGGGCAGTGTTTCCTACTCATGTATAAAGGGAAGAAGGAATGGGTACCATGTACAGAACGGCTGGTCCCTGCAGTGACAGCACATTAGGTTTTCTTCTGAAGTGTCCTCCTATGGAGTGACTTTATTTATCCAGAGTCCTGGCTCTTGACCCGATTTTCTACTGCACGGTAGCTCTTTTGGTCACTGACATCTAAGCATGTGAAAACGTTGCTATTCTAATTTCTCTGACTGGGTATAATGCAGAGTAGTGGAGAATGGAGATTCAGAATTGAATCTTCAGTTAACATAAACCAGTGAAGCTCCAGAGACACTAGGTCATTTTGGATGGTTCCTTGTCGAACCTATTCTTAAAAATCTCCTGTTGTGGAAAATACAGGACCTCCCTATGTAAAGGTGAAATGGTAAATAAAATATGGGCATGCTTGAAGCAAAAAGGGTTCATAGTATATTGCCCAAGAGAGAAGCGGGTAGACTTTGTTACCTGAATGATTCTGGGCTGTCCCTCAATGAGTTGTTTCTGTGCTTGAGTATCCCGAGAGTTGCGAAGTTTTACCTCCAGTCTATTCACGGTTGTAAATCTCCCAACTGGAGATTGTGATATTGCACACAGGTTCACCCTGTGGCAGCATTCAGGAGATGCACTGAACTGTAAATTGAACTTTCTCTTCGGATTCAACATCTGTGTTCTGGATTTTTTTTGTTGTGATTCATCCACTAAGAAGGACTGAGGGAAAAGAATACGTTTTTGTATGATGCGTTGGCTTAGCCACAGTCAGTAATCCTCAGGGAAGGAGAACAAGTGCAAACCTACATGCTTAGCTGCAGACAGACCTCCTGATGCCTAACAAGCACTGACTAAAAATGTTTCCTTCCTCCCCTCTTTAGCTCCAAGAGAATTAATCCCAAATGAAAACCTTTGTTTGGCTAGCAAGAGCCGGCAGGCTGAACTCTCGCTTGGAACATGTGTTTCTGCGGTGTTACCAGCAGACCTGGGTGATTTGTGTAACAAAGAGTTTACTCACTGAGAAATGCAGTTTCTGAGTGGGAGGAGGCAAAGCTGTTTGTGAATTTGGGTCAGATTCAGCAAACAGTTTCTGCCAAAAAAAAGACAAAACAAATCTCTCCTTATATTGCTTTTCCAGATAATCAAAATATTTCGTTTCCTACTTCCCAAGCAGCAGCAAAGTAAAAACACAATTCAGAATTAATATTTTCTTTTCACTTGGGAATATCCCACACTGAAAAATACAGGTGAGCAGCGACATTTGCCCATGCAAAATGTCTTATTTAACAAAACCCGCTGTTTTTCACAGGCAAATACCTGCACGATTCTGGTGCAGACGGGCACTGGCGTTCCTCCTCAGAGTGGGCTGGCTGGTGCAAGGGTGTCTTCTATGTGTCATTTGCTTGTTAATAGAAAAACAGCCAGCAGATGGTGCTGGAGAATTCGCACCCTGGCTGCCGGCGGCACGGCCGGCGGAGCGCGGGTGCCCGCCCCGGCGGCGTGGGGGGCCGGGGGTGCAGAGAGCCCCTGGCCGGCCGGAGCAGGGCCTCGCAGGGCCGAGCTGTGGCGGGGGCAATAGGAGGTGGGCTGGGCGTCTCCAGGCCTGTCGCTGCCTGCGTAGCACATGCCGGCGCTTGCCCTGCTCTGGCTGAAGGTGCGATGCCGCTGCTCGGCCTTCCCTGCGGCGGCTCGCCCTCCCCAGCTCTGGTTCAGCTCTGCCAGTTGCAGCGTTGTCAGCCACTGGTGTCTGCACACTTGATAGGTTTGGGTTGTTAGCAAAGACCTGCGAGGTTGAACTGAGGGGACACCAAACTGGCTTTAACGCTTCTTTTTAGATTTTTGGTAGACTTTAGGTTTTGGGTTGTTTTTTTTTCTGGGTTGTAAATGACTGAGGAAACAAAGTAAGTGATGGAGGTAGACGTCTGTAGCCCTTGTTTTCATCCACTGGGGCTGAGAAAGTTTGTTTTGTTCATAGCAAAAGTAGAAGTGCCCATAGACTCACCTCACTCCCTAATCCTCAGGGACTAGGGGCAAAAACTCTTAACTGCTCTAAGTCCATGGGGATTTGTGCTGAAGTTGCTGGAGCTGCCCTGCTGTGGTTTCAGAAGAGTGGCTCCAGATTTACAACAGCAGATCAGGGAGCAGAGACTCCCCTTCTCCCCTGTGTCACGGCTTGGTAAAGGCAGCCTAGCACCTGGTGACATTTTCCCACCCTGACAGCTCATCTCTTTAAGAGCTGTGATGCCAGACTGAGAAGTCTCTCTTTTTCTCTCGTTTCCAGCACAAGAAGGGAGATGTAAGCCTGCTCCATCCGCTCCCTTAATGTGTGAATTAAGCACAGAGGGAAAGGAACGACGTACAAACATCTGTTCTGTTCCTCTGCCTTTGCGGAGATGCTCAGGCTGTGAGACAGCGTATTGATGCTGTTGCATTCTGTGTGCGTTTGGGACACATGGGGCTGAAATTACTGTGGCTGCAAATGAAGCCTCTGATGTCATATTTAAGGATGAAGCAACTACTCGCTCTCTTCCCATGCTCGCTCACTTTCCAGACTGTTAACATTCACAGTTTCTGAAGGCTCTGTTTGAGAAGGTGAAGAAAAAAAAGAAAAAAAATCCCCTGCTTGTATGGCAGGCTGCCCCGGCGCCCTTGGTGGTGCTGGCTAGCGGCAGCGTGATGCGATAACGTCTGACTTGTGCGATAAATTCACGCTGCTGCCAGAGAGGTACAGGGCAAAAGGAGGTGTCTGGTTTTGCACCTCTGAGTCGTACACATATGTGCATACCTACATATCTATATTAAAAAAACATATAAGGTCTGTGGGTTTGAATATCAGTCTGTGCTCAGTGGGGATACCAGGGCTCTGAGGCTTTGCACATGCTTGTGAATATTTACACACAAAGGAAATTGTGATGGTACGAATCTGTGTGAGCACTTACCCTACAGGCAGTGCTCCAGAAGAAGAGTCTTATCCTTTCTGAGACATGTTGCAGCACAAAAAGACTTGAGGGAGGGCTCTTAAAAGTTGTTTCTGGTATTTTGTGCTTTGATTTGCTGCCTTTGTGGAGATCAAATCATTTAACTGTGATAGTCTACCAGGCAGCAACAGCTTTGTTTAGTCCTGCCATTTTGGTTCATACTAAACCATATTCTCCAAGGGAAAATATTAACTTGTCTGGACCAAGGTACAGTATATTGGCTAGTTCATCTCCCAGAAAGGGTTGTACTTTCCATAGGCAGTGCTGAGAGATGGACATGGTGCGTGTGGATTTAGGGAGGCTGTTAAAATTCATCTGCTGGGTTTCATGAAGTCAATGCCTTTAGCAATGAGCTGAAGAGGCACGGATTTGGAAATGCCTGCTCCTACCAATTTCATCTCCTCTAGACAGTGTGATTACCCACAGTGCATTTCCCATGAGTGCACTGAAATACATTTAATGTTGCCTTCTGACACCCCAGATAGCTTATCTTGTAGCTATTGTAGACTGAGTATATTCTACAAGCTGGAAGCTGCTTGCACCTCTTTGCTCACCTGAAGTGCTTTCTCCCTTTCCTCTTTATTTATGGAATTTGTGTCTCCCTCCATCCCTCCCTAGATCAAAAGCTTGGTGTGGTCTCCTTCTCTTACTAGGGCACAGTACTTTTGCAGTGATAGAGCCTCTGTGGAGATACAGAATTACCAAACAACTTCACTTTTCAAGGGGACTGAGGTGGGAAAGGGGAGAAGAAACTTCTCATTCAAAAAGGGGCATGTGAGGCTTTTGGGGGGATTTTTTTCATAACAAAAAACATCAAATTTTTATCAATGTGTATCAATCGTAGGGAAAAACGCTTTTCACTGAAACAGATGAGCACAACACTATCAGTCAGTGGAGAGGCACCTTTTATGTCTCTGCTCAGGAAGGAGCAAGGCTGAACTCAGCTAGGATGTGTCGCCTTCTGCCAGGTGAGCTCTGTTTTGAAAGGAAAGGCTGTTGACAAGCGAAAGAGGAGCAACTGGCTGATGGGCCCCTGGATGCTCCCCGCTTCCCATATTGTGCACCCTCCTCTCCCCCTCCCCAAACGGTGGCTTTTTTTGGCCATTTCACCCAATTCTGGAACTGATCACGCTGTTAAATCTCGCTGCCTCAGATACAGGAGAGCAGCACCCCCCAAACAGAGACGATGGCCTCAGCCATGTAAGTAGCGGCCTTTCCATCTCTGCTAGTATATTCTGCTGTAGCAAAGCCTCTTGTCGTGACTTTTATAGGAAGCTTTCAGTAGTCTAATTTGCTATTCATATACATCTGTTCCACTGGAGTCTGTCATTAATCTCCTGTAGGTTTAAGTTTTTCTTATATTTGCTTTTCTCTTATATTTGCTGCCTGGCCAGTCATCAAAGGGACAACTAAATGAATACTGATACAAAACAAATAGCCGGTTCCAGGGTTACCTGATAATTGTTTTCTTGCTAAAATATATATGATGCATCTTCCTCTCTGTTAAGGGAAATAGATTGAGCATGTGGGTAGGTTCCTCCAGCCCCATCAGAGTGCAAAGCTTGGAGCAAGCACAGTCACGGTCCTCCTGCGTGTCACGAAGGCTGCGGTGGGCTGTGCTTCTGGAGAACGGACTGGCTTGGCGGTGCCCTGTGTAGCCCTAGCATTTCCAGTTACTGTTACAACCTGAAGTACTATACTCATCTTCTAGAAACGTGATGGCTATTAGCCAGGGCTGCAAGCGAAGCTGTAAATGTTCTGCTGGGACTGCAGCATATGGGTAGAAAGGGGCATTTTTAAGGCTCTTCCTGAAGTAAGATGGAAATTAAAAAGATATTTTTGTCACAGGGCCAGACCCTGAGTAAGCATAATTTGGCTCTGACGACTTCAAAGGAACAGTGCCAGTTTATACAGCTGAAGACCCATCTATGATATTAAGAAAAAACAAACCTCATTTATTCTGTGTTCTTGTTGGTATCACAGTCCAACTATTAAAAAAATGAAAACATAACAGACTAGTCCTGCAATCATGAAGCCAGCATATATCAAGACTGTTTAAATGAACAAAAGGGATTCTTTTTTTTCTTTTTTTTTTTGGCCTTGAGGGGTTCTGTTCCCGTGTTTCCTTTGTAAACACAAGAGATGAGAGAGCCTTTCTCCTGTAAGAGTCCAAAAGTAGGTGGAGAGGAAAGGCTTTCTGAAAAAAACATCACATCATGAGCTTCAGAGTACTGTTTTCATAGGGAACAAGGCAGAAACAGAATGGCAGCCCCTTCTCCCCCAGTCTGTCACGTCCCGATCACAAACTTGCACTTCTGTAGTTTTGTTACTGTAGAATAGCTTACACCAGGCAGTGGTATGTTCGCAAGGTTGCTCAGGAGTATTTTGACTTGCAATGTTAAGAGAAGTTCTGGCTGTGGGTCATTCAAAATGACTTACGGGCAATGACAGTTTGGTGTTGTGCCTGGGCGTGCTGGGACGATTGTAGGGGGGTTCAGAAGTGCACAATAAAGCAATAATTCTGCCCCCTTTCTTGAGAGGCTTTTGTCTTGGAATTAATTGCTATTTGTCAAGTGCTTTAATATTGTTAGATGAAACCTGCTAGAACATTCTTCTCCATTTTTTTCTCACATGCTTCAATACAAGGAGAGTGAGTGAGTCAAAGGCTTGTCAGACTCCAAGCAAGAATACAGGGCTCAGGCGTTTAACCAAACACCAATAGAGAAGCGCGCGCGCACACACACAAAATTTGCTTTTACCCCCTGTCTGCTCAGTAACAGTTAATTTACAGCTCACTCCTAAATAGTGAATTTTAATACTATTTCCTTTTGAAAGTGTTACATATAAATTGGCTGTACCCAGTGTAAAAGTGTCTGCAGGCACAGAAATCATTATTTGCTGGGCTGACTGCTAAAGACTGATACATTTAGAGAGAAAATATATATTCTCTCCGAAGTGTAAACTCGGATTGTAAATTAAATTTGTCAATAAATATGGAAATGGTTTCCATCTTCCTCTTCTATCCTGCGCTGCTGAGATTGGTTGTTCCAGTCCAATGTCACTAGTGTGGCAAGAGAAATTACCAGCTCCTGCCCTGTCTGGGGCTAACAGGCTCCCAGTGTCGAGAGATCTATTGTCACAGCTATAGGTCAGTGAGTTAATTGTACATTCATCAGCGATAGCAACAATAGAAGTTCTTTACGAACAGAGTCTGGAAGAAGGTAATTGGATTTAAGGAACTCGAAAAGACATTATGGACGACTTATCTTCCTAGAAATGTGTGAATGATGGAGTAAGCAACACACAAACATCAGGCTTTGGTCCACGCAAGTAATCGTACCACAGATGAGCCTCAGGTGAAGTTTCATATTCTGGTGCCTAGTGAGAAAGTTGGATGTGATGAAGAGAGAGTTGTCATGCTTATGAATTTTCCCATCTGCATATGGGCACATAAAATGTTCATCTACCTCCTGGAGAGACAGTTCCTTGCTTAGTCTAAACCAGCACGGTGACACTGGGGTCTGTGGATCCATCCTGCGTTCTTTCAGTTCTTGGATGAAAGGCTTGCATGTCAGTGTTTGCAAAGCCGTCTGTCCGGACGCTACCTGCTGGTATTGGAAGCTGGATTTAAGAGAAAGCAACTTCTAGAGAAAGTCAGGGAGGCGACGCACTCTGAAGACATAAAACTGAGTAATAAGATACGCTTTAGACCCTCAGGTCCTCCCAGGGGGACCAAACAAACTCAAAACTATCAAAAATGTAATGAAAGCCCATCACTTTGATAAATGGAAAAAATCACCCCAGCATCAGAATAGAAATATAATTTCATTTTATCACACTGTGGTCATTAGCCTGGAGAGCAGAGATCTGAGCTTGGGATGCCATTTGCCCTGCCTGGGAACTCACTGCAATCCCATCAATCCTGACAGGGGTGGTTTAATTTTTTGGTTTTAGTGGACTTTGGGGGATTTTTATTTCTTAGTTCATTAAAATGCTTCTGTGTCTACCTGGTATACTTGTCCTATTTAATACAAGTCTGTGGTCTTTAAGGTGAGTGGTGGATCCGTTTCACATGATTATGTGATGTTGCAGGGTCTTTCTGTAAGTGAAAGGGCTTCAGGAGGTTGTGCTCTTCTCTCCCCTCTCCAGGTCATCTCACACCTTTTGGGGCTCTGGCTCGTGCTGCCTCACCCGCAGATCAGTGAGGCAGGACCAGCGCAGGATGGAGCTTGCGGCAGGGAGGGGCGGTGGCTGTGACATGGATGCTGTCTTGAGAAGGCGCAGAGGATGGTGAGGGCTCATTTGCTACGAGCTGCCCATCTGTCAGTGGCAGGCTGGCAGTTGACATGGTGACAGACACTTATGCTTGTTTTGCTGTTGCTGTGCTCCTTGGCAGTGTTTACGAGAGGTTGAGGAGCAGTGCTGAGACACTTCAGCATCGTTACCGCCTTTGGTTTTGTGGCTCTCCGCTCATGCTGTCTCCCTCTCCAGACATCTCGGAGTCCTCCAGCTGTTCAAGCACTTCTGCAGTCTTTATCACACCACTTTTACAGGTGACCCCAGTTACTTGCTTTTGAATTCTGCCCCCTCCCTAGAAACCTCCTGTGCTCTGAGATGTGTTATTTTGTGTGCTGGTGCCTCTTGCCTGCGGCCCGTCTCTCTGCCTTACAGGTCTGGCTCTTTTCTCTTTCCCACTTGTCTACAATTCATTATCTATCTTCTCTTGGGCCAAGGAACATAGTTTTATTTAGGGCCAGAGCCAAACCCATTTTAAGTCTCTGAAAGTAATCTCCTGACATCGATGAGGCTGAGTCAAATCTGATGTAATGGCATAGGTTGGTGACAAATCTCTAGGCCTTGCAGTGCTTAGCTAGGTGAATGCTCTGAGCCAGAAAGAAGCTACATCAAGAGAGCAGGTTCCTTGGGAAAACAATTAATTTCTTTCCCCGCTATGCTGCGGCTACCAGCCAGGATCCCAGGGTGTAAGCTGCCCTCCCTCTACCTACTTGAAAAGTTTTGGGTTTTTTCCCCTCTCTCTGTGCTTTCAAATACACACTTAATTGTAAAGAGCTGCGTGCCAAAGTCCAGGCTTTGGCTGAGAGTTAAACACCAAGAGTTAAACCCAAGCCATCGAGTTATAGAAGGCTCTGCTTTATCAGAGAAGTGTCAGGCATCCCCTCGCTGTGACTGCTATCAGTAATTAGCACACCCTACAGAGCCTGCTGCTGAACAGTCCACATGCTAAATGCTGCTTTGTCATCAAAGTACAGTAGCTTGTAACTAATTACATCCCAGCTTTATCTGGGCCAGTTCTTCCTTTTAAATACACTTAATAACTCTGCCTTTGAAGGTTCTAGGCATAAAAATAACCACTTCAAATAATCTCCTGAAGACACATGCCACTTTAGGTATAGAGCTGAAGTAGGCACCTTGGATTATCTGAGCAAAACAAGAGCCCTGGGCCCCTGCTGGGACGTGGATGGAGAGCTGCAGCTCTGGTGCGCTGCTTGTGTGTTGGAGAGGAAGGCTGGAGAGCCAAAGTTCATGTTTTACAAGAGTCCTGTGCATACATTGTCATTAAAGATGTGAGGAAGGAAAAGTGGACTGTGCCAAAAAAGAGCTGTAATTTGACTCGGCAGCGACTGACCTGAATGGAAAGACTAACAATGTGAGGACTAAAATTCAATATTAGTCCCGAGTCCTCCTCTATGACCTGAAGACCATCTATTTCTCTTTCTAAATCACATTTTAAACATTTCCAGTTGTACTGGATTCATGATTGTCTTTTGTCATCCTCTCCCTGACCCTGTGAAAAGAAAGACCAAAGAAAACATTTTATTTTCCTGATCTTGAAAGTTCCTGTGAGATGGGAAACACCTTTGCACAGAAGGAAGAGCTGCTTAGCATGGTGTGGAAACTGGGTTGGAAGTTGGTGGTGAGACCAGGATTCGTGGACCTGGTGCCCCTAAGAGTAAGTCTCCACTGGTTTGTTTAGAGACTACGTGCTGGTCGTTGAAGCCAATGCTGTGAAGTCTGGGTACCATAATTAGGCACTAAAATATCCCATAGGGCAGGATCGATTTTTTTTTTGTTATAGCTGAGTATTTTTGGTGTGTATTTTTTATTATTACTTAATTTCCTGTTGTATGGTGAGACCGTAAACTCCAGTGATGCCTGGGATAGATGGGAACGTGCCAGTCTCTAGCAGCAGCTTCTGTGTCTTTGTGAGTTAGGGAAAAGGCAGAAAATTCAAAAGCAATCCATGTAAGTACCTCGCCAGGAGGGAGGAACAGAGCAGAAACGGGGCCTGTGGCTCCTCATCCGAAAGCAAGCCAAACAACAGAAGTAGCTAGTGCAGTGAAAATGTCATGACTGCAAAGCGCCAAGGAGGAAATCAACTTTAAGAGGTAGCAGAAGGGGAACAGACTATGGCACTTTTAAATTAAAGGTGTTAGAGGGGTTCCTGGAGGGAAGAGGCTGGGAGTTAGAAAGGAATTCATTATGGAGAGACTGACTGCACTGGTGAATCACCTCTGTCGTCTGGGGCTGTTAAACCTGTGTCTTACAATGCCCTCAAAATGCAGACAGGATCATTCGGTGTCAGTGACAGCCTGTTTATCTAATACCAAATGAACTTTAGCAAAGGTGGCTTTGGAGGCAAGATGAATATTTACAACACCAGCATTTCCCCTGCCACCTCCCCTCTAATTGCAGTTAAAGGTGTTTGTGTGGCCCTGACTGGCGTTCAGGCGGGTTTATGTGATCGAGGGGCAGGTGGGTTTAACGGCATTGTTGGCTGTCAAATTGACAGTGGTGTTTTCTTTCATTTGAAACAAAAATGCAAAGGAGGGAAGAGCTGTGCGCACGCTGTGGAGAGAGAGCGTGCAAAGATTTCGGTCTCAAGGGGCCTGGTTTCTATTCGTTTGGGGTAAATTCAGGATCAGCCCCAGAACTGAAGCAAGTCTCCCTGTCCGTGGTGTGAACTGGGAGCAACTTTAATAGAGCTGTTGTGGATTTATGTCTGGCCTAACCCTGGAAGAGTCACTCCGCGTTTACATTTTAACTCAGCTCTGCCAGACTGGACTATTTCCAAGAGGCTTCCTTGGCTTTGCTGTACAATATTTTTCAGCCATTTCAAGTGCAATTGTTAATAGATATTGATATGGAAAATAAAATGAGTAAATTAAATGCTTGTGAAAAATCAGAAAGCCAACCCAAGAAAGGACTGAGCATGCATTCCCCTATCCAGTTGTGCTGATGTTCCTCTCTCCATACTGTCATTCCTGCTCTGCCAGGCCACCAGCCCTGCAAAGTCTAGTCCCAAGGATATTTTGCTTTGGTCCTTCAAGCCTATTAATCTGTGGCCATTCTGCCATCTCCTCCTTGGCTGTGAGGGTGACAATGCCATTGCTACAGCCTCATGCTAAGTGAGCAAGAGGGAGGTGACTGTATCTCATGGGCTGCCCTCAACAGCTTCCTCTCAAATGCCTCTTTGATCATGTAATTCTCACCTGCATCAAACCTTAAATTCTGCAGAGTGATTTTTTTAGTGGCTCCAGACCCAAGCTACCATTAGATCTGCTCCCCCACAATAATAAGCTTGCAGATTTGTCTGCTTCATCACAAGAGCAGGAGAAAGCAGTAAAATGTGTCAGTTTTCAGCTTTAGACAGAGTTGACGATTTGCACAGTTCGCAACTTGCCACAAAAAAAAAAAGATTGTTTTGTCAACACTCACATATGGTGGCTCATTCGGCTATACCAGGACACAATTAATTACTTGAGTCTGCTGTCTATCTGTCAGAGCACTATAAAGAAAAGTTTTGGGATGCATTGTTTGTTTAATCTATAGCGGCTTTTGTTTGCTTCAGAATGGTGGGTATCTTTTCTGATTTTTTCCTTTTTCTTGTCTTACTCCTTTCTAAAGCTTTAATTCCTATAATCCGAATGGTCTCTTTTCTCTTGTTGCTGCTGATCAGTTATCTACCAGAGATTAAATTATCTCGGATGGAAGGGCAGCAATAAATGCCCTGCAGCAGCGGAGCTGGTGACTGCAGCAGTCGGCTGGGGCTGGGAGGCAAAGCGTGTCCATGCGGCTGCTCCAGGCCTGGGCTCATCCCAGCTCTTTTCTTTAGCACTTAATGGAGATCGTGCGCGTAGGGAGTGAGCTGGACTCGGCTGTCATCTGAGTCAGTGAATGAAGACCTCCCAGGTGTGATTCAGCCCTGAGGCACTGTCTGTCTGTCTCTCTGCTGACTACAGCCATGGCCAAGGGGGACTAAACTCCTCAGCTGGATGCCTGTGGGCAGGAATGGGCACCTGGGCCTCGCTGCCTCCCCTCCAGGGAGAGGGCTGCATCCTGCTGGGGTGCGCAGTCCCGGCTCCGAGGGCATCAGGGACAGCAGAATTAAGGGGCACAGCTAGATGAAGCTGTCTTGTGAGTTGCCACACGGATGGCAGAGCTCAGGAGGAGTGCCCGCCATCATCCAGCCCTCGAGGTGGTACCCCAGCAGCCCTGGGTCAGCATGTCCCAGCAGCACGGCTCTCCTTCTCCACGGCAGCGGAGGAAAGCTCCGGTGCAGGGGCTGGAGCACTTGCAGGCTCTTCCCAGACCTTCTCCCCTCTTGCCTGCAGACCACGGGGAAAACCATCCCCACACCATGGCATGCCTTCCTCCAAAAGGAATGTCTTTACACACTGGGGCTGCTGTGGTGTTTGCAACGCACTTTAAAAGCTGTGGAAGTGCCAAGTATCCTTATGGCTGCTATTAGAAATGCTGCGGTTTCCACAGACAGGTAGCATTCAGGTCAGGAGAGCTTTGGCTGTATTCTCCAGGTGGCAGCTGCTATAAAGGAAACAGATGTTTTGTTACAATTTCTAATAGTTCTGTTAGATCCTGGGGAACGGAGGGCTAAGGTCAGCAGCGAGCTGCCATAGCCAGTGCTGCAGGACTGATTTTATCATGAGAAAAATTACTGTTTATTAGTGCAGGGGAGAGTTGGGAAAAATATTTCCGGGGGGAGGGGAAGTATTTGTGAGTGTTGGCTTGCTATAAAAGCTGTGCATGGACTTGGCTGGGTCTGTAGCTCCCTGTTTATCAACTGCTCATGAAGCCCGAGAGCAACAAATGTATTTTTCCAGAGGTTTCTTAGAAAGAGATCCACTCGTACTTGGCAGAGCGGGGACCCACTTGGCAGAGGTGGGACCATGGGTCGCTGAGGACTGTGTTTTAGTGTGTGTCACTGGGTGCTAGGCTCATCAAATCCAATCCCTGCCTGCTGCAGGTGCTGGGCTGTGTAAATGCCAACAGGAGCATCAAGAGTAGGTCCCCCTCCCTTGTTTTGGGGGCTAACTTAAGGACAGGCCACCCCTCAGTTACACCTAAGGTCCTGCAGTAAATTAATGATTTAAAAATTGTAATAAAACAACCCTGTACAAGGCATGTTTTCCAAACCTTTGTCTGGTTTCAGAGTCAGGCCCTCTACATGATTCCCAAATGTTTTGCTTCCAAAACCTTAATCTCAAGTCTTGGAAGTTTAACTAATCTGCACACAGATTTTGCTTAGCTCAGGTCTTTTTCTCCTTTGATTCAGTTTGCAATAGAGCTTTCTATGCAGGATATTAATTTCATTTTTTAACCAGCTTCTTTTATCTTTGAGACTTGAATGCCAGGCACCTTGTGGCAAACTGGGTGGCCACAGGCTTGGAATAGTCAGCGAGTGAGTTCAAAGGCAATAAAAACATTTCATCTGTTCAAAGACAGCTGTAGTCCCAACTACGGATTTTTTTTTTTAGTGGTTCTCATAAAAACTAATAATATTTAACTAATAAAAGTTAAAAAAATAACTCTTATAAACAGCATTTGAAAGGGTTTCGGTTCAAGTTGCTGAGGAGGTAAATGGCTCTGGGCCCCCTCCCTAGCACTACGACTGGAAAGCTTCATGGCTGCGGTATGTCCTGTCCTGACTCGGAGCAGTGCTCGGGGTGTTCTCGGTCTCCGAGGGCCAATGGGTATCATTGCTTCAGAGGTAAAAAGTGGGACTTTTCAGAGAGAAGTCTGCTCGCGTAATTCAGCGTTCTTCCTGACCCCACCTCGGATACTTGCAGGGTGTATGTGAGTCAGGGAGAGCGGAGTAACTCACCCAAGGAGGTCTTGCTGTAAGCCTTGCTAATTACAGCATCTTTTCAACACTGAAACATGAAGTTTGCTATCCTGTCCCAAACTTTTATTGTTACTAATTATAACTCTGGCTATTCTTGTTCTCTGTACAAATACTCAAAATCGTTTAAATCTATTTAAGCTTGGAAAGGTTGTACTCTGTACTGGAAGGCAGGGCTTCACATTACAGAGCTGTCTGCTGCCCAGGGTGGCTAATGTTTTCTGGGATGCCATGACACAGCTAGTGTGGCAATACAAGGATTTAAGCAGAGAGTTTCACAGCTATTTAAAGGGCTTTGGTTTTCTTATTCTTTATTCAGGTATCTAGCATTGAACATCTGCATTATGATACAGCTTTGCAAGTCTGTGTTCTTGGTAGGCTTTCTGTTCCACAAAGTTTAACAGGTTGTTTAATGAGACCATGAAAACTTTTGCATCCACAGCATCCTACGGCTTGGAGAACCTCAGTTCTACTCTTTTTTTATTATTTTTTTGGGAAAGGCATCTCCTTCTCCTGTTTTTTTAATCTGTATGGGGACTGAGCAGTGGGGGGAAAGCACCATCTGCTCCCTTCATGTTTTCAGGCTGTACAAACTAGGGAACAGCCCATGAGGTCTCCGTGGTTTCTCCCAAGGCACTGGGCTGGTTCAACAGCATCCTGACCCTCCACTCTGTGCTGCACCCACCATCACAGCCCAGAGCTGCGGCTCTCTGCGGGACCGATGCAGCAGTGAGCAAGTACCCCCCAGTGAGAAAAGCAGCATACTTGCAGAGCAGCAGACAGCACTCACCAGCGGTAGTCACAGCCAGGCTGATTTTTAAGATAAATGTTATTTAAATTGCTGCATCTCAGCTGCTGTGGGAGCTGCACACCTCAGCTTAGCATGCTAAATATACCTTATTAATTGCCTTGCTCTTTATGTACACCGGAGGCTGGTGCATCGTTAAATACACTAGGAACATTTATTCCTTGAGGTTTGGTTTCTTATTGAAGTATTCCAGTTCTTAATGGCTCCTCTGTCTGGGGTCGAGTTGGACCTGGAATATTGCAACTTGTCCTTTTTTTCCTTTCCTCACCAAAGCACAACAGTACAGTGTCCCAGTGTCTGTATTTAAGTACATCATGCTTGTACAAAGCAGCATCATTAGACTGGAGGAGTAGATACCCTCTGAGAATATTTAGTTCTGCTATTTTTCTGTATTGCTGCATTACCTAAAGGCTATAGCTGAGATTGCTCCTTGCATTGTGCAAAGGGAGAGACAGCCTCCTAAAGTGCAGTTTGCAATCCAAGTAGGCAATTAGACAAGTGTCAGGGTATAGCCCATATGCAGGTCAGAAACCGAGACCCTTTTATTCAAGACAGTTCACAGCATGACTCACTTCAGAAAGCACAAGGAGTAGAACCCAAGTCCCATTTCTTGCTTATTGCCTTCGCTGCAAGTCTGGAGTAACTGTGCTGGAGTTGCTGCTTTCACACCAGCATATAATTGGCCCGAGAAGAGAATTTGAGTGGTGATCAGCCACTCGAGAAACCCACGCTGCATGGGGCTCTGAACGGAGTGTTTCTTTGAGTGCTTTCATGCACTCTTTCTGGGCCTGTGTGCATCCATGGGAGAGGACAAGAAGGGGCTTTCAAAGGGAGGGGTGGGAGCTTCTTCTGTATTCTTTTAAAAATGCCTACCTGTATCCATGGTGCTGCAGAGAAGTAAAAGTTATCCTGGAAGATAACCTTGGCTCCACTCCATATCGCCAACTAGAAGCATTGTGGGGAATGGGCTTGCTTTGCTTAGAGTAGGAAAAAAACCTTCTCAGCTCCAAATAGCGTGTTTTTTATTGAGAGCCTCTTCCTTTTTTACAACCTTATTTGTTTTTGCTGTAAAAGATGGTGAAGCACCTTCTGCAGCAGTATTAGTTACACACACCGGGTTCAGCCAAGCCCTTCTGTTCCCTTCCAGCGCCGCAGTGCATGGGGAGACGTGGTCTGGGGTTGTAAAGAGTTGCTCTGCTGCAGAACAGGGCCAGTGGGCTCTGAGAGCCCCTCACAAACGCATTCCTAGGGCAGGCTGCAATCAGCCTGTGGAGCATCTTGCACCTGCAGAACCTCAGCCCCTTGGTAGTCATCTTTGAACAACCGATTCCTTCAGGCAGTTTCTAGTCTGCTTCCTTCCCTGACTGCATTTGTGAAGGAAAACACAGCAGCAATCACCAGGCAACACATTATTGTATTATTCATGCCCTGTAGTTGAGGGTGATTGAGGTGGGGAAAAGGAGGAGAAAAACCCTGCAAAATTCATTACAGCTTCAACACCAGAGAACCTCTCAGGGTTTGGGATATTGTGGCTTTAATCGGAGCTAATGGGTCCCCGGTGCATAAGAGATGTCTTTGAGCGGATGTGCTGAACGGCTGCGGTTCCCTGCCTGGAGTGCTGGGTTGGTCAGGATCCGACCTGCCTGGTGCAGGTCTCCAAAGGAGGTGCCATGAGTCAGCGGGGAAGCCCTGGGAGTGAGCCGCGGCAGTGACCTACGCCGTGACACACCGCTCCTGCTCTCAGTATCGCTTTACACTTGTTCTGTCTTGTCTGTTGAGGCCGTAGATTGTGGGCAGAGGCTTTCCTACCCATCGCCTCCTGCAGTGCCTGACACGTTTCGTCTCTGATGTCAGCGGTTGCTGCAATACTTAGGTGGAAATACAGAGGAATTATTGTAACCTATTTTAGCACAGACATATCATAAGCACAAGCACAACTTCTCAATGTAAGGCAATGATTTAATTGTTGAATGCAATTTGGGTATGTTACTTCATTTTTCAAAGCAGATAACTTCTGTATTTCTCTGGTCTTTAGATAGGGAAGGAGATATCTATCTATTTAAGGTATTTATAGACCACATTATCTCAGTACCTGATATCTTATGTGTTTATCCTTGCATTGCCTATTGGTTATTAGGTATAGTTGTTTTTCTACTTTGCAGGGCATGGGGAGAGGGGAAAGTAAATGTAGACTGCTTAATGGCTTCTTCAATGAGGAACTTAAGGTGGAGCAACACTCCTGCATTTTCTAGAGCCCTCTAGTTCCTGGGTCATCCTCCTCCTGTATGGAAATTGCTAAAGCTTCAGTCCTGCCACTGCATCTTCAGATGCGAGTCCCATGGCCACAAAGAACAAAAATAGTTTTACTGGGGCTTTCTTCCAGAAGTCCTGCCGTTTAACAGAAGGGCCACTGTATGGCTTCCAGATTATTTTCCCATTTGCTAGCCTGTCTGCTTTGCAGCTCTGTCCAGCCGTGCTGTTGAATGCCACCGATTTCGGTGTGACTCCCCCTGGACACAGAAGGTGGCTGTGGGTGGATCAGTTTTCTGAACCAGGGGTCTTTAGTTTCCCCTCTAGTGATGGTCGGTGGCTGTGTTGGACAGGGCAGAAGATGGCCTTGAAAATGTCAGCAGAATGCTGGTTACCGGTACTGTCTTTAAAGCGTGATTGTGAGAGAGCGAGCTCTGCCTGATAGAGCCCATAAAGTTGGATGGTAAGTAAAGGATGAGCGAGGCTGAGCTGATACAGTCTAATTAACTTCCCTTCCAGGCTGCATTGTCTTCTGTGCTCAAGCACGGCTTCTTCCAGATTTAAATTGATTATGAATATCAGCATAATGACAAAACGCTGCTTTTGAAATCAGGCTTTTCACAGTAAATGGTTATTTGGTTTTTTGCACAAAAACACTGGCTTATCCAGGGTTATAAAATTCTCTCTCTCCCCTTCCACCTTCACTACTGCCTGATTTGTGCATGTAGTTTAATTAAAATCATATGGTATTTCCACAACTTGGTATGTCTCTGCTGCTAGCCTTGTGTTTGATTTATATACAGCATTCCAGTGAAACTGCCTGGAAAAATTAAATAGACATGAATCAACTTGCCACAGGCTTTTGAAATCAAACATTTCACAGCTAACTCCCTGCGGACATCTTTCAGCCTGATGCAGGATAAATGTTACTGTAAGCTACTAAGTACAGGGCTATGTTAAAATGCAGTCATTAGGTTTGGGTTTTATAATTGTAGTTGTTTGCCAAATTATAGCTTAGGAACCAGGGAGCACTTTGATTCATTACTTATGATTATATGATTATTAAAAAAAAAAACCCAACAACAAACTACTTGGGTTATTAGACTTCAATTTTTTTGTCTTGGCCTTTGGAATGAATCTAAACCAGTGGTAAATGTCAGATGTTTGTAAAAACACTTTTAGTATAACTGTTTGATGAAGCTATTGTAAATGCTTTTTCTGTCTGTGTTTTATCTGGAGGGGGTGTAAGCTGTTAGCTCTTGGGTAGATACTTATTCTCAGCTGAGCTGCAGCTCTTTTTGGAAGCTTAGTACATCATAAACAAAGTTAAGTCCTTATCGGAATGTCAGCTTTAGTTTTTATTAGCGTGACTTAAAATAGACCAAAACAAAGTATCCTGTAGGAGAAAAGCTGAAACGCTAGTGCTGTTATTCTGTATTTATATATATGCCTGCTTTAGGATTAAGAATGAATATCCAAAAGTTGAAAGCCAGTTCTCTGCCTCTCAGCACAGAGACTCAAAACGAGGAGACCACAGAGCGCTGCTGGCCCTGCGCATCCTCCGTCAGCGGAGCTGTGCTGCGTCCCGCCAGCAGACGGCTGGGTCGGTCCCAGCAGCAGCTACCAGCCTGGTGTTGAATTTCCAAAAGGAGAAGCAGAAAGGGAAGAAATCTCCTTTGTGCTTTCTGGATTGTCCGCTGGGAGCCCAGCGATTCCCATGCACAACTGTGCTTGGAAATGTGTATTTCATTTAGAGCTGAACGACTCTGGTGTTAGTCACAGTGGAGCTTCTAAGATGTCTCTCATGCTTCCTGCCTTATGCTAGCTGGGAGTTAATCAAGAATCACCAGCGTTATGGAAGACAAAAAGAGCCCTCTCTGGGATTTGGGCTCAGCTGCATCCCTTTAATAATTTATAAAAAGTCTTGGGCTCTAATAACCTTAATCACAAGGATTTGGGAAAGGAGGCAATGAATTTGTTTGCTTCCTCCCAGCCACAGGTGATATTAAAGTGAAGAAAGAAAAATTAATCCCCTTTTCTGATTTGTCTTACAAAAG
Organism: Platalea leucorodia; assembly: GCF_965183815.1. NCBI lineage: Eukaryota > Metazoa > Chordata > Aves > Pelecaniformes > Threskiornithidae > Platalea > Platalea leucorodia. Next base: position 7,102,415 of record NC_138840.1, on the reverse strand, counting down.
ATATGCAAATAGTATTAGGGGCTGATCAAAATGCCAGTGATTGCTGGATTGCTAAGAGCGAATACTAAAGCAGTCCCTCTGGAAAGCAATGCTGTTGTGGCTCATAAGTGCCAGTTGTGAAGATGTCTTCTGCTGTTAGATAGTAAAATGCTGTAGGCTGGAATTACCTTTAAGGTCATCCATGGAAGTACGTTCGTCCCATCGGGAGAATTTGAGGGATGCAGGATGTGGCCTTGGTTAGGACAGTTTTAGGTAGACTGGGATGCTAAACACAGCGGGTAAGAGGTGAGCTGAGCTCCTGCGGAGAAGCGCAGGGCAGTGCTTGAAGGAGTGGGGGTGCAATATCTGACCCAAAGACGTTAACTTGGCTTGGCAGATACCGTGTTGTCAGCTAAGCTGCGGGGATGACCCCTCTGTGCTGTCTGCCGTCATGAGTGGGAGGTGGGAGAGCGCAGCGTGTGTCTCCGTGGCGTTCTGCAGACAGAAGGCAGCAGTCTGAGCTGGCTGGATGCGAGGCAGTGCTTAGGGAGCACTGGGCTCTGGTGGAAGGGAGGAACTGGACTTTGAAACAGGCTTTCATGGCTACAAGACCTCCACCCTGTGCTGCAGACCAGGCTGTGCGGGACTGCCTTGCAGCTGCTGCCAAGAAGCCATGCATGGCTCCACAGCAGAGCTGGACTGCTCCGCAGCTCAGCTCATGCACAGTAACTTGTTAAGCCACCGTACCTTGTTTGCGCGTGAGAAACCTAAGGGAAAGGTAAAATGGCAAAGGAGTAGGAAGGTCTGGAAGAGGTAAGCAGGAGATATTTAAAGGAGGAACACACCAATAACATGTTGGTGGATCGTAAACTGGAGGAGCGTGTGGCAAGTGCGTTTGTGAAGAGTGCGTTGAACCAGGTTCCTCGCTGCGCTGCATGGGGAGCTGGCGTGGTTTGCGAGGTGGGTGGCGGCCGTCCCTGCCTTCCTGACCTCCGGAAATCCTGCGGCACGGGAGAGAACCTGTCATCTCATGTTTGCAAGTGCTTTTCAATTTAATACGTTTTAATCAGAAAATTAATCAGGAAACACCAGTGCAGCAAGATAATTGAACAATGAAGAGACACAATAATTACTGTTTAGTCTAATTAACTTTGTTAAGTCTTTATTGGGAACAGAGACTTCCTGAGTGAAACTTATTAAATGGTTCTCCCTGGAAAACAGATTCCCCATCAAAAAGCCTTTGTTCCTCCTACTGTTCGTTAGGAATTGGGTGCATGTCTTTAAATCGCGATTAGGGAAGCCAGCAGGTGGGTTTCGGGAAAACTGTAAGTTACCTTTCAGCCTCCTACATCTTCAATTAATTTACATCTCTTTAATCCATTGCTCTTCTCGCTTCTTCCCAGGTAGGCAGGATTTGATTACCAGCAAAACCTACGGGCCTGTGCAGCCCTACGGTGCTGCATCCACGTTCGGCTTTGTTCCCATCTCTCATCTTCAGGCGCGTGGAAAATGGACACGTGATTGGGGATTATCAGCAAAGAAGGCTGAGGGGCTTTTGTTTGCTGCGGTAAATATATATAAAAGCACTGAAATCTTTGGTGGGGCTTTGACAGGACGGAGCTGCTGGGAAGCCTCCAGCACTTGACGGGTACATCAAGGGGGTACATGGTCCTGCGAGTCGGGATCGCAGGGTCTGGGGAAAGCCAGGTCTGAGACAGAGAGGCATCAGAGTAATGGGCATTGTCAGAGCCATGACGTTACTGCTGAGTATTTGTATAGGGCCAGAAAATTTAACCTCGGTGGAAAGCCTTCAGGAACGAAACCTGCCTTCCTGTCTGTTTTGTGCTCCTCGGCTCTGACCTCTGTCCTTGCAGGCTCTCAGAGGACTCAGATAAATAAGCTGTGTTCATTGAAGAATATTAACGGGTACAAGGAGCAGCGTATGCCTAGGCACAGATTAGCATGAAAGAGTCAGTCTGTCTGGTCCAGTCTCTCCTCTGGTTTTGCTTTGCTTTGCTTTCCTGGTAAGGGTGTAGCATTAAATATTTATAATTTCAGAATGAAGGATTAAAAATAAATATTGAAATGAACTTGATTGGCTTTTGATCTGCTGAGAGAGCCCTTTGGCTGGCCACAGTCCAGTAAGCAACTGACCCACCGGTAGCTTGTGCATTATTCATATTAGGTTAGGTCAGGAAGATGAGAGAGACGCAGGATATTGACCCTTTAGGAGAAGCATGAAGGAATGTGATTTAATAATTTGTGGCTCATGGGATTATGTTCTCGAGGCAACGAGCTATGAACCAGGGGAAACTCAGGAGCTTAGATCTTACTCTTAGTTTCAGTCATGCCAAACCTGAGACATCCTTTTATTGCCAAGGGATTTACATCCATGTAGCTGGGCAGAATCTAGCTTCCCTGGGGACAAGAGTGCCTCAAACAAGCTGCAATCCCTTGGCTGTTTAAGGTGAGACTATTCTGTTTTCTGTCAATTCTAATTGTAAATCACAGAAATACTTTTACAGTAGAGCAGGTCTGCCTTTTCTAAAATCCAGGTATTTTAATGAGCAATTTTTAATGAGCAAAATGCTCTGAAAGAATGTTTTGCTACTTTTCTGTTTCTCACAAGCTCAGTGAGCACGAGAACATCTCAGACTCTACCCAGTGCACTCTGCCTCACTTCAGACTTTAATGTTTTCATTACAATTAGGGTACAGGATTGCTCCCCACAAATCCTGTTATCTCCTACAGTTAATTTGCGCAACTAAGAGCCCGAGTGTTTTGAATTTCTTGTCGGTGAATGGCATTGTAATTGAATTTCTAATTTATTTGGTCCAGTTTATAATTAAAATAAGTACTCTCCCACTTATCGTTGTACGTTGCTCTTGGGTTTTTCCACCCATGTCCTGCTTTTGAGGCTGCAAAGCAGTCTGCGTTGTATTCAGCCCCGAAGCGCGAGGGAGACGACTTCATTACTCGTCGTTTTTTCTGGGTCACCCCGTGGCAGTTGTTGTTTTGTTGCGCTGAAGCACTGCGTATCTTCACGACTCAAGACAGGGGTCTGTTGGGAGCAAGCGTTCTTGGAGAGTGCAGCCTAACAGCCTTGCCTACTTGTTTATTTTCTTCCTTCTCCTCTCTTTCGGTTAATTATTGTGTAAACACTGCTGGTTGCTGTAGGATTGCTCTATGGATCTGGCAGCAGCATTCCCCTTTCACCAGGGAGAGGCAACTAATGTTTTTTCTAGAGGGGCAACTCTTGAGAAACCTTCTGATTTAATTTTTTCCTCCCATCGTCTCCTGTGGCGTCATATAGAAAATAAAATTGCTAGAGCTTTAAAACACTTCACTGGCTGAACAAGAGTGTTAATTATTATTTAAGAGGGACAATTGGTCAACGTTTAAAAGCTGTGAAATAAGAGGAAAAAATAAAAAGTTTAAATTGCAACGTGGGGCGAAGGAAAGAGATTATACACTTCTACAGTGTGGTATATATACGGAGCAATATTTGCAGTTAGAAGGTGGAAGAAAAGTAGAATAGCCCTTTTCCATTTCCTTTTCCTGCAGCCCTTCCAGGACAAGTACATTGCTGTTTTCTCTTCAGAAGGAGAGACAGGAACTGGTGAACCCACTAGTTTTGTTTCAGCCCAGTTTGGTGGCCATGCAAATGATTTGACTCGTTACGCCTTGAAGATACATACCATTTACCTTTGCGAAGCTGACGGGGGTGTTCTGCAAATCACATCTCAAAACTGTTACTTGCTGTGCTGCCCTAAAAACTAAAATCCCTGTGGAGGCAAGTATCTTTTGTCTTGTGCCTGTACAGCAAACAGCACAGCGCGGGTTTCACGAACATGATGGAAAGGGCAGGGGATTCCCTAGGCACCAATATAAAGCAAATAATTAAGAATATCATAAAGCCTTAATAGGGGCTTCAGCCTGTTCTTCAAGGTAGTCTTGCCCCTGTAGACATTCATTATTTGGCTATGCTTAGAAAACCCCAAAGACAAAGACAGTCACGTTGTGTTGGGTCTGCTCCCCAGATCTTATTCCACACCTCCCTTCCTTTACTCGACACTGATGCAGAACTGAAGTTGTATATGGATACGCAAGCCTTGCTCTAGCAAAGAGCATGGGAATATTTTTCCTAGCAAAGGCTATTCCTTCCTGAACTCCCAGAGCCTTTGTGTTTATGCTGTGACATACGAGATTTACCTCACCTCACTGTTCAGAGCCGCAAATACTTTTACTGCTCAATAGGTAGCAAGTCACAGTCTGCTGAAAAACTTGCACCATGCTGCTCGGTTTTATCCTATGCCCTGCAGAACAGCTTTTTCACAGCTACTTGTGCAGCCTATTTCTTTTGTCATAAAACTTCTAGTGCTGTGCCTACAGCACTCACCTACATGTCTAATTTCACGTCACCGTAACAGGCAGGCTACAGAATCTTTAATAACTGCTTGCTGGTCATTAAAGCTGTATTTACAGAGACTTAACAGCTCTGTAATAGATATAGAACTTGCTCTGCGGAATTGTTACTGCATAAATATACCAGAATAAGCAGCTGGTAGTTAAAAGCTTTGTAATGCATGGAAAGCTGTAATTTGCTGATTAACAATGGGTGACTGCGATTGTAGTGCAATATCTATTTCCTAGCATCACCAGAAATCTGACCCATCTCTGAAAGGGCCAAATGAAAGGAAAACACTGTTAGAGGTGCGGGAGAATGACCGATAGCTGGAGGAGTTTTGACCCCTGATGTTGAATTGTTTTCGGTGGAGACGGGTCTTTGCAGTGCTGCAAGCCAGCTGTGGCAGGACTGGATTCTCATGGTGTAGGTCAGTGTGTATCTCCTGTCAGCATGGCTTTGCACCAGCTGAAGATGTGCTTCTTTATCGCTGAAGCTCAGATTCATGGAAAGCTAACAAAAGCCATGCTTTCATTTCTATTCTCATTAATTTTCCATTGCTAATTTGTTGGAGTTCCTTAGCAAGTCACTTCACCCCATCTGTCTCTTCCTTTTGGGCTTTGCCTTTCAAGTTGCTGGCATTTCAGGATGCTGTTTGCTCAGAACCTGGTGTATGTGAAACTGTATTTTTTCTGAAGCTTCTATGTGCCTCTGCAGTATAGATTAATATACTAATACTACTGAACTCTTTCTAACTGCCAGGATTTCAGCAGGATGGAGGTTTACCTTTTGCATGAACAGCCCTTTCACCCAAAGGTGTCTTCAGAGTCTTTTAGTCTTTATTTAAATTATATTATGTCCCTGCTTGGAAAAAGAGAAGAAAAAAAAAAAAAGAGAGAGGAGTCAGAAACATAAATTAAGCCTTCAAATGCATGTGCAGTTCTCTGTGACACAAACTTTGCTCTTGGGGTTTATGATGCTAATAAAATACTATTCACTGCTAACAGCTCTTTCCTTCCTGGCCTCACAAACTGAGACAAATAAGTGCATGTATTGAAGGAGTTCACATTTTATGTCTCTCTGCATCAATATGGCCCTGCTTTATTGACATTTTTAGGTAGAAACTGGCTAGTCATGCCTGGACTATGTTAGCTATTATTTATTATTTGGACTGAGGACCTAAGCCCTCCTTGTTCTAGGGGGTTGTACATAAAATCACAACTATTTGTATCCCAAAGAGCCTCTAAATATTATGAGAGACAAGACCGAAGTAGGATAAAAAGATGCAGTGAGCCCGTTTGTGTAGTATGTGATGGGGAACAGCACGCACAGCCACCGCGAGCGTTGGCCGCAGACTGCAAGGGGGAAACATAAGGCAAGGGTTTGCGGCAGGTTCCCGCGGGTAGAGGAGGTGGCCCAGAGGCTCCTGCAGGAGAGCCTTACCCGCAGGCGTTAACGAGAAAACCACAGTAAATGGTCCTCTGTGTCCCAAACTGACCACCCGACCAAAGGGCTTGTACCTCTGCTGAGGACCTGGACTCTCCCTTGTATGCTCATAGATTTAAACTGTCAGGTACTTACGAAGACGGTTATTTTAAGTGATCAGCAATAATAATTTTTTGTCATCTTTAAAATAAATCATCTCAGGAACTGCCTGAGCAGGGCAGCATAAGTAATTAGAGTCAGAATCCTGGACACATGCCCTAGCTGGCTCCAGCACTGCTTATGAATTACAGAGCTACTATTCCTGATGAAACTTTTGTTCTTTTGTTGCAAAATCTGGAGCGGCCTGGTTGAGAGACCACTAATGGTGACTTAATCATGGTGCTTGGTACCTCACTGAGGGCATCCAGGCAAGATCAAAGTGAGTCCCAGCAGCTTGTCCAGGAGAGAGAGTAGAGAGTCAAGCCCCACGTCTTAGAAGACATGGATTTAAAGACTAGTGACATTAGCCTAAATTTTTGCATTAGGATCTGTGATCTCTGTAGTCCAAGTTCTCCCAACTTCTTAGACAACTTCACGTGATTTTCTGTCATACATATAGTAATGCTTTCCTCTTGTTTTCTTGCCCAGCTTCTTGCTGACCTGGAATAACGACAAATGCCTCTGAGACTCATGTATGGAGCCATTTGGGGAAACCACAGTGGAAACCTGATGCAGAAATCAGCCCTCAAAATGGAATTAATCTTTAGGAAGATCTCATAAGTAAGTGATTTGTACCCTTCAAGGTACTCTGTGAACCAATGACAATATAACTAGGCTAATTTAAGCATTTGTCACATAGGTAAGGAAGAGTCAAATTCTGTTCTCAGTCATACGAGTGCAGGGAGAGGGGAGGGTAAACCCGTGGAAGGTCTGCCTTCCCATCTTGTTGACTTTCCAGGATTTCACCTCGCTGCTGCTCCAATGGGGACAGCCCCAGCTGCACTGGGAGTGGGGGAGTGGGTCTGTCCAGGCAGGGATGCCTGTGTTGGCACGTAGTGTGCAATTTCCTTATGCCTAGGAAATCTCTGCGCTTAATTTGCTCCCTTTTTAGGACCCCGACTTGTTTCTAAAAATAGAGCTTTATTCTTCATGTTCACTTCCTAAAGGACAATGACAGAAGAGAGAGAGGGGGAGAAAATGCTATAAACTGGGACAGTTTGTTACCATATTCACTGCACATCTGGGAGCTCTTTTGGTACATAATTGCTGCATAATGCTGTTCACAAGCTATAGCCTCGTACATGTCCTCTTGGAAGCCGTTGTAACGCCGTAGCCCCTGCTTTGGGAATTGAGTGTGACCTATTGGTCAGGTATACTGCTCACAGAGTGGAAAACTCTTGGTTCCTTCGCTTTGCTCCGTGAGATCTTGGCTAGGCCACTGCTATGCTAGTTTTTGAGGCTCTTAAAAGCCTCATTGCTCCCAAATCCACTGCTGAGTGAAGTGCCCTGTTGAAGTCCTAAAGATAATTCTCTGGTGAGACCAAATGTGTAGTTCTCTGCAAGGCTGTGACACTGGGAATCAGAGGGGCAGCTGCTCTGTGTAACTGTATTTTCTCTGTTGCAAATATCAGCTTATAATGAAGTAGAGAAATTATTCCATTGAAGGAAATCTGACCACAGAAATGTGCCATCCGGCAACCTGGATGTGATTAAGAAACAGCCACTGTGCTGCCTGTTCCCTTTCTTCTCTTTCAGCAAAACAAACAAACAAAAAAAACCCAATTTGAGACATTTCGTTGAATTTCCTAACTTTTTAAAATGCTGTTTAAACAGAACTTTTAGGGGAAAAGCCTGGTTAAGATGCTTCTCTACCTTTCCTTAGGATTGTGTACTAGTTAATCCCAGAATTTTGGGGACCCTCATCCAAAAGACGAGGAAGACTTGTCAGTTCTGAGTATAACTGCATGCAACATTTGCTCCCCTTGCCAGTGGCAGGGAGACACAGCATATTTTGGACTTACAGGGTCTGATAATGGATGAATGCAAGTTTAAAGTAAAGAACATTGGGTAAACTACTATCTTAACTTGGAAGTGGTGTCTGTCCATGCCACATGGTGAAGATGATAAATTGCAGTGAATTTGTGATCTGGAGCCATCAAATCTCCTCCCTGTCTTTCTTAACCTTGGGACAAATTAAATCAAATCAAATTCTGCTGTGAAGCCTAAAGACATAAAATTTGTTAGCTGTAACAGTATATTCTGCCAAGTAGTCAGGACTCCCTCATATTAATTACTTTATTCAGTAAGTTAAACAAATGATGTGATATCTGGATTCAGGGGGAAGCCACCCAGGAGTATATAAAGGATGCAAAGATATTTCTGTCAGTGAACATCCAAACTCTAGTTGCTAATTTTTTGTGGAGAGCAATAATCTGTTCTAAGGCTCCCTCCATTCCTGAGCAAAGTACATACCAAGTACGAGCATCATTAATAGGACTGCTTGAACAAGGCATCAAAATAATAACCACTCGTGTGCGGAGTGGAGTGGAGGTCCTCCTTTCCATTAGCTCTCCTCTTCTGGAGCGAGCAGCACCAGCTGAAGGTGGTGTCCCCTCTTCCCAGCCTGTAGACTGCTTACCTTTGCTCCCCAGCTGCGATTAGTTTCCCACAGCTCTGCAAACAGAAGAAATGTATGAATCTCTCCTCCTCTGCTCCAGGTGCAGCCAGGTGGGTCCAAAGCACCCTAATGCACAGGTTAAGGTAATCCTTGTTGCTGTTGGCAGTGGACTGGAGATGCCTTATCTCATTTCTTTCACAAGCAAAGCTGTGAAGATTGTTTTTCCCTACAAAAAGTATCTTTCAAAGAGACCCAGGTCTAGGCTGGGAGGCACCAGCTGATGAAGAGTCTACCACTCCCACGTTGTTCCAATGATTCATTACCCTGTTTTAAAAAATGCAAGCATTATTTTGAATTCAAATTTGGCTGCCTTTAATTTCCACCAAGAGATTCTCTCTGTGCTCATCTCTGGTAGATTAAAGAGCCCTCAGTATCTGATAGTTTCTTCCTGTGAAAGTGCTTGTACACTGTAATCAAATTATCTTTTGAATTTCTTCCTGATAAGTTAAAGAGATTAATCTTTTCACAGTCTTCATTCTGAGGCGTTTGTTTCCATGAGTCTGAGTTGCTCATATGCCTTCTCAGCGCCCCATCTCCAGATTTGTGTCTTGCAACAATACACAGATACTGTAAATAAGCATAGTACTGTTAAACTGAGCTCAGAAATAGCCCGCGGCCCAGGGTGTAGCTTCAGGTACGGTGCTGCTTCTCCATGCTGGCTCAGGCAGCTCGGGAGCATGCCTTGGACATCACACCACTGCAAAACTAGTCAGAGAACCCAACTGCCTGCCCCTGGCTACTGCGGGGAAAACCTGTAAGAAGGAATTATAGTGTTTGAAACCAAATTTCACTTGCAGCAACACCTTTCTAATGCAAAGCTGTTATTAATGAATCTGGGGGAAACCAGTCAGAGCGCTCCTCATAAGTCTTGATTTGAAATGCTTTTTCACTGTTCCTATGTCTCAGTTCAACTTCGATCTGTCATTTTTTTCCTCCCCTATTTCTTTCCTTTCTGGTGGAAGATGGAGAACAGCTACTGTGAAAAAGGTGCTAAATAGGCACCTGATTTATCATCTTCATTATTTTACTGAAGCAGCCATGTTTGCTCTTATCCTCTAGGCAGTCAGAGCATGTTTGTATTCAGTGCTGTGAGATCGGTCCTGCACCAGGAGCTGGCTGTTCCCAGGGTGCTCTTCAGCCTAGTTGCTGGGATGACCATTTTGTCTAGCTTAATAAATCCAAAGCAAAGCTTTCAAAGATCTTTAAGAACTTTTCTTTATGAAGACCATCTTAAAAGGGCTAGGAATTGTGGCTATTTTTAGAAAAGATCAAGTATTAAAATGCAAAAAAGGAAAGAGAGGCGAGGTGGACAGGGAAGTTGCTCTTGCAGTATGATGCTCAGCTCATTAGCGCACTCTGCCCTGAGCAGTGTTGCACACTTGCTCTGGTATTAAACTTAATTTATACTGTAAAAAAAGCAGGAGGAGAGTAAAGCTCAATCCTGCCAGGTGCTGAGTGCTTTCTTGTGAAGCGCTGAGTTGGCAGAAGTCAGAGCTGCTCAGCACCTCTCAAAACACTCCTCCTCCTCTTGCTTTATTGTCAGTGAGGCTGCAGAGCTGGCCATAAAACAACACAGAAGATTTCCAATAAAATAAAAGTCTTGTCTAAGTGTTAAGATACGGATACTTCACTGTACAGAGTCATTCCAGAGAGTGAAATGCTAATTTGTCATCAATCCTATGGAGAAGGGAAAAAAGATGTTATGGTAGAGGAATACAGAGCTCCTACACCCAGAAGGATGGAGGTGAAAAATGGTGGAGGGAATAGCGTTAGCCCGAGAGATACACCCATGAAACGTCCCTTCGCTGCTGCCCCAGTTCCGCTCTGGCTCATGGCTGTCCATGGACATAGGCTCCGGTGGGTGTGCCAGCATCCATCTGGGAGTGAACAGGCTTTTGAAGGAGCATTTAGACCTTAAAATCATCACTCAAAATTACTGCTATGTGTTCTGGCCCAGCACTTCCTGGCCTTATTTATAATACAGGGTAGCGGACAGCATCTCCTTGGAGGTTTTAAAGCTGAAAGTAAACTGTAGGTACGTAATGTTGCAGCATACATAAGGCGATGCAAAAGTGAGCGGGGCGGTCACTGCCAGCTCCCTCTGTACCTGCCTGGTAAGAAGTAATCTTCTTCCAAAGGTTTATTTGTGTCTCAGATGGTCCTGGGGTTGTACAGCACGCGGCAGATGACTGTCCGGCTCTCCCGGGAATGGTACGTGGTAGATAAAAAATGCTTCCGGACAAAAGCTGCCTCCTACTCTGAATGTGATCCAGGACTTGTATAACATGGCCTTGATCTTTGCTGTGAGCTCAAATCCTAATCAATAGTAATAATTAACAGTAACAAATGCAGAAGCAGAGATCAGAGCCTTACGGTGATGTGACTCAGGTCTGCAGGTGCTTTACTAGCACAAGGCCATGCAATGCTAGTGCAATTACTTGCATGAGGACTGCAAAACAGTGGCTGCCGTGACCTACAGAAGCTCTCTGCTCGTTCCGAGAGCTGTTGGCTCAGCCTCTCGCTGGGCAGGACTGCCTGGAAGGGCTGGAACATCAGTGAATGCAATCACGACTGAGGGGGAGGCTGAATCAGGAAAATAATTTCCTTTTTAAACCAGAAACTTAAGCAGCAAGTTAAGTTTTACAGAGTCCCGCGGTCCTTCAGAAGGCACCTCGTGCCTATAAACAAGCACCCCCATCTCTCCAGTACACCATAAAATCCTTCAGTAACAATCATCGTGACAACTATAAACCTGTTGTTTCCATTCTCTGTGATTTAGTGAGCTGGTGGAAAAGGTGGGGCTGCTGTTTTATTGGGATGATCAAATGTTTGCAGAGGGGAAAATATAATCTGCATTCCTCCAAGGCTACTTTTATATATTGAATCATGAATACATTTTCTTTCCCATTAGCAATTTAACATTGTAGGGCACAGAAACACTTCTTCAAAGTGAATTTTTTTTTTTTTTTTTTTAAGTAAAGTCCTGACTCTACGGGAGTGAATGCAAGAGCCCTTGCAGCCATGGGAAAGCTAGCACTGGAGCCTTCCCCACATGGGGTATCCCTGGGTTTTATTTTTCTCAGACAATTTTGAAAGTTTGAGGTTTTCATTCCTAATTGGGATGAAGCCACATTGCAGAATGCCAGAAGCCTCCACAAAGCAGCGTTTTCCTTCTCTGGCAGCTCTGCTAGAGATAATCGCCTGTCCTGCCCTCCTGAGATGTTGACCGCCTGCCTGTGATGATGGTGAACATGGGGGGTCGAGCAGCCACAGCGTGCACAGGACAGCTGAGGAAGGAGGACTTTGCTCCAGAGAGAAAAGAGGATGAAGGAGAACAAATTCTTTGTGTCTCTTGTGTGCTGGATCGGCCAGGCACACGCAGAGAGGAGATAAATGATGCATGGGGCTGGGCATGAATTTTAGCTTTGCGTCATCTGGCCGTTTCTCGGTGTTGAATGCTTTTCATTTTCTGCTGAGTTAAAAGTCTACACAGGTACTCTAAAGATACTGTATTTAATACTTGTAAATGTGTAATCAAATACAATTAATAATAGTAATTGGAGTAACCAGCACACTGTTGTAATTGACCTAAATGTTTCTTACTAACTAGAACAGCTACAGTTCAGAAATCGTTCACAGGCTAGAAGTAGTACTTTATATTGGGAAAAACAAGCTGGCCTCAATCTGTGACACACATCAGTGTTAACAGGGCAATGTCCAAGAGCAGATTTTATTGTTATATTTCTTTGCGTTTTCTGGGAATACTAGAGCTGGATGGGCATAGGGAAAATGTGCTGTGGTCATAGCAAGGGGTTAAGCGTGCTCTGTTCTCAGCTCTGGGAAGAGGTGAGCTGAGAAGGGGGTGGCAGTGCTGGGTTTCGGCGCCGGTCCTGGGAGAGGGTTGAGCTGGGACCTGCTGTGTCCTGCGTGCTGTTTAGAGGGGCTTCCCTTTCAAAACATTTCAAATGCTGGCAACTGTCATCGCTGCAAGATGCTGGCTGCCCCGTACGTTGTGCGTGTGCCTGCCTGCTAGATCTGCCTGCTTGCTGTTCCCAAATGTTGTAGGCTTATCTTTTTTAATTGAATGTTTGCCTTTCTCTTGGGTCACGAGGCATGTGACCTTTCTTCAAGAGAGTTTTCACCTGGTCACGCTTCCAGCAAAGCCAATGGGTCTAGATCCATTTGATTAAGTGATCTAGGATCTCTCCCCTAAGGACACTTAGAAAACTTCCTCCATCTTACATCTTGTGTTGTCATTTATACTCCTGCAAAATGAATATGAAACACTTCCGTGAAAGTTAAATGAGAATTTCTTCTTGAGAATTTATTTCTGATTTATGCACTGATATAAAGAGTTGGGGAATGTGCAAAGCAGATTAAAACCAGGCCCAAAGCGTTTGTGGCTGTGAATCCCCATGTTACAGAAGCCCCACTGCGACACCCCCATCCACCGATTCTGGATGCATGAACAAGTGGCTCACTTAAGGACTGTGAATTTTGTGATTGATGGCAGCTGGGATGGTGTTTGATGTTAAGCACTGTTCCAGTGCTTTGCTGGACCAGAGCCAGGGAGCTGATTTTTGCAGCCTTGTTCCTGTGCAGTGTCCTTAGCCATACTCGCTCAGCCCCATGGGACCTGGCCAGTTAATCACCGCAGAAAGTGCTACTTGGGCAAGCAGTGCTTCGCAAGAGCGGCATTGCAAGTCACAGCTTCAGTGCGTGAAGCTCATCTCGACAATGTTCTCACATACATTAGGTCAGAAAGAGATATTGTGGGCCAGATCCCTAGCTGGCATTAATCAGGAGAGCTCCACAGCTGGAAATGGAACTGATGGGACAGAGCCAGCTGAAGATGGCTGTCTTCCGAAGAGATTCACTGTGCAGCCGGACAGCAGGTCCCCCAGCAGAGCAGCTCTCCTTAAAGTAATGCCACCCACAGCCATCCATCACCCAGCATCTCTGTGCAGCACTTGCTAGTTCTCCCAGAAAAAAACATCAGCCCCTTTCCTTCAAGGAGGAGAGACTGGCTAAGGTGAGAGCAGCCCACGCTCACACACAAACCCCTGGGAGGCAGAGCACTGGGTAGCATGACTCAAATCGCCAGGGAGGTGGAGAGGTTGACTTCATAGGAAAATCAAAAGAGAGCAGTTAAAGGCCTTGGCAGCTGGTTGCCCAAAGCGACCACAAACATGTGTCTCGCCCTGGTAGGTCTCATCAGCACAACTCAAATGTCATCTGATCCTGACAAGTAACAGAGAGAGAGAAAAGACGACTGCCCTTGCTGGAAAATAATGAGAGCGCTGTAAGGAGGAAAGGAGCAGAGGAGAACAGTCCCAGGTGGGTTGTGTCCGATTTGTATTCCTCCTCTCCCACTTTTTTGTCCAATGATATTATTTTGGGGGTTATAATAAGTGCTAGTTTTGTAGCAGCACTAGTACTCCTCTGTGCCAGGTACTGTATAAATGCATGGGAGTAGAAAGCACCAGCCCCCAACGTAGCTGCTGTGCAACCAGCAAAGGCTTGACGCAAGCCACGAAGCACTGATCCAGAAAGGGTTTTAGGAGATAAAAGTTCAATTCCCAAATTTAACACTCGCTCCTCTGTGTGATCTCTGGGCAGTTCTCTTAATCCCTTTATGCCTTAGTTCTCCAGGCTTAAAGCATATTAGAGGTGGTTTAGGTACAGCTGGTCCTGCATTAGGGGGACGGGGCTGTAGGCCACACTGAGAACAGCCACATCACAGGGGCAGGCAGTCTGCGTGGACTCGTACGTAGCTAAAAAGCCAGCGAGATGCCCGAGACTCTTCCACCCTCGTGTGCAGCATCGAGCACAATGAGACGCTGTCTCTCTGCTGGCGCTACCCCATTGCACAGAGCTGATCGTTAGGCAGTGCCCCTCCATCATCTCTCTCTGTCCAGGTTTGCTCCTGCCTGTTGGAGTAATCAGCAGGTCCAGCTCGCAGGTAGGTGTGCTGCGCTCGCGCTGCGCTTCCTTTCACCACACAATCATGCTTTTTTTTTTCCCCCCCCACTTCCAGTACATTCCAGGCTGAGACTGAAGTGCAAACTTAAAGGAACGTGTGTACTGGACAGCAGGCTGAGGCATGGGGCACCCTCTTGCTTCCAGCCCAGGGCTTTATTAAATCCCCTTCACCTCTCTGCGCACAGCTGAATAATGGGTATCTCTGCCATAGAAATATGTACTGCTTTCTCACTGCATTAAGCATTGGCTTCAAGTGAATTTCTCTCACAAGCAGAACTAATAAAATGACTAAAAACTGCCAGATTCCACTTGACAAATGGCTCAAAGGAGGACATCTTCTAAATGCTTTTAGCATTTGCAGTGATTGATCAGGGCAGGCTTAGAAGCAGCTGACCTGTTGAGTTTTTTCAGAGGGGAAATGATGGAAGGATGATAACACTCCTTTATTCTTGATCACTATAATTTTTGCTTTTCTGCAGACAATGTATCCAGTGTCCAGAAATCACCACCTGTGTTTTGGAACTAGCCCAGGAATACAATTTAAATCCATGCATACTAACTATGCATCTCTCTGTCAATTCACTATTCATGTAGTCGCATGCTGGGAATCAGATGACACGTGCTGTGGTTGTTGCTGTAGCCGTGTAGAGAGACACAGTCTTTGCCCAAGGTGCTTTATGGGTGCAGAATGAAGGTCACACACCAGCTCGGATCAGAGCCTGGCATCAGTCACTACAGCCTGTTCCAGCAAGGGCCTGTCCGCAGCCAGGCGCTTACTCTTCATTTAAACTGTGTCAGTCTCTCCTGCAGAAAGCTCTGAAAGCCCATGCTCAAAGGGGGATGCATTTTTCCACAGCTGGAGCAGGTAGGAGAGGGAGCTCTGGAGCAAGGAGCTGCTCCTGCTTGGCACGCCCAGCGCCCATCTCCAGGCAATACAAACCGGCAAAGCTGGCAAGAGCTGCGCAGCAGCAGCCTGGCAGAGCACTGCAGGAGTTGAACCATAAAGCAGAGGCAAGGCCTAAGGCTGAGGGGACAGATCCTCCATTTGATCTTGAGCAAGTCACCTCCTTTTAAGAAAGCTATGATTTCTCTTTCTCAATAAAGGTCAGGGGAGTAATACTCCTCTTGGAAGTACCGAGTGCTTTGAAATCCTGGAGAGCTGCTGAATTTCTGGGTGATCTGTGCTAGCATCTCTCAGCCAGACAAGATGAGGCAGGGATTGAGACTTGCTCTGCTAACTGCTGTAGTCATCCCTTAGATTTTTACCACAGTGACAGTTGTTTTCTCTTTATCTAAATAAAAAAAAAAAAGATTTGATTAAAAGGAGACACACCGTGACCACATTGGGAAACCTGTCCTTTTCTTGCTGAGGATTTCAGATACTTTATCTCCCTGGGGATAAAGATACTTTATCTCCCTGGGGTAAACCACGCATGTGCTAACCAAGTCCAGACTGTCAGGTGGAAGAATCGATGGCTCTTCCTGGAGCTGTTTGTGCAGGTGAATGCTCTCTTGTTTAATTGATGTCCTATTTATTGTTGAAGTGTTGCCCTTTTTTTCTTCTCTTCTCTATTTCTTGCTTCTCTGGCCAGGAAGCAAGATTTGGTTCAGTCACAAGAGATTAGCAAGCAAGCTGAGAACAGGTGCTCTGGAACATGTTTGAAATCAGGCAGCTCTTCCCGACCCCCGTCTTGTCTCCTTCCCTCCCAGCAGCTTTCCCTGAATGCATTAGGAAACTTAGTGGGGACTTTCTGGAGGTAGATTTTCCCAGAGAGTCGGCAGCACAGCTGCCCAATTTATAGTTGTGTGCAGTAGATAAGAGCAATTTCATGTTATACTCTTAAACCTCTTGTTCGTTTTATGAATAACTTCTGTAAGTGTCACTTCAGAAGCTCATCCAGCAAAGTAAAGGGGAAGGAACGCAGATGGGATGTCCAGAAAAAACTGAGACCAAATTCTGTCTGCAAGTTGGATGCCTGGGGGTATTTTTGTAAATTCATCCAGGTGGGCTGGTGCTTAAGGAGAGTAGAGCAGGCACAGGAGCCCTGTGCCTGGCACAAAGCCACTTTTGTAGCTTCTCTTGTTCTCTCTGTGACTGTCTAAAGCACAGAGATGCGGAAGCCAGGCAGCAGCAGCATGTTCTCCATTTCTAGCTGTTCTGCACCCTTGCAAAGCTCTGCAGGAGCCATTAAGGTGAGACGTAACTGGAATTCATTTAGCCTTCCGCAGGCTTTGAGCAGCTGAAGCACAATCTGCCTCCTTTCGAGCTCTGCAAGAGACTGGCCCTGAGATTCAGAGGCTTTGGATCCATGCGGAGTGTCTGGAAGATGGGCAAGAGGAAGTTCACCCATGCCATCACCAGAGACAAATGCTAAGAGAACTGGCCACGTTTAAAGACCCCAAAGGAAAACCCCTGACTGTCCCAGAGGGGAAGGTGGGGCCCCTGTTCCCAGGGCAGGCTGCCAGCAGGAAGGTGTTACCACTGCATGGTTTGCACTCACTGGAGAGGCATTTTAATGAGCCAGGGCCCTGCCTGAGGGCAACTGGTTTAAAAAAAACAACAGTAATGGGAGGAACATGTGGCACATGTGCTGCTTCCAAGCCCAGTAGAGCACAGATCAGTCCTGGTTGTAGGTGGCTGCCATCCCAGGTGGCCTGTGCAGAGGGTGCATTTGCCACCGCAGTGTCATTATTGGTTTGGTGCCACCCTGTCAGAGGGTGCTTCGATGCTGGATCGTTTCAAAGCAACATGTCAACATGTTCCAGCTCAGTTGATCCACTTGCAGGTTCCAACTGAGATTTGCAACAATTAATATTGATGTGTCTTCATTAATGGGGAAGGACTCTGCTGTCTTCTACCCTCTCCTGCAGCCACCTCTCCCCGCTGGCAGAGCGCTCGCTCACACAGAAGGATGCTCCTAGGAAGGCTGTGGCTGACCATGCAACGCTCCCAGTGATTCCTGGTGGAACGGTTCCTGTCACCAGTCACTTGCCTACTGCCCAGAGCAGCTTCCTTGTGCATGCAAATTTCTTCATTAAATATGGGTGTATAACTGAAGGATCTGTGCCCTAGTGAAGCAAACCACAGCTCTTCCTGCTCTCTCAATTTTTAATTTTCATTATAACTTTCCTCATTCCTTGCTTGTATAAAGCCTGCACAGTCAGCTGGGATCTTCCCACCTATTTCTGTGGCTGTGGGGACTTGTCCTGACTTCTGATCTATTCTTGAGAAAATGCTGGTGCATATACTTGTAGTTGCTGTGAAGCAAATAATGTAAAGAGATCCCCTGGCCCTGTCTACTCACAGTAGTTGGTCACTGAAGCACAAGCAAAATTTATCTTCTTAGAATTTTTTTTGCACAATTAGGCTTAAGAATATTCTAAATCAGTTGAACTAGACTGAAATAAATGTGTCTAGCTGGGCTTTGGCATCAGCTGCAAACTATCTAAGCTGGTGCAATTGCTCAGTTCCTCCTGTGCTGGGGAGGTCTCAGTTCTTTAAGGGGAGCCCAGTACAGCTGGGGCTTTCTGTGGCCAGAGGGGCTGGTGCTGTGGCACCTTCAGATGGGTGGGCAGCCCTGTCCTCAGGGGAGAGCTATGGAGCTGGGCAGGCTGGAGGTGAGGGTTCTGTTTTGTGTGCTCTGCAAACGGTACAAAGGACTTAATGTGTCTTGAGCAGGGTAAAAAAAAAAAAAAGGTACTTTGAGTTTGTTGAAAAGACAGAGAAACACCTGGCGGTGAGATGGGTGCTGGGGTGGGTTTTGCATGCTGTGGGCATAGGGAGGTTGCCTGTGCAATGCTGGTGGCTGCAAGCTGAGCTTGCTGCGTGGCTTGCTCAGACTCTCCCCTGGCTTTATCCAGCTTTGCTTGGGGTGTTTTCTTGCATCTTTTTATACCAAGTTGTGAGCACATAGATGCTTCTTCAAGGGCTGACAGACAAGTAGACAAGTGAGTGGCTATCTGTACTGCTCTGTAAATAACCCATGGGTGCTCTGCGACCTCTCAGTGCTCTTGCATGGCTGAGATCCCTGCTGGGCTTTGGGGAGGGCAGGAGTGTGGAGGGGGTGCTGGGGTTCTGGCAAAGCTGACCAGAAAGCAAAATGGTGAAAGAAAAGGAGGGGAGGAGAATATGAAGTACTGAAAAGCCTTTAAACTGACCTGGGCTAAATAATCTGAGGGATGCATATTTTAACTCTTTTTTTCACAGGTAGAATGGATGGACCCTCAGCTGGTGTTACTTGACAGCTCTGCTGCATGTCTCAAATCCATGTTGTTTTTAATAAAAAACCACGTCTTGCAAGTTAGATTCTTCGATGCCTTCTCTGCGGGGTAAGCTGTTATGAGGAGCTGGGGGCATGCGGTGCTGCTTACGGAATGCTGTCAGCGTTTCTTTAAGATGCTACAGGCTTTAATAAGCAAGGGATTAATTACGTTTCCCATGACTGCTTGGCAGCTTCACCTTAATGCTTGAGCATGTTAGCACATCATTAGTCAGAGGGCAGTAAAATAATGTCATTGTCCTCCCTTTCTCCCCCAGCTGCTGGCCTGTGCTCATTATATTGTGTGCGGCAGCATTAGGTGTGATTGGCGCGTGTTCCTCCGGAGGAGATGGAGGCTGTGCTCCCAGGCGGAGGGGTGAGCTGTGCTCTGCAGGTCACCAGTGCTCTGCTCTAACAAGTGTAATTGGAGGGATTTACTCCATTATCCAATTTGATTACAAGCAAGCTCCTGGGTAAACAAGGAAGAGGGAAGGCCTGGGTGAAACCACACAGCTCAAGTGGCTCTTTGGAGCCGATCTTAGCAACCTTGTTTATGTAGATGTACTTGCCAGAACCTCTCTGGTACAGCCTTTGAAGGTCTCTTGCTTGCTGCAAGTGATTCATCCAGCCAGCTCTGTTGCGGTGAATCTATCTGGCAGGTTTTGTTTCCTGTTGTGGGCAAATCAGGCAGCACTCGGAGCATCAGGTTTCCAACCACCTTTTCTAGTGAGCAAAAGTCCTACGTTTGTGATTTCCCCTGAGGAACTCAGTATGACTTATCAGGCGGTTCCAACTAAAATGGTACATGAGGTGTTTGCTCCTTGAGGAGCTGAGTAATGCACTAATGAGTGCAAGACAGGTCCCGCTTCTTCCCATGCAATGGGAATGAATCGTACTTGTGCTGGAACAGAACTGGGCTGAATGCTGGCTGACTTCTCATGCATTGATTAGGCTTAAGTTTCAAGAAAGTACAATCGAACTGAACTTTTCAATAAAGTTTGACCCAGGAATGATGTATCGGTCAATGGGCACTGCACCAAGATCTTTCCCTTGAACAAGAACTGAGCTAGGGCTAAGCTGCTACACCTGGACAGTGCTGGTGTTGCAGTGCCCCTCTGGTGCGAAGCTGGAGACACGTACAGTAGCGTGGAGATTAGTGAACCTGGCATTCACTGCCTAATTTACCTCAAATTAATGTCAAAGTATTTATCTTTGA
Source organism: Platalea leucorodia (assembly GCF_965183815.1). Classification (NCBI taxonomy): domain Eukaryota; kingdom Metazoa; phylum Chordata; class Aves; order Pelecaniformes; family Threskiornithidae; genus Platalea; species Platalea leucorodia. Next base: position 7,082,472 of record NC_138840.1, on the reverse strand, counting down.
TGAACCAAATTGTTTGGCTGAGTGCAGGGACCTGGCAGCACACGCAGTTTGTGTCAGTAAAATGTCTTCTTCAGGCTGTCCCTCCTGCCTCCCCGCCGTGCGCAGGGCTTGCCCTTCTGCTCTGGGTTTTGGGTGAGGACCTCGAGCTGTCAGGCAGGGGTTATCAGACTGCGGAGCCAAGGTGTCCCTGCTGAACAGGGGACGTGCCCCTCATCTGTAGGCAGAGCTGCATGTCAGCAGATGCTGTGAAAGGGGAATCAGCACAACGGCTGCCTGAAGGGCCCTCTTTCGGGTTGCTTTTGTCATTGGCAGCCGTCTAAAGAGATGCATTTAATTTAAGTAGAGAGAATGACCCTTTAAAACCAAGAGCCGTACCAGCGCTCGCTCAATGGCGTATTGCCCTGAGCAGCCCTGACAGCAAGGCTCCTGCTGCGCAGGCAGCTATCGGGTAGGTAAAGCCACCTGAAGGGAGCATAGCAGAGCTGAGCTGGGCCGCTCTGCCCCTCACCTTCTTGCAGACCATTAATCAAATCCATGCTTCAGCAATGCAGACCTGCCCACAGCCTGACTACTTATTGCTTAACAAGTGCATTAGTGTAAATCAAGAGGCATGTTTCAATTATCTAATAGAAGAATTATTGATCCACACTCTCATTCTGAATGTTCAAATGTTCCAGTAGGAGAAACAATATTTGTATATGCTATAAAAAAATCTGAAGTGTGTTTTTATGTTTCAATTAGATTGTACTTGGAGAGCTGTTGCAAGATGCTTTTGTAGAAGCAGCTGTGGCCAAACTGGGACAGGCACGGAGTCAGCTGTGCTCCACCGCCCGGGTTGTGCTGCTGGGATGCCGGCTCTGCTTGCGGTCAGTGGATCTCGCAGCAAAGAGGGCACTAGATGACGTTCCTCCCTTTCCTCTGAGGATGCTGTGCAGGGAAGCCCAGGGCTTCATTTTTAACTCATCATCCACTGAAAAAAAGCAGCTGTTCCTCAAAATGCCAAATTTAGTTTAAGTATATTAAATCAAAACATTTTTTTTTTCCTCCCCCTCCCTGCATTGTGGTCCTGAAAGTTGGGGGGGAGGAAGGGGATTTGTGCTGTCTTGAAGACATGACATGAGCGTAAGGAGCCTGAGGCATCTCGCTGATAAAGCAAACATCCTGAAGGAGAGTTAATACAAAGTGGAGTTATTCTAAACCTTCTGGCTTTTAGTCCATTGTCCTTTGGTAGCTGTAAAATGCAATTGAAGGATGTTCCCATTTCCCTTTGATATAAAACATGGGGCTGTTATAGAAACTTAAAACCCATTCCAAGTTCTTCTCAGCACTTCTTTTTAAAGCAGCTCAGTTCAGCTGTCAATCCCTAGCTCCACTTTTAATTAAAATAGGTTTGTAGCCTTCACTGACAAGCAGACATCTACAGTAAGTTGCAAACTGTAGAGCAATCCTTCTCAGTTTAAGAAGGATGCCAAATAAAATGTCACTTGCCACCTCTCTAGGAGAGCCCTCTATATTTAAGAATAAATACACAAATAAAGTTGTCACCTGGGAAGTTGTCGATAACCTTTTTCTGGGACAGGGAGCTTAGATTAGGCACAATAGCAGTTGTCTGTGTACTTCATGCAGTCCCAAAAATGTTGCTGGAGACTTCATGGCCCTGACTTCCCCCCCCCCCCCCCATTTTGCACTGTCAAAAATGAAGCACAGCTTGTGAAATGGTGTCACTCTGATTTGGTGAAACCACGGGGCAGCTTGAGGGGTCCTGAGGCTTGTCAGAGCACCAGGGACCAGCGCCGCCTTTGCTCTGCTGCAGGATCCCAGTCCAGCAAAGCGTTACAGGTAGGGAAAGCTCAGCCCATCTCAAAGCATGCCCAGCTGGGGTGGCCCCCAAGGGATCCCCTCTGCTAGCAACGGGACGAAAAGCACACCAAAAGGTGGAAACAGCTGGTGCTGGAGAGTTTGTGCAGAATGTTCTTGCGGTGGGACTGTTTGAGCGTTTCTTTGACAGACCAGGATTTCCCTGCTGGTGCGAGGCACCTGATGAACCTGTCACTGCTTTCATGTTCTGTTTATTGAATACCTGAAAAACCCTCAGAAAGCAAATAAGGTTAACTCAAAACAAATGTGGCACAGAGGAGCAAAATCATGCTGTAGGTTTATTATTGTCATCGTTATTAAGAAGTTTCTTTTCCTGGCCTGGCTGCTTTTTGTTGTATTTTTCACTGTTTGAAGTTTTTAAAGTGCCCTGAAGGCCTTGGCTTTAGAGGAGGCAGATCTCACCCTGTTTTGGGGGTCAGGCTGGATTTCTTTAAGGAAGGTCGACTTACAAATAAGCGATGTGATCACTGAACTCTTGCTACTGGGGTTAGAAACTTGGTGCCGCAGCTGGGTGTGTGGGATAGACGTTAATGGGGGATGCTCAGCTTTGGTGCTTGGTTCGAGGGGGCTGTTGGCTAAACGTGGTCCAGCCTGGAGTGGCAGAGCCTTCCCGAGTGCCGTGCATCTGCCAGGGCAGGTTTCCCTACAACATCAGTAGGGAAGGGTGGTTGTCCCTGTTTTCCAGATGAGAGAACTGGAGTCCAACAGGTGAAATTAAATGTTTGAAATTCGGGGTAGCTGCAAATCGAACCTGCGCCATGCAAGCCTGTGTCACGCGTGCTGGCTCCCAGCCAATCCTCATACCGCCTTCTCATGCAAAGGGTTTGTTTGTGATTTTGATTAATATTTGCAAGGGCTGCCCAGCAGCAATTACACAGCTCCTTCCTTCCCCCACCCCTCTTTCGTGCTGCTCTCAGTTCATAACCCTGCAGGAGATTATTCCACACCCCTTTATTGAGCAGAACATCCTCTCCTGGCCTGAGCAGTGTTGTAAATCTATCCAGGAGGGAAGCATGAAGAGAGGACAGCAGTTGTATTTTCACTCTCCTGTTTACATACTGGTTTAATTAGGCAGGTGCTTTTGATTAGCTAAAGAAAAAAAGAAAAGCTGTGTCAACTGAAATTAATTTCTCTCTAAAAATTTGCTCTTGTGAAAAGTTTTGGTGGTTTGTTTGGAACAGGAATGTGGGCAATGGAGTGAGAGAAATCAATTTTCCTACCGGGTCTAATCACAACCAGTATGAAATTAAGTTGTCACACAGTACCCCTAATATGCATGTCTAAGTGCATGTTACACTGTTTGCTGAGGCAATTGGCAGAAACCTGGTTCTTCTCTATCCCTCGCACTTGAACTAGACTTCCCTTGTTATAAAACACTTAAGGGCAAACTGCGATGTGACATGTTGACACCAGGGAGGTACAAAAGTTTCAGAGGAGAGAAGTAGGGCATGTAATAGCAGTATAAACTGTTATGAATCAAGAAGCTATTTATGAGCATTTACTTACTTAGCCCTAAAAATAGCTAGGGCTGTATGTGAAAATAGGTCTGTGATTGAAATCAAGCCCTAGACATGATGTAATGGGAAAGGGGGGTACGAAGACAGATGCAATCAGTTATTCTATAAATAGACCTGCTGTCCTCTCCATGGATGGGGCAAGAGGCTGGTTTGGGCTCTTGCCACCAGGTAGAGGAGGGGTGAGTGAGGCTGGAAGAGCTGCCTTGTGGTGGACCAGAGTTTGCTGCAAGACTGAAGGCAACGGGAACATGGGCAGGTGCCGAGACTGAAGTCCACAGGGCTGACTGCCTGCCACCACCTCAAATCCCCAGCCATTGCCACCCAGCTGGAGTCTCCTGGCCGGTGCTGTCCTTGGGGTTGCAACATTTCTGTAGTGGTAAGAAGCTTTGCTTTCAAATGCCATCTCTCTGTCAGCTGTAAGCCCCGGAGTTCGGTCCTGGGGACATGTGGAGGCATGTGCCTTATTGTCAGTGTAGCAGGTGGGTTTCCGAGGGGCATCCGAAAGAATGAAGCTGAGCTGCTCTGACAACACGTTGGTGTTTCCTGGATGTATTCAAAGCAGGACTGTATTAGGAGGGCCACTGGGCTTTTACTGAAGTTACAAGTCCATCCTTACCCAGACTAAAGGAGCTGAGTAACTTCTCCTGCCGTTGTGCTTGCTGGAAACTGCACTTGCTGGAAACAGCTGTCTGCAGTACGGCCGCTTTGATCCCTTGCTTCCATCTGGTATTTCATTACTCTTGCTCCATAGTTGCAATGTTTAACTTTTCCTTTTAACTCGAGAGGTGGCATTCTCCCTGTGACCTGCTGTGGTCCTTCTGGGTCCCTCGATGTTGGTGCAAACACAGCACCCTGGCTGGGTGGCCGTAAATAAGCTGTACCTCTCTCCTTAATCTGCACTGCAGGAGCACTCCAGGGAGGCGAGCGAGAGAAGCAGCTGGGTTTATTAACTACCTACAGTAAGCAGGAGTTTAAAGGAGGGCACGTGTGTAAAGTTGCCAGCTCTGCCTCCGGACTGGGGAATTTGCCCAGTGACACTCGGACAGTTTTCTGGCCTTTTCTTAGAGGGAGTTGAGAAACATAACTGTGCTCTTGCCACAGTGCAATTAAATAAATCCACTACTACCAATAAAGCTTAAACCCTATAAAATACAGCTGTTCTGTCCTGCTGGGTTTAAAAAGAAATGGTTTCACAGAAATGGGTCCAGGTGTGCGTTTGTGCCAGAATGGCTCATGAATGCTTGTTGGAAGGACTGTTGAAATATTTTGGCAGATGTTCCTCTTGGTCTAGGGGATATTGCTGTAGGGAATGAGTGTCTCTGAATAGAGTAATGCAGGATAATATGGGCTGAGAGCTGCAGCTGCGTTGGGTAGTGGAGGGGAAGTCTGTTTTGTACATCTCTGGTGTAGTGACTCAGCTGAGCAAAGAGCATCCCCTGTGCAGTGCCGTGCTGCTGCCGCGCTGGCTCTGGTATGGACCCTCTCCCCAAGGCTCCAGAGAGAGGAGGTGGCAGTCCTGGCACGTCTGCTTCTCCTTAAGCACGGCAAAAGCAGGGTGCTGCATGCTGACACCAGCCTGGTTTACTCTAGGTGTCGTTAAAAAATGTTTGGAATCAGGGGAGCCCAACACTCCTGTAACTGGAGAGAGGGAGTGGAGACTGCGCCCAGCTTCTGTGGTGCAAGATGGGATTTATGACTTGTGACCATTTTTCAAGTTAGACTCATTGATTTTTTTTTTTTTTTTTTTTTTTTTTTTTTTGGTACAGTTTCTTCTCTTTGAAATGCAATAAATTGCCTGAAGCACCTGGTTTCCCAGGGATCCAAGGCCATTCCCCTCTTGTGCCCTGAGCACGAGGCTGCTGTGAGGCGTGCTGTGGAGCTGTGCTGGACGGTTTGCAGCCAGAAGGGGCTGGAGATGGCTTAACACTGGAGCTGCAGGGAGGACAGAGGTGCCATTTTTACAAAGAGTCTTTATATTTAGGTTTTTTCCTCATGGCAGTCCTATTTTCCCTGCAGTGCTTCATGATCTACCAGGAAGGAAACGCATTCTTTGTTTCTGAGTTACTCTAAATGCCTTTCTTTGTTAATGCCAAAACAGATCTTTTAATGTTGCCTATTCCAATACAAAAGGAAATAAATTCTGTCTATGCAAAACTGCAGATTTTTGCCCCGAGAGTGCTGTTTTGATAATTTTTCAAAGGTTGCGGAAAGTTCTATTGGTAGGTGCTAAAACCGTGAAGATCTCTGTGCTTTTGGGCTGGAAAAGAATAGTTCTGAAAAAATTCTGCTTCCTTTTGCCTTTGCAAAGTTAATATGCCAGGCACAGCAAGGAATTTGGGGGAGAGAGCTTTGACACTGCTTATCACTTACCCTCTTTGAATAATGGATGGTTGGGAGACCTGGTTCAGTTGTTAGCTCTGCTGCTAAGTCACATACCATCTGTGATTCTAGATATAAATGGGAATAACAACGTTTTGTTTTATCTGCTCTGCAAAACAGGAGCTGAAGATCGATTAATACTTGTGAGCTGATCAAAGAGCTGATGAAATGTGCTGTGTGCAACCAGATACAGACGATTCGAAATTGGATGTCTCTCTGTGGATGACAGGATGTCTGTGGACCTCCCAAGCTTATGCCTGTCCTGTGTGAGAGCAGACATCAGAGAACTTTGCTGGGCAATGCGTAGGGACAAAAGAAGATAATAAGTATTTAAAAAAAAAAAACAAACCACAAAAATTGCTAGTTTAAAATCAGGATGAGATGAATTATAATGCTTTATATGTGAAGGAATGTAGGCTATTACTACTCACTTCTTAAAGAAATAAAAAGTATACTGTACTGAAATAGTGACTTTAGATCCCTTTATGAATATTCTCCTGCAATTACTCAACTCTGTTATAGTTTTTCAAACATTTTTAGATCCTAAAAGAGAAATGCTGTTTATCACCTCTAATTTCCACAACTGGGTCTGAAAACTAATTAGTAAAATAGACTGTACCATATGCTTCCTTGGTATGTGTTCCTGCTATAACTATTTATATTTTAAGTTATTTTTTTTCTTTGTAAAATTGCTATTGCTTCTAAAATTGCTTGATTCTACCTATTGTTGTTTTATTGTGGAGTTGTATTCTGCTCCTTGTGTATCTGCATCTCTTCTTGGCATAAAGATTACCTGAGAGGAAGGAAACATAAAACAAAACTTAATCCTTGTCGTTCTTTCTGCACAAATGTGTCTGGTTTATATACCTGGGGCAACTATTACTGGAAAACATTGCAGAGTTTGCAGGTAAGAACGCAAGGAGCTGTTCACCTTGCAAAACAGGGGTGCTAATTCTCCATGGAGAGGGAACAGGAGAATGAGACTCAGACTCCCTCTGTCCCCTTATCCCTGAAACCAGGGACGTTACAGGCTGAGCCACGGGCTGGGAAGATTGTGGAGCTGCAGTGAGCCAGCCGTGGCTGCGTGGCCGTGGCTATTGGATTGACCAAGAATGCTGGCTTTTGGTCAATCTTGACACTCTCCAGAGCAGGACGGGACTGATGCTTTTGCCACGTCGAGGAGTGTTTTCCAGATCAGAGACTGGCAAAGCTCAGTGATGCTCCATGGTAGATATTTCCCCTAATGTTATGCTTAAATTTTCCATTACTCATTTTAATATTATTATTCCTGTTTATACGCTAAACAACTCTTCTTCCCTGCTGTTTCATGTCCTCATTGCGTCTGCTTTCTGGAAGAAAGACTCAACTTGAGAGCAAAGCATTATCCTTAAAATAAACTCAGCGATGAAAACTTTTTAGTCCTGCTTTGTATCTGCAGGATGGGGGATGCTTCCCTGAGCTTTAGCTCCCAGCTGTGTCAGGTTTTGGTTTCCAAGCCATTGAGAAGGAATTGTAACACAGTGGATGAGTAAGTTAGTGCTGACTTTTCAGCAGTTAAGTGAGAGCAGTGCTTCCCTTCTGAAATGGGTGACTGCAATGAAACTGCCAGCTCTCCCAGAGGTGGGACAAGAAGATCAAAACTAGTAACTCAGACTAGCCGTGTCAAAAATTGCAATCTGAAGCATGGCCAGGCGTTCTGATGTGCACCTTGCTGGTTTCTCCTTACTCACAGAAGTATCAACTGTTAACAAGAAAGAAAATTGAAACTATGGTTGTGGGCTAGCTAAAAATCTATACATGTGATGGATGCTGTTCCCACTCCCAGATGCCAAAGATCTTTAAACCCGAGGTTTCTTTCAAGCTCATGAGATTCCTGTCAAGCCAACAAGGGTTATGCTTGCCAAATAACACATGTCAGATGAGGTGTGCAAGATTCTTTGGCTGTACGAGGTGAGCTGGTTAGATCGTGCCCTGCTTTTATCCTTCCCTTTGAGATCTCCTAGGCTGGTGGCAAGAAAGCCATTATCAAGTAGCTGTTCCTTTGCCTTGGCTTTGTGGATATAAATACTGATTCTGTGTTCCATTTCTCATGCATTACTTCTTTTCCTGACCCATTCAAAAGAACAAAAGGAGTTTTGAGCTTTCTGAGCTTGGAATTTAAGAGGTTTTGCTTGGTTTTGGTGGTGTTGCTGATTTTTTTTTCCCCCTCCCTCTGCATCAAAAATAGCTTTTCCTTTTGCCTATGGACATGAAGGGGAGGGGCGAAGAGGGGAAGACTGAAATGATGGTGAAAGCTGGAGGAGGTTTAACCTGCGTGCATGAAACAGTAATTGAAGTGATTTTATTTTTTGGGCTTTGACGGTCATCCCAAATCATCAATAAGCTCTTGCTGTCTCTGCTTAGCCTTCCTCGTTAGCTGAAGGTACGGTGGAGTGCTGGGTTTCTGTAGCTGGCTGTGAAATGGCTGCCTGCCTGGTTAATTCCCCTCTCCCCCCTGCCTCTCCAGCTGGCTTTCATTTCCATTCGGAATATATATGGGACGAGAGGCATACATGACTCAAGGGAGCAGGGAGGATTTATGGCCAGCAGACAGTATTTAGTACAGATGTGCAGAGCAGCAACTATCAGTTGCCAACAAAACCTCTGGAGATATACATCATAGGAGAAAGTTGTCAGCAATTAATTTTCAGAGGGCTAAACTTCACCCATTTTTTTAATAGAAGAGGAGTCTGAGGGACCACAGAGAGAATAAATCATTTGGACTTATGGGAGTTTTTTAGCTACTTTCCAGAGCAAGTGTTACTACTTTTTTTCCTTTGCAACAGGTGAAACATTAGTTTTGTAACCACTGAGACAAATATTCTTAAGGAAGACTTAAAACAAATAAATAAAATTAAAAATGGCCTTTCTTCGTGAGATCCCTTGAATCCTTCCCCAAAGAAAGATCCCAAACAGATAAAGGTCTGGTTGATCTTGTAGGCGATGCTTGGGTGCTGGGGGGGGAGCTGCGTAGAGAAGAACTTTTTTCCTTTTTTTTTTTCCCTAGCTATAATTGTGGACATGGGAAGTTTGCTGAGGGGGTTGGGACTCTTTTATAAAACTAGCTTGTGGGGGGGGGTTGGGGGTGGTGGGGGGCATGTCATTTCTTTGCAGCTTAGTTCATCTGCTAGCCACAGACTTCGGTGAGGAAATGCAGTCTCTTCACTGCAGAGATGGACACAGCATAATTGCAGGACTGATTTATTGGTGGTTCATGGTTGTAGTTGAATCGATAATGTTTTAATGAGTCTGTGTTAGGAAAGGATAGATTATATTCTTTCTGCAGAACCTCAATTCATCAAAGCATTTCAGCATTCTGCTTACAGTTAAGCATATGTTTCAGCCCGGTACTACTATGCACTGTTTAAATGGCATGTGAGTGTCTGACACCAGATCTGTGCTGCCAAGCAAACACTAATACTCAATGTGGTGGCTTTTACTGCTAGTCAAGTTTTTCGTTGCCATTAAAGTTGACAATTATCTTCCTATATTAACAAAAACTTCTCTATAATTAAAGAAATCCACAAATCTTCGTGTATTCAGACTGGTGTTGACAGCTCCTACCAGTTCTCCCCACTTTGCATTGTTCTTCTTAAGTGCAAAATGTAAAGGGTGGTAAAAGCTTCTGCAAGTCAGAAGCAAACCTTTCCCTGCCGTCAGCAGAGCTGCCTTGCCTTCCCCCAGGTGAGGCAGTGGTCTGGAAAGCTCAGGAGACAAAGAACTTGAGCAGAGTCATTGCAGAAAAATTCCACTCCCTCATATTTCTCTTATTACCCTTTCCTCTGCAGCCATGATGGGATTAGTGATATTTCCATTTGTCTATTTTATGTATTTTGTTTTCCCTTCCTCTGAAAAATGATTACAGAATGAAAAGTTTGTCAGGCCTTGGAGTTCAGCAAGACTCTCTCTGGAATTAATCTCGTACTGTGGAGTGTGAGCAGGCATCTAGAAAAATGCTATTTGATTAAACTTTTGTTTTAATATAAGAAAATGGTTATTTTAGCTTGTTGGTGGGTGTAGGACACACAGCTGTGTGGAAAAGGCAGTACTTTTATTTGTCAAACGCCTGAAGACTTAAAAACCAAAGAAGCAGTAATAAGGAGGAAAGCTGAGGAAATAGAAGTTTTGCTACAGCTGGTTATTTTCTAAATGTTAGAAATTCCGCAGCGAAGGAGAAAAGCAATAGGAACAAGTACGTTGTCCTTGAATAAAACACAACACAAGTCGGATGAGCTGAGCTGTGTCAGAGCTTGAGGCCCAGCAGAGCCAGATTCAAACAGGTCTGGCATGAAATGGCTCTCTTGATTTTATCATCCTCTCTGTAGAGTCTCTCAAGGCCTTGATGTAATTGAAGGGGTTTGTTCCGACACCTGCTGCAATCATAGCTAAATACTTTCCATGTAAAATCAATGCCAATAATGAAGCCTGTGCTGTGCTCTTGTCTCCACACAGTCTCTCTAACGCTGGTTTCCACTCGTTCCCAGTTGCGAGAGACCCTTCTGCTCTGCCGCTCCTTCCACCTGGAGCATCTTCCCGTAGCCGCCTCTGAGTGATTTTTAGCCCAAAAACTTGTGGTTCTTTCCTGCTCCCCCCTTGTAGCCTTCCTCTTCTTCTGCTCACTGGTCTCGTAACATCTGTCATCAGATCAAGGTGGCCATGACGTTCCCTGGCTCAGCAACAAGAGGAGGGATCCCATCAGGTCCTGCTGCTCCCATCAGCTTCTGACACCGTCGCAGTTCCCACTGGGGCTTCCAGAGGTGGAGGCACACCGCGCCGGTGAATGCTGAATCCTCTTCCTCGGGGCTGTGCAGGTCCGTTGCAGGCAAAGGTAGATAGTCTTGCCTCCCTCCATGTTACAGATTGCTGATGGATGATACGCTCTTCCTTTAAATTAAGTAATCTCTGCAAGGCCTGATCGTGCCTTGATTCTTAGTCCTTCCTGGTACGACAGTTTATTCTCCTTCGTACAGAATATCTCATTTTCTGCAAGCTGCTGACCTCCCGGCTTGTGTGCTGCGCAGCAAGAAGCTGACTAACAGATGACTCAAACTCTTCACATGCCTTTGTGGTTTTGCAAATAAAATAGCAGTGTAAGATTCGATGGTTGAATAAGCGTGTGCACCAAAGAGGCTGTAGCCAGCAGCCAGCCCCTCTCGGAAACCCCGGAGGCTGAAGGGGAGTTCAGGGCCTGGAAACACACCCTGGCACAGTCATTAAATGGAGTTAGCAAGAAGCCTTTGTAAATGCAAATGTATTAGTGCTGTTGCTGTGGTTGGAGCTGAGTAAAAGGAGAAGGAGGAGCCATACAGTTATTTGTAAATTCTTCCTGAAGTTCTGGAATCCATAGGTAAACTCCAGCATCTTCCCTTGGGTTACAGCAAAGTAAAATATTCATCAAACGGTTTCTCAGGAAAATCCATCATGTTAATCAGCTAAGCTATCTGGAGATCTTTTCTGCTAGGTACAAGATGTGCTAGGTGGATGGTAAGGTCATCCTAAGCCGCTCCTCGCAGAGCAGAGCCCTGTCTGTGATCGGAGGCAGGTCCCTGAACCTCTCCAGGGTCCCTGAACCTCTCCAGGGTCCCCGCTGCGCTCCTCGTTCTGCCTCTTTTAAACTCCCTTTTCTGGGGACAGCGTGGGAGAACTGGCTTCTTTCTGGGGAAAGAGGAAGGAGCAGGTAGATGGTTCTGTTTTGCTGGGGTTTTTTGTTTAATTCCACAGCCCTGATCTTAAAGGCAACTGGTAAAGTTGTTTGGGTTTTTTTTTTTTGAAAAGGAAACTGGTAGTTTGGGGTGCTGCTGAGCACTACAGGGCAGCTGCAGAACGTGAAGAGTTACTGGAAAGCCTCAACACCAAAAGTGGTGTCTAGATCCATGTGCGCAGCGTAAGCAACTTGTCCGAAAGGATTCTGGTCCCATTAGCTTTTTCTGATAGTCAAAGCAGAGATTTCCCATCAGATTGCTGAGTCCGTCCCCGCTCCTGTCTGTGACGGCTGTCAGCAAATCCACTGGGCGAGAAGGGGCAGGGTGGGATCCTTCAACTTTGGTTGCGCAAAATAAATGAAGCAACTGAAAAATAGCATCGATATATGTTGCCGCTGTCTCGTCGTGTCTCACTAAGGAGCAAAACTAGCATTTGAGCTGAGACCCAGGACCCCGTCTGTGGAAAATCAGGTCTCTCCTTTCATGTTCAGGCAGGTTTGTGGGTGTCTGCTGCAAGGGGGATTATTATCTTGTTTTCTGTAATAGTTGAAATATGCTTTGAGATCCTCCAGTTGAGGTTCACATAGTATCTACAGTCATCTGTCATTCCTGCTTATCCTACCGCGCCTGGGCTTAAAGCGGAAGAATTGCACTTGAATACGGAGCTCTTCCTACTGATCAGCTGGAAAGACCCCGCGCAAGTGCTGCGAGGTCTGGGTGTGGGATTATAGGGCTTTACAATTTGCAGGATTGTGGCAGTAGTTCTATAGGGCTTAATGGAGCCAATACTTGTAAATGAGGATATTTTTAATTTGTGGAGGTAAAACTCCCCTGGGAAAGTGCATTTGCTGTTGTGAGGCTTAGCCGTAATTATAATCTCCTTTTTTGACACTGCGCTGTTGGGAATGAATGCCAGCATTTCCATTTGAGGGTTTATTTGATTATTTTTCTCATTTTGCAAAGCATTATTACATTAACCCGCCACTCCTGAATCCTTATCCTACCATGGCATTTATGCATGAGAGCGACTGTGCTCTGAAAGGAACATCAAACTGAAGAATGCTCCATGGTGATGGAAAGGCTGCTGTTTATCCTGCAGTTTTGGAATAAGAGCTTATTTTTGGCTTTAGAAGCAAATGCGACCTAGTTTGGATCCAAAACGTAACCTGATCCTTCATCCACACATTTCAGATCTTTACTGAGGGCTGAAAGTACTCAGCTGGGGTTCTGGGGGTTATTTTATTTGTTTCCGTAGGAGTTGCTTTTACAGCATACATACAGAGAATATGCTTCCAGTGGTGGTGGTGGTGAGTCATTCAAGAATGGGGCGTCTTTATTTCTTCCCGCTTGCGCACGTGCTTTGTGATACAGCCTTTAACCGCACGAGCACGTGCTGGGTTGAAACTCGTTGCTTCTGCGTGGGAACGTTGGCTGTGCCCCCTCAGACGATGTCCAAACCCTCTGGCTGATGCGGTGGCTCACTGCGACTGTGCGAGCAGGGGGACCAAACTCCCCTCTCCCTCCCAGAGCACAGCCCCGCCGCGGGCACCGTGATGCTGGGAGCCCTTGTCTTCATTAGCCCCAGCCCTCACCCCCTCTCCAGCCCAGTTAAACCAGAGGGGCGGGAGGAGACTACTCCAGTCTGAAGCAATACCTCAAATGTTTCTGACCAGGCTTGCAGATGATGCCATCAGGCCACGAGAGAAATCTTACCCCACCAGGGCACACTGCTCCTTTTTTTTCCCTTCCAGTCTCTGCACGCTGACCTGAGTGCAATTCAGTTTCTGGGTTATTCTGCTAGTCCATATAATGCTATGTGCTTTTTTTTTTTTGCTTGCTTGCTTTTAATTAAATCTCATCACTTGAAAAATCCCAAGGAAGAACTTGCAGATTTTTAATTTGATTTTTATTTTCATTAAGCTAAAGCTTATATGACAAGTTTTCAAAAGCTTTTGCTAAATGCACCTTGTTTTCATGCAGGGCTCTTCTGAACGAAAGTCCTGTTCCTGCCACAGGCATGTGGGCAGGAAGGGAACATTCAGCTGTTTTTTATGACCCTGCTGACCCGTCTTTGTTATTAAGATCGTGGCAAGCAGGGAAAGCAATAAAATACTCTATTACGTGGAGTCTGCATAGCGTTTTTTTAAACTCTAGTCATTATACATCGTGTTGGCATAAAAAGCCAGAGGAAGAAGATTCTTCATACAGAGCAAGCAATTCTTCTTGGACCTTATGAAATTAATTATTTTATATCCCATAACTGAAACTTGTAACTCAGTGTAATTGGCAGGAGAAGTCCCGCAGTAACAATCACAGGGCCTGTTATTGTTTCCTCTAGTACTCCACTGTGGGAATGCTGGAAAAACAGCCTCCCATTCTGGTGTTTATTGGCAAATGTTTAAATAAATCATGCCAGCTTGCACAATAAGCTCAACGATAAATAATTTCTTCTCTTGAAATGTTAAGTGTTGCAGGAGGGAGAAGGGTGGAGACGGGGGTTTTGTGGTACCTGTTTAGCTGAGATTGTGGTTTACGGCTTAGGAGAGCTGTAAGGATTTGGAAAACTTTGTTCTCTTCCCAGTCTGCCAGTACCTCGCTGTGTGGCCATAGCAGGGCCTGGATTAATCTTCTTGCCTCCCATATTCTGTTAAAATAACCCATTACTTGCTGCAGACACTGTTTGACACCTCGATGGAGGAAACTCCTCCTCCAGCAGCACCCCATTGCGTGGCTCCCATCTCCCACACCGTACTTCTCGGTACCCCAGGGGTTTCTCACCCTCTGTGTTCAGCCCAGTAACAGCAAACCTCCTCGTGCTGCCGTCAGCTCCAAACGCACGTGTGAATGACCCCCGTTACCCTCGGTCAGCTTAATGGGCTTTGGGCCACCCTCATCCCGGAGGAGTTTGTGCAGCTACGCCAGACCCAGCTGTCGAGGTGCCTCTGCCAGCTGAGCTGAGCCCACGTAGGCTCTTTGCCGTGCAAGAGCTGCGTGTTTACCCAGGGGCTGCTGCTGCTGTTCTGTCTCACAGGCCTTCTGAAGCTGCCTCCCAACTTGATATATTAAGATATTTTTTTCCTATCTGCCTCTAATTTCTGCCTATTTATCTCCCAGGTGGAGGCTACAGTGACAAGCTAAGCAGAGCAATGCATCTGTAAACACTGACAACTCCACCACCCTGACACATTCCCACTCAGTGCTGTCTCGAGCTGAGGTTGCAGCATAGTCAGGGAGAAGGGGAGGGATAACAGAGTATTTCTCAATATCAGCCCTCGCCGCTCAGTGATGGGACAGTTAAAGTCAAGGGAAATGGCAAAGCAAGAGATTACTGATGAATGTGCTGCTAGAAAGAGCGCTGGTTCAGGGATGGCTGAGGACACTACTCCCATTTAATGCTTCGGTAGGAAAGCTGGGGATGTATCCTCAGCTGGAACAAGCTGGCCTCGCTTTTGATGGAAATAAGGCAGTTTACGAAGGATGGGGATCTGACCTGTTGGTCGTTAAGGTCTTCAAGCTCATCTGTTACGCTCCGCTTGAGTTAGCTGTCTGGTAACGCATACCTAACAGATGGGGCAGGAGTAGACTTAAGCACACACTTAGGATTAAGCGTGTAAATGTTTTACAGAAATACATCTTGTATAGCCAAGTGTCAATTCAGATTTTCCCATGCCCTTTTTTCTGTAATGACAATGCCTGTTCAATGAAATGGTCATCTTCATGGAAAAAATGCAGTCCTGGTCTTTTGGTATGAAGCCACAACAATTCTGGAGAGAATTTAAACAGCGCTGTAGTTTGTAGTTGTAGTTGCTGAGCTTCTTTTTCTGTCCCTTCCCTCAAGAGAAGAAAAATATGCTCATGAACTCTACAGGTAGTGGTTTCAAGGCAGGATAGCTCCTGTTAAATTAGTCATTTATGGACTGTTAAGATGTAGTAAATGACCCCCAAAGACAAAACCTTCCGCACTTGTTTTCTGTTTCACATGCAGATTATTTTAGCAAATTTAGGTCAAGAGTCAGCATGACTGTCTGGGGCTGGGAGGACCTGAGGAGCATTTGGGTGGGGGAGAGGTGGCTTGGCATGGGAATCCCCTGGTTGTCTTCTATGGTGACAGTGACAGGGGAATGGAAGGAACCTCTGGGAATGGGAAGTGGGTGCAGATTCAGTCCTGCCTGGACTCATCCCCAATTTCAGCTGTTGCTAATGGCAGGTGAGGGAAAGGAGCCCGTATGCTGCTTGTCCAGGCTAACATCAGAGTGGATATGATGCAATCCTTTTGTACTGATGGCATGAGAGTATGTGGGTGCTCAGATGTCAGAGGATGCGTAGCACCTGGGGGAGGCTGATGATGGAGCTCAGACTGGCCTGGCAGATGCGTCCGGTCGCGGCAGCCAGCTGCATCCTTGCAGACAGACGTGCTCTGTGCTTTTACAAGGGCCAAGGTTGCAGCCCGTTGACAGGAGATGCTGTTTAGGCCGTAGAGCCTGGAAGCATCCCCAGAGAACGCTACAAAATTGTATTTGTGGGGATGCATGGAGGGGAGGGTACTTCAGGTGTAGCACACTTGGCCAGCTTTGGATCAGAAGTGTTTATCCTCACCAGAAGTACCACGCCTGTATCTCCCTCCTACCACTCCCCTGTCTGCTGGTATTGAACAAAACTTAGGTTTGAAGCAGAACATCCTGCTCTGGGATTTGTTTGTACTTTTTAAATCCAGCATCCAGGGATTCTTCCTCCGTTTGCTTTCAAAGACCTAGTTTCACCTTCCCCTTGACTCTGGGATGCCAATTAAGTAGCTTGAAGCAGGGAGGGCTGGGGATGTTATTGATTAGGGCTCTAATTGCTTATCTCTCCATGCCGTCCAAGAGAAATGGGCTGGATGGAGATGCACTGAGCGAAATAGAGATGTGGCCGCCTGCCACTCGGATTGAAACGTACATTGTTCCTCAACACAAGGGCTGCAGGGATATTTTTGAGCTATTGTTCCTCAGTGGTGCCGGCTTTGTCTCGCTGCTGTTGTCCCTTCCAACCTCGCTGCTTCCAGTGAGGCCCCACGTTGTGATCAGCCAGGGGTGCAGGGGCAGGGAAGGGCTGTCCACTGCAGGCGCACCCCCTTTGCTGCTGTGTCGCCTCCCAAACAGCCAGTGCTGCGGCAGCGGGGCCATGTGGCGTGAATTATTTAGTAATTAATTTCCTTCCAGCTCAGAACCGATGCTTGGCATTTTCAAGGCATTGCAGGGCAGCAAGGGGCAGGTTCACATACATCTCCAAACACAGACCAGAGCCAGTTTTTGAAAATCCCCATCTCAAGAGAAGTTAAAAATTTGGGGTATACGTATTCAAACTACTAGCTGATCACAGCTTTGTTTACTCAGTACCCCTGAAAGGGAGAGGGAACCTCACCAGAGCCTAAAGCAATGGATCACAGTAAGAAGAGGACAGCTGTCAAGAGCCAGGACTTTCAGAAAAAACAGCCCTCTCCCCGTAATTCTGGGTTGTTGCTTGGCTAGGGAGGCTTCGGGCCATTAACAGCCCGGAGGCACGGAGGAAACAAGGTGAGCTATTTGTTTGTCGCTGCAGGAAACTTTGCCCCCCTATGAGCAAGGGGATGGGTACAGAGTTGTCTAATTGAGCAGGCAAATGTTTACTGATGTTCGCAAAAGGATTTCACATCCATATCTGGGAGAGCTCGAATTGACCTGTGAAGTGAAGAAAAGGCTGGATTTCATTCACGGCCTCTGCAAAAACCGAACAACCTGGCTGTGGACGAGAAGCTTCACGCTGTCTCTCTGCTTGGGGTGAATTTCATTAGAATGGGCTGATAATTGCGTTGTAAAGACAGAATCAAGCAGGGTGAATTTATCTTCAAGGCTCATGAAGGACAAGACCAAACCAACCTCAGAACAATATCAGACTTTTCTCTTCAAGACAGAGTTTTAGTGTAAACGCTGAGAGGGCTTCGTGAACTCAAGACACCAGCCTTGCGGATGCTCGAGGCTGACAATAGCTATTTTCTGCAAAACGGAAAGGTCTGTTCGGTCTGGGGGATTCCCTTTCATCGCTGTAATGTCAGGACATCTTTCAGGAATACAGCTGGGCCTGTGGTTCATCAAGTGCTTCTCTTCTCCGGGGGAAAATTGGGTGCAGTCGATGGAGTATGTTTTCACATGGTTTGGGGTATTCTCTGGAAGTGCCCCACTGCTTTGTGTTAGTGTGATCAGGGAGAGGGGTCTAACTTGTAGGTAAGGCACAAAATGCTTTGTTCCCGAGGAAGCTCTTTTCTCTGTCCGAGCAGCTCCCAAAGGGTGCCAGCGCTCCTTTCCAGATGTGCTGCACCTCTGGGACAGGCAGGAAACGCTGTAGTGCTGGAGAAGCTGACGATGACAGTGCTGCCCTTCCTCCTCAGGGGGTTCTTCACGAATGCTGGGTGGAAACCAGTAAGTACCTTGGAGGTAAGAGCGGATACCTTCAAGGGGGCTGCGAGAAGCAGTGCAGATACAGGAGGACTGAAGACAGTAAAACTGTTTTTAGGTAAATTTTTTGGTTTCAAATCAGATCTGCATATTTATACCCTATCTCCATGCACGCTTAATCCCCAGTTGCAACGGGACATGAGAATTGCCTGTTATTGCAGGCTCTTTCTGTGCAATTTCCTCTTGTTGATGCAGCTCAGTCCCTTGTTTCTGTTCCAGTCAAATCATGCTAGCCGTCTTTTCCGAGGTCATTGTGCTGCCTTAAAACACCCCCTACCTCTGTGTTCGCAAAGCTTGTGAATAAAGAGCTCTCTCTAAGGAGCTGCCGAGCCAAGTTGCCACGGCCAAGTGAGCATGGACCTGAAGGGGCATTTCCATCACTTGATGAGCTGCCAGTCCTGCTGCTCTGAGCACAAACATGCTTGGCTTCAGACACATACAGATGTGTGGCCTGACTTTATGTACTCTTCATCTCTAGATAGTCCTGAGAAGGCCCCACTCAGGGTTAGAACAAGATAAATAAGTTTTTAGCACACAAAAAATGAAAACCTAATTATTCTTGTGAAGTAGACAAGAGGTGGAAACTGTTAGCAATAGCAGGCACATTTTTGAGATTTTCACGTGTCACAACTTCTTACTTATGTATTTCCTAGAAAAATTGACATTGGTTATGGAAGCCTCTGTCAGTACAAATGCCTCATCAGTTGGAAATATTTTTCTTAATTTTTCATTTTTAGCCGTCATGTGGTGTGACATTAATTAGGCTACGATCAGACATGCCAAAACTGAGGGGATGTGACCTGGTCAGAGGGCTCACCTCAGCCCGGCATAAGGCTTCGGCAATGCCAAGAGGTGAACTTCTCTCACGTTTCTGGTCTTGAGTTTGGGCTTTAGCCCCTCTCTTCCAAACCCGGCAAGAGAGGGATGCATCTATCCCCTGAATTCTTACTGGCATCCTTTCCCTTCCCTTGGTACCCCGTCGGCAGCCTTCCTGTAGCCTGGATGAGCAGGAGCAGGTCGTCCATCTGCCATCCCTGTGCCGCACTGGTAGATGTAGGTATGGAAATATTTCTTTGTGGATGGTGGCAGCACGTAGGAGCTATAATAAAAAGCTAGGACTGAGGTGTCCTAGTGTTATATTAAAAAGTGTTATATTAAAAACAAACAAACAAACTAAAAACAACAACAAGAAAACCCCCAAGGATGCTTTCTTGGATGAATTAATATCCAGATAGTGCTGGGCCAGTAGCTAAAGGAGGAAAATAGGCAAACAAATCACTTTGCACCTTCTGTTTAAGTTTGTTCCAGCGCGTGTCCTTTTGTTGGGTGACAGTGCTGTTAAGGTGCGTGCTCTAGATGCTGACCTGTGCCACAGGAGTCGCTCATCACCTCTGTCCCTTCCCGGATGGGAGAAGCAGCAGGAGTTGCATTCGATGAATATGGTGGCTGGTGGCTGGTCCTTCTCAAAGTGCGCGGGGAGCCGGGCGGCAGCGAGGCGAGCTGCGGGGAAGCGGTGGGTGTGTGGGCTGGGTTAGCCAGGCTGGGGCACTGCAGCGTAGCTGACATCTCGGGAGGCTCCAAGGGTGAGGTTTTCAGTTCCCGCTTGCTCCTGGAAGTGCAGGTGGATTTTCTGAGCTCCTTTCAAGTGCACTCACACTTGTAGGGCTATCTAGGAACTGGAACTAGATAGGAAGGGGTTTAACATCTTTGTATAATGCAGTTATCTATGGGGACAAGATGCTTTGGCTCCCTTTGCCTCAATCCTGCCTATTTACGGAAAGGGGGAGATGGATCAAGGGAGGATCACAGAGGTGAGGAACGGCTGCCTCATTCGGGAGCCGCTGTTTCACAGAGATGCAAGCATTGATGTTAGAGGGAGGGAGAGCAAAGCTTGGAATTAGAGAAAATGGGCTGGATGGCGGTAACAGAAAAAACTTTTTGCTTTTCTTACAAGCAAGGAAGATCTGGAGTGGCAGAGGTGGCTCATTTCTGCAGAGCTGCCTCTCTGACAATAAACACATTGAAGCGTCAGCGTGGGGAGCAGCGAGTTTGTATTCTTGAATCTCTGGTAAGTAACAATACATTGTGCTTCATAGATGTTCAAAAGAAAACCGTTATTCTTCTGAAGATCTTGTCCCACTTTGCAAAGTCTTTGTTCCAGTTTTTCTGAGTCACAAAGTGAGAGGGGAGGTCAGGCCACCTGGGCTAGTGTTGCAGAGAGTCTGGAGAGCATCCCTGGCCAGCTTAACCCCGTGGTGTGCGTTTGTGTTTGAATTTGCTGTAATAAATCCCCCGATGAGGTCCCATCAGTGAAGGGAACAGAATGGACACATCACTAGGTTAAAAATAGCTATTCACAGTCACAAAGTCTGTGCTACCTGGTAGTAAATTGGGTCCTGGCCCTTCCCCAAGCTTGCAGCTCCTGTTGCTGCCTGCGAGGCTGGAAGGAGTAGCCCCTTTTTGCATCTCTGCTGGCACAGCAAAATTACATCTCCCCTGGGAATGCGACGTGTGCCATGGTGGGAAGAAGGCACCGATTCCCACTGCAGGCGCGGGGCAGAGCAGCGGCTTGGAGCAGGCTCCCAGCTCCTTTTCTTGCCAGGCTGGGCCCATCCTGAGCTGTGTTTGGGGCACCTGGAGCCTGGCTGTGTTGGAAGATGGTTTTGCCCCTCTGCTAGGAGGTTATTCTAAAGGTACATTTTATCCTGTGCAGACTGCTGGCATATGTATACGCATGCAGCAGGCATTCGCTGGAACTGGCAAGCTGGAAAAATAAGTGTCCTCAGGGAAAATATATACTCCCTTGTTGGTACCTTCCTTCCCTCTGCTGGCAGTTTCTCTGCACATATCACAGCTTTCAGCCTGCTGCCCCTGAGAGCCAGAGAGAAAGATAAAACATTCTCATCGCAGCGATGTTATTTTTCTTTCAAAGTTCTCTCGCGCTTTCATATATGGTTGTTGATATCGAGAGCTATAGATGTCACAGATCTGGATATATGGATAGAGACATACAGCTGAGTGTGACAGCTGGGTGTCTGACTCTCTTCCATTTCAAAATCTGATCCCCCTTCTCTGCCATCAGTTTGATTTCATGCGCCTTCTGACTCCTCTTTCGGTGGGGCTGGAAGCTGTGTGGAATTTGAGGCTTCATTTCCAATGAGCTTGTTGGGTCTCAGCCCGCAGCAGTGAACTCGTTAGCAAAATCAAGGCTGGTGAACATCCCTTGATTACCGAAGATGTCAGCACGTGGTGTGTCTTAGGGGCTGAGCCGCCCTCCCGCTGCAGAGCTTTCCTCCCTGGCGATGCGGGGTGGTATGCTGGGTTTGTCACGCTGGGGCTGCGCAGCAGTGGGGGACTGCACCGCGTTGTGCAGCAGTGAGAGACCCCCGCCGGGATCCGGCTCGGCTCCTGAGCAGTCCTCTTATCCAGAAGGCAGCTCAACGCTCATCTCTTGCACTAGTGTAAATCAGGAGCGATGGGTTTTAATTCGATTGCCATGACTGTATTCTTATGCTTGGTGCAGTCAGAAATAACGGCACCAAACTCAACAGGAGGGATCCTCAGCTTGGCGCTGCCGAAGGAGGGCACGGCAGAGCCGTTCGGTGGCCTCGCCTTGCTGCGGACGAGGGCATGCGGGCAGGGCTGTTCTGGCCCCTCTCTGGGCCGTGCTGCCGTTCTCTGCAGCACCATCGGCACCAAAGTATTTCCTGCTGCAAGGCTGAAGGAGCGGAATTACTGCACATACAGCTGGAGCTGATGAGGCTTAGCACCCCCTCTTCGTGTTTCATGTTTAATTAGCTGGTGTGGGAAGGGTGGATTGAATAGAACAAGGAAGCAGGAGGGAGAAGGAAGGTTAATCTATCCTCTAGCCTTGCTATTCCTTCTTCCTTGTGATCTTGTGAAGCAAGGAGATGATGCGTCCTTTGAAGTGCAAAGTACTCCCCATCCTTCTCCCCGAAGTGGTCTCCCTCCTCCTCCTCCCAGCCCCGGTCCAGCTGCTTTCTGCAGAGTGCTGCTGATGGCCGAGGTGCTGGGGCCGTCCTCTCGGGGGGCTGCAAGCGAGGGCTGAGAAGCAGGATTTGGGGACTGGCTTTCCTAAGCACCCTCAAAGCCATCTGCCTATTCAGACAGTCCTGAAATAGTGGGGTGCTGCTAGATTTAGTGTTAGGAGCACGGGGCTACGGAAGCAGGAGGAAGGGTTTGGGCTGTGAGGGGGCAGGGGCTGCGGGTAGGGGCAGGACGGGGAGCAGGGGAAGGCAAAGCTGCTCGGGGCAGGACGCCCTGCAGCTCGCACTGGTGCTGGGAAGCCCCCGTGTTACCCAGGGTCTCACCAGGCCCCCAGGACTTACAAATAGCAGTGCAATACCCCGAGCTGGTATTGGTAAGGAGAGTGAGCCGGGCTGCCTCCTCCAGTGGTCTTCAATAGCTCTGTTCAATTTTTCAGTGAACTCTTTCAGAACAACTTGGGGATATCGGGTACAGAAAGAGAGGGCTGTCGTGGCACGGCGTAACGAACGGCCCTTTCCCCAGGACCCGTGTTCTCCCCAAGTCATAGCAATTGAATTGTTTTAATATTAATACCTTCTCTGGAGCTCTGCTGATGGGAGGGAGGGAGAGATGTTTCTTCCAAAATAGTCTTAAGCTAATGCAGAAAGTATGAATAAATCTCTCAGAGATTATAGCCCCTGGAAAGCTCCTGTGAATATCAGAAAGACATCCTTACTGCTACGGGAGGTTTGATTGAATTACAAATTTGAGGCAACTCCAAAGCAAAACTGATTAAGTCTTTTCTTTTTCACTCTCTTGTTGTAGCTTTTTAAAGCGCTAAAGCTTTTTAATAATTAGAAATCTCCCCGTCCTATTTGTAAGTAGTTATAATTGGCATCGCCCTGTCTGTAAGTACTTCTAATTGGCATTGTGTCCACATAGACAGTTGTGCACCAAAGCAGAAAACTTGCAAAGCCCAAGCCGGTTATGAGAAGCGTTATTGCTCGTTATCTCCAAGGCAGACCCCCGGTTCGTGTTATGGGAGGATCGCCCTGGGCTTTGGAGAAGTCCGTGGGAGGGTGAGACGACGTCCCAGAGACGAGCCCCTGGGCGCTGCAGAGGGTGACGCCTGCGGCAGCTGACGGAGGTGAAACGGGGATCAGGCCCCAGCTCAGCTCCCGGCCCCGCGCCGCAGGGAACTGGAGGGGCACTGGGTACGGCCTCTTCTGTAGCTCTTGGAAACAAGGGTTTTCTTGGCTGGCGTGGAAACAGCAAAGCCCCCGTTCCCCAGGCACCAAGGGGTTGCGGGGGGGAGAGGAGGGTCCTGCCCAACAGGGCTGGCTCAGCTCTTCCCGTCGGATGTGTGTGAGCCGTACCCGCGCCCACAGCGACGGCGGTGTTTGATTAACATTGTCACTGCGCTGCCGGTATCCAACTCATTGCTTTGTAAAACATTGTCGGTGTAAAGACACTATAGAAATCACCTTATTCAGTTCTCTTCTATTATACCAGAGATAAAAAAAAGAAAAGAAAGAAAAAGCATTGTACCACAGAAGCTTCGCATCTCTTGCAGGGCTGTCTATACGAAGAAGACAGCTGTGGTCTTTACCAGCCCTTGACAAGTGATTTTTCCAACAATCAGATGGGAGAACATGCTCTGTTAGGCTTATAATTGATAATATACCACTGTTGAAATATGCCTGTCAGTTCTGCAGGTAGATAAAATTATATCATTGATATTTCATAACAGTTTTCACAGGCAGCATCTGAAACCACGTCCTCCCCCTGGCAGATAAAAGGTGAGACGGGAAGATGTCGGCAGGATCCAGCCTTCTGCCTCAGCGTGGGAGAGAGGAGAGGAGCCCGCCGCAGACCCTGGGTCCCGGGCCGGGCGCTGTGCGTACGGCAGATCACACGCGCGTTTGAAGCCTTTCCCAGGGCCCAGCAGAGACGCTCTTCGCTGGGCGAATGCAACTGGGTATGAAAATGTCTGTATCACAGAGGGGTTAAAATAATGAATAGGGAAATTCAATGATCTAACCCAAGTCCTAATGCTGACTTTTTAAACAGAGAAGGCAATTAACTATTGGACACTTCAGAAAGTGCTGCGATTGATCCATCCATCCCTGGGAACATTTTGAAGATGAGCGCAGGCTTTGGGAAGATGTTGTGTGAACATCTGAGCTGCTGAGCATGGAGCAGGCACGCCTGCGTCGTGGACCTCAGTTCAAAGGGGGACGAGGGACGAGCCCAGCCAGAGGTGGCAGAGGGTCCTTTGCGGCTCTGCCCACATCCCGCTCCCCCTGCCCGTCCCACGGCTGCCCAGTCCCGGGCGTCTCCTGCCAGAGACCGGTGTGGCTAAACCCACCGGCAGGATCCAGCAAAGCTCTTCAGCAGTGCTGGGGTGGCTGGTGTACGGCTGGGGTGAGGGGCGCTGGCCACCTTTGAGATCGCAGGGCTCAAAAAGGGCTCCGGACCCTTTAGGAGCTGGGTGTCACAGGGTCCCACAACACCCAGAAATCCAAGAAATCCAAAAGCTTTTTGGATCTCTTTCTAGAAAAAGTGTTTGCTGAAAAGCAAACCCAGGGCTGAGGCAGGGAGGGAGCCCCAGGACTCACCACCACCACCACCACTTCGCTTTGCCTTCTCGGTCCCACTGACAGCTCGGTGTCTGTCCGGTATCAGAGGAGTGCCACGTGAACTGGGGTATGAGAACGATCAGTTGCTCAGCTGTGATGTCCAGGATCCTACGAGATGGTGCCTCTCTTGGGTTGCATGGGAAGGTCCTCGCCTTGTCCAAGCCATTGATGCATTTGCAGTCCCACGTACAGGCTGGTACTAGAGAGAGAGAACAGGTTTTATAGACTAGAGGTTGGAAACAGCTTGTGATATGGGAGAGATGGAGAAGGGGACCGCAGGGGTCATCGGCAGGACTTTGTTGCGTCTGTTTGAGGAGACATTGCTGCAGATCTGGAGTTTGTAGGCAGGGAGGGGCGATGGTCCAATGCGTGTGCTGGTTCAGCGTCCCACAGAATAAAAATTTTAAAACTAAAAAATTTGGAGAAGGTAAAAAGCAGTTCTGGAAGCAAAAGGAATAAATTATTCTCTTTTTGGTACTGACCAGGTGGAAAGCAGCAGGTGAGGCACAAGGTGGGGACCTGGCAGGGCTCACGGCTCCTCTCTGCCAGCCTTGGCTCAGGGGAAGGACACAGCAGCCTCTGCTTTCTCAGTCCTCCCTTCTCTCTCTTCCCCTCTCTCTTTCCTTCTTTCTTTCTTTCTTCTTTGGCATAGAACTCAAATCCATTGATTGCAAGAGCGGTTACATGACGTTTCCAACACCCCTTTTATTGTGCCCCATGAATCGTGCCCCGCTCCGGTGGGTGCTCAGCCGCCAGCCCCTCTCTGCAGCCCAGTGAAACCGGCTGTCGGGGTGGTTTGGACAGAGGGTTGTTCATCCACAGCCTCCCCCATTTCAGCCCCCAGTTAACCCTTGCAGCGAGACACCGGGGTCTGCCTGGCGTTAGCACTTTCTGCACC
The DNA here is from genome assembly GCF_965183815.1 of Platalea leucorodia. Lineage (NCBI taxonomy): Eukaryota > Metazoa > Chordata > Aves > Pelecaniformes > Threskiornithidae > Platalea > Platalea leucorodia. The sequence goes on along the minus strand of NC_138840.1, from coordinate 7,056,963 downwards.
GAGTCGTCTTCCCATTCGTTAGTGTTATTGACTAACACTTGGAGTCAAATTAAAGGCGTGTAGCTAATAGCGAGCTCCAAATTCTCTTCAGGGTTGGCTGCACTGAGTGAAATTAAAGTTCCCGACATCCCCATTCCCCTTCCCCCTTACTAATTAGCCCTCCCCAGCTCTTAGAGGTTGACATTTAAAATGAACTCAGCTGAAATGAGTATTTTTGTAAGCAGGGTTTTCAGTGCTGGTAATAGGAACACAGAGGGAAAAAACCCCTGGCCTAGAGGGCCGCCAGGGAGGATGCCGTGGAGGAGCGGGCTGTCCTCGCTCCCGCCCCACGCTCGGGGCCGCGCCGGCTGGAGCAGGGCAAGCACTGCTGAGCCCCGGCCCTGACGGCAGCGCTGCCGGGTGCACGTGCCAAAGCCCGGGAAAGGGCCACGAAGGTCCCCTGAATTGATGCATTAAGGGGATTGTTTTTTCCTGACCCCCTGACAAAGGTCCCTTTCGTGAGAGATTTCTCCCGTCAGGATACAAAAGCCAGTAAATTCTGGGCTAAGTCTGGAAATCCCCAGCTGACGTTTGTGACTTAACTTACTCTGCTGAGTAAAATGCAGAGCATAAAGACCTGAGTTTTAGCAGCGCTGTGTGACCAGGCTGCCAGGCTCTTAAACCCCCAATTTCCTGGCTTTTGATGGGTTTAAATCAGGATGGGTCTAATAATAATGGTAGTTGGTACTTATATGCCACTTTATCTTAAAAGCACTGTACAAACATTAATTAATTATAGACACAGACAGTGTCTGCAAATGCATAGCTGCAGATACACACGGCTTCAGAGCCACGCACAGCTTTTAGCCAGGAGTCTCACAGCGTGCGAGAGCACAAATTATATCTGCTGCAGCCCCTCCGCGGGCAGAGCTGCTTTGCTCTGGCGTTACCTGCTGGGGATGGCAGCTGCAAGGATGTGGCCCCAAAAGGTGGTTAAAGAGCCAACGTGCTCCATGTGTGCCTGTAAACACATCGCCGGCACAGCGGGACTGCAGCTCGGGCGAGTGCCGCTCCGGCTGCTGGGGTACAGGCTTTCTTCACACCAGTTTATTGACATCTCCCCGGTTAAAAGGAGGCTGGAGGTAGGTGATGCTCTCATGTACCAGCTGGCATGTTTGTGCTTCAGCCTCTGCGTGGCAAAGTGGTAAGCGTGATATCTTCCTACGTCTCAGTCCTGGACTGGTAAAAGGCCCCTGCTTCCTATTCCTGGCTAGAGAGGTGATAAGCTTTGGGGGTTAGCTCCTGGTTTGGGGCGATTTGCTCTGGCTAGGCAAGACAGAGAACGAGTAACCAAGTCCTGCCTGGATTATTACCCACCTTATGTCCATGTTACTCTTTTGGGGGATGCTGTGGTCCCTAAAATTTACAGATGATGCAGAGATGAAAACTGCCCACCTCCTACTTCTCCAGATCAAAACAAGCACCCCCGTACTGCCCGGCAGCCTGCTGTTGGCAGTTAGAGACTGCGGCTGCACCAGCCCTCCTCGCCCAACTGGGATGCGATGGTGTGCGCTGGGGATGCTCGGTGCCTGCCTGGGAGGGAGGGAGGGCGGCAGCAGCCATGTAGGAAGGCAGGCTCTGTCTTCACAACCTTTCCCGTCTCTGACCACATGCTGGACATGCAAAAGATCCCTGTTTCCTTGGAAACAGGTTCTTTCTGCATGTGCTGCAGTGAGTCGGGAAAGTTTGCCTTCATCAAACCCCCATGGTGAAGAGAATAAGCTCCAGCGATGCTGTCCCAGGGACAGCAGTCTGATGGCTGCTGCTTTCCTTATTTACATCCCTTTAAAAAAAGGAAAAGGAAAAAGCAATTCTCCCTCCAGCCTCTTGCAGAGATCTCTCCTGATTCCTTGTGAGCCTTGTTGGCGTCTGAGAGCAGACAAAATTACTTCAATCGTAGACACATCGCTGAGCACCCCAAAACCGCGCATCCCCTCTGCAAAGCTTGGGTTGCAACTGCTGCTCCCCCGTGCAGTGGCAAACTGTGGGCAGCGCAGGGTCGTGTCGCCTCGCTTTATTCCTCTTCATTTGCTTCCTAATAAATTCCCCAAGTCAGGCTTTGAGACAAAAGACCCAGAGGCGCTGGAAAGGCTGTGTCCATGGGCCCCATCACCGGGGCGGCCCCATCGCCAGAGGCTGCTGCGGGCTCGGAGAGCGTGGCTGGGACGGCAGGAGCAGGGGGCAGCCAGGTGACGCCGCGCCGGAGGGCTCTCCTTCGCTTGGTGTGCCAATCCGTGCCTGCCTTTCTCTTCCAAGCCCAGAGCGTCCAACACGGACACTCCAGGGAAAGCAGAGCAGGGCCCCAGGGACGTGCACTGGGCCAACTTTTTTTGGCTGAATCATCTCCGAGTCTTTCCAGAGGGGAGGTGGGGTGGGGAGTGGGTGCGCCGTGGGTCAGCCACACGGATGGCTATGCCAGCCGTGTCTCTGAACAGCTCGGCACAAGGCGCTTCTTGGAAGATGCCCTTGATCACAGCAGGGAGCAGGTTTGCATTTACCTCCCCCTCTGCCAGGTTTACCCCCCGTCGCTGCACCGACCTGCCCAGGACGTGGCCCGGGGCACCCCGGGGTGGCGCTGGGGTGATGCTCCTTGTGCTGGAGGTGTGCAGAGTCCGACCCTGGGTGCTGGGCACCGGGAAGGGACCATAGGAAGGGGAAGGGGAAAGCACAGGGGCAATCCAGTGCGGACAGTGAGGCTGGAGGTGAAAACGAAGCCCAGAGCCTCAGAGCGGGTGTGTGGGTGTTTAACCCAGCATATATAAGTGCTCCAGGCCTGCAGTTTAGAGAAACCTCATAAATATTTTAACTCTGGGAGGATGAAAGGAAAACAAACAAATATAGGTTTGGGCCTTTGGGGCATTGCTGTGATCGTCTCTTTAGAGAACAGTCATTTCGCTGGTACTTGGCTCTGCGGAGCAGGGGGGAACGTGGCTGCGGCGCGGCTCGCGACGGGGAAGCGGCTGGCGCGGGCAGAGCCCGGGTCCCGCCGCGCTGCGGGTGCCCAGCGTCCCTGCCGGAGCTGCCGCCGGAGCTGCCGCCGGAGCTGGGGGGATGCTGCAGCGCAGCAGCCATAGTTAAAGGGGTTATTTATAGCAGAAACAGGCAAAAAAAGCCAACCCCCAAACCCGGTTTATTCATTTTCTGACAAGTATTTCCATCAAAATTTTAATTCTGGAGAGAGGGAAAACCAAGAAAAAAGGCCAAACGTTTCTAATGAGGGTTTTTTGCTCCTGTTGTTCAACCAGGATTTGCCAAACTAAACCAGCGATCAAAGCCATGAGTTTTGATCCAGAAGGGGTGGGCAAATGTCGTGAACATTTTTGCTGTTCTCCTGTGCTTGTTTTGACTGCCTCCACCTCTAAAGTCGTGTTCGCACTTGAAAGTGAAATTTAATTTGATTATTTTTACAGCTAGAAAGCAATGAAGAATGAATAAATACTCTTTGCTGAACATTTAATTTGAAAAATACACTAAAAACCACTGAATTAATGATTCAGTGATGGAGGCTGTGAATTTTGGTTAATCGTCGTTTTAAAAGCTATACTGGTATAATTCTGCAAGCTGAGGACTATCATAAAATGTTTCAGTTGTTTTGCTGTCGTAATTGTACGAGGCAGACGCTGTGCAGATGCAGCGGTTCTGGTCCAGGGCTGCACCGGGCAGGTACAGGTTGCTCCGGTTCCCAGCCCAGAGCCACGCCAGCGTAAGCACGTCGGTGCTGCAGGACTGAACAGCCGCCGCCGCGGCGGATGCGCAGCCGGGGGTGGTTTTGGTGGAGCTGTCGCAGTGTTGACCGGGGAGGTGGTTTAGATGTCAGCCTGCATTTGCACACTAATGCCAGGCATTAATTACCTGGATCTGTTTGGAACCCGCTCGCTGCGACTCTATAAATATTTGTGACAAAATTCAACATCCACAAAAATCTCTTGATTCTCGGTTTTGGTGGAAGCAGAAATTCAGACCTTGTTCACTAAGACTTGCTGTGGGTTTGCTGAAGTACTGGCAACCTTGCCAATGATCACCTCCGTTCACTGGCTGCCTGCTGCTCATGGGCTTATTTTGAAGAGAATCCACTCCCTTCTTGAGCAAATACGGCTGCAGTTTATGGAACTGATGCTGAGCCGATTCCTTTGGTTTCAGTGTAAATCCCAGGAGAGATCAGCATTTTGCTTTAAAATCTTTGAGCAGCTCAAACAAAGGGATGGATAAAGAGAAATGTTTGCACAATCTCTCTGCAAATCAAATCTTTAATGTCGTTCATTGCTCTGGAGAGGCGGAGAGGAAAGATAATCCCAGATTTTGACTTTGAGCTTGCAAGGCAAAGCTGTCCTTCATTGTAAAATCAGTGGGAGTTTGTCCTGTGACGGAACCGGAGGATCTGGAGTCCTGAGACATCAAAACAAATTACACCGCGATCTTTTTCTCACTCTGACTCCAGGAGGTTTCGTCTTGTGCCAAGCGCACGCAGAGTGTGAGCGTTTTGACATGTTCTCCTAATCCTGGGATTTATAAAGCGCTTAGCGACACACACAGAAGTGATTCATTACTGCAGCAGGATCGTGTAGCCTCCTATGCAAAGCAGGGAGAGCGAGCGGTGGCTGCCCGCCTCGGCCCCTCACCTCTAACGCCCCAGCGCTGACCCTCGTACAAAGCCACCGCTTTTGGGGTTGTTTCTGGGGCGTGCTCGGGTATTGCCCAAGGCAAAGCTTCAGGGCCATCGGTGCCTCCAGGTCTGGGCTGATCCCATCCCCGTGCTCTCTCCTGCTGTACGGAAAAGGGAAGAACATGCCAAGGGACAGACCCCGGGGAAACCCTGGGGTCCCAGCCTCCTCCGTGGCACACGGGTCCTGGGCTGCTACGAGCGCTGCGTGGAAGCCAGGGCGGTGTTTTACATTTTCCCCTTTGCAAAACCACTGATTCCTCAACATCTTGAAATTCCCCAAATGTCTGTAAATTTGAAATACAGGCCCCTTCCTAACGCTTAGAAACACTGCTGTCCTGTGCTGGAGGCTGATTCCACAGGTAGTGAATAAATTCTGGGGTTTTATGGGTTTCGGCTGAGGTTTGGAGGTATGGAGGTGCTGCTCGGTATCTTTAGGACCTTAAATGCCTCCACAGAGCTGGTGTTTGGTAGCCAGCCAGGGAGCTTCACCCAGCAGGTGGCTCGTAGCCAGCCCATGGTGCAGGGAACCAGTGTAACGCGCACTCATTATCTCTGCCTTGCTCAGAAAGGATATTGTGATTTTAATAATTTCTTGGATCCATTTTTTCCCTGGTAGCTCTTGTTGCCTTGGATACAGGCTCTGGAGAGGCTCAGCCCTGCTAAAGATGGTAGATCATTTAAATGGAATAGAAGATGAGGTGCGGATTTGCTCTCAAACTGCTTTAGCTCCCGTAGAGAGCTGGCTGGGAGCGCTCCAGCAAAGCTGAGCTTCCCCGGGACACGCCAGTTTGTTAGAAAGGGCGTTGTTCACGGGAACGTGACACCAAAACTTCTTTTGCCCAAGGCTAGATGCAATGTCTGATGTCTCTGGGTGACGGTGCCAGTCTGGAAAAAAAAGAGCCCCGAGGCTTTGGTAAGTGGCATTGCACCGATTCCCAGGGTGCTGTGACCGGGGCAGAGCTGGACCTTGGTGCCTTTGGTACAGGGCTTCAAGGACCTCTGCTCTGCTGCCATCCTCTTCCTCCTGAACCACTGCCTCTGCCTTCGCTCTGGACTTCCCAAGGTCCCACAGGACCTGCAGGGTGGGTTGAAGGCCGTCAGTTTTTTCAGCGTGTGTCCATGGCACTCCAGTTCTCCTGGGTGTGTTGAGTCAAAGTGTGATTCCCGTTTCTGGAACCCCTCGTTCCCTTTCTCCCAGCCCACTTACACAAGCAGCTTATCTACAGATTGGCTGTGCAAATTGGAGAAATTCTTATTTCATGCCAAGAGGTTACCCACCCCTAAAGGTCACCAAAGCTATTAACAAAAAGCCCTTGTGCCCAGGGCTTTGGACACCTAATTTGGCTTGCTTTGGTCAAATTTCACGCTGCTGTAGGTTTTGATTTATGCACTTTGAAAGTCTTTTGCTGTGCGGGAGAAAGCCCGCTCATGGTGCCTGTTGTAATCAAATAGCTCTAGCTTTTCTGAGATGCCTTTTCTTCTTTTAATGACTCTGGGGTGTCCAGGCCCATCCTGATGGTAAACAAACTAAATGAATTGCTTTTGCTTCCTGGTCCTCATCATAAACAGATTTGGATATGACAGCTGCCTGACAAATCATTAAGATCATTTGATCACTGTCAGAGTAAATCAGCCTGACTTGAGACAATGCACTGAGCCTCAACTTGCTGCTGGGGTTACCAAGTACGAGAGGCTAATGGCACTCTGCTCTTGGAAATTATTTCTTAATTGCTTTATAGTAGCTGGAGGAGATCACAGCCTTGCTGTGTTAGGTGACACGGCACGGCAGAGCCGTTAGAGGAACTGCACAGCCAGAGGCAGCCAGCACCCAGCCAGCACCCAGCCAGCACCCACGCTGCGGCACAGCTCTGCCCATGCCCTGGGGCAGCAGGAGAGAGGCCAAACCCAAGGGGCAGCTCTCGTGGCCGGCTGGCCGTCCTCTCCCTGCACAGCTGAGGATGCTGTCGGGTACCAACACACGGGCAGGACCAGGAGAGACGCGTTTGGGTGGGGAGGTAACCTGGGAGAACCTTCAGCTCTTTTGCCCTGAGTGCGGAGCAGGGATCTGCTGCCATTGCATCCCAGAGAGTTGCCCCAGTTTCTGCCCGCGATTGCCCCCGTGCTGGGTTGAGTTGCTCACCTCTGTCTGTGCCAGCCCTGCCGAGGGCCCGCTGCCAGCCGCAGCCTGTGGGAAGGACCCCTGCCATCCCCGGAGGCCGCGGGAGTTTCACCCTGCGCGCTGCCTCGGGCAGAGGGCAGCAGGGGCCCAGGAGAGGAAGGAGGGATCATTTAGGAAGTAGCAGCAGAACAAAGAAGGCAAAAAAACATCTTTTTTCTTTGCTTAAAAAGAAATCTCAGCCTTCCTGGAGAGAAGAAAAGAAGAGGGAGGTAGATGCACCACACAAAGAGAAGAAAATGTGCTGAGAAACCACAAGGCGTTTAAAAGCTCACACAGGAAACCAAACCCGCTTTGATATCCCCTCTCATTGGAAACGTTTGAGGCCAGAATAATGCTGCCATGATTTATCACACAAAGGGATGAGAAAGTGAGTGGATCCAAGAGCTCCTTTCTGGTTCCTAGGACAAAAAAATGCTTTGTATTAAATTACAATGTATAAGCAAAAAACCCTTAATAAAATATCTATTTGCAGGCATCTATTTGTTGAGCAGCGACGCGTGTGCCCCTCCAAGAACGGGCAACTGTGAAAGCAACGGCCGTCGTGCAGGAGAGGAGCCGCCTTCGTCAACGCGCAAGAACATTTCTGCACTGCTTAGCCCTCGTGGCACGCACCCGAGGCACGCACCCGAGCCGAACGCTGCGGGGTGTCACCCGTGCAAGGGTCACCTTTGAGCCTTTGGGAAAGGGCTCGGGTCGGCAGCCATTGGGGTTCATGGCCAAGGGGAAACTGAGGCACAATCAGGGAATTTTCCCATGCCGGAAGCCTGTGAGCACAAAGTAGCCCATCTTCCAGGCCAGAGCTGCGTGCCCCAAAGCATCGGCTATTCCTTAACTTCATCTCTCCTATTTGTCCAACACTTCAGCCTGATAGCCTTTATTTTGCGCTTGTTTGAGTTAATTTTACAATTCGTGGAGAGAAGAGGCGCTTTGGCTGGGTGGGCGTTTGTAGCTGGGCACGACCAGGGCAGCTGTAAATTGTGTCTGGTTACCGAGCGGTGAGCAGATGCGGCAGTGCCCACGTCGAGGTGTTTGTGTCTGTTCGAAGGAGGACGCTCTGTGCCGAATGATAAATTTGCCTGGAGGCAAATCGGTCCGGCTTCTTCCCTAAATACTGAGTGGATGTGACCCGAGTCCTTCACGGGAGTAGGAAAATCTCAGCAAACTATTTTTCCTTAAATGTTCATCCAAATATATGGTGGAGCAGTTACTGCTGAACAAATAAAATATGGAGTTGCATCAAAATCAACTTTCTGGACAGGGAGATGTTTATTATATATTGTGGGGTTTTTTTTCCCCTGCTGGAAAAAAAAAAAAAAAAGTGTTCAAAATGAACATTTTTTAAACTGATTAAAAAATCAATGTTACAAAAATAAATGCTTCATTTTTCATTTAACATGTCCCCATTTTTTAACTTCCAGATTACATTTTCAGTAATTTGACTTTTCTGCCTGTCATAAACAAGCTGTATCAGGCTGTCTCTCTGGCGGGGAAGCCCGTGTTGGTGTCTCTGTCTCTCGCTGCGCTGGGGAGGGAGGTAGCAGCTCCACAGCAGGGTATTTCCAAGCCTCACCAGGAGACAGGGAATGAGAAGACCGCAGTTGACCACTGTTGGAGCCTCGTATCTTCTCCCCATAAGGGAAGCAGCCTTTTGTGTGGCCCGCCCCCGAATTTCCACCTGGGACCCATTTTGTGTGTCTCTGCCTGAAGCTGGGAAAGGGAAGGAGATCCTCAAAGACACGTCGTTTTTTAGGTTATTCCAAATCTGGCTGAAACTGAGGAAAAACTGAATTCATCCTCGCAGGAGAAGGGGGATATGGCTCAGACACAAACACAGAAAGTGAGGGGAGGCTTGGAATAAGCCTTTTAATACCCGGGGGGCAGGGGCGCGTTGGCACAACCGTGCACCCCGAGAACAGCCAGGGAGGGCAGGGGGAGCCCCTTGAGCCCGGTCTCCCGTCCCCAGGCTGGCTGGAGCGCCCGGGCGGCACAGGAGGGCTGGGGGCAGTTTTCTGCTGGGGTTTTGCAGCTCTCCCGCTGTTTTCGTGAGGCTGGTGGCTTCGCCGGGTGCTCTGCTCAGCCCGAGGACCGCGAGGGGGACGGCTCAGCCGCCCCCTTGAAGTCCAGCTGATGCCACAAAACCCTCTCCAAAGTAATTACAGGGGAAGGTGCAGAGGCAGAGGCCAATTTGCATTTTTAACAGCGCTGGCTCCGAGGTCTCCCCGTGGCCTTTGAAGGTTAATGGGTTCCCAGCGTGTCTTGCAGCCACCGTTCAGTCCTCAGCAAGGTCAGCCTCAGCGCGCGGGGCTCTGGAGAGGAGGCAGCTGCCGCTCCGGTTGGTATAAATGGGGCAAGCGGGATTTTAGCCAGCAAGGATGCAGCCAGTTTGCTTTTAAAAGTCAGTGGAGTTGAGGTTCTCGCAGAGGGCGAGCTGCTGGGCACTTGAATGGCTGAGTGAGTCACTTCAAAGTCAACATCCGCTCCCTGCGCCGCGGCTGGCAGCTGGGTCTTTGTGGCACCTCTTGTTTGAGCTCTAATTTTGGGGGGAGCAGTTTCGTGTCCTGGCAGGCAGCGGTTTTGTGAGGAGCGCTCCCTTGGGCACAGCGACAGCCGAGAGTCGCCCCTTCCCGGGAGCAGCAGCTGAGCGGCACCAGCCCGGGCAGGCGGCTGCAGGGGCGCAGCGTGGAGCTCGGCTGCCTGGGCGCGCTGCTGAAAGGCTGTGCACCAGCCTCTCCAGCTCTGCTCACCCCCTGCCCTGAGGCTTGGCATCATTGATGCCGCCATGCGAGAGACATGCCATGCAGATAGTCCTCTCTCACCTACGTGGGTCCGGCACAGGACCACAAACCTTGCTGGGACCAGCACGGCCATGCAGGATGCTTGGTGCTCACCAGGTCCACGTTAGCCACTGATTTTCTTCTAGGTCTAATGTGCCTCCAGAGCAAATCTCCTGCTAGTGAAGTGCAAATCCTGCCTCTTCCCAATCCCCACTCCTATGTGATGATGCGGTGTTGTCTGAGTACACACGCTGTGATCTCTTTTAAATGGATGCATTAATCCTGCTATGGCAGCTTTGGCCGAGGATGCGTTACTTGTAACCAGAGCCTAATTCTGCTCCCAGCTCGTGTGATTTATCTTTATTGCCTGCATATGCAATGAGGTGTAAAGCAACCCCTGCCACCATCAGCATCACCTGGGCTTGATTGTTTCAGCAAGAGAGCACTGTTTTTTCTTTTATCCTAAGCAAAATGCATATTCGAATGGGATTAAATCTAAACCCCTTCAAACGCTTAATTCTGACTGGAATGCAAATAGTCCCTGCAAACCGCGGCAGTGGTTCCAGACAGCAGGGTGAGGATGGCAGTTGTGTTATGCCTCAAAAATATTTTCAATTGCAAAACAAAAGTGGGGAGAGAGGCCTTAAGTGATGTGAAAATAACACTGTTTGAATTAATGTGTCAGCCCTGATGGATGCTTGTGCTACCCAGAGTTTTGAAAGGGCTCTGATGGCTAAGATATTACCAGGTGAGATTTACCTACAGCCCATGACTTCTAGTCAGCAAAATCTTAGATGAAAACCTATCCTTCACTCTACCCTGACTTCCAAAGAATATTGAATCAAGATAAAGACCTGGAGGGCCACATACGCAAAGGCATTTTGGCATCTAAGTCCCATTAATTTTGATGCAAGTTTTGGCATTTTCAGATAGTATCTTTAATTTAGTCGAGTAAAGGAGGGTCAGTCCTCACCCCCAGCTCACTCAGTGCATGAGTGCAGGCAGGGTGAGGGTCTGGGCTGTGGACGGAGCTGGCCAGCCCTGCCCGCGGGCGCTGGTCTGCCGGGGAGCAGAGCTCCCGGAGCTCTCCGGGGGACGGTGGCCGCAGGGGCGCTGGGTGCCTCCTCTGCTCTGCTGTGCCAAGTGCAGTTTTTCAGCTTGTCTTCCCTATCATCATTTCAAAGCTTCACATTCATATATATGTCTTATTGCACACTTCTCTTCCTCCCAGAGTCAGAGAATGACCTACATATGCAGGTGTTAAAGCCTGGAAGATGCTGGACTTTATAAAACGGGTTGTATAAGGATTCGGATCAGCAGTGCCCGGCTTCTTTCCAAACAGGCGCACTCGTTGCTGGATGGGGACTGTGCTTATGTGCACATCTTTCCTTCTTCCTCCTCTCCCTCCTCCTCTCCATGGCCCCAGGCTGGGTGCTGCTCCATGGCACTAACCTGCAGAGCAGCCTGTTCCTAGTGCCTGGGGCCAAAGGAAGGGAGGGAAAGTAAGAGATGGCAGAAGGCAAGGATCACAACGTAGGTGCTGGACAGAATCCTGTCTCCTGACCTTTGAAAGAGGCTGCCAATGCCCGTGAAGGCATCGCCTTCAGGCCGGGTGAGAGATGGCAAAGCTGTCGTCGGTGCCACTCTGGACTGGCAGCGCCAGAGGAAAAACAGCTTTTGAGATCCTGAAGGGCTGCCTCCGAGCAACCGGGGCTTTTGTTTATCTTCCCTTTGACTCACGACATGAGATGAACTTTCTTTTCTCTTTCTTCCTTTCTTGCACAGGTAGGGATGTGCACTGAAAAGAGGGTAAAAATAGAAAGTGCTGAGTGTTCCTCGGGGAGGAGGGTGGCTGCAGATGTGCCGGGGAGGTGGGGACCGGCTCGCAGGAGGTCCGGCCTTCGTTCCCCTCTCAGCTCGAGTGCATTCTCACCCTAAACTTTTGTAAGTCATTAATAACTGGATTCTCCTCGTCTTCGGTGATAGAGCTGGAAAGGAAATTGGTTTTGCTAAGGAAGGTTTTGACATCCAGATGGGAGAACAAAGGTGTGGCAGAATTGTTTTACTTGTTCTCAGTAAACTAGTGGATGATCCAGGAAGGCAAACTGGGTCTTGCCCTACCACCAGCCCAAGGTTACACCACCCACCAGTGCCCCGTTAGTCCAGTCGCTACAGCTCCTGGGCACTGACGGGGAGCACCAGGACCAGCGGTGCTTACGTGGAGCAGTTGTGAGTGGCCAGCGATGGTGCAATTAGCTGTACAAATAAAGCTGTGCTTGCTTGTGTCTCCCCAGCTCCAAGGGATCGCAGATTCCGGCCACGCGGCTCCCTGCCATCATCGCTGCCCGGCCAAATCTGCCGCAGGGCTTCCCCAGCCCCGGCTGGCTCCGAAAGGTCGAAGCCATGGCAATGGCAGAGTTACAGAAGGGAGAGAAAGAGGAAAACATCTGTGCGCATTAAGGAAAGAAAATCCTAAAAGAATGTTGATAGTGGATGCTTTTTATTGCAAGGGGGGAAAAACACCCTAAGAAAAAATGAGGCTGTGTTCTGTGTAAAGCTCTTTAGAGGCTGAGACGAATATTTTCTGTTTGAACATGTAGCATTTAAAAGCCAGTGCTTTCTCCCCAGCAAGATAAGTAAGGTTTTTATTGGAAACTTGCAGTATCTACAGTTGGCCAGCTGCGAGGAGCTGGGTCCCTCTGAGCCAGGCAGCGCAGGCAGCGGGGGGCGGAGGAAAGCTCTGCCTGCGGCAGCAGCCACGCAGCTTTTCCTCTGCCTGTTCCCCCCTCCCCAGCTGCCAAAAACCTGTGAGCCGAAGAAGCGATGGGAAGGAGCACCCTGGGTCCTGGCTTGTTTGAGACCAAAATGAATTTCAAAGTAGCTCCCACTCTGCTTGCTTTTGCCGGGCGTTCATGAAACGTGGAAGGCCGCGGGGTCATGATCTCTGCCTCTGTCTTCATGTTTCATCCCGCTGTCCATCCGCAGCGTATCAGAGCGTTTTCCACATAAATCAACAGCAACAGAGATTTCCTCGCAGACTGTATGGCATCAAGGTTAAAACTCAGCTGTGTACTTTTAGACTTTTCTTTAATTTTTCAGGGTTTTTTTTAGGAGGTTTTTGATCATTTATATTTAAGATCTAAGGATTTAGCTTTCTTATTGGCTAGAGTTTGCTGCCAGGTATCTTTAAAGCACTTAGTAAATAGGTGCTATTTTCTTTGTACGGGAAAGGGGAGCGGGCACGGGGATGAGCACGGTGCACCGAGGAGCCGGTGCCGGCGGTGGAGGTGCAGCCCTGTGCCGGTTTTGCCGCGCTGCCCTGGCCCTCAGGCTCGGTGCAGTCTGTCTGTCCCTCTCAGCAGTGGCCAAGCCTGCATTTTTCATACCCACCCAATTTTGCAAGAAGCAACATTTGCAAATGGTTCTCAAGCGATTTAGGAGCTGTGAGCTTCCACTTGTAACGCACCTAGGGCAATGTTGGGATCAGGACCGGGACCAGCCCAGCCTGGATTTGGTACCCTCACAGCTGGAGCAGCTGGGCTGACGGCCGAGCCAGGCAGCAGGGTGCAGCTGCCACCCCCCATCCCACCCAGCCATCCCACCCAGCCATCCCACCAGCAGCTCCAGCTCCCTGCGTTGATGTTTGATGGGAGGACTTTCTGAAACAAGATGAAGGCAGTGATACTTTTATTAAATGTAGAAGTGGACAGGAATTTGCATTAATGTCTCCTTTGTGGACAGCAGAAGTCTGCACTTATCCAGAACATCAAATTCTTATCTCTGTGAACGCAAATATATGCCCCTGACCACAGAGGAAATGAAAAGTTTCTCCATTATGTATTTATCTGTTTTAAAAAGATGTTTTCTAAATACTAGAAGACAAGGAGAGGGGAGCGAGAGGTTACCTGCATTACTCTGAGACATGAGCTAAATCAGCATTTCAAACATGGCATTTCCTGCACGACAAAGTCCCTTTCCTTCGCTGATGTCTCCCTTTCTGCACCGTAACCTCCAGTGAGGGATTACAGGACCAGCGGCCCTTACTAATTACAAGCCCTCCCTGCCCCAGAATAAATCAACAGCTTGGGATATAACTGACAAGACTGAAAAATGAAATACTGATGTTTATGTTTCAGATTGTGCTTTCTAGCATTCATCCACACACGTAAGCATCACTGGAAAACCAGCTGAGATTTCTGCACCATCCCCTGACTCCAGGAGCTGGTGCCAAAGGAAGAAGCATCAGTCAGCACAGGCCGTTTTACAAGCACAGCTGTGGCAATCCTGCTTTTTAGTTGTTAAATCCAGTGCGACTGAGACAGTGCAGCTGATTTCCAACTCCATGGGTGAAGACTGAGCAGCACAGGGAGATTTTCGGTGGCCCCGCAGACTGCAGCTAGCGCCGAGGGGGCTTGGTGACCATCCTGGGAGGTCACAGCGCTGGCTGGAGGTTGGGTACTTTTACGTGGCTGCTTTGCTGCGGCTCTGCCGGTGCGGCTGGCTTCAGCGGCTCTGCTCCTGGGCCAGGGTGGGAAGACGAATGGCTCGTGCTGTTCAAAGGGTCCAGTTCCTCCTTCAGTAACTTTAAACACAATCATGCTTGACTTTGCCTGCAAAGAAATCTTGAGACGACTTGAAAGCCCGGTGCTGCCTCATTTACTCTCTGTCGCGCTGACTTTCCTCCTGCACAAGCATGTGGAACCGTGCCTGCTCATTTTTGCAGATTTGCTGCCAAACCAGGGTAGGATTTCAGTGTGAGGAATGAGTGCGATTTGGGAGAAAGCCCAGCAGAACGTAACTTACCCGCTGCCAGGATTTATGATGCTCTTCTCGCAGAGCCTGCGTGCCAGGCTGCCGTGGCTCAGTGACCGTGCCCAGGGCAGGACTTGGACCCCCGCTGCGCTGAGCAGCAAGCTGGGGCTTGCAAAAGAGGGGGTGAGGTGGTGGCAGCCCCCCCAGGGCAGCGCTCACCGCCTCTGCTTTGGGGTAACCCTCTGACATGTGCCATTCCGATGGCTGTGTTGAAAAGCCCATCTCCGAGGACCAGGGTTTGGCCTCATCAGGCAGCTCCTCTCCCAGCACTGAATCTGGGCCGTGTCTAAAGCTTCCAACTTCTTCAGGCAAACAGGCTTTGTCTGCTGTCTAAGAAAATTGGGTCCTGATTACTGATTAGACCTAACTACTTTCTGAAATATTGAAGAAACATGAACAAATCTTAGGGCGAAAAAATTATTTCGGGGAAGTATAAGCCACAAAACAAACCAGTAATAATGTATTATTAATATATTAATGTCAGCATTAATAGTAATGCAGTGTTTTGCAGCTGTTTAGTAATAATGCTACAGCTTTATGTATTAATAAGTGTAGTAATATTAATGCCACTTTCTGCAATAAATAACATTGATAATAGTATTGCTTCTCAGGGGTTGTTTAAAACTTCTGCTTCTTGCACTTTTTGTCCAGCCAGCACTTTGTCCATCCCCTGCCCGCTGCTAACAGGTCTCCCCTTGCAGAGCCTGCTGGGTGCAGCCTGCCATTGCTCGCAGGACTAAGGCACCCCCAAATTTCTGCTGCTGGATTTTCTGGGTAATTCCCCCCCCCCCCAGGACCAAGGGTCCACTTCATTTTTATAGGCTTGAGTTCTTCACTTCGTATTGCTCTGCAGGGGACTTGCTACAACAGAGTGGAGGAGAGGACAGAGAGAGGCACCTGCATCTTATTAACAACTTTCTGGTCTTCTCTTGAACCTATGGGTGGGTTTCAGACGAGTCAGGAGAAAAGGTTGTGATTAAATCAGCACTTCCATCTGGTTCAAGGCTCTAATAGCAAGCAAATGAGTCCTTCCACCTGGTAGTTAATGAGACTGCTGCTGGGGGACAGTTTCTCTGCTGTGCTGCAGGGTTGGTGGGCAGGAGGATGTTGGCCATGAAGGAGCCACCCTGGAGTAGCCAGGGAACAGCCCAGGAGAGCGTGGGGATGCTGCTGGGGAGAGAGGAGAGTCCGACTGACCCAGAAGCACCCAAAACCCCAAATGGGGGGTTTAATGGAGCTGTCACAGTCTGAAGATAGAAAGAAGTGTATGGAGGTGTACTTTTGAGCAGCTCAGCGCTACCTGCTGAGCTCTTGGGACTGCGCAGAGGAGGAGCCGGGTTGCCAGCCCGCGCAGGGGCCAGCCCCAGGTAAGCCAGTGCCCGGGCGTGCTGGTGAGAGGAGCTGGCCCTGGGAGCTCTGTCCGGGCAGCCCTGGCTGCCCTGTTCCTGGGGTCTGCTGTGCCAAACCTGTGCTGGTTCTCTGCCAGTTGGCCAGAAATGGTGCCAGTCACAGAAGGATGGCGTTCAGTGCGATGATGCAGCCTGTAAGGGATGGGCCACGGTGTCTTTTGGGTCTCTTTTTTTTTTTTTCAGAGATGGAACATGTTACAGGCACCCAGTGAGAGCTAAGAAAACTGGGGATTGGAGAGACAGGACTTTTACTGACCAGCAGTGTCTCACTGCTGTCCCCTGTCCTGGCTCCTGGGCCTTGCTAGGTGGAAGACCCTGTGTGTGATGTTATTGGGTACCATGATGCTATTAGCTAAAAATTTCATTTTTAGCTTTGTAGCTTGGCTGGTGGCTTGAATCCTCTGCTGCCCTGTGCAAAGCTTTCAGGTCCTTGCTGCTGGGAACTGGTCATCAGAAGTCTTCTAGCTTGTTTGTGGTTGCTGTGTTTTACAGTAAGGGGTAGGTCAGCTTAGACGTATTTTTTTTTTTTTTAACAAAGAGCTTGTGAGCCTGCAGGCTTCTTGTTGCTGTTTTTCTTTCTTAATTGGCTTTGAGTGCATGTGTGTGGATGTGCATGTGCCTGCCTCCCTCATCAGCAGCACCCCTGGTATTCAGCGGAGTAATTAGAACATCTAAATCTTCCCTATATGTCATCCAGACTTCGTAAAATTAACTGTGATTACTGGCACCAGCCTGCAGACGTGCCAGATCCCACCCCAGCTCCCGATAAGCATAATTGCTCCTCATTGTTCCTCTGGAAAGTCTTGTGCTCGCTGCCATGTGCGAGCTCCTTCCTGCTCGCTTTTATATTAGCGCAGAGTTAAATGACTTTGGCTTTTGTTGACTCTGGGAGGATTTATGAGGAGCTGCACACAACTGAAATCAGAAGTGCTGCTTGATTGCTGAGCAAACAGAAGCCCTGGGTTTGGTGATGATGGCTCTTGAAATGAATCCTTCCCTGGCCCCTCGCTGTGGCTGGAGCTGCTCGGGGTATGGCGGGGAGACCTGGCCCCTGCCTGGCCCCGGGGTACAGCCTGTGGTGGAGCAGTGCCCTCTTGCAAAGAGCCCTCAACCTCCCCAAGGGCTTATATATATGTGTGTGGATATATAGATACATTTACTATACTAATAGTATATATAAATAGATACGTTTACTATACTATATGTAAAAGTAAAATCACAGAATGCTTTGGGATGGAAGGGACCTTTAAAGCCCATCCAGTCCATCCCCCTGCAATGGGCAGGGACATCTTCAACCAGACCAGGTTGCTCAGAGCCCCGTCCAGCCTGGCCTTGAACGTTTCCAAGGATGGGGCATCTCCCACCTCTCTGGGAAACCCCTTCCAGTGTTTCACCACCCTCAGCGTGACAAACTTTTTCC